>NW_022884372.1:0-748464 GCF_011952205.1 Bombus bifarius
CCAAGGAAATTCCAAATTTCGCGTATCTCAAGACAATTTCGAGCCTCAAATTTCAGAAAGGAGCCAATTTAAAAAATCCAAATTTCAGGGAAATCCCAAATTCTGACGTCAATTCCACGCATTTCAGAGGAAATTTCGAATTTTGAAGGCCGAACGAATTCGAGGACCAGCAATTTGACGCCGAACAAAGCGAAAAAAAAAACAATAAAAAAAGATTGAAAGAGCGAGTAAATCAATGTTGATCTTACGCAGTCTGCAGCCGGCATCTCTTCAGCACGTCTCCGTTACGTACAGGTCCTTTTTTAAGATGGTTTTGTTGATACCCTGCGGCCTGTGGCTGACCACCATAGCCCTGCACCATGGTACCATAACTTTGGGGCTGATTGTAGCCGGCGTGAGTGTATACTCTCACGTTCGACGTGGAATTGTATGGGCCGTGTGCGTAGTTCTGGTTCTGAACGTACGACTGGCCCGTGATGTAGGACGTCGTCAGGGAGGGTTGACTGCCTGACGAGTATATGCCGTGCATGCCGCTCCCGTGCACCTGGTTCACGTTTGCCGCATGCTGCGATGGCCTCTCCATCTTCTGCGGGAAACTGTAACAGAAGTTCGATGGTTTAGTTACAGATGAGCGAGTATTGCGGGATCTTTTGATTTTGGTAGGTCGAGTATGGCGAATATAGTTGGATGCAAATTTGTGAGCTGTAGAAATCTGTAACTTTGAATTCTACAATTACAGAACTCCAAAATTATACAACTTGTTCAGAACTCAGGAACCTCAGAACTCAGGAACCTCAGAACTCAGGAACCTCAGAACTCAGGAACCTCAGAACTCAGGAACCTCAGAACTCAGGAACCTCAGAACTCAGGAACCTCAGAACTCAGGAACCTCAGAACTCAGGAACCTCAGAACTCAGAAACCTCAGAACTCCGGAACTTCAGAACCCTGGAACTTCAGAATGGTAAACTGTAAGATTCCAGAAATTTAAGGCTCTAGAGCTCTGGAATTCTAGAACTTTAGAGAACTTAGAGATTTTAGAACCTTAGGACTCCAGAACCCTGGAACACCGGAACACTGGGAACTGTAAAACTTCAGGACCTAAAGGCTGAGTAATTTTGAAAGCGATTCTGGAAATCTGAAAGTTTAGACTCTTAGAACCCTAGAATTCTAGAACTTTAGGGCCCTGGATCTGTAGAAGCCCGGAGGTTGCGAATTTTAGGAACTTTAGAACTTCACAAGTTGACAATTTTAGAATTTTACAATTATGCAATGTAAATGAACTTTGGGCAATATTCTGATTGCGGATGATTGGTGGACCATTCAGATGGGTCGAGAGAATCGTAATAAATGTATAACAGCTCTAGCTGTTTCATTTAAATGCGAATCTTTCGATTGAAATGAATGCGTAAAATTTTTAATCGGAGAAATAAAAGTGGCGTATTCGCGAAAGCGGAACGCTTTCATCGCCGGATTCATTGTCCCACGAAAAAGAAGGAAACCGACGTAACTGTGAAATGTCGAACGGAAAGGTGATCATCCAGAAGCGACAACGTTAAACTTTGACTTTCTTTTTCACCAAAGACTCGTTTTCGTAATTATCGTATCTCGTTAATGCGAAGCTCGCATCCCTCGAACAGACGAATCCATGGAACGTGGATGTATAGCTGTCATCGTGTAACATATAATCGAGAGAAATTGATACGAGTCGTGTTTGGTGGAATTTGGCTCGATTCGCAGGTGTTATGGGCAAATTGGATGCAGGTAGAACAGTGTACGATTAGGTGCAACCAGTCGTTACGAGGATTCCAGTGATTTATCGTGCCAGTAAGACGTTTATGGTTGTGTATATCCGTATTTCTACGTGTCAGATGGTTCTATAATGCTATTATAATGCCAAATGTACTACTATCTGGCGCAATATACATTAACAAAATTTAATCGTGCAAAAGTGTATTTCGAATTTAACGTCACATCGTGTAAATTGTAAAAATGTACATAGCGTGAAATTCTCGGCGGAAATTTTCAGTTTAGTAATACACAATTAATTAAGACACCTTTTAATATTCGTATTGATGGAACACGTTCACAAAGAGACAACCTTGCGTTATAATGCGTTAAACAACATTATATTGTTTCATCCACAATGAAAATAATTATCGACGATTCATTATGACGATTCAGATTGATAGTGATCGAAAGTCTCAGAGTACAAACGACATGTAATTTTATCCGAGAAGTCTGTGACTAGTCATTAGTTGTAATAGAAAAATCTACGTAAAAATACACGTAATGGAATAATAAAATTCTCGTTACGCACGTATAATAAAATTCTCTAGATAAACGTGAATCTTAACGCTTTTCAGCATAAAAAACACGTATATAATATTTGAGATTTACGGGGAATTCTCCCTGGATCAACGACAATACCGATAAGAATGTATAATTCGTCATATTTTGATATTACGCAAATTGATAAGCGTGTTAAACTTTGAGTTTCAGAAATATCGTAACAATAAGTAGAAATCGCGAAAGGAAAACACGTGGTCGATGACGATGGAACACCAAGTCGTAACGAGGTTATCGCCAGCAATTTGCAAGTTAATCTAGCAGACTCATCTTGTTCTTAATCGCGTATATGTCAATGTGCGAGCATTGGTTTATTCAATATCCGCTCGCCATGTGATTGCCAAACGTGATTTCCGGAGTTCCCGGTCGTCCGGACAGACAGACCTACGATTTCCACTGAAATGCGTTTCTAACGTTCATGCAGCAATCGTTTATTGCAATATTCGTATAATCCTTTTTAATAAACGGAACTCCTTACGATTCTACTTTTCGTTAGAAAGTTTTTCCTAATTTATCATTTGATTTCTACGAACGATAACTGTTAAGTTGCATCTGACGATTAACACGCACGACTGCCACGCCGAAATCGCATGTTTCACTCAGGACACACCACGGCGGTATTTGTATTATTCGAAGCAGATGATGGCAAAATAATAATAAATTGACGATGTAAGACGACATTTTCCTCCAATGGATCGTTTATCTTATCGGTGGTCACCGGTGACCACCGTGGCGCTTTGCTAACAGTTGATAGCGACATATTATAACAAGGGTTCGTTTATTTCGACAAACCATTCGCATTCGTTGTTTCGTCGTAAGCAAAACGTGCAGAATATATCGTTGAAACGTGTACAAGATATTAGTAAACGGTATTTGCTCATTGTATATATATTAGGTTAAGTAAAAAGTTCTGAGCGTTTTTCGCTAGATGTCTTTAGTGAGCCATATCTCACGATGTGCACATCGCATCGAGTCATAGTATACACCGATTTCAAGGTGATATTACGCATCAAAAAGGTTCTTTGTCAGTTTTGTGTTCGGTGAAGCCAGTTGTGTGTTACAGCGTTCGAAAATGGAGATAAAAAAAGAGAAAATTCGATACATTCTTCAGTACCACTACGACCAAGGTGAAAAGGCGGAGCAGGCGGCCAAAAAAATTTGTGCTGTTTATGGACCCAGTACAGTATCGAATGCAACAGCAAAGCGGTGGTTCCAACGATTCCGTTCTGGTAATATGGACGTCGAAGATGAGGCACGCTCTGGTAGGCCAATCGTCGAAAATGTGGATAAAATCATGGAAATCGTCGAGTCGGACCGGCATGTGAGCACTTATTCCATTGCCCAGGAACTGAAGATTAGCCAGAAAACCGTTTGGAACCATTTGCATAAGGCTGGTCTCAAGAAGAAGCTCGACGTATGGGTGCCACATGAATTGACGCAAAAGAACCTTTTGGACCGAATTGATGCCTGCGATTCTTTGTTGAGACGTAACGAAATCGACCCATTTTTGAAGCGGATGGTGACTGGCGATGAAAAATGGGTCACATACGAGAACAACAGCCGAAAAAGATCGTGGTCCAATCGCGGTGGGCCGGCCCAAACGATCGCCAAGCGTGGATTAACGGCCAAGAAGGTTTTATTGTGTGTTTGGTGGGATTGGAAGGGAATCATCCATTATGAGCTGCTCCCATCGGGGCAAACACTTAATTCGGACCTCTATTGTCAACAACTGACCAGACTGAAGCAGGCGATCGACCAGAAGCGGCCAGAATTGGCCAATAGGAAAGGTGTTGTGTTCCATCAAGACAACGCCAGGCCGCACACATCTTTAACGACGCGTCAGAAGCTCCGAGAGCTTGGCTGGGAGGTTCTATCGCATCCGCCGTACAGTCCAGACCTGGCACCAAGCGATTATCACCTTTTTAAGTTTTTGCAAAATTTTCTTGATGGTACAAAACTGGCCTCAAGAGAGGCTTGTGAAAATGAGCTGGTCAAGTTTTTTACCAATAGGGACGAGGACTTCTTCAACCGCGGAATTATGAAATTGCCTTCAAAATGGACAAAAGTAATCGAACAAAACGGCGCATATTTAATCTAAATCGAATAATCTTGACTATGTTAATTTCATCGTCGAAATAAAGCGAAAAAGCGCTCAGAACTTTTTACTTCACCTAATAATATAATAGAAAAGCCTGTGGAAAAATCTTGTTCGGTAATTAGGATGGGAGAATATAATATTTAACAATCTTGCATAAAAAAATAAACAAATAAAAATAAAAATAAAGTATGAGATATGTCCACGGGTTTCTTAGTCGTCCCAAAAGCCCGAAAATTGATCAATTACAGATTCTTCAAAAGAAGGTTTATGGATAAACTAATTTCGGTCGTACGAGTTAACTTTGTTAATTTGAAACAGAGGGTCAGCTAGGAAAATCGAAGACCGAGCAAATATGCTAATGTGCTTTGGCTTAAGTGCAGCTCCGCGAGGGTCCTTTCAAACCAGGGACAGAGATGAAAGAAAGGAGGGATGCTGTTGCGGGAAAGGGCCGTGCGAACGAGCGAAAAAAACCCGGCAGCGTTTCTACTGACCTCGCTTCGAATGACAGATGCAATTACCGACAAACAGATATTGCGGGTGGAAATGCGGAGTACGTTAAATCGAAGAAGAAAACAAAGAAACGAGAGGGATAGCTTCTGAAGAAGCGCGAAGCTTTAAAAAACTTTAAAAATGAAAAACTCGAAGGAAGAGAAAAATAGAGTGGGGCGAATGTTTTGTTGATGAAAATAAAAATTAAGTGAGGAAAAGAACAGCAATGGAACGAAATTATTAATAGAAGGGAATATAAATTAGCTAAAATTAGTTAAAATTTAGTGTTTCGATAATTCAAGATTTATGAAAAGCTCGGACGAGTTACAGGCAATTTTTAGTTAAATGTCTCAATCGAGTTATGATAAAACAGATCGTTCGGATTGCGGAGAAGTAGGGCATCGAATTTCTACTAGAAAGGCATTAATTCATTTCTACTTGAATGTGGAATATGCAGAAGCAAAGATAGGAATTCCTCATGACTTTCCTTCCCTCCCCTCAATTCCTTCGTTTGTCATTCCCCTTCATTCGCGTACATTCCTTTCCTTTTCTCCTTTCTTTCCTTCATTCACAAAAAAATAAGATAAACGAACTGGTGATCCCAGGAAAGGTGAAATGTAGGCGAAACATGTGACTACGTCATCATCGTCAAAAATAAACCAACGTCATACGATATTAGACAGAACCCCTTAGAACTAAAGCTATCTTTAAACTCGCCACCTAAAACTAGAACTAAAAATCGAAGAAACTAAAAAACAGGTCAGGCTCGAAACAGAAAGTGAAATAGAACCTTCCCACGTTCCTTAGGAATAAGCACACGCAAGCACGTAGTCCGAAACGAAGAAACAACCCACATAAAACGGAGCCGAGTGCAAACCGAAAGGGAAGGAAGGAGCAAGAGTGTGAAGAAGAGGACAGGGATGGAGATTCGCGCTTCCAGGATTCAGGGTGAGATGGTTATAGCCCATTCACACAGTGGCTCCGTGGAGATCAATACTCGTGACGGCGAGACACAGCGTAACAACCCCACGCCGCCCACTCTTCGAGAATGCTACCCTCCACGCACCCGCTAGAAAAGGTTCTGGCCTATTACGACACGACTGATCAGCGTGAAATCTAAAACGACTAAATATACAGCGATCGTAAACACTCGATTGAAATGTTAAGCTGTAATTCGTTGAGAAGTATAGAAGATGACCTTTTACTACTGAAACGTCATTCCTGGACATACAGAGAAAGATTGATAAAGATATTGTGATAAATCCTAAAATTGTAGGTCTCTCGACTCGTTGTTACTCACTCTGCGTACTGAGACGTTAGCTTCGGTGCTAATGATTAGGAAATTAATGTAGGAAATAAATTAAAAGATGCAATGGTCGTTTTTTATAAAGAGTATTTCTTTATTTTGTCCAGATCGAAGGAAGGCACGTCTTATGTTTCAGATCGAACTGTTAAAGATTGACCGTTAGTAAGAAAACGTAAGGAAAGAATATCGGCGTTTACTCATTCTAAACAAATTGTTGTTATCTCATTCTCCTATTTATATTGCAACCTATGTTTACGGTAATTTATTTTCAATATGTTGAATACTTTTTGCTGTTGCATACTACACACCCGCACTCATATCTCGTAATAATCTAACACCGATTTATATAGTTTTATACGAAATTGATATGAAAAAATATTGTATGAAATATTCTAAGTATAATTAAGGTATAGGCTTTCTAGATTTATTAAAAATTGATTAATGATTATTATTACTATTATTAATAATTATTAATGAAATAGATTTATTAAAAAAGAATTAGATAAAATAATTTTCTATCGAGATTCTACTTTCTTAATTATATTCTCAAAAATATGACTATAAAAATTAGTAGGCTATTGATAACAAAGGTGTCTCAAAGTATCACGATCACTGTCTGAATAACGACACCTTCCTAGCAACGTTAGAGTGCTATGGGCCTCTAGCAAAAATAAGAATTATACATATGCGTTGTTCTAACAAGAACAGTGGTCGCTAATAACCTTGATAGTTGATGACTTTAAATAATAAAAGCAGAAGGAAACAACCAGAAACCACGCTCGTTTGAGAAAACTGGATTATTCACAGTGAACAAATCGTGAAACGATGTGTTAACACGTTACACTACCACGAAGACCGCCGATAACATGAAATAAGCAGCACGTACAGAGTTGATAATATTGTCTATACTAGCAAATATAGAAAATATTCATCGCGTCTACTTTTTACCGTTTCACAAATATTTGCAACATGAAGTATTCCACGTCATAAATGTCCAATATCATAACGCACACTTCCATTTTATTTATCAAATAAAATCTGTAACACATGTTCAAAAGTAACATGGATGGAAGCGCAACTTGTGCACGAAAGAAGACATAAAACTACCCTTTCGTGACGAAGAAATCTATATCATAGATATATATCGAGCATAATATTCGTGACGGGGAAATGGATGGAAATAAAAAGTCATCCCTTGAATTAACGCGCATCCCTCGTACGTTTTGGTCATTTAACTGCCGATAACATTTCTATTGACGTACGTGACGAGCCCCATGCGTTTTGACGCACCAGCAGGGAGACATTTGCAGAGTTATCGAACCATTCGATATCGAATCTCACGTTGAAAACACTTATTTGCGCTTTTTTATCGTTAATGTCATCGTAAAAATTGATTTTCATAAAATTTTACCTTCATAATTTAACGATGATTTAATCTATGAAATAATAAGCAAACTGCCATTCTAATTTTAACAATTCGTGATATAAAATTTTAACAATATACAATTTTGTGTAAAGAATAAGAAACGAATTTAAACTTATATTTCTTAATTTTTAAACGAGGTTACATTTTTTTGTATAATTAACTTGGATAATTTTGTTTTTGTTTAATATAAACAACGAGTGAAATAAATTTGTCAACTAGAAAGAACTGAGCGTAGGGATGACTAAAGATATAAGAAGTTGTATCTGATAATAAGATAATTCTTCGTTCATCTCCTTTATCTTCTTAGAGACAGGTAATCTTCTGTTCCTACACCTTTCCCTCCTCTGTGTAATATTTCCGACATTTTTTCCAGAACATATAATACAAAACATAATAAGTGGATTATAAGATTATTAGTAGATCGGATGACTATAAGATAAATAAAATAAAATTATATAAAGATCTTTCAATAGATAGTAAGAGTAAGATTTATGTTTTCGAAAATTATTAATATAAATTACTGTTAATTATTATTTAAAAAGAAATTTTCTTAGAGAAAAATATAGATAGAAATACATGATCATATAACATGGATAAAAGAAGTCGTTTATCAAAACCTACTTTCGAGGTATTAGTTTCCTAAATTATTGATCCAATTACTGGAGCGTGCCGCGTTTATTAAATCAAATAAGCATTAAAATATGTTATCAACTAGAAAATAAAATTTCCTCAACGTATAAAAACCAATTGACAAAGACACTTATCCAGTGATTAAAAATACATAAGAAATAGTTTTAAAATTTAGTTTTTAAAATGGAAAAATACATCAGATTCCAAATGTTCGTACGTGTAAACCTACACTAAATAATATAAGATAGAGAATAATTATAATTGTGTTTTTACAAATTTTTAATTATTTTATACTATTCTTAACTATAATTAAATTCTTCGTTCTTAATCAAATTCGACTACACGATAAAATTATACATATTGCGTTACAAGTACGCAACTATTCGCAAATTTCGTATGAACGCAAATAATTTGCGATTTATTCGTTCGCTATAACAGAATGATTTGTAGACAAGACGAGATGTTCCTCTTGCGCGAGAACATGATTCAATAGAGAAGGTAATTTTCGTTGGTGGACGCGGAAACACGGTCGCAATTCGATTTCAGAAATTGAATTGGAAGTATGCAAAGCGAGACAATTACTAATGGACGTTTATATACGACCATAATGAATGCTTGGGGTCTTTTGATCTCTGAGCCCTTGTTGATGTCGTCGTTTCCATTTTGCATTTTAGTCCTTCCATCAACTGTGTTCTATGAAAGCGTTAGCATCTGTGCAACATGGATTTCGTCTTCTCAACGTTTCTCAAAAAATTTTTCACAAACTTTCTTGTCACAGCAACGTTCTTTATTTATTTTTTCACTCGTTACTCTTCTTCCGAAAATCTTACAGAAACTTAACTAAAACATTCTCTTCGGAATAATTTTCAAAAAAAAGTTTAAAGACTAACCGAAAGGATAATAATAAAAATAAGAAGTTTTCTTTTTACAAGCCCTATACAAATTACAGCAATAGTAGAGAAAGAGTAAAAGTAGTAACGAGTCAATAAATAAAATGCAAATATCGAAGAGAATACGACAAGGCCACGACCTATAAAAATCTTCTGAACACCCACACCAAAAAGAAAATATCAAAACCCGGAGAAAAATTCCAAAAGGCTGCCAAAAATTTGCGCATTCCAGAGTCTGAAATTCCATGCGTAGCCACTTCATTCATCGAACGGCGAGAATACCTCGGTCTGGTCCAGGAATTAACATGGAGCCGGTGAGCCACAGACTCTCATCCTTAATAGCAGAAACCACGTCACGAGGCTCGGTTGTGGGCCGACCTTTGCTCGTAACACGGTTTTACGAATGTGGGTTGCAAAAGAGGATCGTAGGTGGTACAGTGGCCGATGAAACCGGGGGGAAAACGGCGTGGAAAGCGTGGATCAATACCTCGATTCCGCACGAGCACAGCGCCGCTTCCGGTTGGCAAAGATACCTGTACTCCCGAATCCGAACTCTAACACTCGCGAAATCTACTCGAGAATCTCTTCGTCGTCCCATCTTGTGATTCTTCCACGATTATTGGTAAGTTTTGTTATTCGTTACTTTGCTCAAGGAGCTTTTTTATTTATGCATTTTGAGACAACTTGGAATATTTGGACGAAAAAGCTAAGTTGAAAATCGTAATGATGGAAATTATGAGAAAGGTGGCTTATTTTCTCGAGATTGGGTGGATGTGAGTTGATGATCGATAGTGTTGTTACTTTTTATTGGATGTATTACATGTAAATGTTTTGTTGATTTTTAGAGATGAAATTATTAGGTGTGAATGAAGATTGAGGGAAAATTATTTTGTTCTTACGTAATGATATGTATAATGATTTTGGTAGGTACGTTATTGCTTTGTAATTTCTGTATTTAATTATTGTAAGAACGTACTTTGTGACAGATTCAAATCGAATAATTGTCCAACTAAACATGGTATAAAATACAAGATCAGATTTTAAAATTATTTCTTATATAACACTACTTATATGTATATACTATTAATTACATTAGAGTGATTCAGAAGTCAGGAACTAAAGTTGAAGACGTATCCTACTTATTTTTAGAAATGAAAAATGTCAGATCATTCGAATTTACTTTCTTATATTGTAATTATATACAAAATATATATATATAACTATATCTTTTTAATTATCAATACGATAAAATTTTCATCCTACCAATAAATTATTGAAAATTTCTTTTTAACAGTGTATAATTTTTTATAGATAGATCATTTTGTTTTCTAGAAAATATCAACACATCATCTATGTTTGGATACCTTTAAAACTCTTCATAAAATATTGTATGAAGGAAAGATTTTATTAGTTGCAAAAGCATATTATAAATAAACGTAAATTAAAATAAATGATTCATTAAAACTTAATTACCTATCTCCACTCAATCATTCTAAACAATTAACTACAAACTAATCTAAATATTTATTAGTATTACCTTACTTATTAATATTAACCCAAACATTTCATTCATATAGGACATTAATTGCCACTTTTTATCTATTCCAGCTATCACACAAAATGTATTGGGTCCTGTGTCTTTCCGTGGCTGTTACTGTTCAAGCATCGGTATATTTGTCTCCACCACTTAAGGTAACATCTTGCCTATAATTCTACTTATTTTTAATATACTTCCTATATCAAAGTCTTTTTACTTGATACTCCATATCTTACGCCTTTAATTTACTAATTTACTATTTATACATTAATTTTAGGAAGAGCAATTGTTAACCGATACTCTTCTCCGAGAACTGATCAATCAAATGGGAAGCGAGCTGGTGGATACAGCAGATTCTTATCTGGAGTATCAAGACAAACCGAAAGAAATTCCTATGGAATTACCTGCTGACTATGATGGTATAGACACTTTGAACCCCAATCCTAGCATTCGCGATCAGGAGTACTTGCAACATAGCACGTTATGGAGTCACCAACGTGTCAATAATAACGATAAGGTGGATGATAGACAGAGAATTAAACCTGGAAGCATAAAGAATATCAAGGATGAGAAAGAAAATGCTTTGCCTGCATATTGCACACCACCGAATCCTTGTCCGGTTGGATATACGAGTAAGTGATTGGTTTCTTCTCCAGATTGCGATAGTATAAATAATTCGTAAAAAAATGTATAACGTTTCCGAAAGTAACCGATATAATTTATTTAACATATTTGTGATTAAGCCAACTACGTCCTCTGAATCATTATCAACTCAATCGAGTTTCTTTTATATTAAAAGATCTCTTGAATTTGAGGAAATTATGAAAAATACATTATAGATAGTACATAATTTCCTGCTTTAATTTTGTACTAAAATTTTACTTAAAATATTAAAAATCTTTTTGTTTGTCAAAATAATGAGAATTGGAACATAAATATTCGAGGAGCATAGCAGTGTTAGTGAAAGTCAACGAGATTCATACTTATATTAATAGAGCTATGATTAAAAGTATTATATATTATATTTATTATAATATAATGTATATGATGTATTTTATATTAGTTAGAAAATCTAATCGGATTATGCTTATTGTTCAGGTGAAAATAATTGTATCGTGAATTTCGAAAATACAGCGGCATTCAGCCGGGATTATCAAAGCGCGCAAGATTGTATGTGTGACACGGAACACATGTTGGATTGTCCAGTTGACTCCGCAAACAGCAACAGTATGCCAAGCATGCATATCCCAAACTCTAATTTCAACCAAATCGTCGATCAGTTCCAAGCTGTAAGAGATATGTTTAATTTTTTTAAATTGAATTATCTGATCAAAGCGATAAAAGGATAATGAAAAACCCCTTAAATAGTCGCTAAACTTTTATCTCTAAGTTTTTCTTTAATCGTTAACCTTGTTTTCTCTATCTTGAATGCACCTAGAAATAATAAACTCTCGTCACAAAATTGTAAAAAGAGTGAATTTTATGTGACGTTCGGAACAGAGAAAGTAATAAATTGTAAATATATTTAAAACAAAGAATAAACAACGTTTTCTTTTTCAAATTAAACTTTTAATCTTTTAATTTGAGTTATTTTATTTAAAGTTTCATTCTTATTTTAATTTTCGGTTAATTACACACTAATGTAGGTAATAGATTTTATATAACGTTTAATATATTATTTCAGGAAGAAAATCCGTTTTTCCGAGGTGAAAAGTTGCCGATCGCGGCGAAGAAAGGTTTAAATGTCGTCTATTAAAATACCGGGTATATTCCACTGGAGACTATTAAGATGCAAGGATTGCGAAACTTAACAGTATTTTAACATATATCAAAAAACATCCTCAATCGAAAGTGTGATTCAGTAAAAGGAAAAACACAGAGAAGCATAAATGAATCTGCAGCTAGAACAGATTTTACATAATCTGGAAACCTGGTGCTAAATAAAATTACATAAATATTTTAATATTATATTACTAATTTTAATGCAGAGTAATGACTTCAAATCAGTGTATATATATTAAACAAGAGATATATTAAATATTCTAAATGTGTTATGTTTTTAAGAAATATATATATTCTGCTGCTAAAAATTAATTACTAAATTTCTATTAATCCACAAATTCTCTAGAATCTAGAATATTATTGCTGTTTCTCAAGATAATAAGTATTGGCAATTATGTTTATAAATGTTAGATAATTGATCTATCTGTAAAATATGTTTGTAATATCTTTTTTTCGATAACATACTTAACGTTTGAGCTACATCTGGTAAGGTAAGAATTTTAGAAATGTATTATGTACTTATGAGTTGTACTTTATTTTCATGGTAATGTAAAATCAGGTATTATTCCTATTATTTACAATATTCAAAAATATATACGTATTTTAAAGTGATGTATTGCATTTATTTCTACACATACAAAATATGTAAACTATGTCAAGAGCGTTAATTTAGCATATTATATATTTATATCCTATATCATTTATAGAGTTTTTATATAAATTATAAAATTAATTTACTGCACAAGATCCATTAAAATTTCTTCAATAATTGCAAACATGAAGCATCACTGCAATAAAAGTCACTACTAATATATAAGTTAAGAAGTTGATCAATTTGAATTAAATTAAATCAGTTAATGTATAGTAAATTTGAATTGTCCTCATACAAATCGTATATTAACGTAAAAAGCAGCTTAAAATATTGAAAATTCTGTTATTGCTTCCTAAAACTTTTCAGTATTGGATATATATTGTTTAGTGCATCCTGTAGTTCAACTCGATTCTTTGCTCCTAAAATGTTATTATGTGTATTTAGAATAATCTTAATAATAAAAAAAAAGAATGATTAAAAAGCAACATTTTAATTCATTCTCACCTGTTAATACAATTTTACCATTTACAAATATAAGCAATACTACTCTTGGTGATACCATTCTATATATAAGACCTGGATAAAGCTCAGGTTCATAACTAGAAAATTGACCATGTATATGATTTAAATTTTCTAGTTTAATCGGAAATTTTAAATCACATGTAGCAACTATATTTTGTATTTTAAAATTATAAAACTTGACCTGCAACAACATATAATGAAAATGAAACATTATTAATTTATCACTTTCTCGTCTATTCAGCGTACACTATATAATACTTCTTACCGTAAAACCTAGCTTTTGAATTATTCTTGCGAACTTCCTTGTGGCTAGAAAAGAGTCCTCCTCACATCTGGCTCCTGTACACACTAATTTCCCTGAATGAAAAATCAATGCAGTAGCTCTAGGATTTCTAATTCTCATGACCAAACCCGTAAATCTTGCTGGATTATATTCAGAATTTCTCGTCCTTGTATTTATATACATAAGTGGTAATTCTATGCCTAAATTGACTGTAGAAACTACATTTCTAAAAGAAAAAGAAGAAAGTTTCGCTATATATCATACATCTATTTTTAAATTTTAAATAAAATAATAATCATTTTTATTTAAGGGGCATTAAATTTATTTATCCCTTATAAAATTTATTCACACATATAAAAGATAATTTTTATGAAAATAGGAAAGATTTGTAATTCTAATAATTATATTACTGTAAGCATGGTTCTATCACTTCTTTTGTACTATTAGCTGGAGTCATTGGATTTATCAGTGATTGGGGGTTCAAATTTTGTGATGTACTTGGTCGCGGAACATTAGTCTGAAATAAAATATAAGAGTAAAAAGAAGAATATAAGAATAAGCGTACACTGTATGAACATATTTATTAATTTACCGTTTGCGGTGGACCCATCAAGTTATCCTCCCCAGCATTTTTTGCAGGGTTACCGAGTAACCTCTTTAACTCATTATCTTCTTGTACAATCGCAGTCATTTTGTGTGAGTTAACTCTTAAACGAATACAAAATGCTTACAATCATGCGAATCACCAACCATTTTGAACACTGCTCACAATTATGCTGTCACCTAAGACGCCATCTACCTTACATGTAATCAGCTGATCTTTAGATGCATTTTGTCCATTCATGAAGCTTATCGTATTTACATATGTATTACCTGAAATTACATACATACATATACAATTTGTAAAATATCTGTAAATCTGCTCGTAATTGTAAATTACAAAAAATAAATGACTCTTTTATTTTTAATTTAGATGTGTTTGAATTTTCTCCCTATTTCTCTAAATAATTTTTAATATCATTTTCAAAATTATTTTCCCTCTGAATCTAAGTCGAATAATTTTTTTATAAAATATGAAAAACTTAAAACGCTTAAACTTCCTTTTTTTTCCAAAATAATTTTACAAACATTTCCCAAATGTAATAAAAATAATTAAGATTCATTTTTTATGTTTATTGTTTAACTGTTTAATAGAATATTATGAATCATTGTAAAATCAATGTTTTTTAATATATACGGCTCTGATGTATATCTATACTGTCAACCCATTACATTTAAAAGTTTGATATGTTTCTGGTTGCCACTAACAACGAGAAAATAAGCATATATTCCTAAGTAAATCTTTGATTAATAATGCGATAAAAAGGGTAATAGGGGGTTATTAAGAATCGTTTTGAAATTTATTTATTGATACTTATTCGATTCATAATAATAAGGTGACAATCACTATGAGCTCAACTTTTGGCGGCAGTGATGGCAACAATAATTTAAATGTCATTATTTTTGATGCGTCAAAAAATGAAAGGAAAATGAACGAAGAATTTAAAATACTCCAAAGGAAGTTGAAATCAAGATGGAAATTCGTCGAGTAATGCATCACTACTTATATATTGTGGTTATACTTTAATTTAATTAAAAACAAGATACCTTTAACAATTATTGTTATTTTTCAGAAACAACGATATTTTAACAGAGGAATTGTTATCGACGTGCAAAATATTAGTATTGCCTGGTCCACAAAATAAATTTACAGAATTAGAAATAAATTCTATTAGAACGTTCTTAAATTCTGGTGGACATGTTTTAGTTATGCTTGGCGAAGGTGGTGAAAAAAAATCAAATACTAATGTAAACTTTTTATTGGAAGAATTTGGCATAATGGTGAACAATGGTATTTCATTGTAAAAGTCTTAAATGAAAGTGAAATTAAAAAAAAAATTTACATACTCTTGCTTATTGTTTAATTTTTAGATAGTGTTATACGCATGAGTTACAGTCAAACGATGCATCCAAAGGAATGTTTAATTTCTCAAGGAATGTCAAATAAATCTATATTTTTAAGAAATAGCAATGAATACATGTAAATCACATAAATACAAAATATTGCTTGATTTATTTATTTGATTTAATTGGTTTACTACACAAAAATGATAATAATAATTTATTTTTAATCTATCTTATTTCAGAGACATGAACTTTTTGTATCCATATGGTGCAACTTTAAATGTAGTACAGCCATCAATAGTTGCGTTATCAAGTGGATCACTAGCAATTCCAACAAATAGACCTATTTCTGCTTTTCATTATAATGAACACAATGGTGGAAAGTTACTTGTTTTAGGTTCTTCAAGAATGTTAACCGACACATATATTGAAAAAGAAAAAAATGATTCATTAAGACAAATGATCTTTGACTTTTTTGAATCAAAAGATATTATAATCAAAGAATCTCAAATGGATGATATAGATGTAAGTTTCTATATTATAATAGTTACTGAAATTCAAAATGATTATTTATAGTTATCAATGACAATATTATTTATGTAGTTCTGGGAATATAATTTTATACCAGATATAACACAACAAGCTGATAATCCAAAAGTATGCACTCAAGATATGGATATAATGGATAATCCTCGTGATTATACCAAATTATTTAAACATCATCTTTATTCAATAAATTTAGATATGATACCAGTTTGTATAAAGGCTTATGAAGTGCTTGGCGTAAAACATGAACCGCTTAGTCTAATTCCACCACATTTTGAGGCCCCATTACCAGCCACACAAGCTTCGGTAAAATCTATTATTGTTTATTAAAATTATTCATCTTAAGTAATAATTATGACATAAAAATTTATTTATGCAGGTATTTCCACCAAGTTTCCAAGAATTACCACCACCAGCTTTGGAATTATTTGATTTAGATGAAGCTTTCAGTTCTGATTTATTGAAATTATCACAATTAACAAATAAATATATGGCAACAAAAACTTTATCCAAAGACGTGGAATTAGATCATTACATTCGTGAATTTGGAAGTATTGTTAGAATAAGTACTTCTGACACCCACACAGCTAAAGAAGTATTAAATGCTGTTTTTCAAAGTATCTGTAGCTACAAAGCTATGCATGAATGAGAATATTAGAAAATTGTATATATTGTGTATTTCTCATCCTACTTTTATAATATAAATGTACAGATATATATACAATTGAGAGATTATTTTTTACTAATTAAAATCTTTAATTATCTTTAATTATATTTAATTCTTCCTTATCGCAAAATTTAATTTCATAAAAGTAAAAATTAGAGCAATACATATTTATTGACTTTATAGCACCTAGCCTCCAACCTAACATAAAAAAAAAAGGTATGACTGAATTTCTTGATTTAATCTTTATGATTTGACTATTTATTCATATCTAATAATCATATTACATTCCTTGTCAAAAAGATAACCCAGGTATGCTATCTTTAATTTCACAATGACATGTGTAAAGTTTTTCGTCTGTAACCTATAATATCAAAACATTATGAGGTTTAATGTGTAACAAAAAAAATTATTTTAAGAACTAAATGATAACACATGTACAATAAGAAAATAATAATCAACATAAATTGTAACTAACAACAATTACTTATCAAACATATATACTTATTTAATAATGGGTACATCCCCCTTTATTTTCTATTACTTCTATTATACGATTTGGTATCGATATATATAGTTTCTGGATATAATTTTGACTCAACGTATTTCATTCACGTACAATTGCATTTTTTAATTCTTGTACATGTTGATATTGCTTTCCATTCCCGTATACGCCGTGAACAAGTAATGTCCAGCAATTTTCAATAATATTAAAATTACCGTCGTCGAATTGCTGACATTGTCTCTTTTCTTGTGTCATAAAAATAATATTGGAACCCATCAGAACCATCCAAATTGAATCTTTTTCGTCTAAAAATAGTACCCTTCTTCATTTCTTTTTCCAATGCATTCTTTCTTTTGCAAAGCGTAAACGTTTTGCTTTGTATTTCATAGCCTCTTAATATCTTTGCAAAATAGTAGAACTCGACGAATACTTGAAACACTGGTACTAACACTAGATTTTTCCATTATTTGCTTCGTTGTTAATTGCGAGTTGGAAGCTATATGCAAAATTGCTTGCTTATCACGATCGGATAATGATGACGGCCGACCAGTACTTTTTTTTTGCCATAATCTTCAACATTTTTTAAGAAATTGTGTATTACTCTACGACTTCTTCTTATTACCTTCGATATTTTTGCTACTGATAACTGTTACTGTTTTAGTTCAAGAATTTGCCTTTTTTCAGACTCGTTTAATTTTTTCCGCGTCCCATACTTACAAATTTATATAATATTGTACTGTAATCTTTACTCGTTGATAGATCATGAACTACTGAGCAATTTCTAAACATATTAACAGAGTGTGTTATCATTTTGACCTTAGTATGGATTAGTTTTTCTTTGTTACGTACTAAACCTCATAATATTTTTAATTATTTTCAACGAACTGCATATTCTGAGCTCATAATGTTTTGATATTATACATTACAGATAAAAAAATTTACACGCCTCATTGGGAAATTAAAGATAGCATACCTGGGTTATTTTTTTGACGAGGAGTATATAACGAACTTTAAAAATAGATGAAGTTTCATATTTAAATGATTTTATCCTCATTTGTGCACAAATCTCAAAATTAAGAACTACATAACAAACAAAGTGTGTACCGACCAGACTTGAGTGAAACAGAGGATAAGCTGTGAAACAAATACATGTTGCATCCTAACACCTCGTCTAGGAATATATACATAACCATGAATCTGCACATTAGTGCCATCTGTCGTCGATATACTAAAATTCAAAGTAGAATAAAATTGATTATCACTGTATAATCGCTGACGGTATAATCACTGGTACAAATAATAATTGTCTGTAAATTTGTTAAGAATCGACAAACTGCAACATTTGTAGTTTACATAGTGGTAACCTTAGACGACAGTATGATTTTCATACTTTAAAATATTTTGTTTTATATCATTTCAACAATATTTATAGAGGATGTCGGTATTCTTTGTAAATGCGTAAGTAAAATTGTTTATTTGTATATTATTAGGTTATGTGGCTCTTTTTTGTAAGAAAAAAGTAACACATTATTTTATAAAAATATAGTGTATTGTATATTAAATATATTATAATATTGTAATATAAATGAGTGTATTACTTATTACTTTATATATGCTTATTTAGCAACCAAGATAGTGAAGTTGAAGGTGATTCAAATGGAGACTTACAAATTGCATCACCTGGTAATTCTGAGGCTCAACAGGCTTTGACTCAATTTTGGCCTAAAGTCACAGAAGAAATTAAAAAGATTACTACGGTAAATAATTTTCATTCATATATGTTATAATATCATTATTACATATTCCTATTTTTATTTACTATTGAATTCATAGATGGATCTAAAAACACAATCATTGCCATTGGCTAGGATAAAAAAGATAATGAAACTGGATGGTGATGTAAAGATGATAAGCGCTGAGGCTCCTATGTTATTCTCTAAAGCAGCGGAAATCTTTATACATGAACTAACATTAAGAGCATGGGTACATACAGAAGATAATAAAAGACGTACTCTCCAAAGAAATGATATAGCAATGGCAATAACTAAGTATGATCAATTTGATTTTCTAATTGATATAGTGCCTAGAGATGAATTGAAACAAAGTAAAGCACAAACTGAAAGTACAGTTCGAACTTCTATGAACTCAGATCAAGTACATTACTACTTTCAATTAGCACAGCAACAAGCCTCTGCCAACCAAAATGTACAAAGTAGTAACGCTACTACACAACCTATACAAATTGTACAACCTTCTACTGGACAAATACAAACAATCAACATTGGTAGTCCTGTAGAACAGGTATATATCTTTTTGTAAAATATTTTGATTTCATTAAACAAAATTATATTTATTAATCGTATACTTTAATTACAGGAAAGTACAACTGCAAGTACAGCACAAACAGTAACAGTGCAGAATCCACAACAATCATCAGGTCAACAGATTATACAATTACAGCAAGCTCAACAAACACCTACAACACAAACGGGGGGAATACAAATTGTACAACAAATTGTAACACCTAGTGGAGAAATTCAACAAATACCAGTATGTATATTTTTTAGTGACTAATACGAGTTTATTATTAATCTATATATGTTTATTTATTCAATTTCATCTATGATTTTAGATACAATTAACGCCTCAGCAACTTCAGATGATTCGTATGCAAGTACAAGGTGGAAGTAACCAACCAATCATAATTCAAACTGCTCCTATACAAGCTCAACCTCAACTGATACAGGTTGCGCAAGGTGCTCAAGCACCCGTCTTTCTACAAGCTAGCGGAACTGACAATGAGTAAATATTAATTAGTTTTAAGGAATATTTAATATTTAGTACTATATAATTCTAAACAAAGAAACCGGATGAAACAATATAAATAAGTTTGTATGGTAAGGAATAAAATCTTTTGTAAATTATTCCTAAAAAGAGCGTTTTATAACTTATTTCCTTATTAAACCGCGATATCGTAAAAACAAAATTAAATATTAACAAATTTATGAATCTATATATTTCATTTAGATGGGTTTAAAATTATAAGCTTATACCAGAAGTGTTATATGGTTTAAAACTTAGCAATTAAAGCATTTTTCGATAAAAGTGAAATTTTGTGATCATTTAACTACTTGGAGAGCTGTTTTCAAGAACGAATATATATCGCGGAGCGGTTATAAGATGCCGATCGAAGGATTGTCACTGAAGCGAAATGAAGTGAATTGAAGCGAAGTAAAGTGAAGAATAAAGATAAGCAGCCAACGTAAGATGTAATCTGATTCGTACGTCGCGTTCCTTAGCCGCTGGCTGCTTCGCATGGCTGAGCTTAGGACTGGCTGGTGCAACTTGTATTATGTTTCACGTTGCTGCGGTTCTTGTCTGGCAAGTCTTGAGCTCGGAGCCTTCAACAGTTCCGAAACGTCATATAGTTATAAATATATTGAAATTTATCCACTTGCAAATTGTGTTAAATAGTTTTTGATTGCTCAATCATACAATATAATAATCTAGGAAAATATTTCATAAATATAACGTAATTTAAAAATGTTATAAGACAAAATTTAGGAAATCGAAATTCCTTATATGTAATTAGTTATTTTTCATGATTATAATAAATATAATTCTATTAATATTAAATTGTAAAATATTAATCATTAATTCATATATCTTCGTAATTAAAAAATTAAAGACCAAATATTGGCAAAACGCATCAGAGAAATGCTTACATAGAAATTTATTATACATTTCCGAAATCATAAAAGATCATTGTTACATAAAACAAAAATATCGAACTATCATTATCAAATTATTATAGCTTGATGAATATTTCCATCGCTACGGAGAATAACGGAAGGATGATTGCCCAAGCAGGAAGACTAAGAGATGAGGAAGAGGGTAAAGAGGATGGTGGCACGTCCTGAAGTCCTTTTATTAGCACGGAACAAAGACGTGCTCCATTTAGAGACGTTGCCACCATGGTTCTGGTTGCCAGGGAAACCTCGTGCGCGCAATGTTGCAGTCTCAAACGTACTCTCCGGAGATTTTAATTCTTACTTCGAGAACGCTTCGATGGGTCCTTCCACCTCGCGATCTACGCCACTGCTTGAATACTCGGATTTCACGACATGTTTACAAAGATCCTAGAGATAAGTTGAGAATGGCCGCCGCAGCCCATGCCTCCTCCATGGGTGTAAGGTGACAGCTGCCTGCGCCTGCGTTACATGCACACAGGGTGTCCGAAAATTAGCTTGCCATCTCGTTTATGATTTATGCTCACGCTGTTAATTAAGAGCGACATTCGCAAGCGCGCTTAAAATTCGTGACTTAATCCCCGATACTGCGAATTATAGCAACACCATAACGTATTAATTAAACGTACGTATTAAATATTATACAACAAAATTTATCAATCAAATTTTTGTAAAAAATCAAATAAAACAAATAAATTATTTATGTTTGAAAAGATTTTTCAATATTGACAAAATTTTTTATTCGTTCTGCTCTTAACGAACAATTTTATTGCTATCACTAATTCTGGAATTTCTAGGACGTATAATCATAAAACTTTTGCCTTTCTAACTGGCTACTTTCGAAGTAGTAAATTATATCCGCAACATGAATTGACATTTTCGAATTGCACACCCAATATAAGCTAACATACGTTCATACATACCTACCTAGACGAATCTACCAATGTGTGTGCGCTCGAACCCCACCCCCACATACACATACACAAGAAAGAGAAAGAAATATCTCGCTTACTTAGCTGGGGCTGAACTCACCCGCAGGATCTCTACACGTGTGTGCACTTATTTTAGCAGGATCTTATCCTGAAAATGTGTCGTTCGACGAGAAACAAAAGACCACCTTTTTAAACGAAAAAAAAGGACGGCACTTTCACATTTTTTTCCAAACTAGATTTATGGCTGTTCCTTGTGTTTAATATTTCATCTAAAATGATGCACTTATACACACGTAAATATATTTTACAATCAAGATATGTATATCAAGTTTATTTTTAATTTCTTATTAGTAATGCAATTATAACAGTACTGTGTTATGACACTTGTTAGAAACTTTTTCTATAAAAAAGAAAAATTATAGTAAAGTTCAATGAACTTCAATTGCGAAACTTGTCAATAATTATTCTTTCCTCGCAATTCTTTTTTCATATGGTGTTTTAATCAACTTTGATACTACATAAAATTACAATTTTAAGTTTCTTCAATACTCAACACAACAACACAAAATTCTGGTCCAAAAATTATCACATCAACTGTAATCACAATTCTCAGAATATTCTTGTAAATTCTTATAGAAAAAGATAAAATTGGGCTCCTATATAATTATTTCAATAAAAAGAAAGTTCTTACAAAGGCGTACTCTTGTTACCGATGAAAAGACAAGAGCGATTAGGTTTTCGTCAATATGCCTGCCGAAATGGGCAATCGAGTCTTCTCCGGCGAAAGTCAGTTTGTTTCGGCATATGTACATACCTGGGCCTCGACAAAAGTAAATACTCCAACCCGTACACATGCATTTTTTCCTCGAGTGCTGGAGTCAGTGTGTACACCCTTGGGTGGTCGAACGCGCGCATTGGAGCATACTCATTTATACGTAGACAGATAGACCACAAGCCTCCCGCATACTTCAAGACTCGCACCGTACTTACTTGCACGCCGTCTTATTTATCTGTACACAAGGGTTCCTCGCGGGCGTATATGGCATCACGGTGCCATTATATCATAAACGTACTAACCCCCATACCGCCTCCTTTTTCTCTGCTGAGGCAACGACTGCCTCGACCAACCCACAGGATGTCGACGCCATGTCTCCTTTACGTGCCTCTCTTTATTACCTTCGATCTCCGTCGAACGACTCTTGGGGAAACTCGACGACATCCATTTCGCGTAACACTTCGCGAGTTATATTGCATTTGTTCCCGTGGGCCACCGTGGCGCACGGTTACGTAGCTCCTTCTCTTTCCTTTTCTTTCTTCTAAGAGATGCTGTACGACTTGATTGTTATCGGCACATAGGTACGATATATTCGACGCTGGAATTATTTTGTGAGCATAAGCTGTGGATTGGTTAACGTCAATTGAATTTAGCTTGCTGACTGTGGATTTTTATACATTTATAATGTACATGTAATATGCAAAAACAAATAAAATATTTAGAGTATACTATCTGTTATAATATTTAGTAAGTAATACAATTCTTCATTTAGATATTTCATTATTTTAATTATACTCATAAAAATATAAATTTATATGAATATACCTATAATTTATTGATTTGTAAATTTTGGGGGAAAATATTTTATAGAAGATGCTATTGTGCTTTGATTTTACTCTGATGCAATTCATAATCTATTTAACTTTTGAACTATTAAACTAACATTTAAATATCCTACGTAGAAGATTAACAATACCTATTTAGGGGAAAAAATAATTAAGCGTATATTTAAAAATGATTTCAAATAAGACGAACTTTCCATGCAAATATTCTTCGAGATGCTTAAGAAAAGTATGTCTTTGATTAACCTGAAATTTGGTAAAGATTCCTGTTATCCAGTGTACTGTAAAACAACGGTCAGATTAGACATACTTATCCGACCCTGCTGCACTTATCCGTTATTATGTAAAAATACTAATCCCCTTTGTCGTTTCTAGACGGGTCCCCCTGATCGAAATCGCTTTTGTACTTCAGTTAATCTTTTGTTTACTATTTACAGATACTATACAGCGTTGAAAAGCGTGTTCGACGCTTTTTCTGACAAATAAACGTCATGTGGAAACGAATTCACTTAATCATATTCGCCACCGTATGCACTTTGATACGAGAAATATTACGTATCAGGGATGAGAGCGAGATAATAAAGCAACCGCTGCACATTCTGCTTTATCCCGTATTCGAGCACATTCTTCTTTATCTCACATTTCATGTTACGCTACGTTCTTCAACGTTAATTTTAAGATTATTTTCTAAAGCTAACCCCAAAAATCATGATTTTGGATAATATCGAAAAGATTAAGTATCTATTCAACTCCGTTGCTAATCTCGAATTTCCATATTTCAATCTTGCTCTCACTTTAGCAAACTATGAAAATTTTCTACATTAAAAAAAGATGTATGACAAAATTGAGACGAAAAATCATGCACACTAATAACAATTTTTTCATATTATTCTCACATTTAAAATATTTTTTTAACGAATAATACAGCGAGTTTAAAATAGTAAATAATGAATAAAATAATATAATAATGAATTTCTGAAATACTTTAAATTATCGGCCTTAAATTATAAATTATAAATGTAATGTTACAGTACGTTAGGATACGTTGCATTCTGTGTGGAAAATTTGAAGAAAATGGCTTTTATTCTATAAATTGAGATGTCATGCAAAAAGCAGTTTTGAAAAATTTCACAGTAACATTATCTAAACTCTCAAGGAAATTTGAGAATCCATCTAGTTCGTATAAAACGCGCATCGGATGTAAGAGCAGGTGGTAGGAAATTAGGTTGCTACCCTTGTCTCGCATCATTCTGATTATCATAGTCAAAAATATTAGCTTCGTCTCGTGAGGGACGCTTTCATTACTTGCAACACTACACCGTGAAAATATTCACAAAGTGTTAGAATAATTAACTAGAAGCCTGATTTCCTTGCAACTTCAACATCTAAAATAGCAACATTTTGTTAAAACAAAATATTAAAAACAGAAAAAGGAATAATTCTATCAAATACACAATTCGTATAAACTAAATAATTATATTAGTTATAATAAATTACAAGTATATTTACTTAACATTCTTACGGTCATCGATAGGTTATTTCAGATCCAAGAACCAATCTTTATTTTTAATTTTCAACAAGATTAAAATTTCTGATATTCCTTAAACGCTTCGTGATTGATCATATTCCATCGATATTTTTAAAACATAAGTCTTGGATTTGCAGGTAAGACAGGCTAATTTATGGAATTATGTATATATATGCAAACCATACTTTAATGTATAAAATTCAATTAGCTATATATAAATGTCAAAAAAAGAGTTTTTAAAAGATTCATAAATTCATAGAAAATTAATTCAAGAATTTAAAAATATTTATTTCGAAACTAGTAGTAGTAGTAGTACGAGCAATAGAGACTATGCAGAAAAGTTCATAAACATCGTTTTTTTAATAAAAATTGAGAACATTGAACAAAAAATTTGGATAATCGTATTTTTTAAAAACTACGTAAACAAATGTTCAAATTTTGCTATACATATAATATAAGTGTAACTACACAAATTTAACATTTAATGACAGCTGTGAAGAAATATTCTGCACCACTTTTATCACGCCATAATCGGTAAAAAAGCAAAAATGGAAGTAGGAACATTCTTATTCCAAGAAGGCAGCGAGTATGACGTAGGGCTGCTGGACCTCCCGTCAAGAATTCTCTATCTCCGATTATAAAACAAAAGGGAAAAAAACGTACGCGTACCATGCTGTGGACGAGGTGCAAAAAAACAACGCGAACTATCATGTCGCATCACATTTCCCGACTCGTAGATTCGAAACCTGTCCCGTTCGTAAAAAAACGTTAAATCGGAAATAAGCGTGTACATCAAACATTAGTGAACAATGTGACCGCGACCAAACGCAGTCTTCGTAAAGGTCACCACTAATTGTTAACACTATAGCAACCATCTTTGGCATGTGGAAACCTCTCCGTGGATTAAAATCTCTTGCTGTGTATTAAACACGACCACCTTCGGTCGCACGTACTACGTATTCCATTGCTAATTCGTTAACCCCGTGCTGCGCATTCCTCTGCAGTTATCAGATCGTGTGCATAGACTACCTCGATTACCATTCCACGATGGGTTCCTTCCTCGGGTTGTAAACGAAAAAAAAGCAGCTCGGGTCTGTCAGTCGAGAGAGCGATTCATAAAAACGAACGGTGACAGGAGGTGACAATTATTCGAACAAGGGGGTAACCTGGCTGTGTCCGTCCTCTTCTTGCATCTGGACCCCTTCTTTGTCGTTTCTTTTCTTCGTCTGACAATCGGGTGGCCAAGCGAGTTACCATTAGCCTCTCTCATTCTAATTAACGAGCGACCTGTGCGCGTCCGACCAACGAAACGAGACAACGAATAGGAGTACCGACGGCAGGATGAAGATGGAGGATCAAACAAAGAGAGGGGATGGAGAGGGGATGAACGTGGAAGAAAGACGCCGAACGAGCCGGCCAACCACGTGACCACCGGGCGGGGGTGGCAGGCGACATTTCGCATGCTCAGAACTCCACAGGCTGCAGCATATCGCACACCGAGCCGATGCCCTTCGCAGAGAAACAATAGTGTTGACTGCGTCCGCGATACGAGGAATCCATCAAAGAGCCTCGAACGAAAACCGCGTATCGAGCCGACGTAACCTCGAAAAAGATCAATCTCTGCTATTCGCTCCGACCCATTGGCTCGAAACGTACATCTGTGCCGGATTCCATGGTTTCACCCCTCGCGCAACGAACGTATAAACCCAACCGAGAGATGTTTTCTCGCGAGATCGTCGGCCAAACTGTTTCAATTGCGTTATACTTGTAGTTTATTCCAAGGAATAATCTTTTACAGAAGATCCTTGTTGATCAAGCGGTTCTTTTACGTGTTGCTAGAAACGGTCGGTGATAGTGCATCCGTCGGTTGTCATGATGTTCTCGTGGTCGTGGAAAGTGCGAGAAAAGTGAGAAGTAGTGTGCTTAAACCCTATCAAGTGCATCGCGTACACACATTTACGTATACACGACACAAGCGAAGGGATGACGATGCTACTATCAGGAGGGAACCGAATACAGCTTCCTTGATCCACGAATATTCGCCGAGAAGCACCCTCGTTCTTGGTCCAGCTTAAACGCCGGATACAAGGTTTGAATAAACATTCGTTTGTTATATAGCTTGTTGCTTTGATTTCTTTTAACAATGATGAGCAAGTTTTTAAATTTGAAATGATAAACTAACTCGTAAACTGAAAACTCGTAAATTATATAACAATGATATTTATATCTATATATGCAATATATAACATAATAAACAAGCACAACTTCTGCGAAGTATAAATAAGTAAAATATAATAGTAAATTGTGCGCTGGGAATTACATAAAGTCAAAATTAATATCGTACATTAACTCTAAAATTATTTTTGTCTATCTATTTATATTATCTTTTCTATAAGTAAAAGAAATGTACATACATGAAATGTTTTTTCTCAACATATCGGAAGCAATAGCCAAAACAAACGAGAACAGTCAAATGACTTTGTTGATCGAGTGCCACGTGGGAAGCACAATGTATTCTGTCTGTACATATGTATGTATTCTACAATATGTATACGTTCCTTAAATTATTAGATGTACAGGAGTTACGCACGCTACGCGGATGTGCCTCTGCATATGCACACACATGTATAAACGCATCTACGGTCGCACTCACACGTGTAAATGTCATTATCAATTGAGCATGCGTAACTTATGCATCTCATTCGGCTTGTTACCAGTAATGTATTTTAATTGGTCAACCGCTGTGTAATGCCAAGTAATCCGTACTGAAAAACTGACTGAAATTTTCTCTCTATAAAAATGTTTTTTATACTAAAAACGGTCAGAAATAATTAACTAGAAAAGTTTGTGCGAGATAAATCTGCCAAAACGAACAAAACGTTTTGGAACGAGGTTGCGATTTCCATGGCCTCTGTTTTCGAGAGGCGAGGGAAAAGAGAAAGAGACGACGTAGGAAAGCCAGAGCATTCCGAACGATGGAGAAGCTTTTGTCTTGGTCCCGTAGTGTAACCATCCCTTCCTTATTTTTCTTCTTTCCTCCTTTCAAATGTAAGCTGACCGCAGCCCGTGGGACACACGAGTGTCGCGCACGAGAAACCTCCTGCTACGCATTCCTCTTCTCTATCCTTCTTTCGTTCGGTTGCGTTTCTTTGACGGCTGACGGACAGTGGCGAGGCAAGCAACTCAGCCGCGATAAACATTTCGGCACACGCTTTATTTAGATAAGTTTGGCCGCCCTTCTCAACGGTATAAATCCTTCGTGCCTTTCGGGGAAAATAAATAATAACGCAATTCCTTAACAGAGTGACAAGTACTAGGAATATGAAAGTACTTAGGAATACAATCATGGAAAAATACTGTTATATGATATCGTCTCTTTTATATAAATAGTTCGATAAATTATATCACAACTAAATGTAAATCAATCAGATAATTCCAGAGATGATGAGTCGGGCTTAAACTATAATCACTATTGTTATGTTATATTTGCTATGTTCAATTCATTGCCTTTATCCATATTAAAAAGATGCTGCAAACTATAAGAAGTGGGAAATGTATGTTAAACATATTAGAATTAAATTAAGATAAAACAACAAGTTTCAAGACATTTACGATTCGACCAGACGGACTTTTCAATTCTGACATATGTATCTATGTCTACATTAAAAAAGATATTAGAAAAATTATGATTTTCTTTCTTTTAATTGTATATTTCTTTTTATTATAATAAGAACAAATGCAATTTCTTAAGTTTCAGAGTATAATATGTATATAAATTTCTAATAGCATAGTTTCCAATATAACGATATGTGTATATGTATATTTCATTCTTAAATCAAACTTTTAAACCAGACTTTTTAAGCTTTGATAATTATCAATATTACATTAAACATAAAAACGAAATATCCATTATTAAATTTCCACATAACGTACATATAATATCGGAAATGAATTTCAATAAGTTTCCCTAGATAAAAGCAGTCCATCAAGACCAATCAAAACAACTTCCATCAAAACTTATCGAGAAAAAAGTCGTACTCTCGATTCAAACATCGAATAGTTACTATTATTCGCGCAAGTTTAAAAGTAACAATTTCACCGATCGTCGTGGTACATTGTCCAACGGGCAATTCGGGCGTAGTTCGTGCGCGTTTTCCTTTTCCACGCTTTCCGGTATCATTCAACACAAAAAGAAAAAAACAAAGCGGCGGTATACAGTGACCGTTTAATATCGCGCATACTGCCCGTTGTTTCAAACAATTAATCGGTTATTTTTTTCCCCGACTTCGGACGTTGTTCGAGGACGTACATCGTTTTCGAAAAGAAAAATTGTCCGAGTATCTGGCTGTTGTTCAAACAACGTAGCCGCGCGCTAATTGATTCATCGTCGTGTTCCAGTGAACGACGTAACTTCCAGCCGACGCAATGCGTGTCACGGGGGAACAATTGCTTTCATACCCGCGCATATATGTGTATATATACATATGTATACATATGTGTATACATACACACATAGGGGATCATATATCTCCGATGCGATTGTCTGTACTTTTCTCGAAACGATCGTTCTACTGACAATGATTTATTCAATTACAAACATCCGATAGAAAATATTTGCCCGCGAAGACTACTGCCCCCGCATTGGAGAACGCGTAATTAATCATGAGCCCTAACAATTTAAGATCCTAAAATATTAGAATCGATCTGTTTACAGAGTTATAACTTCATTTGTTCCTTATTTTTCATTCAGTGTTGATTTTCATGTAAGAATTTGTTACGAATTTAGACTTTCATAGGTAAATAAATATACTTTGCAAAGTATTTAGGTTTAAAGATTTTGGAAAGAAGATTAAAGAAATTGTCTTAAACAAGTTCTAGTTACTTTTGTTTGTGATATTTGTAGAACTGTGACCTACACGTTACCTATGTTTCTATTTATTTAAATTTATTATTTAATGTATATTGTTTTGAAAAAATATTTAATAGTAATTGTTTTATGAATGCGCAAGTTTAATGTTAAGCATTTAAAAATATTTCTTAATTTAGACTGAAAATTATTCTTCCATGATAATTACACCGCTTCATTAATATTTTCAATCAATCAATGTATTGGTTACTATTATCACCATATTACTAACTGTGAAACGACTGTTAAACTAGTCATTGAAGTCTGTAAAAATTCCACAATAGAATTATCATAATTACTTTCTCTCTTTGATTCTTCTCCTCTTTTTTGTGTGATATATTTTTTAATATTGCCATAACCCCTCTTGTCGTACGTAGTATAGGAAACCGTGTATACATTGGTACATTGTTATAGTTTGTTGAACTTTACTAACGGTAAACAGTTTTGAAATCCTGTTCCGTTTTATCGATGTCAATTTACAAATCAAAAGTTCAATGCCCTTTTATATATGTTTGAATATCATTAAAAATGCTATTGGAAGCTTAATCTACTTTGAATCTATGTTTGAATTAGAAATTACATGCATTCTAATTTGAATTGTAAGGTGTTTTTTTATTATAAAAAATGTAAGCATTTTTACTAATAAACCGAATAAAATTTGTACGTTGAGAAATAAATTCAAACAGAAAATTTGCACCTAACTTCAAAATTACTTAAAGCTATATACAGACAGTGCGAGGCAGAACGACGAGGCTGTCTCGAGTCTAGCGAACAATTGTCGGTATTTGGCGAGATCAAAGGTGCTTCGCAGCTCCTTATTCACTTCATTTTAACGTATATTGAACGATTTTGTCGGAAGCGTAGATAACTGCGATTCACCCTGCCTCGCGTATTCTGCTATCTACGTGACGACATGATACGAGGCAGCCTCGCGGATCAGCCTCGCATTGTCTGTACATAGCTTAGGATTTAATCTCATTCGCCATTTGATCTCCAGAAAACAGACTCCACCCTATGTTAAAAAACTCGTTTAAGCAACCCATAAAATAAAACACCTTGATGCAAAAACGCAACAAAGACTTCATTTCCCGCCTTCTATCTATATACGTATGTATAATGGAGAACTGTAAAGATAATTATATAAACGAGTGCAGCTTCGTTACTTCTGATAGGCCCAACACAATCATAAAGATAAGCACGTATATTGACTGAAGGTGTCATATATACAAATAAGAGTAATAAAGACATATAGCAACGTGTAACGTTGTGCGATAAAGAGCAGTATTTATATACGTACCTACTTGCCTTGCCCCTGTGCTGTTCCACTAATTATTATCTTTACAGATTTTCTAGAATAAATCAATCTAACGCAAGCTTTTGAAATGACATTCTCTAAACACAGCGCTATGAAAACAATCGACAATATTCTCCGAAATAAATTCGACGTTTAAGAAAAACATAGAGAGATTGACTAGGAGAATCGAATCGGATCTGGGTATCTATAAATAAACCAAAATTAATCTTACGGAAGCGGTGTATCGTTGCAGCGTCGGTGTGAAAGCGCCCTTATGCAAGACAGTCTCTTTTTCGCAGTATAGTGCAGCGCGAAGTATATAGTAGGCGCAGATAAGGGCGGAGCACGGACAGATATAGCAACTTGGCAACATAAAGAATACATAATGTAAAACGTCGTGAAAGGAGGTTTCATTGGCTGCTCTCGAAGGTTCCTGGTATACGCCTACCCATCTGGCCACTCCACCTCTTCGACACGCAATTGGCAGACAATAACGAAGCTGTCCGCTTCGTGCACTAACCCTTTTTGCATCAACCGGAACACCATGGAACCGGCGAATACATGATCGGTTCAGTGCTGATTTTCGGGAACTTTTTTCCTTCCTTATTTTATGATAGATAGAGAAACAATAAAATAGAATATTGGAACGCTTATTTATTTTTGAAATATTCAGACTGATAATGTAATACTAAAGAAAGGACAATTTTTAATTACTAGCAGGCTTTTTTTAGTTATTAGGTTACATGGAATGTTTATGTTTACACCTTAAACTGTTTATATCTATATACGTAAATGTCTTTTTTTCTAATACCATAAATCTTTCAAAGTAAGAATATCTTTATTGTCGTACATTTTTACAACCTTTACAGCGGTTTTATCATTTTATAGCTTCTAAAGTAGTAGATACATATTTCTCGTTTAGTTTCCGTTTTTTACTATTTTTGTGACAATTAATCATCGTTTTTTGATAAATGTAATACACAAATTTTGATTGAACACGACTTAAAATACATTCAATTCACTTTTTATTCGATTAAATTTAATCTAATACGGTTCAGATGATTCGTTTTAAAAAATTTCCATTCGAATTTAGCCCCTCGCATCAGAATCCTTTTTGGTATCGTTTTCTTGAATTTATGCTGACATATATACACTTTTTTCCTAGAATATAATTACCGGCTATCGAAGATGTGTTTATTTTTTTCTTTATTTCATGGAAGAATTATACAAAACCTACTCTATTCTAAATGAAATGATAACATCAAATTCCGGGAATTTCTTTTGATGTATTCAACTACAAGGAATTTTTTACAATTTTATCTTAAATATATATATATACACACACGTGTTAGTCTTTGTTCTTCATTATTTAAATAACTGTTTGATCAAGTAAAAGCCCAACGTGCATGTATTCATAAGTATTTTTACAAATTTATAAAATAAAAAACGTGTTTACAAATAAAAATTAAACAATTTAGATGTAAAAAGAAAAGAATTCGATCAAGGATTATTTGTGATTTCCAGGTGCCAAAACAATTGAGCTATTCTATCGACGGATTCTGTGATTAATTAACGATTCTATGATCCATCACACACTGGATGCATTACGTAATTTGGTAATTCGATAAAATCTTAAAAGCTGGTCCAAAAATAATAGTTTAATATTCCATTGCAGAAAATCTCAGACTATTCAATATTCTTCGTCTTTCATTTCAATATCAAATCAAGAGCTATTTTTGGTTATTCAATAACGCTCAGTTTTCATCCACTTACTTTCATAAACTACCACCGACACGTAGTTCCAGAAAAAAGGACTTCTATCTGTCCTACGGTACATCAAATGTTAAATGTTTATAAATTTTACGCTACAACCTTCAAAGAATGTACACTTCCGGTCATAAGTCGACCGACCGTCGCACATTTGACTGCTTTGAGTAAGATGACTGTTAGGATGTATATACTTTTGATATTACGTAATTTCAACAGTTGATGTAAATACATTTGATACTTTTGTGACTTTATTTCATAATGTAAGTTACTATACCATACTATAAAATCGTGGATATTTTAATTCCACTGAGTAACTTGTGGATAAATAATAAAATCAATTTAGAAAATCGTATCTGCATTCTAACAACTATTTTGTGCAAAATAAGCAAATGTTCGGGAACTTATGAACGGGAGCGTACAATTTACAATACATATCGAATACATCGCATTGAAACTGAATGTTACATGCATTAACTGGTATATAATACCAATTGTTAATCGCGATTTTGTTTGTCGTTTTTTCTTCAGGCGCAGTGATATGTTAACCGAGGACAATGATCCGACGAAACCAGCAGGCGTTTTAGACAATGCTGGCAACGTGTCTTCGTCGACAGAGGCCTCGGTACAGCACCCTCGAGCCGCAAACAATGGTAAATAAAGCTCCTCCATTCCGGGTCTACTTAAAAGGCTACCCTTTTAAAGGTCCGTTTAGAAACCAAATCGCCATTTTTGCCTCCCTTTTATTAATTTATTTATTCGTTTATTTGTTCTCAATTTTTCTTCTTTTTCGTCTCGTCGATGCAACATAACACATAATCGCGATAATGAAGTATCCTTGGGAAACAAAAAGTGAAAAATTTGTGTTTATAACGTTTCGCACCATGGACAATGATAGCCGAAACCGGACCTGCAATAAAACGGTTTAAATTCGACGTTTTGGAAAGGCTTCTGTCTGTATTTCCCGCTTCCCTTTTGCGTGTGCCGCCGGTCGATTGAATTAAAACGAGAAACCCGGTGGCTGGTGGTTGCGCCGCGTCATGTCACGCCACTGGATTCTTCTATTCTATAAAACACGTACACCGAAATGAACAGGTAGTTTTCATAACGGACCTCCTAGCTAATTGCTTGGGAAATTAATTACATATCGCGGTTCAAAATGAAACGAAATATCCTCTCGCCATGACGCCGGTAACATCTGTATACTTCCGGTCGCGGAAAAGCTTTCCATTGTGTTGTTTTATGTTACAAATACATGAAATACGTATTACTGAATATTATTCCGGGAAATTTAATTTAACCTGAATATGCATTTTTTTGTTTTATAACATTTTCCGAAACGATGTCCTTTCTTTATTTGGATTTAAATAGAATGTATTAATTAAACGTTTATATTGTTTATTCTTCATCCATTGTTCCAACTGTTCAAACGGAAAAATAATTTTAAATGTAAATAATGCCATCGAGAAGTTGCAAAATAGGTACACAAATTAATAATAATAAAAATAGGTACACAATAGGTATCCTTCTAGAAAGATGATAAAGATATTCCAATTAATAAATTATACGAATCACGATTAAGGATTGTGATGTTTTACTTTGTGGTTTGAACGATGGTTAAATATAAAGCCGGTTCTTTTGAAATTTTTGCATTTACAGTTCTTTAAGTGTATTTTATTCGCGTGTTATATAAGCCTTTTTGCAAGTGAGCTTTATTTATATTATATTTAGAGTTACATTTGTCACTATAATATTATTTTAATTTCCTTTTTGTGGCTTGAAGTATGGTTGACTATAAATTATGCTATTTTGTATATACAAAAAGCCGAAAGAAAGAACACGTTAAGAAAATATACCATCTTTGTTGCAATATTCTATATGTTTAAATTATAAGAATTATTACAATAAATCGTAGCTTTGTAACAATTCTAAATTTAACGAATGAAATTTATATTCTCGACTTCTATTACCACGAAATGACGGAAGTTATTCAGCAGAAAACTGAAATTCCACTTAGCAGAAAGTAGTTGCAACAGTAACAAACCTAGAAACATGTTTCTGTGAATTGTATCATTATCGATGATACAGTTATAATATACAGAACAAAGAATAATATATTAGGTTGTCCGAAAAGTTTCTTTCGTTTTATAAGGAAATAATAGACGCACAATGTTTCTCGTTTCATATTAGTTTATTGAATTATGCATGAACATAATAATAGAAATAGAACGAAATGGATCATACCTAATTCAATAAAATAATATAAAACAGAAATTGTTGTTCATCTATTATCACCTTATGAAACGAAAGAAACTTTTCGGACAACCTAATAGAACAATATATAATATTGTAAATTACATCATTGCCAATGACAGAGTTATAATATCAAATTATAACTAAAGCGTTATAACTAAAGAGATGTGAACGTGAATCATTTTGCTCATACTGGCAGAAACGGAAGTCAAGAACGAGGTGCAAGATTGTCCCGAAAACGACAGCGTGCCCAGCGGGGAATTATACATCGACGAGAATGCCGAGGAAAAGGAACAAGAATATCCGGATTCTATGGAAAAGGCGGACTACAGTTCGTTGTACGGAGCCAATCAATATTATAACAGGCACGTACTTCTCATGCTTGAATCGCATCATCATTCATCTTTGCCCTCAAACATATCTTGATTTCTAATCAATGGCTGACTATGTTCCTATATGGTATTCCAATATTAATAACAGTCACTGTATATAAATATAATATTTACAAATTAGTTTGTAAACGTTCGTTAACATGGAAACTTCGTGCTATTAGTCTGTACAACTCACCTCCCTACGGGACAACCACAGCCGGGAAAAACACCTCGGGCTTGCAAAGTTCTTATCTGACCTCATACACGACGCCCAGCTCCATGTCTCAATATTCATCTTACGCTACATACAACAGCGGCACCACGAATTTCCCCAACGTGGCTCAAAATATATCACCGTCTTCACAGGTACTAAAAAAGAAAGAAACCATTAGAATTTATTACTCTTATTATCCTCATTACCGTTTCATCTATGGTTTTTCAGAAGCTAGATTACAGCGCCTACAGTAGCAGTTTGTATGGAAATGACAGGGTACCATTACAGTATTCCGGATATTACCCCATGCATGGTTACCACACGACACCCGCTTCGTTTAACATTGGAAACCTAAATTTTGCTGGTAACGTTCCTATCGACTTCTTCTCTACCTCTACGGCATTATCAGGCACTTCCTCGTCGAGCAAAATTTTAATCACCGATGCAGCCAGAATCTTAAATATCGCTGTTGTATTGCATGAGAACTGTTGAATATCCGGTTCGCGTTACATCATACAAAGTGACTCATAGGGACTAGAATAATTATCTTCTGATTATATCGTATACTGCAGACGTGAACAAATTTAGAGATCTAAAGATTGAGTAAGGTCATTGTTTTTTTCTTCGTTTTAGGCTATTCTCTCTTCTTATATATATATATATATACTTTTGAAAATGAAACAGTTTTCGTTTTTTTAAGTATATAGAATATAACAATATTGAAAAAGGTAATGAAGAATTGGATTATTGATAAATCACCTTGTATTGTTAGGTTGCTAGTTGTATTAAATCAACATTGAAAGGACAGGACATCATTTTCATTGAATTGAATACTTGAAATACATAAAAGGAGAGTAGAGAAATTTTATAGTTCCATATAAGAGTATGTAAAATTATACCCAAACTTTTAAATGTTAAACTCTGGTTTTATCAAATTATTTCAATACAAAATATTTAATATTAGGAAATATTTTTCTTTGCATTATATGATGTTTTATTAATTTTTGTTTCTCTTTGTTTCGTTTGTTTCTTTTTCAGGTTCCAGAAATACTAAGAATTTTCTTATTAATTACTTAATATTTTTGTCCATTGATTTAAGTAGCAACGTTTTACTATGTTTTTATGTGCAAATTCTTGCGACAATTACGATTTATTTGCAATTATGATTTATCAGTAACGACTTCCCTTTTTGTAATAAGATTCGACAAAGTCTGCGCTCACGTTGGACGCAACAACTCACGATGCCAGCGATCTTACCGCACGAGAAACCGCAAACATCGAAGGTAACACGATTCGTACGTGTGATTTTTATATCTCCACTTTTTGCGTCAATATGTTCTCCTTGAGCGTGTTCCAACAGTTGTCGAATAAACAAATAAATGCTGAAAAGCGTAAAAGTGTTATATGTATACATATAGATATAGCTATAGATACGTCCTATGTCTTACAATTAAGAAAATATTTAAATTATCTGATAAAATAATCTTATTTAAAATAGAATATTACGAATATATATTTATTAATACCTTTTTTTGTTGAAATAGCATGTAAAATTCTAGTTATTCCTGAATCAGCCTCTATAAATGTTTAAATTTCTATTAATATAAGTTAATATGGCTGCTTGTTCGCTGAACACGTGGGCGGTAGCGCAATATATGTTTAATCTCCGTTAATAGCATAAGAATATACAAGATATAAAAAGAACTAAAAGATATAGGCATATATAATTTTTAGTTGTAAAATTATTGGCTTCTATCATTTTCTGTTTTGCATCCTAATTTGCTTCATAAGAAAAAGAGTTTCATATAAAAGTACTTATAAGTAACAAAATATTTTTTTTTCAGTTTTATTTCCTTACCTATTTAAATAAATCTTTTAATGAATAGCAAAAATATTTATAGCGCACTTTCTTTGTTAGGGAAGAAAATGTGCAATAACGTTTAATGAATGTGTTCCAGGAGCGACAGCGAAACCTTGCAGACGCGGAAGACGCCAGAGCGGAAGTGGAAACAGTATAGGTTCTGCGGATACGACAGAAGCCGGTCCTGACCGGATATTCATCTGGGACCTGGACGAAACCATAGTTGTATTTCACTCCTTGTTAACTGGGCAATTTGCAACGAAGCACCGTAAGGATCCGGTTCTTTTGGGCCAAGTGGCGTACAGGATGGAAGAAATGATATTCAATTTGGCTGATACTCACTTCTTTTTCAACGACGTCGAGGTGAGGAGGCAGAACCAGACTTCAGACTTCAAATACACAGGATATTCTATAGTTGAAGCACGTACAAGATTGATGCGTCTAGAAAAAGCAAAATCTCTTACTAAAATGTTATATTCTATCAGAAATTTAATTTTATACGTATTCGGATTATTACGTGTCATTAATTTTGAAACTCTATTTTTGATCTTCCTGTAGGATTGTGACCAAGTACACATCGATGATGTATCATCAGATGATAATGGGCAAGACCTGTCTTCTTACAATTTTGCTAACGATGGTTTCCAATGCGCGTCTGCGAACAACGGTATATGTTTGGCTTCCGGTGTTAGAGGTGGAGTCGATTGGATGCGAAAATTAGCCTTTCGCTATCGAAAAATTAAAGAGATCTATAATAATTATCGAAACAATGTCGGCGGTTTATTGGGTGCTGCAAAACAAGAACAATGGTTACAACTACGTTCTGAGATTGAAGTGCTCACCGATAACTGGTTAACGTCAGCTGTAAAATGTTTAAGTCTCATAAATAAAAGAAGTGACTGCATTAACATTCTGGTTACTACCACGCAATTAGTACCGGCTTTATCTAAAGTACTGCTTTTTGGGATTGGCGGAATATTTCCAATCGAAAATATTTATTCGGCCTCGAAAATCGGTAAGTTTTACAAAGGAATTTAAGTGTGCTTAATTTAAAGCCATCATTGAATCGCATAACGTTTGAAATTATTGTAATCGTCTATTAAATACCATTTGAACCGATATATACATCAAAACGCTATTAATCACAATTTATATTATAAAAGTTCTATAAGTAATATAGATTCATCATTTCTAGGAAAAGAAAGCTGCTTTGGAAGAGTAGTTGCGCGATTTGGTCGAAGATGCACATATGTGGTAATAGGTGATGACTCTGATGAAGAAACGGCAGCACGTGCCCATAATTTCCCATTTTGGAGAATAAACAGTCACTCGGACACACAGTCGTTATACAACGCCTTAGAAATGGGATTTCTTTAAGCAGAGGATACGTTTATAAAGCGAATAGGTTTACGGGGGGAAGGAAAATTTGGGAAAGTATGTCCTAGACGAGAAACATCTTACAATTAGTCATAACGGGGGCTTATACAAGATATTTCTATATTCTTTACAATCGATAATGAGAGTATAAAAAAAGACGCTTTTATCGAGTGAACCTTTTAAACATTCCTATTATTTATCGATCGTAATATGTAAATTGAGGATCGGCTGTTCCTCTAAGATCGCCATACACGATCATCGATCGTAATTTATTTGTCGATCGTCAAATGTGATCGATCGGAGCAGGGTCCACAGGTGATATACAATGAAAGTAAAAGAAAGTAATGAGACAAAAGTGAAAATTAAAGAGTTATATATAATACGAATATTTCTAATTAATTACTGCACAGTCTCGACCATATATAAAAATTAATTTGTTGCAAACTGCAAGTATGTCTCGTGTACTTAAACGTGTTGCGTTTCTTGCTCTTACAAATGTACGTATAAAAACTAAACTGGTCGAAAAGAAATTAGATTCACAAGCAGGATGCTGTTACACGTAACATTCATTAGTTAATATTTTGATCGATGTATATTTCGAAACATTACGGAAATTTTATATGAATATTGTGATACGGTTTAATCCAATTATTTAATTATAGCATGATAGCAGTAAATGTAATAAAGCATGGTCAAACGGATACTTTTTAACAGTAGTTTGTGAAAGATATAGTCACCGTTTTATTAGTTACATTATATAAAAATATTTGACTGAAATATCATGCATTCTTAACATTAATTTCTTCGTACATATTGAATATTAATAAGAATATTTAGGTACCTATGTTTTTTAATTCTTCATATCGTGGCGTGGTTTAGAAACTTCTTTTTATAATTTCAAAACCTATTCCGAATTATTTTTAATCAAAAACAGCATATTATACATTATATGCATAAAATTTCAAGGAAATTATAAATAATTTTATGAGGACACTAGATATAAGTAATATTTTCAAAATGTACGAAATTAGGTTGTATACTTACAATCTTAATTCATAAAAGAGAGAAATATGATTAGCAAATGATAACCAAAGTTTAATGCGGTTAAATAACTATAAAATTGATCTATATGTTTTTGAAATGTAGCTTATATTAATTAAAAACGCATTTCTTTGTCAAATCAATTTTAAAAATAGGTTGTTTATAAATTTATTTTCTTTCAATTAAATTTACGAGAGTAGTACCGTCATACGAAAATTATCACTTTGTAATATGATAATTGGAAGTTTTTTTTTAAATTATAATCGTATAAAAGCAAAACGTATAATTTAATCGACTGAATAGCACAAAAACTGCACAAGTTATAAAATGATTAAAAACATAATGCTGAATGCATAAATAAGTTTCTAAATAAAATTACTTTTTAGCGTATTATGCATTCTAAACTTCGGTTGAACGAAATGGTGTGACTATTAGATTTATATATATGAAACTTAAAAAGATGAAGACTATATATTAAACAATGAAATTCATTAAAAATACTTCACATTTTTTGAAATATATTTGTAACAAACGTTCAACTTTTTTATGTATTTATACTTTAAAAAATTAATTTTTTCAGACAAATGTATTTTTGTGTTAAATCAATATTGTATTACACCGATCACATGATAAATGTGGATCTGTGTGTTAAAATAGATTGACGAATATAGAAAATATGGAATAATATTATTATATAAAAGTTTACATATGATCGGAGAATTACGAGATATAAATTTTTTATTTCAAATACTTTCATTTTAATTTGTGTAACATTTCTTTTAGTTGTATATTCGATTTTATATTGAATGCACAGTGATGTAACTATTTCAGTATCTGTATAATTTTACAACGATTTAAAAAATTGTATTACGCAAACTGTGCCTACTGAAATTACATATATTTTTGTAAGTAATTGTTATTATAATTCCAGCATCAGGCTTTCCAATACATAAGCAATAGTTTAATATCAATGTTATAGAGTTATCTATGTATAGCAATGCCTATTTTCTGTGTTGAAATAAGAACGTGACATTGTTTAATTCTGTAGCTGTTTATGTTCGTTTATGCTTTTTATACCGAGCAAATGATATTGCTTTGCGAATCGGCAAATCGCAATTACTACGTAATTTGTTTTTACATTGTATAGAATTTTAGTCGAAAACTTATGACATTTGTGTGTCTTTTGTTATACAAATATTTTTAGTAATAATAACAAAGAGAACAAAAATTATAAGGCCGCTTTTAAATACTAAAGATTTTCAATAAAAGTCATTTTGTTTATGTTTACACAAAGCTAATTTTCTTAAATTCTATAATTACATATTATTTATTTAACCCAAAAGATGTAGTCTTAACAATTTATTTTTCTTTAGGTATACAGTTTATATTTAAGAATATTAAGAAAGCAAAATTTTATCGTTAAAAAAGAATGTATATTTTCGATTTTCAACAATCTCTTTTCTTACATATTCATATTAAAAAAATAAAGATAGTGTTACTTATTTTTCTTACATAGTAACATATGTTGGAGCTGTTAATACACCACAGTTATTTTTTTCCTGAGACATAAGAATGTAACCATCATTGCCCCAGTAATTTGACCATGAATTTTTGACCAACCAATAATCCTTTCCATTTAAGCTGCCATAACCTACAGCTAAAACTGCATGATCCAGACTCTCTTCCGTATTACCTATGAACGAGATGTTATTTATTTTTAGAAAAACAGGTGCCTGTTCAGAAAATGTTGCATTTACTTACCACAAGACTCATCGTAATATACGCCATGGGAGTAGAATGAAAATGTTTTATGGGATGCGTCAATTGCGACTGAAATTGGACCATGCTTAGCAATGGCAACTTTTAGAGCATTAGCATCGCCCGATGTAACATTTACATAGCCAGTAATTTTGGCTGTCAGTGTAGCATTATTTATGTGACAGTAACCGTCCTAAACAAAAAAATAATTGAAAGCAATTTTTAAAATTAATTTTTAATTTACTAATAAATATGGTATTCCACTGAAACGATTAAAAAATTAATTTTTATCACGCATATACTCATATGAATATTGTCTATGAAATATTTGCAATCTAATAATTTACTCACTTGACCAAGGTAACCACCATAATCATCTTCAGTAGGCAAACCTCCATGCTTCATAATCCATTGATATGATCTGAAATCTTCACCACCATCACAACCATTATTTCCATAGCCCCATGAACAATCAATAAGCGCCTATAATTATGAAAAATCATAATAAAGTATTCTGTTACTTATAATATTCGTTTAGTTGTATTTAAACTATTTTACCTGTTGAGACAAACGCACTAATTTACCGTACTTCATATAGTACGCGCCTTCAACAGCACCAGTTGTACCAAAACTCCAGCAAGATCCACAAACAGATTGATCTATTTAATTAAGAAAATTCTTTGTTAGTTTGGAATATTGAAAAATTTTTATTGAAATGTTTTTTATAATTAAAAAAGAAAGATACACGCCTTTAACAGGAGTAACAGCACCATAGAGCCTCCAATCTAAACTATCTGGGACTTCGGTTACTTCTTTTTCAACATTGTGTGGGAAAGGTTGTCCTCCATTGTAATGTGCAGTGTATTGTTTGCCACGTAAAGCTTTTAATTCTAACTCAGTACGATCTACCAAATGATTAACACTCAATTGGTAGCCTTTATTAGCTCGGTTGGTCGAATGAATAAATCTATAAGAAATTTATATCAGTTATTGATTATGAACATTCATATTAGTTGTGTACATTGTACAAATATACGATATACCTTAAATTTTGCCTAAATACTTCTTTACGCATCAATTGATCTACATGATTTACATATTCCTTGTTATGAGTTTTTTTGAAATCTTCAAATGCTTCATTTACATGAGTGTCATAATTGTGAACAAACTCACGCATAGGATTAAATGTGTATACATGTTTGTCTCCAGGTCCGGGAAAACCAACACATGTCATATCTATTTATGATACACGTTTTATAGTTGAAATATATTCAAATAAAATTTATGTTAATAAATGAAAAGAATTCTAATTACTTGTTGTAACTTCAAACACTTCTGAACTAGGTTTTTCAGAAGAGTACCAATCATAATCCAGATAGTAATGATCATAGTGAGAGCCCAAAAGACTATTGAATCCTTTCATCTCATACCTTACAGGAATTGGTTCTTTTAAACCAGGTACACGTGGAGATTTCTATAATTAATTTTAGAATAATTTGATATAATGATGTTTATTAAACTGACAAAAATTATGTAGAGTCACAATTACCTTATATCTTATCCAAAAAGTATATTTGTTTAATTTTCCATCAATTTCCTGTTCCAATCTCCATTTTTCACATAATAAACCATTAATCACTTCTTCTCCAATACACTAGATAAAATTTAACTTTATATTAGTAATTAAATTTAAATCGTTGGGGAAAAATGGGAAAATATTATTTTACCTCCATTTCAGTTGTGTCTGGAATAATAGCTTGAGGTTCAACCTTAATTTCTTTAGTACCATTTACTTCAAGACATGTTTCCTCATTCAGGACAGATTCTGTAGTTATTGGGGCAATTTTTATGCTTTTTCCATATGATCCTTTGTGTGATAATTGGAAAGTCTTGACCATTCCTAGTTACATCAAATTTAATTTATTTTCTTTTTAAAGAAAAAATTTTTGTATTAATTTTCAGATTTATATTAATTTATACTTAAATTACCTCCATAGTAATCGATTCTACTAGATCCACTTTTGCCATCATACCATGCATAGAATGGTTCTCGGATTTCAGCATATGGAATATATAAAGTTCCTTTTAATGTGTAAGTATTGCTAAATGTTGGAGACTTCACAGCCTCGATGCAAGAGATACCTAATAAAAAAATAAAATCAATGTACTTCTATAATAAAAACTAAATGGAAAAATATTAACAATCATTATCTTACCTATCGCTATCAATGTAAAAACGATTGTAAAAGTACCCATTTTTGTACTTCTGTAAGATAATATCGTTAGATTAGATATATTTCTAATTGACATTACAGATACCATTATGGCCCAAAGTAAATATGAGATACTATCAATTAATAGATTAATTAATTTATCAGTTGATTAAATTAATTATATTATAAATCACAATGACTTAATTACAAGAGCTATATCAAAATTATCAAATTTATCAAGCACTTCCTGATTCTTATAAAACAATTTCAGTAAATATACTTTATAATTCAAAATATAAGAAAAATAATTACAAACGATAGAGAGCATAAAAAAGCTATCTATAATAATTTAAATTACAATATAATATTGCAAAACTGTATTTTTATAAATATTTAATATTTAAATTCAAAGTTTATCAATAAAACGATATGTAATTTTAAATATTTGTAAATTTATTATTGAATAAAATTGAAGAATTAAGTATTAATTAAAAAATGAATAAAACGAAAAAAGAGACTTAACTAGTAGACTGCGGATTTTTATGCATTTATAGAAAATTTAAGCCTGCAATACACATGATATATAAAAATGTACAAAATATCCAAAGCAGAGTATTTGTCATAATATATAATAATTGCTACTGCAGTACTATTTAGAAAAATGTGAATTTGCATAAAGATGCGCGGTCTATTACGTCGAAAGAAGGTCTAACGAATTGCATTATACTTACAATGTGCAGTAGTTCACAATAGATCTTCCGAATATTTCAGATCAATCAAAATAGTGAACAGTAACAAGAGCCTAATAGCAAAATGTTTTGTAAACTGCTTTTCATAATATGTACTAACATTCACTTCAAAATTGTTGCACGTAAATACGAACACTACCCGTGACCGTCCAACTTATATAGAAGACGATCATGAACTGATAGGGACGTTACACGCCACCGTTACCACTACTACCACCACCACCACTGAAATGGGATATGGTGTGATATTTTCTAATTTGTCGGGATGTGTATTTCTGTAAATACATTTATGAATTGTTCAAGAAATATGCGACTTATACAGTACCGCTTTACTTAAACGAAGACTAAATTAATAACTATTTTAATGTATCTCATAGAAATATTAGTGTTTATAAGTAAGAGAATGTTTTACCTTATAGATCATTTAAGAATGTATTAATACTGCGTCCTCAGCAAATAATAACTTGCAATGTTTGCAATACTGATTGCAATATGCGCAATTTCTTGATCTGATATTTTTATAATGTGAATAAATTTTTAATTTCCTTTTACGATGGTGTATAAGAAATTTTAAAAGTTTATTCTAACAAATAAACTTTGAAATATTGTTATACTTCATGTATAGTTAAGATTCTATAAAATTGTATTTCAAACACTTAGATCAGTAATGATCTAGCAATTACTTTCAGCTTATTATACTTTAACTTTTATCATTCTTACTTACTCATATCGTATAGGACTGTTAAATAATATAATATTTCATATTAAATGATATCTATATACATATGTTAATAATTATTCAAGTAGCTTAAATTGCGGAGCGATTATGGTTTGTATTAATATCTAAATTAATAGATTGTAATCAAAGCTAGTAAAAATAATTAATGATCATATTTGTCGATACGAAAGTAATTTATTAAATACGATAAGGCGAGTAATCAAATTTTAATCTTGATTTTGATCTTTTTATGCAGAGCAAAAAGGAAATATGAAATGCTGTAAAAAATATTTTTGGGGAAACGATGATATAAAAAAATAGTTACACCATGAAATTGCAACATTTGCGTTTATTATCCTGTTTAAATTACCTCTAGAATGAGTCAGTTTTACAGCCCGAGAATTACCGCTAGGAACTTGAAAAAACGTAATTATGTAACAGGAAATAAGGCCACAATATGTCTTAAGCATTTTCTTAATAACCATTGAATAGGTATTGAATATAAAATTAAACAATTAAATAATTAAATCATTTTTAAATTTGTAAAGCTTTTTAGTACTAATAAGATAACAATGTATCATGGAAAAAAAATAAAACAAACAGAAAATTGTTTTTATGTATTCGAAATTATTAAAAAATATGAAAATTATTCACATAGGAATTTGGATCGATTTGCATAATTATAATATTTTCAACAATTTTTATGAACTATAATATTTTTAGAACATGCAATTTAGTATTTGCGCAGAATGCATGTATTTCAATCGTTTTTGTAATAAGATATTTTTATGATTTAGAAGAATAAGATAAATCGTGCTATTAATATTAGAATATAATATTACCAAAAGCAGATGTTTGTGTTAAAATCTCCTAAACAATAGTAACAACTGGCAATTGTTACTATTTTTACTTTTCAGAATATAGATATTATCGAAAGACAGAGGAAAAATGATACTTATACATATGTTTGAAAGAACTTTAAAGTGTCTCCAAGCGAATCGATATAATCAGTATGATGTATTTCGTTATTATTAATTGTCTGTAGAACAAGGATGTTATGATCGCGGCGATAAAAGATTGGAAAATGAATAATTCTACAAATGAACAATTTATTGAAACGATATCGAAAAGCGCTACAAGATAAGGCTATTTGAGTTACACGCGTATACACCACACTTGAAGAGAGGAAGAGCAACGCTCATTCCTGAATTAAGCAGCATATAGATGGGAAACTCGCTAGCTGCCATAACGCAGTCACACTTGCACGTATCTCTCACATTGGACACTCAAATGCAAAATGCTTAAATCATCGATAGAAATCAACTCTCTCGTAAAGAGTCGTATTTGTAATATTTTACGAAACAAGATGTTTAAAACCTTTTATTATATTAACTGTTTGAGTCTGATCGCGCTGTTTAGATTTTGTGTCGAGAAGTCCCAGTACATTTGAACGCTACGGATGACTGATGGTATTTTGTATTTCACTATTATCTTCTCAATAATTTTTGTTGAAAAAACTTGAAATATTTATAAACTAATAGTACGCATATATAATAATATAGATGTATTTGATAAAGTAAAAAATATGACGAGCGCTATTGCGCCGCTTGTTTCTCTTCGTAATCGATTAAGACAAGCGCTATCGCACTGTTCGAGATTTTTCGACCTTGTTTTTTCAATGATCTCTGGGACTCAAACGGTTAAAAAAAATATAATTTATATAGTTGATTAGATTTAAAATAGAAAAGATAGTGGCAGAAATATCTTTTTTTAAATACATGTTAAAAAATATAATTGTTGTAATGTGTTATAATTCCTCATACTAATCTATTTAGAAAAGATGTATCACACGAAGATGGAACATTAATTTTGCTAAAGTAACTTATATCAGAATTCAAGCTGTAACTATATTATTACATCTTTGTATTTGACACACTGGATTATTATTTTCTACTTCAATGTAAAAAGTAATTCCTGTCGAAGTTGCTGTCATTTGATGAAGGTTAATTACTTGAGTTTCTGGTATTTTAGTATAAGTTATGTTTAAAGCATATTTACCTGTTTCCGATATTCTTCTTCGATGTCTAATCTCGTTGATGTTGCAAATTATTTGAACTATGTTTGGTCATTGTTCTTACGATTTTAGTCAGATTTCGTAACAAGATAAAGAAAGCAGACTTACAATATCGTTGTATCCAAATAAATGAAAAATATGTTTGCTTTTTTTGCACCGATTACTTAATCACTATACTTGATTTTTTAGAAAGAAATAAAAATATAGGATTGCAAAATTTGCTGTTGTTAATTATCACAAATTTTGCAGTTCTTTACTCTTATATTCTTTTCCTTTGATTAAAGTTTTTACTATCAAAAACTACTTCGCTTTTAAAACTAAAATTAAATAAAATTTTTGTTATAACGATATTAAATAATATTTATGCTATAAATCAAATAAATTATTTTTGGAAGGAATATCTTTAAATTAATTTCTGGTAACTCACTTTTCTTTTATTGAAAAACGTTGCCATTTACGATTGATTCTTGAATCTAAAGAGTTTCTCAAATTTTTATATTTCAAATTACTGTTAACGTACACAAGAGTTATTAATCTTTAGTTGTTTTGACTGACGGTGAAGGATTGCGAATGTTATATTATTTCAGGATGAAAGATGTTATATCTGACTTCTAGACTGTTCTGTTCACTAACAAATTTGAAAATAAGTACAACGGAATTTGTGGCTAACGATACTATTAGTTATTATTACACTAAAGAAGATTCTATTTTACAATGTAAATCAGGATTTAATTAATCTCTGATTAAAAATCTCAATTTTTTATATAAAAGATACAAGAATTTTTATAATTAATTTTGAATAATTCAATAATAATTTTTTTTGGGATTAAATATGATCGAGGCTATAATATTCGACTCATTAAAAGAACAAAAAAAAAAAAGAAAAAACAAAATGAATAAGATTAGAATTAAAATCAAGTTTTTAAATAAAATGCTGAGCGTGCATGACAATAAGGGGCTAATAACAAAAACAAGTGATGTTCTCAACAATTTGTAGCGCAAGTGATATCATTTAATGCCAAGCAATCAAATAACATTGACATCAGATAATTGAAGGCATGGCAAAAAATTATTTTAACAACTATATTCGTTCGTGTCCTCGAATTTCGTGTTCGCAAAAGACGCTGTGAAAAGCTTTTAGACATAAACTTTTGCATCCTTTCCATGTTTTTCAACACAAATCAATTTCATACGGTACAAAGTATACTCTAGCTCGGAATTCATACGCTCAAAATTTCATTTAATAAGAAGACTCGTTTACATCAATTTTTCCAATACTGAATCCCTACGAGAACATATTTCTCTATAAAAGAAAGAAAAGGGAAAAATTCTTGTTTATCTAAAAACTTTACAAGCGGTCTCACTTGTTTTTTGTCTTCCTTCAAGTTTCGCAGCACGCTTTTATTTTACATTTATTATCAATCAACATTGAAAAGAATCGATTTCGCGATTGTGCTCTTTCTTCTTCTTCTTCTTCTTCTCCTCTTCCTTCCTCCTTTCTTCTTTTACCCCTGCTATATGTTCGTTCGTCGGCATTTGCTTTCTTTTCTCTAACGATATCCTTTATTGTCGCTATTTTAGCAAAAAGAAAGAAAACAAAGAAGTAACGTTGACATTGCTCGACAGACGTAATCGATATATAATTTCGTTAGGAAACACTGTGCTTCCGTCTACGCTATTTCGTTTTACAAAATAAATAATGCTTAATTCGTAAGATCAGTATTTCTACGTGTGTAGTAACTAGAAAAATAGTTCTGTTTCCAGACGATCCGCGGATCCTCTGATTTTTCCTTGTCTCCCGGTAAAATAATATCCGAGTGTTATTTTGGAATTTCGATGAAATGCGCGCGAGAACTTGAAAAAATCAACTATTATCAGATTATTTTTCGTAGTAGTAGTAGTAGTAGTAGTAATAATAATAATAATAATAATAATAATAATAATAATAATGACAATGATAATAATCGTTTGTCGTACAAATGATAGAAACGTTCTTCTACACGCTAATACTCATATGTATGTATGTATATATATATATGTGTGTGTGTGTGTATGTGTATATATGCAGATTCTTGTATGTATATGTACATATATATATATTTATATATAACATTTTAATGACGATCAACAAAATTTACCAGTGAACCTTTACGCAGAACAGCTGAAAATTCTTCTTTAAACGGAGGCAGAGAAAATTCGTACTCATTGGTCGTACACAGTGCAATAAATACAAATTTCCGAACGCTATTTTCTTTCTCTCCTCTTTGTTTTTTTCCTTTTAAATATAATATACAACAAGGTAACAGTATTTAGACAGGTCGTCGAACCGAAGAAGTTGCATTCAGTGCATGTTGGGTGCAACCAATGTAAAAACGCAAGTAGTTTTATTACATTCGACAAACGAAAATAATAATATAATATAATATAATAATAATAATAATAATAATAATAATAACGAAACTACATGTAACACAGTGAATTTGAAAAGCGCACGGTATTTCAGGTGAGATCGAGATAAATAGTGCACGTTTGATCGCGTGACATCGTGAAAAAGAGAAAAAAAGAAAAGAAATATATATATATACTGTTGAAAACGAAAACGAATTGAACAATTCGATCGATCAAAATTGGGGAACTAAAGCAGAAAAGAATAAAATAAAATAAAGCAAATATAGCAAAATAAATAAAAACTGGCAGAATACGATATAAATGGCTAGTAAATAAAGTATCCTCTTTGTAATTCCTTATTACTTTTGCAAGAGAAAAACCTTGAAAATAAATTCATTTTTTCTTTTCTTTTCTTTTTTTTTTTTTTTTTTTGTAAATCAATATTTTATAAATCAAACGGAGGCGTTAAAGAGTCTTCCTCCTGAAAACGATACCAAGGAATGTTGAATATTTCTGAGATTGCTTTGCTTCTCCTTCCTTCCCCTTTCTTTTTACACTTCTTTTTTCTGTTATTTTTATTAAGTAACTAATCATAGGAGCCAGACGAGAAAAACGTCGATTTCTGAAATTCTCTAGTCAAACATATATAAAAGTGGCGCAATGACGTGATACAGGTAGGATCGTCAGTAATGCACACATCGAGATGTTCGAAGAAAAATAAAGTTAAATAATTTCTAAACCCTCGATACTTAAAAATACTTGCTTAATATTTTAACGTTATTCTTTTCCAAATATACTCGCGTATGTGCATTCGTATGCCTCTAACAATGCTGCATTCAGCAATCTTCCATCATATATGGACTTATTTTCACTTCTGATCCTCCTCTGACAACCACAGAATACGCGTTCCTCGTAAGTAAGCAAGGAAAAAGCGCAAGTTTACATAACAATCGTATAAGAAGTAAAAAAGAAAGATAGAAAGCTGTGCGAGAAATGAGAGGAGTCATCGCGAAAGCATAACGAGAAAGCGTAACAGAATCAATGAAAAAGTAGATAACATGCAAGAAATATGTAGTCACGCTCAAAACTCTCGTTGTTTTCTTATCCCATGATTTTCGTTAAATCGAAACGTATATTTCTCTCGTGTATTCTCGATGCACTTGTTGAAATCTACATGTATGTTTTTTTATTATTTTCTTATCTTTTTTGCGTTTTTTTATTTGATATATTTAGACTTTCACGGTTATGAATGAAATAAACGCGTTACTAGCGCTTTAATCGTTTACAAATTAAACGCAGGAGACGGTGGTTGGTTGTTTCTCACATTTCGCATGATCGCTTCTTTTTCATACAACATATATCTATTTATATATATATATATGTATATCGAAGGATATCTCATAGAAATTTCCACGTTCAAATTCTACGATTTGTATGTGTATTTCTCTCTTTCTGTGTGAATCTACACGCACGCAACTAAGGAAGAGGAAAACAAAATAAAAAAAAGAAACAGGAAAAGAAAGAAGAAAAAAACGAAGAAATAGAGATATTATATCACAGTATCGTACGCAAAGCTTGTATGAAATCGCAGATAGAACAGCATAAAGGCCAAATGGCGACACTATACGCGTTTTTCTCGTTATCTTTTTTTTTTCTCTCGGTGTGAATAATTATTTGGGAGGACATTATTTCTTTTTTCGCTCTCATGTGTAGAAGCATATTGAAATACACACTATTTCTCATTTTCTCTTTCCCTCGCACATCTGCACTTTTTCTCTTCTGCATTCTCCCTTTTTTTCACTCTCTTTCTCGCGCTCGCTCTCACTTCCACTGCATATTTTCTTCGTTTACACTCCATGGCAAATGACTCTTTACATCCATGGTCCATGATAGCTTTGCATGAATTTGAAGTTCTCAGTATCGTTAATAACAAAATAGTAAGCAACGACCGCTGTATTTACGCATCCTGAGAATAAATCGGGGTTTTCTTTTTCTCTTTTCAATTCCACTTTTTCGACTGATTCTTTCTCTTAACATGACACAAGACACGCGTCTTTCACAATTTTTCTCTGTTACATTCGCAAAATGAATTCCATTTCCGTTTCTTTCGTTACTCTCTTCGTTCTCAGTCCGTTTTACTCTCATCGTGCCAGATTTAAACGATTTATCATCTGAATACGTATCATCGGCGAAATACAGTATGCAAGTAATATTCGAAAATATTTCACTGATTTTTTTTATCGGTTTTTTTTTGTATTTTGGCTTTTCAGCTGACAAGAGAAAAGAAAACAACAGTTACCTGATTATTTATGCGTATATCACAATGCTTATCTATGCTCTAAATAGATTAATCGCTAAGCAAACGGCAGATAATACAATACGGCGTTAATGTAAAAAAGGAAAATTATATATATATATAATTATATTGAATATATATAATTATATATGTAGATATATATATATATGTCATTTTTATATATACATATATAAACATCACTATAGAACATGTTCTGTTATAGAACGTGTGTTGTATTCAAATATCAATTTTTAATTTTCTCACTGAGTACTTCTTAATTGACATCTTGCCAATTCCACGACGCGAAAAAGAAAGACATAAAAAAATAAAGGAACTCGAATATTACTTTATACTGTGTTTTTATACCCACAAAAGGGAAATCCTTTGGCAACATACTTAAACGTTGGCAACAACATCCTCTCTCCAGTGCTGTTCTTTTTTTTTTCTTTTGTTTCGTTTCAGCTGGACAGCACAGCCTTTACCATACACGCAAAATATTCTCTGTTTATTCCTTTTATACACGCATAAGCACTCGCAAATAGCTTCTGTGATTCTCCGTATAATCGTTATCGATAATCAGCAAGTACAATTAATAGTTAATCGAATAGCTTCATCGTAATCATTAGCAATAATTAATAATAGTTATTAATATACGTATATACAGTACAGAAAAACTGCTTTACACTGAATAACAAATTGTACAGTGATACAAGGCTAACATTGAGATCTCTTCTTTTCTTTTCTCTTGCTTTCTCTTTCACGCTGTCTCTTTCTCTCTCTCTCTCTCTCTCTCACTCTCGATCAATTATTAACCTTTATCTGCTTCTTCTTTTTACTTGTTTGAACACTATCAACATGCCCGCGCTGATAATGAAGTTTCATCTCGAGCAGATGTAACCCACGAATACATAAACATTTCTGGAAACTTTCTGTAACCGGAAGCGCATTTGAAAGTTCAACATTCGTGTCGAAGGAAATCGATTACCTTGAAATTATAATATCTCCAAAAATGTTTCGATTATTCGTCGTGATCGTAATGTAATCACGTTACTTCTGGATACACACAATTGTTTCGGCCTATGAGAACAGCTCTAGCGGAATTACATAGACGGTACTGTCGAAACTTGGCGAAGCAACCAAACTTACAAATAAAATCATTGGAAAATCCCTTTCACATGCACAGTTTCACAAGAATAAATTGGTACACATGCGTTTATACGAACATAACAATTCAAGACGGGAAATAACATCAACTATTTCTGTGTTTTTTTTGTTATTTTTTTTTCTTTTTTTCCATTCGTTAAATTAATTTTACATCTTAGCGACGTTTCAACAGTTTCAACCGAATCTATATCACTGATATAATATAGGCTGAGAACGAGATGTGCAAGAGTAATGCGCTTGATTTTGGAACTTCATTACGTCCAATTAGGATTTTGTGCCCTTTTCGCAGACGAAACACGTACATATTTGCGTTACAGCACAGGCTATTAGTTCATGGATAAATGCAATTAGCCTGTTATTGAACGAAATAAGCAAGCTTTTTTTCCTTTTCATTAATGTTTAAAACGCTTAAATAAGTGAAAACAGAAGAATCATACACTTTACCTGTTTCGTCGATCACTATTAATTTGGTACTTATAAATTCAACAAAGAATATAATATGATACATTATCACCTTGCACGTTGATATTTATACATCTTCGTCTATCTTTTTCTTTTTTGTCATTCGTTATAACACAATTAGTTAAACCGTGTATTCGGTACATAATATCGTTTCGCGGCATAGCTGCCATTCTGCAACGCATACACAATTTATGGTCCTATTTCTCTTCAAGTACTTCTGTGCTAATCTCTGTGAAGCTTAACAGTCTTGGCCATTTGAACCGGTCAATGGCACAGGCTGATACTGCACTCTACTAACTTTAAGGCGATGAAGCACCTGACTTTTGAGTAGTTTCTTGCACGCCGGATAGAAATACCCCGAAGAAACATCATCCACTTAAAGTAAGGATAAAACTATTACCACCTAATCATAATGTGATGTAATGTAATAGGTCTTTCGATTAAAAATGAATTGGTCATAGTACAGTTGAATATAATGATTTATCTAGGCATTCAGAAGTGACTGATCCGTTGCACTAGAAATTTTTCTGCATTTATGAGAGAGAAAAAAAATGAGATATATTGATTTTTATACTGTAAAATGATTGATGATGACGATAAAATGATTCGACTAAAATTCATTGTGAAACTAAATCATAATGCTTTATCGTATGCTTTAGTATTGGTATATTATACTATCAAAAAAGAAAGTATATCAAGCATATCAATGATAACACCCATTGAATGATGTTTTCTTTGAAGTATATTCCAACATGCATTAGTGGTTTTTATATATGTTAAATACTTTTAACTTATTACTCATTCTTGAAAACTGTACCCCCAGCTGTACTGTACTGTTATATTGCGGAACAAAATGAAAAATTTTAACAGAGCTTATATTTTCTGTTTCCATGCATAATTTTGAGGGTAAAAAAAAAGACAACAACAAAAATCGCCAATTTTAATTTGTTAATTAGGATTAATTTCTGATTAATGATAATGTTAATAATAATAATAATAATAATAATTAATAATAATAATAATAATCTATACAGACAAACACGCTTCCATTCTTTTATATGAAACTTATCTGCAATAATTGATTAGCTTTATCTTTATCTTCGAAAATGATAAGTTTCCACACAATTTATTAATTGGTTATATTTTTGGCTCTAAATACGCGACACTTGCATTCGAATTGAAAATTATGTTTCGTTATATTGATTATCTATCAAAAAGTAAAATATGTTGGAGGTAGGCTTCCTACATAACGAATAGAATCGTTGTGAAAGGAATTGTATTAAGTCCATTTTTCCCGTTTATCTCTTTTTTTTTTTTTTTTTTGATTAACTACTCATATAAGCTTTTTTTCTTACTGTAGATCGATAACAACCACAAAGTGTATTAATTACTTTCTTTTTTACCATATTCAGAGGATAACATAATACGATGAAAAATTTTAAAAGAATTCAAAATACAAGTATTCAAAACTAAATTGGACATTAGCTAGTAGAATATTTACATGCACTATACGCATTCACTCCGTCATACTTTATGATCACAAGCAAGTAGTTTATTATAATTATTATTACCAATAATTAATAGTTAATTATTCATTAAATAAGCAAGTTTGTGTAAAAATTTAGCGTTTTTTGTTTTGTTTTTTTTTCATTTCGACACATTCGCACTCTTCTCACTGTCTCTATCCAATTCAGGACCTTGAGCACAGCATTGCAAAAAAAGTCAGTTTTCATTGTTCTCTCTCTCTCTCTTTTCCTTCTTTCAAATTTCTTAAACTATTATCTATTGCGGCTGTAAAAGTAACCACTCCATAAACTTGTAAGTCAATCACACTACTTTTTTTTAAATATTTTACACGTGTTCAAAAACACACATTCACCATTTTTCATTACACTTCACACATCTTTATAGCTTTCTTTACTTTTCTTTAAAGGTTCGTCTTAAATAAAGTACATGTAATCTAGCAACCATTATTTTTACGTTTAACCTTCCTTGAAAACGTTTTCCTTGAAGACTCACTGATGGTTGCAGTAATTCTTGTTTTCAAGGTGTTGTTTCAAGATCATCTCTGCTCGTAATTACATCAAATAATTATTAGTAGTTTAGCAATATTTTCGACGGATGATCTCAATTTGGTATAATTAACATAACAGGCTGCTTTCAACTATTTTTAAACTTTATTACAATGGTCTACGATGTATTTTTTATTTCTTAAAGGCATCAGCATAAACCACCATGTCACAGCACATACAGTTTTTGAATAAACTTGCTTCATCATAATCTTGTTTCAGTTAATTTTTAAACTCCTTAAATAGTTTTTATATTTTTGTTTCAAAGTTGTAACACTTTCGTAGCTGATCCGAAAGGCATTTTACTTTTTGTCGTTTTTTCCCCTCAAAAATTATGAGGCATTTTAAGACTACATGAATTTTCACATTTTACAAGAAAATTGTTTATGTTTTGAAAGAGCGAAGTATGTTTTATGCATCACGAACTTATAATTTTCAGTCAAATATTGTATCAGATGTCAATACTGAAACTTAAATATTGTGTTATAACCTTTTCAAAGGTATTTTGCAACTCATTAATGTATGTACAATCAGAACATACACAATTTATAAGTCTTGTTTTTTTCCAGTGATTGATTATTATGTACATTAGTTTTAGAGGCACACCTTGCGCCAGTTGGCTTTACAGAATTATCACTGATGATTTGACTCAAAAATTAGTATAACGTTTATTGGCGATCGAAACTGATAGTTTCTGCGACTTGTTTGATACAGGTTCGATCAATTTGCTTGTATTTAGATATATATTTGGTCTTGCATAGTTAGCAGACTCCTCTGGCTGTTTACAGTTTTATAACGGATAACTTGCAATAGAGGTAATTTTGCAGTACAAAAACATTATTGTTGTTATTTACCCCATATTTCTTAGTGCCCATTTCACTGACCACTGTAGAACTGTATACGACCGCTTACTGGCATTTCCCTCATAACAGCGTCCCATGCTATATTAATGAAGAGAAACAAATGAAAGAATTACGAACTTTTAGATACCATACTGAATGCTAAATAGCGCGTGTATCTCCAATTTCATATCAAAAAATGCTATTAACTGCAGTAAATCAACTATATAAATATTTCAAACATAATTACATTGATCGGCACTTCCGCAAATTCTTACGATTGCCTTCAGCACTCAAGCAATTAACAATAGTTCAAAGATTAATTTATAGAATTCGATATCTTTTTTTAAAATATTACTGATACCGCATTATTTGATCTTTTATTAAAAAATTGGAGGCAATGTAAAGTCATAAAAGAAAAATATACTTACCTAAGCCAACGAACGAGACGATTTTATCATGATTGTACGTTTGTATATTAACATCTTCTTCAGGAGCTACATAGAGCATAGAAAAATCTTCTTTTGGTTGATGGTGATACTTTTCCATTATTCCTGGTGGAGGTGTGGGTGGTGGTGGCAAACACGTAGGAGGAGGGAATCTTGGAGGATAACCCATGCACGGTAATCGCTGTACCATCACTGGATGCAGAGGTTGTTGAGTTACATGCGTATTTGGAGGTTGCATGAAATTAGGCGTAAATTTATCACATCTCATGTGTTTGTCAAATATTGGAGGATATCTATCGAAATTAGAAGGTGGTTTGTTTATGAGTGGTGGAGCAGAAGGAAATACAGAACTAACGCTTGAAGTCTCTTCGGTTGTCGAATCTTCCGACAATAAAAGTTGTTCGTTAATTTCAAATCCAAACCTAAGTTCCGTAGGTAACTCGCTGTTCTTGGTAATATCTGCTGCAGTTTCATCTAGTAATATAACTGCAGGTCTTGAAGTTTTTTGTTTATTGGATGTTTGTAATTCTGCTTTCTGTGTTTGATCTTTATCCGAACTGGAACTTTGTTGTTTCGTTTTCTTACATTCGGAATCTTCTTGTTGTTCTTGTTTCGAACTTACAGAGTATACATTTCCCGATTTAACCGTTTCATGCTTCTGTTCTTTTAAGATCTTTGTTGATTTTTCAGTTTTTGTCAACTTGATTGCTTCTGATTCAATATTTTGCAGTTCTTGCATTCCTTTCGGAGTATTTGTAGTATTAGCTTTTTGCGATTCAACTTCATCATTTGAAACAATCGCTGGATTATTTTTATTTTCACAGTGCGTATTAGAATTTTCAGTATTTTGTGATTTTTTTGCATTTTCATCATGAAAAGTATATCCAACTTTCTTGAAATGTTGATCTTCATGTGATACTTGATTTTGTATATTTTGATTATTTTGAACGTAACTTCCTCCTCCTCTGCGTGTTCGTGGATTATTACACCTTGCATTTACAACAGTGTCTTTATTATTGACACTGTTGCAGTTAGGATTGTTGTTATCAGAATCGGGATTACAATTGGTTACAGTATTATTAAGTTTTGATGGCACTGCATTCGTTACTGAAGTCTCGTTTGATGTTGTGATATGATTATTACAGTTCACGGCTTTTGGTTCTTGTTGTGTTAAATTTTGACGCATTTTTTCAATATCTTGTACATATTTAATAACCTGGATATTTTTATTAATAGCTTCTTCTTGAGCCTCTGCCTTGTTTCTCTCCGTTGAATTTTTCATTTTCGTCAAAGTCGGTGATGGTGGTTTTTCGAAACTTAGATTCAAAAGATGATTCGAATGGGTGAAGCTATGTTGCCTTGTTTTTCTATCCGAGTGTTGTAATTCATCTAAACTAGGATAATAATCTTGAGGAATCTTGTCTGGTTCTGAAGGTGTTTTGGGTGGCACACTAGGCCACGAAGATGTACTTAACATGTTTGGAACTATTGCAGACATATTTAACACTGAATTGTGAGTCATATTAATAGTTGCCATACGAGCTATGTCCGCGTAACTTGCTTGCGGCGTTCCGCCCGATGAGGTAGCTATTTTTGATAAATTATGTTTGGACGTATTTGATGTAACTGGTAATGAATGGACAGAATCAGAATCGCTACTGTCTGATTTATCACTGCAAATAATAATTACTTTAATTAGCTAAAATGTCTTCAATAGTGTAAGTTATATAAACTATATGAATAAAATACTTGATTTTTTTTATAAATTTATCCTCTTATAGATATCTTTCAAAGTAACATATATGGAAGAAATTAAAAAGGAAGTTGTATTAATTACCTTGGTGGCATACTACTTGCTGATTTTCTTCGAAGTTCAGGAGAAAGTGGTGTTCTATATTCATTAGAAAATCCTCTGGAATTTTGGAGATAAGATCCTGACGTTGTTAAATTCTGTGCTCTACTGCCACTGGAACTTCTTCTCTGTTTTTTACTTTTCTTCTTTTTCGTAACTACCAGGAATTCTGTTTCATGTTCAGGCTCTGGATTGATTTTTTTATTGGAGTTTCGACGACTAGCATAATCATCTCCGGTATCATTGCAATATATAGACTGACCTTCTTCCGTTCCCCAAGATCGTCTATCGCCACGACTATCGATAGCTGCGTCCCCTGTGCTTCTTTGTTTCGCACGGCGTAATGCAACATTGATCGTGCCTATTCAAGCGATACAAACAAACTTCATAAACTTTTTGCGTTGTTTTATAATTACTTAAATAACAAGCTCTTATAATCAATTACTTACCATGTTGACTTGATATACTACTGGCACCACTAGAACTGACGCTTTTCTCCGTTGTGAGGTCTTCGAGTTTAGTCTTAGATATTTCTTCGAGGGAATTAGACTTCTGTAATTTGGCAGGTAACTGTTCCCTTTTATTATCTTTCTCTCTACTTCTTGGCTTTGCACCTGAACTAGTTTTTACTCTTACCGGATTACTTGGTTTTCCTTTTTTACTTTTAGATTCTTTATTTTCAATAAAATTAATTAAACTGTCGATATCTTCATTGCGATGTCCTTCAACATTTTCAGCACTGTATACAATAACATTAGGTTCTTGAGTGTGCTTTCTTCTAGGTTTTTTCCGTTCCCCATTATAGTTTTGTACTGGATTCCCATTTTCATCCAAGGACTTCTTTTCTCCAGATCCGGTAGTATGCGCTGTATACCTCGAGCCTTCTGTGCAAAATTTATATATTTCAATTTGTTATAAATTGAAAGCTTTTATAAATGTCAATACCACAAAAATGTAATATTTAAAAATTATTAATGATATCTAAGTATTTGCAATGTATGATAATTTTATGATAAATAATATTTTATAATTTTGGTATATCACCTACCCATTGTAATATTTTGTGTTTGTAAGGATGCAGACATCATGGAGCACAAACTTGGAATTACTTTACCCTGACTAGCACTAGAACTATTTGCAGTTCCACCAATACCACATTTCACACTATTGAAAGTTTGAAAAGAAAGGGCTCCAGTTACTTCTGTACCATTAACAGATATTTTTGATTTATCTTGCTTCCCACTATGTTCACGGAGAGAGAAATCTATTGTAGTGTCCACAGGAGTTTGAGCTATATCGAAAGGAGTGCGCGATATATATTGAGGTCTACGTGGTTCAATAATTTTCATTTCAATTCCTTCATCATCTTCCGTATCTAAGGAGTGAGGTCTCTGAACCCCACTTATAGTAGATCCCACATTTCTTTCACTAATAGTACCCACCTAAAATAATTAATACAAAGATAAATAAATATAAATAAATAAAACGCACTAAATATATACAATTATTGTATTAATAATATACGAATTTACCTCAGCATCACCTAAATCAATGACCATGTAATCTGATTTATACTCTGGTGGTGGATTATCTGATTCAAGCATTTCATTTGTCCCGTATTTTCCTTTGTTACCTCTTTTCTCACGCACTTCAACTTCACTTTCGCACAAATCCCTTTTGGTATCCTTTTTATCTTTTTCCTTTTCTTCCTTTTTTGTACTACTATATGATGGTTTATCTAAAGATCTGGATTTTTCTTTGTTAGTCCAATCGTATGCTCCTCTTTCTTCACAGAAACCCTTCTTAAAAGGCAGAAAAGGAAAGTATATATTTAATTAAGTAACAACTCAATGTTGTGTTTACATAATATGTTACATAAAACTCACAGCTATATTGTTTTTTACAAATAATTATTTTAAATAAAATTAATGAAAAAATATAGGAAAATTAATTCATAATCACAAATAATCAATTTAATCCAACAATTTTTATAAGCAGTTTTCAATAAATATATATATACCTTTTTGTCAAATAATAAGTCTAAATTAGCCAATGAAGCAAGACTGTGTGATGCATTAACATTCGAAGGTAACGAACCACCTTCTCTTTGTCTTGCAGATACACTAGGTCCTGTATATTTTTTATTCTTTCTTCTATTTCCTCCGTAGGTATGGCTAGATCCAGATGACAAATAAGCAAAACTACTATCAAACTCTGAAGCAATAGGTTGTGCTAAATTTTGCAATGACCCTCCATGTGTCAACCTTTCAGATACAGAGTCTCTTTTATGCCTCCTACGATTTGTCCCAGGTAAGCAACGTGAATTGGTTATTATCCTACGACCTTCTTCGGTTTCATCTGCTTCTGCTTCTTGAAGTAGTTCCTAAAATGAATATCATTAAATATGAAAATCATTTTATTTCAAGAAATAAAAATATAGCTATGCTTACTTTAAAAAGGCTTGATTTTCCTTCACGATCTTTGGGACATTTATAAGTTATAGCTTCATCCAATAGTGCACGTAATTCACCTTCATTTAATGCAGACAAAGTAGCTGGTTCTTCCTAAAAGATGCAATTAAAAGAAAAATTTTAAAGTTAGTTGTATATTATGAGTACATGTAATAATACCATCATTATACTTTGTATATAGAATTTAAATGAAAGATATCCTTGTAAGAAATTCATAAATAATAAATTAAATATAAATATAAGATGCAACAGAACAGATACAAGTAGATACGCATATCATCATATCAAAACATATTTTTCTTGATCAAGAACTATTATATAAGTTAAAATGAATTTTTGAACAGATTTTCTTTTATAGTATAGAAATGACATTAATTTTTTAAAAATAAGTATATAAATTAATAAATTTTGTATCCAATTTAGTTAAAATATACATATTATAAAATATATAATGTTTGGGAACACTTTGTTTGTAACCTATACATGGTCTAGGAACATATTTGGCAATGTAGATTCAAATATGGAAAGTATGCCAAGAGTTCAATCCAAACTTTAAGCGTAAACCATAAGCGGCAATATATCCAAAGATGTACTAAGAAACTACAGAATATTCTAAATATCTATGACTTGCATAGATTATTTTATTACATTGTGCATTACTGTTATATTATATTATCCACTTTCTGTTGAAACCTAATTTATTACTTTAATTATAACTACGAAATATATAACAATTACGTAGATCAATCTATATTTAATTTAGTGTTTGTAAATAAAAATGTCTATAATTTTATTGTGTTACAATTAATAAATGTTGTATAAAAAAATGCATGTTATTTTACAGTATTTGTATTATTATGTGTTATATCGAACACCATAGTATAAACTAGACCACAAGGCAGATAAGTATAGATAGATTCCAAGAGTGAATTTAAGGTTTCACTTATTGGATTTTATGAAGAAATATACAGACCACATAGAAAAAAGTATATTAGTATAAATGATGTACACTAATGTCACATTTAACAGTACAATCTACACACATCATATACGTACATTACTTTCACTATGTTAATCATATGTATCATAAATCTTATTTCTAATAAACTCTTAAATGTATGGATCATTTATTTATTTATAATCACTAAAACTTTTAATATTTTCGTTAATACATAAGAGCAATACGTTTACTTTTTCTCCTTCCATTTTAAAATGCTTTTAAAATGTTAACCAATCAAAGCATGTAACATTATTATACTAAAATGTACATAACTGTTTATATAACAGGAAAAAAATTATAAATTTATATAATCTTTGATTTGATTTACTTACGAAATGCTGCATAAATAATATCATCAGCGAAATATTTTTCACCTGTAGGCTATAAACAAAGTAAAAAATATTGCAAAGAAACGATACATGATGTGTCATTTATTTTTCGTGGTAATTTGACCAACATTACCCTGCGGTAACCTGACTAGCTTCATTCAAAGCAAAATATCTTATCAGAATGGCTGCCCACGTAAAAAAAAAGAAAGGAAAAACTGACTGCAGTCTTTTTTTCTGTATTTGAAACAATACACAGATATCGTCGAAAAGACAAATCGTTTAGTAACAAACTTTCATCAAAAACAAAGAAAGTTAAAAATGATTACGATTCCTCCCAGAATATGCCGTTTTTACAAAGATAACAAAACCTTTGCGAACTTATTGACCGTGAATCGTCATAACACACAATGAAATACTTTGTACGTTTTAGCAGCTAGGTTAATAATAAACTCTTATCATTATTAGCAGAAAAAAAGAGGGTAAAAAAAGGAGAAAATGTTATCATTCGTTTCGCACTATTGGGTAATATCCCACGAAAAAAAAGGAAAAAAAAGAGAAAGAACAGATACGTGGTTTCGTGTACGAAACAATACAAACCAATCGTCTTTGAAGATTTCAGAAAGCACTGTTAATGAATACTCGTAAGTCCTTGGAAATGCGAAAAGGATAGCCAATAGCGAGTTTACCTTCGGTCGTAAATTAAAATAGGACACACACCAGGAATTGAAGTTTTGGGCTTGTCCAGAGATCGATAGGGGGTCGCGATTAGCTAATTGAGACACGAGATACCGGGGTGACTTACAGACGAAGGAAAAATCTGCTGGGCAGTGCCGGCACGGAATTTATATTTTTAGAGGGCACCTGGGTCGGCTGCAGTCGTCTCTGCTCCGTCGAACTGCAGTCCCAGCAGTATAACCACCGTTACGTAGAGACCTCGCGCATTTGAGTATACGATAAACCGTAGCCGACGATATGCTATCACTGTTCACAAGAAATATTTATCGGCAGTATCAAAAATACAGTACCGATTTTAAATGCTATTGTGACGAGCGGGCGCGGCGCGCTCTTCTCACCATGGCCGCCGCCATTACACTGAGAACACGGCCATTCCAGGATCGTAACAAGCAAGGGCCCTTTCGTACACCTATCCGTTATTCTTTGTAAATCTATGTATATATACCGTGTACTGTATGCTTAAAAGAGTTGCATGAATTTACATAAAATAATTTATATAAAATTTAAAAAATATATAAAATTTTAAAAAATATAGTATACAAAATTATATTAAATTATATATAGACTGATTTATATAGACAGATATGACTGATATAGACAGATTTATATATTTTATGCAGTTTCATATTTTTTTATTAACATAATTGAAAAAATAGAACCTACATAAAAATTTCTTTCTCCCACTAAATGTTATAACAAGTATCTCACTTTAAATATTTTTTATATTTTTGCATATCATGTGCATTTTATACATTTTTGCACCTCCAAATATCCCATAAATGCATGAATATCTGTAGTCTAGTTATATAATAAAATTAAATTTATATAATAATATAAAATTTACACGATAATATACACATATTCCTTTTCCATTATGCAAATACATATGATAAATATACATGAGTAAATATGTAAATATAAATATATGCACTACTATTGAACATTATAAAAACATACATATTATTTTATTTTTAAAGTTATATCTCATTTTATGAACTAAATTGCATAAAAATTAGTGATATGATTTCAATCATATATTATCTTTTTTTATCCATACATGATTTAGTAAAGTCTTTAATGCAACTCTTTTGATGATAAAATAACAAATATGTTTGCTTAAAATATAAACAAACTATAAAGTTTAATCATGATATCATCAATAATGTAATTTATGTCGTTCATATTTTAGGAACACATAGTTGTACATAATTATTTATACATAAATAGTCATACTATTATCAATTTGATTATATTTTTCATATTAATATACTATTTTCTTGTCATAAGATATGGAACATATTTTGTAAAACTTATGAATTTTTTATAGTGTTATACCATAATAATTAATTACAGATACTTCGTAAGCAATTATTGATTACAAACTTTTATATAAGTTGTCCATTGATAACTTTTAATTAAAGTAATTATATCAAATATTTAATTAATTTGAATTAAATGTATAAAGATTAATATGATTTAGAAATTATAAGATTTAATTTAAAAAATCAACTGTTATAAATACTATGTAGTCATTATAATAAGCAATGAATAACTTGCTGGAAGGTTTATATTATTTCTAGTTTGTATATATAAAATAATACTAGAAGTCAAATTTTAAACAAAATATTTTATACTATTTAAATTTAAAATACATTTTTATATATGTATGTGCTACATATTTATTTCTCATACAAATAACTAAAATGATATTATAGTATTACTCATTTCATTAATATGCATCTTGAACAATTTTGGAATCCTTGTATTTTAACTCACCTGCTTACTGTCAGAGGTAATACAAGCCGGTGCACTTGGAGTTGTTGAATCTGAATTAGTGTCAATGTTCGTCGAAACACATTCTGTATTCGTACCCTGGTTACTAACAGTTTCAACACCTACCACTGAATTCTCTATATTATTTCTTTCATTAGAGGTCTCACTATTATTATTTTCAGCAGCTTTGTCAGGTGCTACTGGTTCTTGACGATGTTCTGGCCCTGGGGCCATTTTGATCGAAATTGACAGTGTTGTGTCCACTGCACTCATAGTTTCATCATTTTTCTTTGGTGTTGTTAAGGTCTGAGGACCCGTTTCGTTTGATCACAGACGGCAATTTGAGATTCTCGCATGTCGTATTAGTTAAATTTTTTTCTTGATTTCAGTATTTAGTTTATGAAACTATCACGTCCATGTAAATGAAAGCATTTTACACTATGCCGATGTCACATTAGGTTAAATAATTAATTTAACCATTCCAAATTCAACACTTTTAATTGGATTCAAAAACAATACACGAATAAACAACAATAATTATTTGTGTTCAGATTGTGAGATTCAATTGATGACTTTTCCAATGTGCTCGACTTTACGCGCGTACCATGCGCGCTAGGAAATTGACAAAAATGGCACCGTCCACCATCCAGTGTCGTGACCGTCGATCAATTAGGGAACTGTTGTCTTTCAATTTTTCCTTTATTGCTCTGATATATTTTCAATTAACTCGTATATATTTTCTGTGGATTTACGTTAAATATTAAAAGTATAACTTCCTTCTCGTATTTTAATATCAACGGTTTTATCGTCGTTGAGGTTATTTCAAATCTACTTATCAGTTTCAACTACAGCTGTCGCTTGGTAGAATACGTTATATATGTTCTAACAAAACACGTACTATGTTTGCTGTACGAACTGATAGATAAATATTTATTTTATGTTTAAATCATATATTTATCAAAGAAAGAAATACAAAAGAATGAAAAATTCTTCTTGCACGTTGTTTTAATATTGATATATTCATTTGGAATTACTTGTTTCCTTTCCATAAGTAATAAAACATAAAAAATATAAAATTTGCGATATTACCGCCTTTCTCTGATAACAAATAAACTTTCGGTTAGAATTGAAAGTATATTTAAATTACTTAATTCATGCTATAATTATAACAGCAGATGTATATACGTTAGAACGTAAAATATACAATAAAATGAATGGAATGCTTTCTGTGGCACTTATTAGAATTTCACTCGCTGAATAAAAAATAATAATTATTTTTCAATGACATGCCAAATCAGTTCTTGGTGAATTTACAATTGTCTCGAAAGGCGTCAAAGAAAGTCCAATTTTGGAGTTACAAAATGAGGTTGATAATCGTCGTAGTTCGAGGTACTCATAAATTCAAAATGGCCGCTGACGATATTAAAATGCACATTTTTCTTTCAAGTATATGTTGCTTGCAAATCTTTTTTTATGCGAAATGCAATGTTACTGGTAACGTTGTTGCAACCGTGTATGGATGGAAGACGCGAAAATGTATTTGTCCAAAACGACGACACTGTTCCTAGCATCGCTTGTACACATACCAACAAGTATATAGTTTGTACTTGCTATTATTTCGTCGTGCATAAGTCTTGGAAGACACTGAAAAATCACTTTTGAGACATCTCACTGACAACTAAGGAAACTTTGTACAGAGTCACAAGTACCTGATCGGATCATTGAAGCGTATTTCAAAATCGTCGGCGAATTATCGATCGCATAATGTTACTTCTGGCTTATGCACTTTTCCGACGATGGCACTAAAGCGGTACGACAACGATATTTTCTATCGAAAACACTCGATTCTAAAGTAAACCAGAGAATCTCATTAACGAGATTTATTTAAAATACAACATTAATTGTATTCTAGTAAATGGAAAGTAGTCCACTCGAAACTTCATTGCACGATATCCAAAATCCAACCGTACGGTTAATCAGTTTTGCCACTAAAACATTTCACTTGTCTTCACTATCGTTCGATCGATATTATTCTTAGTTAATCACGTTAGGAAAAAAGTGAAGGAAAACTGACGTAAACCTGTACCGACAGTTTTCTCGCGACACAATAAACGATCGCTTTTGCGCAGAGAAACGGCGGACCAGCCGTTTAGCCTCCGAAAATGTCGTCTGGCTTCAGGAGCGTAACTATGTGTCAAGATATCTTTTTTGTAATTAACTTTTTACATTTCTGAGGTAGATTCTATTAAAATGGTATAAAAATAAATTATCTAATATAAATTATTATTCCTTTAAAAGACGATATATTAAGCAATAGTTCACATTTGTTTTAATCTTTGCAATCTAATTGCAATAAAGAAAATTTTGGAACAAAATATAATATTTTTTCTCTAAATGTTGTAGGATTAAATAAGGATCGCATTTTATAAAAGTTGTGTTTTTTTGTTTTGTAATGTAATAAAGTCATATAAATACGGGTGAAAATATTAATAGATACAATACTGTTACTTGTGTGACTGCTATATACGTCATCGGGGATCGATATATCTCGAATCTCGAACCATAATACGATACGATTGTCGATTTTACTAATTCATTGACGTTATAGCTTCTCCTTAATATTCCTTTTTAGAGTAATTCGGATTAAGTTGAAGACGACACGGTGCGTATAAGTAGTGCGATAATTGCAAAGTGCGTAATTCATATAAGCGTAAGAGAGATTTTATTTAATATAGGCGAGCGTGGATAACATAAATTTCTACATTCGATTACAGATAACAGGTTCCGTTATTATTTTCCAAAACAGTGTGGGATAATCAGAAGCGGTAAAATGACGGAATCTGAGAATATTTTCTTATTTGTGCCCAACATTATTGGTAAATAAAGGTCCACAATCTAGCGTCCTTATGACAATTTGTGTCTATAATTTTAAATTTTTTGTAGACAAAAATATTGTGTGAATATTTTTGAAAATCAAAATAACTAAAAAAAAAAAAGATTAAAACAATATTGATAGTATAACGATAGTTTATGTATAATTTATTATCTAATATTAAACAAAAAAGAATAGATTGAAAATTTAAAAAAAGAATCATACAAAACAGATATTTTTAAATATACAAGTAATATAACACTAAAATTGTATTTTTTTATTCTTATTGATTTTAAACAATAAAATGATTAATTGAACAGAATTTATTTATAATATATTTATACATGCATATTATTTTATAATGTTTGAATTCGTTTGCTACATTAATGAAATAGAATGATAGCTATGTAATGTATATTCATATATGTTTATCATTTCTGATGAATGGTTATGAAGATTAGCTATCTTTGATACATGCATTACAAATTTAAAAAACTTCTTATTGCTTGCAGTTTAATTGGGAATATGATAAGAAAAAGATCAAAAGCATTGCACTTTATAGACTTCCTATATTGATTCATAGTAATTCAAAGAGAGTAGTTTTTTATATAACCTTTCATTATATATTTCAAATAAAAACATTAGAATTTTATATGTGTATCAATACTATTGAAATTCTAATAAGTTAAAAAAGATATAGAAGTAATATAATTAAGGACAGTAATAATAAATAATGTATATATATATGTATGTATTAACAGGCTATGGCAGAGTGATTTTGGCTATCATATCTTTTTATTTTATGAGAACTAATTATGTTATTGCATCATGGTGTTACATCATTAGTGCACTATTAGATGCAGTGGATGGTCATGCAGCAAGATATTTCAATCAAAGTACCAAATTTGGTGGTATGTTAGATCAGTTAACTGATCGTGTTGGTACCATGTGTCTTTTAGCTACATTGTGTATGTTTTATCCATCATACTCATTCTGGTTTCAATTAAGCATGGCCATTGACATTAGTTGCCATTGGATATATTTGCATACGTAAGGATAAACTTCATTCAAATGTATTATTATATCACTATACAAAAATATAAGAAAATATAATATTATAGATCACTTTTGCAAGGAAAAACAAGTCATAAATTTATTGATATGTCTGAAAATGCGATTATGAGTGTGTATTATACAAATCGTATAGTCCTATTTATTATGTGTGCTGGTAATGAAGCCTATTATGCTGCGCTATATCTCCTTTACTTTACAGAAGGACCTACTTGTAAGTTATTATTTCTTTATGTATATATTTTATTAACACTGTTATAATGAATACTACAAAATGTATGTTCTTATTTCAGTTCTCGGTATAAGTTTATTTAGATTGGTAATGTATCTTTCTGCACCAATAGCATTTGTTAAAACCTGTATCTCATTGTTACATGGATACGTAGCCTGTATTAATTTAAGCATTATTGATCTGAAGGAAAGACAAGAGCGTTTAAAAGTGAATTAAGTTATTGCATTTATTAAGTATTTAGCCAAAATAAAGATGATTCATCTTCCTAAGTTACATAAATATTTATATTATATTTTTATCAATTTATGCAACTGAATGTGCCACATTTGGAATTAAAATCCATGAACTATTTTAACATTAAGTAGATAAATGGTGCTAGTCATTGTTGAATTTCTATTTTAATAACAAGCATATTGTGAGCATTATATATATGTTATACTTCAGTACAGTTAACCTTTTAAAATATTTAAACAAATATCAATTCAGTAGATCTCATTATATTCTTGTATTTAATAAATGATTTTATATTTTCAAACGATACATAAAACTTAATGATTTTTTTGAAAATTTTTTTGTAGAATAGTATTAAGAGAAGATTAATAAATATACTAGATGTTATTGGGTTTCAAATATTTTAATGTAATATATTAAAAGTATATTTAATATATATTATAATTTCATATTTGTATATCATTTTATACATCGTAGTGTTACATTTTTGCTGTACTTCATAGTTTATTGTATATTGATGTATCCTAATCTGATATATAAATCTGATGCAAAAGATGTATAAAATTTAAAGAAAATATTTAATAAATACTTTTGCCCCTTATATAATATTAATATTATCTTTATTGTAGCATAATTGTTAATACAAAATATTATAAGCATATCATATCGATATTATATGTGACTAAAGAACATATATAATGGATCGTATCAGTTTAACATACATAAAAATTAATTATCATTAGATATTTATTGCTACGTATAAACATTTTTTCATCACATGCGTCAATTCATCTGTTGCTATAAAGATTTTTACTCACTATAAACATCCTCAAATATTTTTTGAGATTTAGAAAAGACGATTATTTATCACGTTCAAGAATTCATATAAAAGCGATAGGGTATAAAATAAAATAAAAAGTAATATAGAAATTTCTATAATATTGCATCAATCTATGTAATCTACTATATCTACAACAAAATTTATAAAAAGTGAAGCAATACAATATGCAATGTAAATATCATTTGTTGAATGGGATATTTATAACATAGCTATTATTACTATCAGGACGTTCTGCTAAATCATTATAAAAACAACAGATAAATTATACAATGTGACACGTGTTTTTTTTAATTATAACAAAATTCTGTGAAATATACGCAATATACATATCTATTGTGATGTTCATTAACTTAATGTGGCTAATTGTGCTACCAATTTATAATTATACGGCATTACTTAAATGACAAAATGATCAACTAACCTCAAAAATTTCGTTCTCATTCCCCCGTCATGGCCAGTCATGTTTCGGCGCCATGTTAACACTTCAAACATTCGCGCATGTTGGAAAGTTCAGAAAATTTGTGCGAATTTCTTCTTGTCGTTAAACCTTCTGAAATGAAACTTTCACCAATTACGCTTAATAACATGAACAAAAACGTCTCACTTCGATGATATTTATAGTTTGCACTGCATTGTGATACACGAAACAAAGTACAATATTTATAAAAACAGATGAGAATTCTTCACCGGCTTACTATGGATGATTCGTGACACGACAGCGCCAATGTCGTCAGCTGCCTGTAAAATGGCGGGATTTTACCGGTATTTGAATTTGCGGCTAACCACCGTATTGTGTGCAAGATAATGTTAATTACAAAAGCATACATTATACAGATTAGGTATTCCTATTGTACGAGTTATGGTGACAAACGATAATTTTGTAATTTTCATGTTTCAATTTATATCTTTCGTTAAACCTAATAATGGTGTGGAATATTTCAGATTTTGAGAACGAACATAATCGTTTATAAAAATTATTTAAAGATATCAGCAATTTATATTTATCTAATCGATAAATATCGATACATATAAAAGACATTAACAGATTATAATTTTCATATATGTTTGTATGAAATAAATTAATATTACCTATTATGTTTTAAATATGATGTATTCATGACATGTTGTGTAGTTTAATGTACTCAATTTTTATTTTGTTATGTATTTTGAAGGAATAAAATGTTAAAATATAAGTGGTATATTTTTTAAATATTTATTTTTCAGTTCTTGATTTTTAAAACTTAGTGTTTTAAATACTTATTATTTATTATTATCACTATTATTACATAGTTCCAAATTTCAGTACAAAAATATTATGATTAATAGATAATTATACATATATTGGTACATAGCTAGAAGATTATGTATAGAATATGCAAATATTATATTCATTGCATACATTAGTTACTAATTTAAAATTTTCACACAGTAAGAAATAAAAATTTATGATGTTGAGATATGAAAATAGCTTTCATTAACAGCTTGTATCTTTAGAAAATAATAATTAAAAGAATAAATAGGCAAAAAATAAAATGCAGATTAGATCAAACTTAAGGAACGATTAAATTGCTTACAGTATTTATTATTCACGCAATACAGTTATGAAATTTTCTGCAAAATTGAGATCTGCTCTTGAAGGATATAGCAGTTTCATATTACCTTCCATATCTACCACTTTTACTTGTACTACGAATAATTTATTATAGTTTGAAGCATTTTCTTGTTCTGAGAGACATCCCAAGCCAAGGGTGATTAGTTCCTTTAAAAACTGATCTAATACATTTCTAATACAAAAAAAAAATATACGATTATGTTATAACATAATTCGAATCATCCAACATCGTTAATTATTGTTTATTATTAATTTTAATAAAGCTAATTAAGATATAAGATTTGTACTAAGTAAATATTGATTGTATGTTATTAATAAATTATAATGTTACCTGCAGATCTGATATGATAAAGCACTGGTTACTTCTATTAACATCTCTTGAGTATTTACTGACATTTTTGTAATATCGCTATTTGTTATTGGTGGGAACGATATGACCTGTTCTGAAGCATCTAATAAACAGGGAAACATAGGTTTACCTTCTAATAGATAAAGATACTTGTGAATGCCAGAATATACATTGCGTTTCTTTTCTTTTCTTAAATTATCAGCTTCAGTTTGTAACTGTTGAAACAATGCAGAACCAGTGTAAACCTTATTACGCATTAGTGGCTTGATTTCTAATTCATTTGGTGGTTTTGCTGTGTACATTAAATCTCCTAAATATTAAGCATGATATTAATAAAATGTATTTCCATATATGTAAATTGTTTGTTTCTGTTATATTTACCAGGGGTAATTAATTTTAAATCATGTGTAGCAATAGTAGCTGCGTTTCTTCTTTCACATATACCATCATGTAATTTAGTTTGAAGTTGGATAAATTTCTTGAAAGTATCCTCTGTGAAGCTTATATTTCTAACAATACAAGCTGCGATATAGGGTCTAATATTTTTCACATATTTTGTAATCTTAATTAATGGTGTATCATTTGTTACTTTTAATACTTTCAATTTATGTGTTAAAATTTCCATTATGTTAGCATTATTTTCAGTTTCTGATAATTTTTGTACTTTCTTCCCTTTCTTTGATTTGGCATTTAAAGCAACAGAACCATCTTGTCTAGGGCAATGTAACTTGACATATTCTATTATTTGCTTATTATGGCACTGGTCAACTAACTTTGATAATCTTTTGTCCGTCAATGTATTTCCTTTTAAATACAGTTCCTTTAACTTATTACAGTCAGCTACTTCCCCCGGAATGACTGTAACCATAAAATTAATAATTAAATCAATTTTATAGACAAGATTTTTGTTTTACTCAAGGAAAAATTACCTGATATCAGATTGTCCGCAACATTTATTATTTTTAAGGAAGCAAGTTGATTTATAGTTACAGGAATTTCTTTTATTTGATTTCCATTAACATAGATTTCAGTGAGATGAATCAATTCTGGATAGCATACATCAGGAAAGGCTTCAAACTGATTGTTCGAAAGGTTCAAGATAGTTAACTTAATATTTCCAATTTGCGTAGGTAAGGATCTCAGAAGATTGGAACTGAAGTTCATAGTTGTTAATTGCGGAAGTTTACCGATTTCATCCGGCAAAGACGTCAATTTATTCCTAGAGCAATCGAGAACTTTTAATTTTCCTAATTTCTCGATTGTATCAGGTATCTTTGATATCTCGTTCGAATGCAATACTAGAGTTGTCAGGTTTTGTAACTTTCCTATTTCCTCTGGCACTTCTTGTAAACATGTCAGCGTGATATTCAAATAATTTAAGTGCTGTAGGTTAAACAAAGAATTATCAAACCCTCTTTTTTGAATCAATTCAGAAATTGCCGAACCTGATAACACTAATTCGTGTTTATTCTCTGCAGCGGCAGTTTTGATCACATGCCACGAATTATTGAGTGTCATTGTTTATAAATATTAAACTACTAGTAAAGGAGCAATGTTATTTACGTCGTTTCAAGGTTACTTGCCCGGTTGTTCAGTTTGAAAACGTGCGTTATACGATTAGAACGACATCTATGTAAGTACATAAGTATTTTGGTATTTATAGATACATACGCGTGCGATTTAAAAATTGCGATCACAAAGAAGAACATGACGAACGACTTCAGGTTTAACGGATACGTTTTAAGCTAAATAACAAATTTTTGGAACAAATTTTAGTCTAATGTCATTTTTATATCATAATATGAAGTTTAAGTATAAACTTGTAAAAATATATTGTAAAATGATGATTGTTTTCAAAGACGAAGTATATTTCCTACATTTAATGAAAAATTATTGATGTTAAAGTTAGGCAACAATTTCAACTCGTGTGATACAGAAACTTAAACCCACGTACAGAATTATATAGGAATATTTTGATTAAAATAGCATGTTTGACGTATAAAATTATTAATCAATCATTTATTTAGTAATGAAAAATTGTTGCTCTTTTTGGTCTTTAAAATATTGTTTATGTGTATTGTTTGCAACTAGAGGAAGAAGAATTATTATATAGTTATTAAATGATAGATATAATTTTATTGCTTTATAACACTCTAACCCAAGTGTTAACTTTGTTAGTGTTAACTTTTATACATATTTCAGAAGAGATGTATTTATATGTTATATATCCTTGGGTAGTAATAAATTTTCAAAAAATTAATTTTCATCATGTACATATAAGTATATACACACACACGTTTTAATTACATTATATATGTTTTAATACGTTAACAAATTTATACATAAATTATCAACTTCTTAAAAATTCTCTTTATCCAATTGTAGAAATTTTATGTTTATATTTTTCTTCAGTAAACATTTTTTTAATTTCGGAAGTGTCGACCCACATGTAAATGAAGCTTCTAATAAATGCAAATTATCGCATGGGAGTTTAGGTTTGCAACTATCTTGTCAGTACAATAGGGAAGAGGGTATCGTGTAAAAATTTATCTTTTGACGCGATTCAAACAATTACTTGTTAGTACATATTGAACCGGTTTTTAACGTTTCTCACCTTGATACGGTTTTCCTTATCTTAGACGAATAATACCTTATCGTAGAACTGGAAAATTTAATTATTGAAATTTTTACCAAAACGCGGCAAAATTTTGTACGTGACACGAAGTGTACGAAAACACTGTTTTACGAAATAATAATCATGTAATATTCATGAGAGGGGACCGTTTTGGAAAGAGATAAATGTTCGATCGCTCTTATGATTCATTGACACATTTAAGATGCCTTTAATAGCTATAGTGAATTCGATGGAAAAGAGGTAAGTGACAGATATTATATACGACTATCATCTATGTACGATGGTGTCTTCGAGCTGAAGTTCCTGGCAAAAAGAAAAAGAGTATCATAAACCATAACCACTGGTTATATATGAAGAAAGACATTATTATTGGCCTTCGGGGTTTATAGCCATCGTCGCGAAGGAACTGGCAAGGTCCATAGGAAATATCGAGTAACGATGATAGAAAAGATCTGTCCACTGACATTTGCATCTGAATAAAGTGCGAAGGAGGATGTTAATTTCGACTGGTGTGAAAGACCGCTTAGAACGGCGTGTTAATAATACTTTGCTACTTGAAGTGACAATGCCAACCAGAATTCAGACGTGTCTTTTCTTCCGCATTTGCAAATAAACATTTCCGATCTTTTATATACGAAGTGAATTGAATCGCTCGTGTTATCTAAAAAAAGAAGTCAATTGGTCGACGTACAGCTTATTTTTAGAAATAAAGAGTTTAAAGAGGAAGAATAAAATCTTTTATTTTTATTTCATATCTCTGTTATATAATTTTTTTATTTAGAGATCTCCTATCTTTTTACGTCGTCATTTTATCTTTGGTAGAAATAAACTATGTCATATTTACATTTGCAATTATTAAAACTCGTCTAACTGAAATTGATTTATTTCTATTAATGTTTATCTTCATAGTTATAGAAATTTTTAGTTTGGGGATGAACCAGTTAATTTAGTAAACTGCATCTTTACTATTTTTATATTTTATAAAATGTAAAATATTTCCCAAATAATGTACAAGACACCCTATTTACCTAAGATTATACAGAAATTTCGTTTAAAAAAGAAAAATAGTAAAATCATATGAAAATGATGTATTTGATTTTAACACAAAATAAAGTTACTTTCTCTATATTATTTCTAAAGCAAAAATAATAAAGTAGTTAAAACGAGTCATTATGTCAAGTTATATTTATTTTAAATAACATTTATCCAAGTCAGTTTTAAGCTTACAATTAGTCACTCATACCGCAAACTCCAATCTTTGTAAACAACTTAACTAATTCCACCACCCAATGCCATCTTTATAACATTGCCATGATCTGTACAAAAAATCGTCGTTTATGAGTCAAGAAATATTATTTACTATTTTATTGGTGACATTCGCTCGTCGTGCTACTCCTCCACGGATCATCATCCCATACACCGAAGTGGCGTACGTGCCTATCGCGTAGTGGAAGCCTTCGAGGAACCGCGCCAGCAAATCTTGACTTCCTATTACCCAAAGTCCACGGTTATCACCAACCGTCCCCGATCGCTTCCGTATCGGGCGGAAACATCGGGTAGATCCACGGGTGGGGTTTCTTTAGGTGCGTATAAAGTCGGAAAGAACCGGCCGATTTTCGTCAGTGGAATCGATTCGAACAGCAGCGAAGATCCTTCCACATGTTCTTTTCTTCGAAGAAATTCACCATGAAACGTTGCTCCATCGTTTGTTCTTTCACATTCATTTTATTGACTTCTGCATCAGCTTGGCCGTTTCGGCGTCGAGACGTGCTGGATAATGCAGTGGATAGTCCTGATGGAGTGATTGCTCATTTACAACATTTTGGCGAGATGCTGTATCGCAATCCGGACAATGAAACTGGAGCAATGGTAGCGAATTGGCACGAGGGCTGGGATCGTAACCCGGAAGAATTGGGCAACTACGCGGAAGGTGATATTTTGTTTCCGCCACAACTCGAGAAGAATGGCTTGAGAGCGGAAGCTGCGCGATGGCCTGGTGGTGTAGTACCCTATATGCTTAGTCCTTATTTCAGTAAGTAGTATTGCGTGTATGCTATCTTGATTTTTTATAATGGTACAAGATGACACGATAGTCTATGGTTGGTTGTGTCTTAAAACATCATTTTTGGTTTTTTTTATTAATACATAGCGAGATAAATTTTGCTTTATTAAATTAAGAGAAAAAGACGATGCTTCAGTAGGGGAAAGAATAATATTATAAATAAAATTCGATAATGTTATTTACACATAAAATAATTAAGAGAAGAACTTATTTGATTGAATAATTGTAAAATGATATCTGAAGTATAGTGTATTTACTGAAACAGAAATTTAGAAAATCTAGAATTATTAGATTTTCAATATGTTATTATGAAATACGAGTTTTTTTTTATCAATTTTCTTAGTTCTTATAATATTTCATAGTAATATACTGTATTCATCGTTGCTGCAGCTTATAGTGTTTTTATTTTATTACAGCATTTCATAAAGAAATGTTTAATAAATCGGCGAGAAACGTGACAGCATAAGAGAAAATCTTTTAGTGAATTTGATTGAATTTAATTACAGATTCGGCGCAGAGAAACTTGATTTACGAAGCTATGAACGATTACCATAAGTTCACGTGCATTAAGTTCAAACCCTATACTGGGGAGGAGAACGATTACATCAGGATCACGGCTGGTAATAGCGGTTGTTGGAGCAGCGTGGGAAGAATCGGTGGTCGACAAGACGTGAATCTTCAAGTACCAGGCTGTATGGTGAAGAAAGGAACAGTGATACACGAACTGATGCACGCCATTGGATTTCTGCACGAGCAAAGCAGATATGAACGGGATGAGTACGTCACGATTCAATGGAATAACATTTTAAACAGTAAGTGACCTGTTGTTGTTTTTGCTGTTGTATTTCGAATAGGTAATTTATATTTGAACAGATAATTTGCTGCTGGCTTCCTATTACTGTTTTTATAACATAACATTTTATCATATAAGCAGCTGTTAGAATAATGACAAGTTTTTAATTTGTACGATATCAAAGTTTTGAAATTCTTGATATCCAATAATTTTATTCCAAAATTAATATATTTTATATATTTCTTCTTTTATGAATTTTTAACACAGTTTTTATTATTTCATGCACTTTTGTCCTAATTCGAAATTCCTAAACACGAATGTATTAATTATATTTAACTAATATTATTAACTAGCATCACAATACTCGTCTGACGTTCAAATAGTATATCTTAAACATTGGTTACAAGTTCTTCTCTCTGAACTCAGTTTGCGAGTGCAAAAATTGATAAAGCATGTATGTAAATAATAAGCAATGTATCATTATCTATTTAGGCCATGCTGGGAATTTTGAGAAAGCCTCGAAGGAAACCACCGACGCGTTCGGGGTCGGATACGATTATGGTAGCGTAATGCATTACTCTGCAAACGCGTTTTCCCGGAATGGACGTCCCACCATAGTACCAAAAGTGAGTAATGTAATAAGCTGAAGTCATCAAGGTCCATAACTTTCTATTTATAATTCTAAGTGATTCTGTGATTTTTCGAGATCTCGTAAATATGAATGATCGATTACCAGCAGTTTGATTAATTTTAATATCATATTACGTCGTTAATTACATCGTTTTTTAACAAAGATAATATCTCATCTTAAAGATCTCGTAAATCTGTTTGGCATTTATGAGTTTGTGGACCTTGGAAAAAACAGACATAGATATATGACAGCAATTAGAGATAATTCTGTTTTATTAATCAAACCAGCTGGTCTTAGTATTTGTATGAAATCCACGGATTATTATAATTTCATAAATAAGTATTGTTATTTTATATACATATACTTTTCTGTTACGTTATATTATAATTTCAAATTCTTTCCGATAAGTTAGCAAAATTTATTGCTATTTTTACTCTCATAATGCCTACATTCTCAGTACATGTTTTTGTAACGTCCACGAATATTTTGTTAACATGTCTGGCATTATCGGACATTTGTAGCGACCTCATACAATCTTTTTGCTTTTCTTATTTAAACAAGACAGAAGTTACCTTAAAAGCAAACTATAAACATGTTGCTTTATGCTTCCGGCGTAATTGCGAAAAAATAATAATGTCATGAAATTCATGGTACACCCACGTTTGCATGTCCTATGGATGACCGTAGGAACCCGGCGGCCTTCTAAGTTTTATCGGCGAAATATTCCAGGGCGCGACAAAGGTCCAACTGGGTCAAAGAGAAGGATTCAGCAAGAGGGACATACAAAAGATCCGAAAAATGTACAAGTGCAACAAACGCAGACGAAGCAGCTATTGATTGCCGGAAACGTGATCGACCAGAACTTGAAGGTTTCTTACGGACTTTCATTGGAACGTAGCAAAGAGAATCGTGAATCTAGTCTTTTACAATTAAATTACATTGCGTTACTTTTAAACGACGTCCAACTTTGGTTCGATCAAGATTTATAAAAACGAATGGCACTTTGAAGTGGAAATGGTAAATCGATATCGACGACGAAGCGGAACTTGCATTCGGAACAGTCTTTTTTATCTATATGTGTGTGTATGCGTGTGTATGTGTATAAGTAAATATTTGTATTTATAAGCAACAGTATTTAAGCGAATGTTGCTTGTGTTTGATTTATAACACTGTAATTGAACATATGATAAATAAACGCATATTTTAAGAATTCACGTATGTAGCCAACGTGTCTACATTTTACAGTTGTCCTGCTGGCCTTCTCGCATTGACAAAATATTCTAGGGTGAAACTAAACGCGAACTGGGTCACGGAGATAAATTCAGTGAGAGAGAATATCCGAAAGACGTATAAATGAAACGAATGCCAGCAAAAGTAGGCATCGCTGTTTGCAGACGGCAACAGTGACGCCAACATTGTATGAATTTTCTTAATAATTTAAGTAATTCATTGCTACTGTATTATTCTTGTTCTATGAAATCTTCGTCAATAAGAGTCGTGTGATATGAAAGAGTAATACATCTATACAAGAAGAACGTGATACACAATACGTTAAAATTATTATTTTTTAAGTTAATACTTAAAAAAAAGATTACTTTTAGAAAAATGGTATACATAAATAGCAAGTACATAATTCACGATCCTTCTTAATAGTCTTAATACATAAATTTTAAAACTTATGACGGCCTTTATATGTATATTTATAAGATTTTCAGAATTCTTGCTGTTTTCACGATCTTTAGGATTCCTAAGATCTCAAAGATCTCTGATTAATCCAAGATTTCTGTGGCATCGTATTTTTAAAAGTTGCTGAAGTTATTGGAGTTCCTGGAGCTTTTAATATTTCTAAGGATCGCTTAGTTTTCGGAAATCCTGTGGTGTCTACCATTTCTAAATCCTCCAGTTTTCTAATATTTTCACTGTATTTACGTTGTCTGTAAAGTGCTCTTTGTCTTGCTTTTGCACGGTCTTGAAACGATACTTGTAGATTCTACAGGCGGTAAATCAGATTTGTTTAAGAAATTATTTGAGGCTTGTCAAGGATGCGAGTTCCATAAGAATTTATGACGTCGTGTATTATGAATTCAATGTGACGTTTATGTGTATTGTTCCTTTCAAGTAATATTTGTTTAGATCTTAATACTGAAGCTACGATAAATACCGCAATGATGAAGTGAAATAATTATATAAGTTATCAAATATCATATACTAAGTTCTTAATTACGTTTTAAAGTTTCGTTTTCATTATTTTGAACTGATTTAAGTATGATATTACTAGGTTATGAGAATAACTTTAAGAAAGCTTCGAGACAGACTATGGATGACTTTAGCGCTGGCTACCATTATGGAAAAATAATGCATTATTCATCCTATGCATTTTCGAAGAACGGCAAACCTTCTATAATATCCAAAGTGAGTACTTGATTTCCATTTCCAACAATCCTGCTATTTTTCTCTTATCAATCGAATGATATTATTTGGAATATTTTTGAGTTTTATTAGAAATCAACGTAAATTTTATTCAAATAACAATATAACAATTAGATACTGATATAATTTAAGTATTAATCTTTCACGGCTAAGAAAAGAGGGATACAGAAAGGAAATTGAAAAATTGACTTACCTCTTTATTGCAACACTAATTTTTTGAAAATAGCTTAATAATTTGTTATTTATTGTTAATAGGTTACAAGTATATTTACGATGATCATTAGTTAATACAATTTATAGCTAATTTTTTATCTAAATTGTGTAAAGAAGATTTGCATCATTTTTTAAATTTATTAATAAGTTGTTGTTAAAACAGAAACTTTTTCTGTTCTCCTCGCTTACAGACTAACATATTTCATCGTAACCGAAATGTTCTACCTCTTCTACATTTAAGGATATTTATAAGGAAACATTGCGTTATTACTTATAATTGAGTATTGTATTATTATACTATATTTCCTTTTTTATAAATGATATTGTTATGTTGTCATATATTTTTTAACTTCTATCGTTTCCAAAATTACTATTTCTGTTTGCGATTAAAGAAACAAATTTTCATAATCTGAAAGAAGATATCGCGAAAATACTAAATTGTTAAATGTGCATAATAGGTACTGAATAACGTAAATTACATTTAATTAGAACATTTGTATTTAACACTATTGCTGAACCCTATTTACAGTAGTTCGTTGCCTTTTCTTACATAAAAACGGTTTAAAGCCGAGGTAGCTGCCGCCATTACTGGAATAATTTCCTAAAATTACACATGACTAAGATTTCTCAAATTTATCTATGATATGAAATTTATCTACGATTGTATTTGAAGAAATTCTGACATCTCTTTAAATTCCTCAACGTCGCCATATTCCATGGTAATTATGCATGTTTAAATGCGCACAGCGCTACCTTAGCTTTCCTTGTCGAAATACTGAAAGAAATTTGTAATCAAATTCACCGTACTTTCAACCATCAAACTTTCCATGAAACTGCCTAACTCATTTTTTAATGAAACAATATCGATGATTTTAAAAAACTAAATGTTATTAAAAACCTGCACATAATTTTTCCACATAATATTCCTAGAAAGTAAAAATCAGTTCTTAATTTTTAGAAACATTTCCAATTGAAAATATTTTAAATAGCAGCAATAATTGAATGAAGGAGGTATCGTATGATTGCTTCATGAGCCATACGGAAATTATAATTTAAGAACGAATTGATCCTCGTTATTTGTCAAAATTAAACTTCCGTTCAGGTTTCAAAGGGATGATCAACTATAAATTTCTTTCAGTGAACGAAGTCCTGTCGTTTCGATTTCAAAGGGAGTTCCGTTTTGTGAGAAGACTTCGTTCAGCCGACCCAGGTCCTCTTGACGAAATCCGCAGCGCGTTCACCAATCATAATAGCAGGCGCATTCGTGTTACCGGAAACGACTCTTGGCATGATACTGGTATCCGCCACTCTGACTCCCCTCACTCCCCTCACTCTCAATTGATTGTCTACCACTGCGAGAGGATCATCCGGTGGGCCCATTTTGCAGGAACCTGCTTGATGATTCTCTGGTGCGGTGTCGTGCTTTACAGCGCATTCCCAGTATGCGTCGCAACCGAATTTCAAGTGCTCGCAATTCTTCACTGGTGTACGATCCATCTGCAATCCGTATCTGTCAAATAAACGGAAATTTGACGATGTTGACTTTGATAATGAACGACAAGGTAGTAATAGAAAACAATAAAGAAAACAATGTAGCGAAAGTAGTAAAGTAAGATAATATTAAAGTGACTGAAATAAGATCAATTTCATGGTTTAAAAAGTTAACAATTCGAATAATTTGGAAAACATTGTCAGAAAAAATGCGCAAATACGATATAATATTTTACAGAAATTAAACATTATGGTGTAGTACATCTCAATTTATATCGGCTCCCAGAATAAAATATATGAAATTCGCGGGGCAATTAACGCGTTGAACTTATTGCACTTCTATCCAAATTTTAGGTCTTCATCTACTTCTAAAAACCCTGATAACAAATATGTAGTCGAGTTCTACTTCCCACGTATGATCCATCAGGAAACAGTGACACTTGATCGACGATGCAATTGACCTCCGTTAAAGTTAAAAGCGTTCAACCAGAAAAAATCGATAGCCGAGTATAAATTACACTTGAATAGATAGTGTATCGTTATACCTGCTGAGAGCCTCGGTTTCAGATAATTTGATACTGAATTTAATGGCCTCTACAAGACCAGCCACGTCGTCAGGGTGGTTCAGATATTTCGGGTAAATCAGCGGCTTCGAAAGCGGATCGTTGTTTCGTAGACGAAGGTAACCACGACTTTTTGGGTGTAGATAAGTCGGAATGATGTAAATGGTGCGATTGGCACCTTTCGTTTCGCCAACCATGCCTGTCTCCGCGCAGTCTGCCAAGTAACCACCGAAGATCAGCTGAACATCCGGATGGTCGTCCTTTGGATTCGCGTATTTCGTGTTTATCATAGCAGTCACTTCAGAAATACCTGTTGATTAATGGGAAAGAAGTTAAAGGGTACGACTCATATATGTATAAATTTCTAAAAATATATGAATGAGATTTTAAATAAAAATTATGGCGATGTGCACAGTAATTGCTGTCGATTTTTAATTAATCTTTGTTAGGATATGTATAAGTATTCAGAAAGAAGATATATTTTAATTCTAGGAGATTGAGTTATTTAAAAAGTTTATTATTCTATCAGAGACAACTGTATTGTACTATATTTTGAACATGTATTTATATATATCTTAAAAAGTAGAAATATATTGTATTTTGTAATACGGAAGGCTTGATGCGAAAGTTGTAGATAAGTTTAAAGAAAAGACGTATCTGAATAATCTCTTATTTTAGATATATTGTATACAATAGCGGTAAAACTGTAGTATCATTTGCGATCTCATAATATAATTTCACTTTCTTTTAAAAACTATACATTGCAAATTCACTCAAGAGATTAATCGATATACATTTTAATAAATACATCAGTTAGTTAGTGACGTGTCCGACTTCTTTCTTTAATTAATTTCACATATATGAATTATTCATGAGGCAATGGTTCTCAGACATTAATTAAAATTATTCAATGACTTGCGTTTAATTTAAGGAACAAAGAAAAATTATTTTAATATAATTAATTACGTTTCGTCAGGATAGTAAGTAAATACATAGCTAAGAAATTTATGTGCGGCTTTGAGGTTTTGCATCGTTATTGTTCCTTTCTGAAAATAATTGCATTCGCTCCTTCTCTTTGATATGGGAAATTGGGAAAAAGATCGAAACAAAAACGAGCTCCCTCGAGCAATTTTACGTGGAAACCAGTCCGACCGCTTCAAATCGGATATGTACCTTGAAAAGGTATTTAGCCTCTTCTCTGAACAGTCGAGTTTTATGAAAGGAATATGTAAAAAATAAAACATTGCCATGAGAAATTACTGTTAGCTGTGGTAAAGTTCTTGAAACAAAAGAAATATAGAATACTACAGAGAAAAGTAAAAATATGCTACTTGCTTTTTGTACGATGACATTACTAATAAAGCTTAAACTTTAATAAATTTGAAATTATATAGAAACAACACAATTAGTATTTAATTAATAATATTTGAAATCTCACATTGAAAATAAAATTGTTAAAAGACTTGATTTATATTCCGGAATATGATATAGTTGTGAGTACATCGAGAAATTATAAAATGAAATATTATGAAATTATAATGAACGTGTCAATTTATCAACGGAATTTACTAACGATATTATGATTTTATCTACTTTTTAATCGTTATATTATCATAGTGTTATATCTAAATAATATTATGTCCGAAACTAATGCTGCTTGAATATTCCATATAACATATTAAATTGCATCAAAATGTACTGAATTTATAATCTAGATTAATTCGTTCTTACATAATCGAGGGTCTGTTATAATTTATTACCCGGTACATAAATGTGACACAAGAATTTACCGTATTATCGAAATTCACAAGTACAGTGTAATCCAAGTGAACTTATTAAACATTAATTCAAACATTCTAACAACATGCAACGCAAGATTACCTAACCTATGATTTCTAATAATAACAACATATATTCAACAACCTCGTTGTTATATCAACTTTCTAACATTCATCGATGCTTGGATCGCACCGACACAATTTGATCGGAAGGTTTATATTTTTGTTACATTTTTAAAGCTATAATAGAAGAACGTTTCTTTATTACTAACTCTAAATAATTAAATTTATATTTAAAATGAATCAAGATGAATGCCTTCACTTCATTGGTTTAGTTCCGCGTTTATCTATAGATAATAAATGCCTAACAAAATCTAAATAAACCTTTAAAATATCGCTAAAGACGCTTAAATCAATCGTCTTCAGACTGTAACATTGAATATTCCTTATTAAATCTTCCAATTTTTATAGTTCAGATTATAGTGGAATATAGAAAATTTGTCTAACCTGTACCATGTGTATATTAATATAAAACATCGTGTTTCAACAGATTGGTTCAAAACATATATTACTTAAAATATATTTTTTAGTATTTTTGTTAGAAATTATAAATTTTTTACAATATTCATTATTTTCGCAAAAGAGTTGGTATTATGAATTACTATATCGAATTACATATACCAAATTGGCCGCTAAAATGCATTAGAATCTATAAGCCATCAATCTGCTTACGTTATAAAGACGTCGTAGAGAATTGTGAAAATTGGAGGGTTAAGTCCGAAATAATAAAGTTATCACCCTAACTTTTAATTTATATTTGGGTAAGGAATCGCGTTTATTTACAATTCTTTCAATCACACCCTGTATAATACCATAAACCTCGAACACGCTTTCCTCTTCTCTAATTCGAGTCAAGCGTCGTTGTGGTTTGTTCCTCGATCACGGAAACGTGGCACGCGCCTCGACGGAAATTGTTTCGGCGAAAATCCGGAGCGTTCTGTCGTTACCCTGGAAATTGCCGTGACGTAATTAAAGTTCTCCCTCCCCCCCTAAGGAAGGAGTTGCAGCGCACGGAAACATTTGAGATTCGCACGAAATATGCGAGAGCCCGTAAACTGCCAGGAACACGCAGTCGGCAACAACACTGAAAGCATGAGCCGAAGACGCAACGAATCGAACGTTAATTGCTCCGATACCGTAGCGGGTCACGTCGTTCCCCGATGATAGGATCGATTGGATGAGGATCGAGCTCATGTAACTCGAGCGGTGCCCGGCAAGAGGGTTGCTGTGGCTGTGTGAGAAAATACAATCGAGCATTTCCTTCTTTTTCGATCGGTTTCGGATCAAATGATGGCAAACAGGCCGATCGGAAACGCGGTTACGTCAGCCGTCTGATCGGCAAACACGAAACGGGATCATTGTGCAACGCGCTTTCACTACCCACTGTATGCAGACTCTCTTGATTGTCTCGGATGCAACTCTCATGGTTTGATGAGCTTCTGTTACATTTCATTGTTCTTCTGTGTAGAGCTTTATGTATAGATTGTCGATTTTGATTGGAGTGGTCTTTCAAAGTGGTTCGGTGCATTCATTAATCTTTTCAGAACGGAGTTCGTCCACCGCGTAGTGACACTTGACGGCAACCGTAATACGTACTTATTTAACTCTGCTACGATCTTCGAACTTTTATACATATCGCAGTATCATCTTAGGAGACGAAAAGAATTCGTCATGTTTTAAGAAGATATTTAACATATATTGGCGTGCAAGATTAAGCAATTAATAAATTTTCGATGAAAGATTGTTCATATTTAAACTGTTGTAACTTCGTGAGAAATATCGTACAACGAACCACTCGTGCTTATTTTAAAGCGTTTCCAAAAATGTGTTTACATCATGTTATGGCAGGGAAAGCGAAGATGATTCTTCTTTTCGAAAAGTTTACAAATTCAAATATCTCTAAGGACATTGAACAATTTTTTGATAACTGAAATCACTATTGAAGATTAAGCTTCTTGAAGACTATTGAAGATTGAAGCCTTCTCCTTAAAATGACCTTTTCAAGCTTGTACCATATTTTTTCACTGTTTTATCGAACTTTGAATGAAAATCTAGTGCCACCTGCACTAGAATAAGTTAAGGTAATACAGTACAAGGAATTTGTGCGATTGAACTTGAATCTCATGTGTAGTTAATGTATTATATGTGTGTATGTGTGTGTGTGTGTGTGTGTGTGTGTGTGCTTATTGCGTGTGTAATAAATTACAGTAAAATTTCCTTTTTCACTTACCGGTACCGGACATCAAGCCATCCCTGAAGAGAAGGTACTCCATCGCGGTTGCCCAGTTGAGGGGAGTCGTGTCAGTGTCATTGATAGTGAAGGTCAGCGTATAGGCGACGTGATTGTGAAGATTTTTTCCGACGCCAGGTAGATCGTGAACAACAGGGACACCGACAGCGTTCAAATCTTCCCGAGGACCGACACCGCTGTTTAGAAGTATTTGTGGCGAATTAACGGCGCCTATGCACAAAAATAACAAGACTAAAATATTTTATCACATATATATACGATTATATGACTTGCAAGGCTGTGAGAAAACCAGACAAACTTCTTTTGTATTGTTTGATTTTCGCCATAAACTGAAATGCACTTCACCACTTATCATACTAATTTTTTAAGCCACTTTAATAGCGAAAATAAATTCCGATGGCGAAAACAAATTCTAATGGCGAAAACAAATTCCAATGGCGAAGTTAACTTTGTTTATTATATTAAAGATTTACGACATATGTTTTAGTAACATACCACAATACTGTAAGATAACAGTTAACCGCAAGTATTGATGCGATCAATGCAATGCGAAATTGTTGTCTATAATTGTTGTTATTTCTATACTCAGAAGTAAGATCAGAATCTTACCTCTATCTATCGATTGTCGATAACATAGTTACAATCGATCAAATCTATCGATTGTAACTAGGATCAACCTCTAGTTACGATGGGTTAGTTAGATGGCGAGCACGAACTCACGTTGTCATTTTCAACAATAATATTAGATATTTTGGTATTTGTCAGATTTTTATTTTTTAGACATTTTTAGAAATATTTTTAGATCTGTAACATTTTTAAGAATCGCATATCTATACGATTTTAAGAGATCTTTTCTTAAATTAGTCGAGTCTAATGCGTTAGATACTCCCAAACACAAAGAAATTGGCAGTGATCGAAAAGAAATCACGTGCGCGAAACAAAAGTCTAAAGCTGCATAACCTTGTAAGAAATGTTGGTGTATAAAGATTACTAACAGCTACTCTATAAGAGTCATCACACACTCTTTAATCGAGCGTACCTCTTCCGCAGTAATCTTTGCTTCCTTTGTCCTCTGGAAGACACGCAATTTCTATCACTCGTAAGAGTATCAACGCCTGATTATGATTATGAATCACAAGAATTAATTTCAATGTGACTAACAAATTATTATTGTTGTTAGAATTTAATCTTGGGATTAAGATTAATAATCTGTGGAAGACACAATGTTTGTGTTGAAATAATACAATGTGATATTTATTAAACAATTATTTCAAGAGTTATAAATGTGCGTTCTGGAATGTAGACAGTTGGCTAGTTATTCACAGACTAACTGGCTTAGTGACCCATGGCCCTTGAAAAGGTTTAGAGCCCCACTCTCTATGCAGTAATGAGTGTGACCTGTGTGGGTGTCTGTGTGGCGTCTAGAACCTTCTAGTAGCTTCTCGACGTGCCCATCTAGAATGTTCCATCCATATCCTCACGTTTCTTCCGGCGTTTTTTGAAAAAGCATGCACGTGCTAACTGCCGTGGTGCATCTCACGAACGCACGCTAGTGGGGATGGCGCTGGGCAACGAACGGAAGAATCCGTACGATCAACCACCTTATCTGCATGCGATTGATATCGTTGTATTCCAACAATTGTACAGACAAAGAATTTTTCAACACGGATTGTTTGAAGGCCTTGAATATTTTCTCTATTTTTTTTTTTTTTTTTTTTTTGAAAAAGATAATATTTCTGCATCGATTTCGTATATGTTCGTCGATTTCCTCGGAACGGCTCGATCAATCAAAACGATCCCTTTTGCATCTCGTAAGGCATGTTTTCCCGCTGGTCCAGTTACAAAATTCTTTTGTATTTGTTTTTTTAACTATTTTTCTTGTCAAAATCCAATTTTTATCTATGACTATCGATTACTCAGGATTTGATTGATTTGCATCTTTTAGCGGTAGTCCATCGATCGATCCCGTTTGAACAATTTCTCCAATTTGTTTGTTATTAATTACTGTTATTGCAAAGAATTTATTGTTCACCAATTTCATTTACATTTGTTTAGTGATCGCTCTACAATTGTTGAAGTGATATCGAGACGATTCCAAAACAGCAGTTTGGACGAGCGCTTTGAAATTGCGTTTTCCAATATAAACTTTAACTCGTGTCTTTTTATTCATGAATAATTAATATATAGGATATAAATAAATAATAAATAGATAAGAATAAATTACCGACTCATTAATGACAATGAAAACTATTTTATGTTAGTCTAGTCGTTCCATTAAAAAGTGTGAAATAAAAAATTTTTGCCAAAAAAATATTACCGACTTCGAAAAACGCTAAAAAGTACAAAATAATTTCTATTATACTTGTATTTTATTTAGACACACATGCAATAGTGATTAGATTATATATTTACTAACTAACCAGTATATTAAATATATTGCAAGCTTCTCGAAGGCGGTATAAAATGCTTCTACTATGGTAATATTTAAGTACCATATTATAAAGTTTCAACTTGTTTATATTTATGTTATTCAAATTTCAACAAATTTATATTTAAATACATTAAATTGCAATATATTATAAAGCAAAATGTTTAGTAGTAATCGAATATGATTACTACTAACCAAGAACATGTTTTAGTAGTAATCGAATTGGAATACGTCGCTTGCATTCGTTCAGATGCAAATTACGTTCGATGCTTTAATCGTGTACGAGTTAATGGAATTATAAATGCAGCAAGCTTGTCGCTAATTTAAGATCCGATCGTTACAATTTCTGATGTTATACAATTAAAAATGGAAATCGATTATATACTGGAAGGGTTTTTAATTTCGCGATGGTTGCGATATATTTAGCATGCTGCTAAAAATAGTCAGTAAATTGGTAATCTAACCGTTGTTGCATATATGTCTAAATAAGATACAAATAAAATAGCAATTATTTCATGCTTTTTAGCGTTTTTCGAAGTCGATATTATTTTTTTTTGGCAAAAAATCTTTTACATGTCCTTTATTCCAAATATTTTATTAATATATATATATGGAAGTTGTAATGTCGAAATAAAATTTATTAAATTACTATTTATAGATCAGTATGATCTAGTAGTATAGCATGTAACACAATAGTTTTTATATTACACATATCATATTATGATAGAGCAGCGTTTTTCTGCAACAAATGATTAAAAACGTGAATCGTTGTTTAGTACGAATGAAAATTGCTCCCAATCAGCAAGCAATTTAGAAGTGGAAATTGTTTATGAAACGTGAGCTTTTTTGCTATCGTACCTATATAGCTACCGCTGTTCGTTTGAGAATTAAAGTTGGAAACAGAAAATTAGGTTTCCATGTTTGATCATAGGAATCCAGTATGGCATAAGATAATATAGACTTGGGAATTGATTATTCAGGTACTTCGGTAATGAGTTTGTTTGTGTAAGAGATACATGATCTCGATAGTGAAACGCATTCCTTCCTGCTTTCCTTTTTTGGTGGGCTTGAAACTCGATTGACAGCTATCATTTCACACGTTGACTGGGATTACATCGAAAGAATGTATAAATGAAGATACAGATTATTGTGTACGTAATATCTATACACTATATACTTTACGTATGCATAAGAACATGTTTCTTTTGGATAATAATTATTCTTTACTTAATGTGTAGGGTATTGTGAAATAATCTTTTTCACGTTTTATTTTACTTTAATGCGTGGCGTATCTAAAATAATCCAAGAACGCAACGCCTATTTATTATTCTAACGTTTGTTAATTAAATGTTTCGCCAAAGTCAAACTGTTCAAAATATTTCACGAATGTCAAAGTATGTACCAATGAATGTACCTTTTTATAATATGAAATATTAGAATATATAATACACAATAATAGAATATATCATAAAACAAGTTCACGACAAAGTATGTATAATTTCACGCTTAAGAGCAGTTATCACCACGTTACGTTAATTATTTAAATACTTATGCCTGTCAGTTAACATATCGTATAGTTGCAAATGCAAGAACCAGTTTGGCGTGTCAGCATATACAGAGAAACTCTGAGTAGCTTAATATATATATATTAGATAATTAAAAATTGAATCGGATAAAATCAATCTCGATCTAAACTTATTAATCTTGCGACACAAAATGTTGCGTAACCAACATTTTTACAGTCGAGAAATGTATTACTTGCGAACAAATAGAATCTTTTATTAAAAGGTATATCCATTGATAAAATCTGATCTCATGCTTTCAAGCATTTTAATCTCACTATTACTTTTATTGTAGCAGCTATTCGACATCGAAGTAATTACCTCCACTTATGATCACTTCCTTCGCCACAGAAACTCGAAGAACCTTCCCATCATGGACGAATTCCACGCCAACCGCCCTCTTGTTATTGTCGAATAAGATCCTGGTAGCCGTGGAATTGAGCATTATGTGGAGATTCGGTCGATTTCTAGCTGGACGTAAAAATGCCCGGGCCGTTGAAAGACGTGAACCATTCCTCGAGGTTGTTTGGGCTATGGCGAATCCAGTGTGAGTCCGTCCATTGAGGTCCGCGATACCGTAACCTGTGAGTAATTAGTGGAACTCATTGATTTCTCTTTTATAGCTATTACATTTACCTCGAAATTTCAAATTAAGTAAGATCAAAATGTCAAGCGTATTTATTTGCCGGTTTATAATTGAAGGACTCAATTGGGAAAGTTGTATAAATTCATTTAAAAAGAAATGAAATTAATAAAGATTTAGTTTATAAAATAGGGTCTTTATAGATGATCTTTATTTAATGTTTGGGATCACGAAGATGTTCTATTAACGTTTAAGTTTAGGAATTTAGGCTTTTGTCTATTGTAGAACTTTTCCACTGAACTTCTCGATTAGCTTGTAAACGTCGAACGATATCGCAAGTTTTTATGAAAACCTTATATATAAATACAATAATATATATAAATATATAAATAGAATTTAAACAACTTTAGTAGTATTAATTGTAGATAAACTACAGATTTAATTTCTCTTATAAATTTACAGTATATAAACACCAATTTCTTAATAAATTGCCTAAGATATTGTGCGTGTATTATATCTGTATACGCGCGACCATGATTATACATTTCCTCGTTCATCTCGTAAGTCTTCGCGTATTTTTCAATTTTAGCAAGATATTAAAAAAAGGCGTGGCCGTATGTTACGTAAAAGCATTGCGGATCCACAAGCTTCTCACTTACGACATCGATCCGCTTTTACTCGTCAACGTTGTTCGTTTCGAATTTCTTTTGCTCGGGAATTCGGGATCGATCTCGCTTCGAAAAGCCGCGCGCCACTTATAAATACGTAACAAGGTCGTTCCATGTATTATGGAAGTTATACGTTAGCATTGTCAGAGGGAAGCTATTGGTGAAAATAGTATAGTAATTAGCTGACGTGAGAGCTGATTATGTAACTGGTCTTTCGATGGATGGTAAAACGGGTCATTAGACTCACGCGAGGAGTAACAACGAAATAAAGAAGAAACGAGTTTCTTGTTGTCGCGTAATAACAGGTTAGATGCTATTCGATTTAAGTAGATCGACTCGTTGTTAGCCAAGTTTTTTTCGACCATTTTCCAACTTTCTCGCGAATTTTATCTTACTGTTGTAACTGGTGACTTATAATGGAAGTTAAACAGAAGTTGTTCCAATTCGTTTATCGTGCTATTTCAGGATTGGAGACGTTCTTTTCAAGTTAAAGTTTTACTGAAAAGGGCTATATTCGAGTTGACGTGATTTAATTCTTGGCTAAATATTGAATTGTTCACTTGGAAAGTTCGCTCGCAGTGTTTCCGACAGTTGATGAGGTGTCCAGACAATGAGCAAGCTACGTTGTTAATTAGCCAGGCAAAATATCACAGTTGAATGTTTTTTCCTCTGAACTTGTGTTTTTGTTGAAAAAGCTTTTGAGTAATTGATTCAACGAACAGTCGTATCGTATTCTCAGATTTTTTGAAAGTTTAGAATGGTTAAAATATGTATATCCTTAATGCCTGAAAGTATAAAAACCTTTTACGACTTACGAAAAGATATCGAAGAAAAATCGTGGCAGTTAATTTCATTCAAGAAAATACCGTGTCTTATTACGAAAGTTCAGTATCGTTATGAAAAAAAAGAAAAGGAAAGAAATAACAAAAAACCGTCGTTAGATAAACCTATCATTAGAACGTAATTGTTGTATGTGATAGCGAAGAGAGCCATTATCAATCAGATATTACACAAGTGCTAATTATTACATTGTTTTAATTAAGCTGTCCGAATACATTTTTAGTTATACAATCTTATGTTAATTCATCTAACACATAGCCGATCTTAATTAATAATCATAGTTAATGTAGAAACTAAAGCTAAAAGAAAAAAATGTATAGTTTTATTTTAGGTAAATGTAGTTTTACTTTTTATATCAACTGTGATTGCTAAGGTCAACTACGTATGATATTAATCAAGTAACTAAGCGATAATTTGTTTCGTAGTTTCGTCACACCAAATAACAGCTTAAGAACAAACTTACCAAGTTCATTTCCAGCTTCGAGGATAGAATAACTCAAAGGCGGGTGATAAGGGAACTGCGTGACCGTGAGTGGTCCACCGACACCGTGATAACCGTAATCCATACTGTTTGCTTGGAGATTATCCTCGCTCCTGATGAAATATGGAAGGACATCTTGATAAGACCATCCTATGTTTCCAAGCCTCGCCCAGTCGTCGTAATCCTTTCGCGAGCCCCTCATATACATCATGCCATTCATAACGCTGGTTCCTCCCAGCACCTGAATAACATTTTAATTACCCATTCGTTTATTGCCCTCCATTATTCGTACATGTTATGATAGCGACGATGAAATGAGGATTATTGAGGTACACGGATGACTAAATAAGAGCAGAAATTGAAAATGGAATATAGTGACGTGATAAGATGATAATAATAACTTAACAAATGACGCGTTATACATTATAGTTAAATGTTGCGAGTAGATAGTTAAAAATTAAAAAATTTTTCTTTCTTCTACAAATAACAATCAAAAGAAATTATTTCATGCATATTATCGTAAATTTTAAATTGTAGAACGATAGAAATATTTCCTTCTAGCTGCATTCTAAAAGCTCATATATGTAGATATTGTGAAATGTCAGCCATTCGTTACAGATACATATGGAATTAGAGCGAGGCGGGTACATACATAATATTATATTCCTTGTTCCTGTTTAATTTTAGCAGAACTCCAGTTATAACAAAAGGCAAAGAATTGACACCAGAGAAAGGTTCTTAAGTAATAACTTGGAAAATATAACGAGAATATTAAGTTTTTGATCGGTCTGATATTTATGGACAATATTATTCCGAATATAAGACAATTCTAAATAGAGCTATATATAATACTAACTAATTGTAAATGAACTTTGTTTTGTATGAATACAAATTACGTAAAATATACACGTAAATTTAGAATCGAAGCTGTGTTCCATATTCGTCACCACCATCAAATGCGAAATCATAAAGAGATTATATTAAAGATTGTTCTGATTTTAGAGGATACATACCTTACCCCTGGGCCAGTAACACTTGCGATCATCTTTATTTAGACACGCAGTGTCTTCACTTTCGGTATTATACTGCCAATCGATGTTAGTCCCAATAAAATTAAAAAAGAACGAAGGTATCTGCGTCCCAGTGGGCTCATCCAGACCGGCTTCTAATAATAACACCGAAAATCGTGGTTCCTCTGATAATCGCGACGCAACTGTTGCACCTGCACTGCCACCTCCAATTACTACGAAATCGTACCTGAAATTAACACAAATAAACGTCATCTACACATATATATAAATTTCCGTACTTATCGATAATTGAAAATCTTTGAAATTAAAGAATAAAGAATACTCTATGCAATAAAGAACGGAGCGTATGATCGATTTACTATGTATTTTTCTTTTGTTTATTATCAATATTATCATTTATTATTATCTAGTTAAATAACTTTTGATTTAGAAGAAAATTTAAGAATTTATTTTTTACAATTACAATTGTATTTCTATCGACTTCAAACCGCTTTACAACTGGCTAACGGTACGGATAACAGCTTTTCTCATCTTTATTTATTCGTTTTATAAAAAGTTTATTTTTGACACCTTTAATAGTTTCTACATGGTATTCGAAAATTAAATTAATCGATGGCGAAAATTGTTTTCGATCCGCAATAATCGTTGCTGGTATTAAAAATATTATTTCATTATTCCCAATCATAATCAACTTTTATTAACGTCGCTGATAATTACTGCACAATACCGCTACATACTTTCATATAATATTATGTCATACAACAGCGATCGGAAACTGCTTAAACGCAAATAGATCGTATTGCGTAATCTGTTCTTCAAAGTCAAGTTTCACGCAGATCAACTGTAGTCCCACGCGTTTGCTCTACATACTTATGAAATGCAGACTATCCCGAACAAGGTTACGATTTCACTTATTTCTAAGTGACAGATTATTTTGTTATTCGTCATACCCTTTTAATGGTAAAAACCGATGCATCTTCACCTCGTTCGAAGAAGCGGTTACGGCTTCATAAGAATTAGAAACTGGGTTAAAGGCACGAAAGTCCTATAGCGGTCGAGCAGAGCGAAAGGTGGATTTCTTAGGAGTTCGTTGGGGACGTTCGTACCAAGTGGTAATGGTATTTTGAATGCCATGAGGTGCATGCAGCTGTGTACATTCTGTGAAATGTATACTTGGTTCGCTGAGGGACGACAAGTTTATGCATTGAAAATATGGGCCTGAATAGTCGACGTGTCTTTCATTTGCGATTTTTGTCAAGTGTCCAGTATATTGTTAAGAGAACATTTAGAAGCGGAGGATGGTACAACCTGAATGATTTCGAAGAATGGGCATAAAATTTCATGCTATGTTTCTTTGAATGATCTTGTATTTCATGTTTAGGTATATCTATTCGCTGCGAAAAGTACATACCTGTGTATCATTGTATTTATTATAGTATTTGTATGTTGATTAATTAAGTCCAAATATTTTTAACAACAATAAAAATAGAGGGTTCTCAAATTATGTCCAAGCGAAATCCGAACGATGAACTTTTTCCATCTATTTATTATGAAATTTGAATAATCTCTAAAGTAGCATAGAAAGTCCTGATTTTACTGCGTAATATTCGTTTTAACTTATTTTCACACAGTTCTTACGTTTTGAGTTTGAATGCCCTAGGAAATGAAATAATACTCAAGTCTAGTTATTTAAAGTGCAAGAAAACCAGTTTTTCTACGCGGAACAGATTATTGACTACGTATACTTGTAAATTCTTTACAAATTTTTCTTTCGCCTGTTGTCAATGGTTTGTAGCTTTTTAAAATGAGCTTGCTGCATGAATACATACACATGTATACATTATCATTGTTTCAAGGAAAGATGTAATAAGAAACTTGAAAAGCTTTAAATACAGAAATCAGAGCACGTCGGGTTCGTAATATTTAATTGTTTTTCTAATAAATGCACGAAATTTTATTACACTATTGTTATATTATCATTCAAATCGTAGTTATTATATAAATTAGGTTTTACTTCTACATGTTCTCTTCTTCTTATTTTTACATATTTTTTCTGCTATTTGTTTTTACACCATATTACGTCCTTCTTCTTCTTCTATTCTTTAATATCGTATTTCATGGTATAAAGTAAATATAACGTGATACATTTTCTTCGTAACTTCTATAATATAGAACTAATATATTTTAAAAAGTTTTCTCTAACAAAAGTGACTAAGAGAAATTGAAATTTTATTTCTAGAATTACGTCAAGATTATTGTAATCTCAATTTGCTATCTGTACTTCCACATTTCTATTATTACTATTACCGGCACGATATTTTTATTATTTATCGATACCTACAAGCAATGCGAATCGATCGAGAAAACTTTTAACTCGTTATCAACGTATCCACATATATGAAACGTCGTTTTTTACTCGCTACCTCTCACTCACGCAATTTTTAAACCATCCTTTTCATTCTTTCCAACCACCAGTCAGAAAATAAAATTCACCAGCCATTACTCGTTTTTTAATGCCAATTCCATTTTCTTGCACAACAGAAACCTTCCGTAGGAAGACAGTTAGCCTGCGTTCATTATTAATTTCAGTCAATCATGCTGCCTTCTAACATCGCGGCAACGGAAATGGATTAAAATGAAGCAACGGGATATTCTCAATAACTCGCTCCGTTCTGCAATATCTGTTTCCAGTAATTGTGTTTCGTCACTATTATCATCTGTGCAATCGTTTCCATCGATATTATTATTAATCACCGTCGATTATCGCGATACGGTTTCCACAGCTTCCAATTAAGGGCCTTTGGCAGTAGTTTAATACGTTCGCTACATACGTCTCGGCTTTTATCACGTATCTGCTTTAACCATGAGTATATGACACCTATATGGATTCGAAGGATCAATTAGAAATTGTAAAATTTTGATATATAGATAATATAATAATAATGCGTATAAAGAATGATACAAATATGTCAAAGTTTCGCTAGTATTACATCTGTTAATTAATATAATATTAGTGATAGATGTATGCTAGATGATGCTGCCTGCAATGCTTGCGAAACGTTCCTAATTGTGTTATAAAATATTATTGCTTTATGCGATATTTCAAGAATTTACAGAAACCACTCTGCTACCTGACATTTATGAAATATAAAAATATATTTTATGTATGTGAACGGGATGCGCATAAAAATATTTTGACAAATACGTAGTAAATTATAGCAAATGTACAATATATTGTAGCGATGACAGTTCGATTAGCTGTGGCTGTACATTTTAATTTTTAATTTTACGGGAATAACAGTTTGGAAAGAAATTCGTTTAATTTTAAATCCAAATATTATACAAGAATTGTATATGAGATAACACTGTTACATGACTAGCACAAGTAGCTACATCGTAACATGGAAAAAATTATTTATATCCATACGCGACAAGCGTGAAATATGTTAAGAAGAAAGGAGAGCGTTGCGTCGTCCCGTGTCATCTTGTGTCAAATTACGCAGAAGAAATGTGTTATGTAATTCATGACACGCATGAGAAACGCGAAAACGAGCTCATTAAATGTATATGAACCGATGAACATATATCTCACGGGAAATCGGTTAATAACGGTTCACCCTTTGCTATTATTGTATTCTGAATTTTGTGTTCCGTATTCTGAACGTATGTAATAGCGTAAATCTGCGTTGTATTGCGTAGCGAAGCAATGGACTGGGCGAACAGTGGCAGACACTTGGAGAACCGAGTACGCGTAATAAGAATATTTAATTTGAAATTATGAATTTTCTCTCTGACTGATGATATAATTGACCCAGAAGTTGCATTATATTACTTATTTATTATTCATAATCCTCTTGCTCTTCGACTTAACGATGGCTTCCGGTTACTTCCTGCAATAAGTAGCTATTAGTATCTGCTAGAAATTACGTTATACATAAGTAATTTTTTAAGAATAAAGGTTCTGGCTTTAATTATAAAAGTACTTGCGCTATTTGTAGATTAATTTGTATATTACCGTGGAAGTTATGAAATTATTCTTTAGATTTTTTAGATTTTCTTGTAGAGAAATGAAAAATGAGAGAAGAAACAAGATGTATAATTAAAAATGAGAAACGCGTATAAATATCGTTAGCTATTCTTCAGGTGATTTTCAACTGTGGTATTGTAGATTCGAGTATACTTTCGCTTGTTGACCTTAATCCTACAGTTATCGTACCTTCTACTATCGAATTTCCTTATGAACATGTATTACAGCTAATTTTTATTAACCCCTTCCCGTGCCATTCAGTTCGACGAAACAGATCAGGCTGATGCTCGTAAACAGGAACTAACATTCAGTCACGATCGTAATGGGCAAAAAAACAGTCTGCGAGCTCGGCTTGTTATGTTTACGTTTGGCTCAAGTATCTGGTCGCGAGTCAGACTCGCGATATTCATGTTTGAGCCAAAATTTTCATCGCGAGTCTGACTCGCTAAAGTACGGGAAGGGGTTAAGGACATTAACAGCAATTTGCCTGCCTTTAATCGATTCTGGCATGGAAAACTTCTTTGAACCACTCAATGGTTCGATCGTGATTTTCTTTGGAAGATTTCACCTCTTGAAAAATGGGTTGACCTTAAACATCAGTTAAGAATAACACAGATATTAACAGCAATTTGCTTTATTTCGATAAAGTTTAATAGTGAACAGTTCTTTTTAGTAATTTCCAAAAATTCAATGAAAGTTACTCGCTTCAAGTAATTCTACTGAAAGTTGCTGTATCGTATGGAAATCACATTGATTTTCAACGTTGATTAATAACAATGCAGATATCAACGGTAGATTGCTTTATTTCCATCCATTCCGGCAACAAACGTTTCTTTTAACGATTCCAAAATTATAAAATTCCAAGATTACTTTACTACAACGAGCGATTTTCTTTCCGAAAGTTCTCGCGTCCCTTGCAAAACACGATTTCAAGATTCGATCAATAATATCACTGAAGAGTTCCAACTCGTTAGAGTTTCAGCTTTACGAGCATTTCTTCGTCACGTTTCTATCTACTTCCATTCTGATTACATTTGAATGGTTCACAGAATCTGTCGCACATTCTGCCTTTCGCGTTTAACCGCGAACGGTTCTTAGTGACGCGCCTTCAATTTCATCAAATTATATATAACTCAGAGCACGGATTCGCGGCTGTTTGAAACCGCACGAAGGATCTAACTACCGAATCTGGTTGCCTCAGTGAGCATCCGGCAGAACTGCAAGCGCAGATTCATGGAGCAGGTGTGATGCAACGTGAGAGAATCATTGGAACAATGGTACCGGGCCATTACGCATGGTTACATACACGCTACAATTTCATGAATACATACACGTTACAATTTCATGGATACGTATGCATGGATGTTCACTTCCGAGAAGGACACAGACAACGGACTATAGTTTCCGTACGATATCACGTGAACCGTGTCTGTAATAATTAAGAAGGCCTTCTTCGTTGTCGTTTGACCATCACCAGACATTCTGGTTCCTGTTCGAACAATTTTATTCCCTCGTCGTTTGTCGAGATTCTTCCGGAATCTCTTTCGATTCGCTCTGATGCTCGGTTGAGTGTTTAATGAAACGACGCGGTACAGGGAAGAGGAAGAATTTATGAAGCATATAAGGAAAACCGAAAAAATATAGCAGAAGATAGCAGGAAAAAAGAGCGGAATGAAGGCCACAGGTGGTCTTGGTCGAAGATAAATCTTTTTCCTAACGTTATTTTTGTTCCATATTACCGAGGTTAGTGTTAGTGGAGTGTGGATTTTTACAGAATTTCATATTTTTATTAACCCTTCGTAGGCAACCTGGGTCATTCACGTCCCAAGCGAAATTTCAATCGTAAGTTTCTTCGAAGCGAATATTTATCTTTCTCGAGAAATCTTTTAGACGTTTCACTCAAGAACAATTGGACAATGTAGTAAAGAGACTTCAATAAGCATTCCAGAATTTCTCCCGATGTTTTAAAAGCTCAGAATTAGACGTGGACGTAAATATAACTAAGGCTACATGAAACCTATATGAAGATTTATTCGATTGATTAAACGTTATGACAGTTCCTTCATTTTGAATATGTTGTTAAAATAAAAATTGTCATACCGTGTCATATATTTTGAAAGATTTTCTACGATGATACCAATTTTATAGATTTAATTGGGTAATATAATTTTCTAAAAATATGCACGTAGAAAAGACGAATATAATCGAGTCGAATAAGCGCACACGTAAAACAGATATCGCTTTAAAATTGACAGAAGGATTTCAGTTAAACGGAGCATGGAAAATGAAATACGAATCCTTTTGGGTTTTCGCTAACGAGATACAGAATATCGAGTGGTAAATAAAATAAAATAAAAATGGACAATCGGATATTATGATCGGTTTTGTATCGATTAGCCTTTCTAAAATCAAATTTCACAACAAAAGTGTCACTGTTCTGTTATTTTAAAATGCTAATTTAGTATTCATAGGAATAACTGTGAAAAAATATCTGGATACGTGTTTGTGAGTTTTTAATCGATATTCGATTTCCTTTCTTTTTGATTTCGATAAACGAAACGAGTTTCTGGGTTATCGAATCAACTCCATTTGAAGGCGTGACCAATTTGTCATTTCACTCGACCGTGACCCGGTTAGAGAGTTTAATCTCTAGAGTTCGAAACTTGCAACTTGGACCATATACATACATATAGACATAATCGATGATCTTATTTTCAGGAACAGTTTAAATTTATTTTCGTAAGGGATACGCGCATATATGTTTCGAAACTTTTCCTACTGTATTTCTAGTATGTACATATACCTTCCCTTGCGATATCGATGCTGGAATGCTTCCAGAAAATCTTACATTCAAACGAGTTTTATTCCAAATGTGGGTTACAGTGATCAGAGTACGTTGAAATATGTTTTCACGCTTCCACGAATTGGATTTGATAGGATATATGTGTGTATTAGTCAAAGGCATTGTTTGGAGAACTTTAATATTGTTAGAAGCCTTATACTAGCGTATTGTGTATTGCGACAAGAAAAGATAAAATTATACAGAACGCCGATAATATGATAAAATTCAAACTAGTAAAGTATCCAAAGTATAATGCTTTTTGTAATACTTAATAGGTAAAACGATCTTCTATCGATGTTCTAGTTTCTAAATTGTATTCTCCAAAATATGAATTTGCTTAAAAATACGCAATCTCGTTATAAGAGTTAAGGATCATTTTTAACAAATTATAAGTTCATTATCTCCTCCATTAGGTACCACCTTTCCTATTGCTCTTTGAAAAACGTTCTATTATTTATGACGGCTTTTATCAGTCTTTTCTGTGGAATTGTTGGTTAAGCTGTTGTAATAAAGGATTAAACAACTAAAAATGTTTTCTCTTTTTTTGTATATTAAAATCTTTTTTATAACTCGTGCTCATAATTCGCGATAGTTAAGCTTCAAAATTTCGAGGCTCTTTTTATAATTTGTTTTATTTTACCTGGAGTTAACAGTAGGGGGTGGTAGCGGCCTGTTGCATGGATCCTCGAGGTCGCATTGGCTACGAAGGAATACTTCTAGAAGGCCCATGAACAACATGAAGGACGAACCACCGCATGTTGATGCTAAAGTCGGCCCGGTTGAAGGCGTTAATGGACAGTTACAGCTCATCTGGAACGTTTATTGATTTTTTACCAAACCTGAGATGGTAAATTTAAAAAGATATAATGTTCTTTATTTCAGTATTCTTAGTAATTTTCTTTTGCATCTAATCTTTATTATTTTTTATCAATCTCATCATCAATGAAAAATTTCATATGTAATTTTATATTCTTTAGTTAGCATCTACAAGAAACGAAGAATTGATAAATAAATCTATCGTTGCGTGAAGTAAGCAAAAGTTTCAGTAATGGAAATATCCGTTGCCATCGGGAATTTAAATGAATGACATTTTAATTATCTGTGAGTTAAATAGAGAAATGTAAGCCTTTCAAGTATTGATTGGAATAGTGAAACAGCTAATTTTACAATCAACCGAACAAAGTTGCACTTTCGTTCGCTCAAAGGGTGAAGGAAGAAGGAAACGTTAGACTTTCTACTTTGATACCTTGTTCCCAGCCCTACTCTTCGATAAAAATTCGCTATGAAAAAGAGAAATTTCGTTGTAACAAAGGTGACAGTCTACTAATCATCCAACTTTCTAGCTTCTTCTCTTTTGTGCGAGATTATCTGTCCATTTTGAATATTCGTCTTATATAAAACGTTGAACGCACAGAATTGAAAAAATACTAAAATTGTTAGAAACAAATATTGAAAATTATGTTGGGATACAGTTATATTCTTATTATATTATGGGACGTAGTTATACTGTTAAAACTGTTAAAGAAACTTAAGTATTGGAGATTAAAAGAAAATTCCTATTAAAAGTATAACTAAAGCATATAATTAATTCATATATACATTTTATATATTTTCTTCCGCAGAATCGTAGCGCAATAAAAGATTTAAATCCATTATTGAAACGAGTTTTACATCGATAAGTAATTTTCAATCATAAACGAAAATACGTTACGAAAACGCACGTTAAAATACGAGCTAGCCTACCGTGACACCCATGTCGAGATTGTTCAATTTCAACAGAAATTGGATTCATTTCGCGCATCGCGATACTCGCGTATCGAGTTTTGAGGACGCTAGACGAATTCGCAATCATCGATATGAATAAATGCAAAAATTGCAGTACCTATTTTACCATTCGCTGCAAAGCTTTGTCAAGGCTATAGTTCTAGGCTCATCAAACTGGATAATCGAGTCTATGCTGTAATAATTTGTGTACTCTTAGCAACACGAGAGATATGGGTTCGTTGGTACTTTCGTTTGATTGGACGTAATATGTGGATTTTTAAATTGTTGTCGCGGAAGAAAGTATTTAAGAAGAAAAAGAAAGTAGCGTTTAAATCCACTGTGAGAAGCCAAAAATGTTTCATCAACGTAGAATCTCTGTTCCTTTTTCTTTGAGCTATGTTGGAATCCGTTTTCGTCTTTGTCAATTTGTCCGAATTAAAAATCTCTTCACGATCGTGTCGTTTCAGACCTCTTCACTTGTTTAAACTCTTCAAGCTCTTTGAACTACCTTCGACTTTCTATTCAATTATCCTCGATTAAACAATTTACGGCGTTTCGACGACTATAGGACGCTTCTACGACGCGGAAATCGAGTCACGTAGACGCGCAATCGCGATCGATGCGTCGATCCTCCTATTTTCCTCGCGTTCTGTTCTTAATCCTTCTCTATGGGCAATTTCTAGTATAAAATTAATTAAATGAAAATTTCTGATGTAAAATATCTAAGGTATTTCGCAACATGGTATTATTCACGGAATGCTTTAGAGATGATATCATTTGTGTTAACTAATTAAATAATTTTCAATATACATTATTGTAAAAAATATTCACTTTGCTTATGTAAATACGAATCGCCACATAACAATGAACTTTAACTATTTGTTTAGATGTTAGCCGATATTACGTTAAAATACGATAGCGAAGTAGTTTCCACTAAAGTGTTTTAAATGCTACTGCTTGAACTAACGACGATGGTCTTTTTATGAGCTGAGAAGAATCTCTTATCTGGTCTGTATCTTGCAATTAAAGACAAGTTTTTTCCTGTATGCTTCAGTTACCATGATGCTTTTCATATATCACTATGAACCAATAGAATAAAAAGCTTTCTTCTTATGATTTTAATAAATAATTAAATAAATGAAACTGTTCATCACGTGTTATTGGACCGCGCATTTTTATACACTTGTAGGAAATTTGAAAATGCAAAATTTCACAGAGTCCACATAATATGAAAAAATATATAAAATATCCAAAGTGCAACGCTTTTTGTAATACCTGTTAGGTGGAACAATTTTTTATCGAGCTTGGATTTTTTTCATTATATTTGCAAAGATATTAAGTTGCATAAAAATTCATGATAATGATAATAGATAGACCATACATTGAAATTTTTGTTTGGCTCATAATTCGCGATAATACACCTTCAAGCTTAAGAAGTTCTTTTCTTACTTATTTTCTAAATCGTAGCGATAGAGCGAACGATTTCTCAATAAAAGTACCGAGTCATGTTTTATAATCGTGAAAAGTCCTTTGGCCCTGTGTCCTACAACTCCTACAACGGTGCCATAATATGCTTTTCACGTCGCGTTTCCTCTTCCTACGCTCCTCATTCTCGCTCATTCTCGCTCGGCATTCCGGCACCCAACGTTCCTCTCCTACCGTTGTGAACCGTAATTATTGCTCTGTAGATGTAGATACACGTGAAACAAAAACATTGCGCGGTTCTTATTGTTCCTCTATGCGTCTTCTCGAGAAAGAGATTTTACCATCTGGCTTGGTTTTCTTTCAACGGATGATCGATGAAGCGAAGTGAACGAGATCGAGGAGTTCGATGTTGCGGGGAATTTGCAATCGTTTGTTGGTCTTTTTGTCGTTGGTATTACGCGAGTTGCGTTGCAATGTGTTACGGTAATCTTTGGAGATGGGATTGGAGTTTATAGTAGAGCGACCGGTGGTTGCGAATGCGATAGAAAGTGGCTGAGTATCGTAAAGTGCAATAGCTATTGTGAGAAATTGTTCGATAATATTCACAGGCGATGACTATTGATTAGCCGATTATTTTTGTAATAAGATTTGCGATAAGATAAAATGTTGTTGAATTTTTGAGATACGTTTTTCATTGTAAAACGATTAATTGTTATCTACTTGATCATGCCTGTAAATATTATTTCTTATTCTGTTTTAAATTAAGCGGCAGTTAATTTCCGACTTATCGTTAGTTATGTAATAGTTTTCCCAGCATTCCACGCAATTGTTATTATCCGGCTCTCCTGCTGAGACGAATAATTAGACCGACTACCTTTCCAGGTTTACATATGTACGTTTCATGACATTTCAGACGATTTAGTTTCCATTGAAATAGCCTGCGTCCCGATTTAAAACGCGGGCTAATTCCCGTAAATATATGGAAGAAGCGCTTAGCATCTTCCTATTTTCGCGTCGTATGTTAAAGGCCACTTATTTTGGCAGAGGAACGTTCTATACCTATATTCTTCTTAATATATGGTAAAAGTTAGATTACAAGAAACTATGAATGTTTAATTTTTATGACAATTACGAAGGCAAAATACGATGTACACTAAAACTCGTTTTATATGAACTTGTCGGAGGACAAATAGTTTATATAACTAGAGTTCATACAATAGAAGTACGTTCATTCTCCCCTACCATCTATTATCTTCCATTCATATGATAAGTTCACGTTTAGATAAATAGACTCAACAATCGAAAGTTCACTTAATCTGGCACTAATTAAAATTTCATTCGAATAAATAAAACTTATGTAAATGGAGTTCTATTGCATTAATCTGGAATCATTGGAAAATCTCGGAAAATAACAAGTGAGCTAAGCTCTCATTCCTGTTTGCTTAGCAAAGGTATTTAAACAATATTGAACAATGCTATGATCAATGCAAGGAACAATGCTATGATCTATTATCTCCGAGAAATGCTGGCAGTCTCTCGCAGAATTATCTTAATAAGTTACGTATAACGTTTTAATATTTCGTGTCTGCTACCGTAGTATAAAAATTAATGGTTAACGCTCACTTAAGTAGCTACTAAGAACATTGCAAGACAAGTAGTTATGAACTACTTTATGAAACAGCATTTAGTAAAAATAACCTTTCTAGGTAACTATTAATATAAAAATAGCTATACTAAAATACCTACTAAAGCACTAATTAAAATTCATTTCCTGGAAAGCTTAAAGACGAAAACATTATCGATAACAAAATTTCTATTCATCAATCTCTATCGAATCTACTATTAAATTTCACCAATAGCCAGAAGTCAACGATACACATAAAATTCATTACTTAACCATCAGTTAAAACGAGTTTCCTCTCACATCTAAAACTCCATTCGTTACAAGGAACGAGAAAATCATAGAATTTAGTTGCATAATGTAATAATCTTTACGACGTATGTCAACAGCAGTTACAAATTCTTATTTCGATCGATGTCACCAATCGACTACAGATGCTCGATCTCTCCAATTGATTTTCATCCACTGATCGATAATTGTTCGAATAAATCACGATTGCGTATCACTTTTTTCCTTCTTTTCTCGAATCTATGAATCACATATGATAATGCGAATCATTAAAGAAATTCTTCGCATCGTTACCTTGCCTGTTCTCTTAATTGAGTTAGACAAGAGAATCTTACAGTTGATTATTCCAATTTTGTTCAAATTCCAATTCCGAAATGGTATTCCAAGTTTTTCAATATTATAAGAACTCGAGCCACTTTCGATATTTAAGATTCCTGAGTCCTGATACGTGTTGAATCTTGAGTTTGTATACGTTTTGAACGTATAAGGTTTCGATCTCGAATTGGAATTCTTCAACATCACTGATGTATCTTCAAAATTTTGAAAATGTTGAAAGTCCTGAGATTCAAAGCCTTGACATCTACCCATCAAATTCTTGTGACTTTGAAACCTACGAAGTTTTTCGAGACTTTCGATACTTAACGAAATTTTAAGGAGCCAAAATCCTTTAAAACTCCGAAAAACTTTAAACGTTCAAAAGTCAGGACTCAAGATTCAAGATTCAAGATTTGCCAAGACCTTCGAAAGTTTCAAATATCGAATCATGTTCATGAAACTCCATGTCACGTATAAATGTTTGATACGATTCCAAATGTTTCAGCGCGCATCGCTACTTGCAGTATGAAAGGACACTGTCAGCGTGAACGTGCTTGATCGTGTGTACACACCTTCAACACCGTTACGTTCACTGACCGAGAACCACGTCGGTTACGAAAGTCACGCAGTTCTGCAGCTTCTTTTTTTTTTGCTAGTTTTCCTGGCTTTTTGCTTCGACACCCTGTCAGACTTACAACGTACAACAGACTAATTGCATAGCGACGTTTCTCGATCGGGACGTACACGTGTCGAAAGCTTGGACGAGAGAGAATTCAATATCCTCGACTGAGAATGTCTCGTATTGGAACGCGTCAAACGCATCTTCAGCGCAGAATTACCAGTTGGCTGGATTTGTCTTATATAGAGTTCGGCTTTTTATGGATTTCTGGAAAACTTTGAGATCGAAGAACGCATGAAATACACATAATATGCAAAAATATATGAAATATCCAAAGTATAGAATTCTTTATAATATTTAATAGAAAAAGCAATTATTTGTTGAAATTCCATTTTTTAAATTATATTCGTACAAATATGAATTTTCATAAATACCTGCAATCTAACAATATATTTTAAATACAGAATACAAGCTGCTATTAAAGTTAGGTTCACTCGGTTACGTATAGCATGGGAAATTAAAAAATTCTGGGAAGCATTTTATCAAAGTTGTTAGCGACGTATAAAATAAAAATCGAATTGTAAGAACGAGAAGTTGAAATTCATTTTCAGTAATGAGACACTTTCTTCGCAATTACATAAGAAATTTCGAGACCCGAATCTGTTGTTCTCCCGGCGGAAAGTCCATTCATGCTTGCCTGATCGTCGAGAAATAGACTTGTATCAGCATCTGTTATAATTTACATCGCATAAATGTGTGGAATCGTGGTAACGGAAACGAGGAAGCCTCCCACACTTTCTTCGGTGATTTTTCTGACAGAAAAGAAAAAATTACCCTGTCTGCAAGTTATGCGTGCCTACACGCGTGTCGTAATACTTATAAAACGGTATTAAATAATCATCCTGTTTCTTTGCTTGAATAACGTCAATTCCGCCAAAATATTTTACACCGATTTGTTGTCGATCGTTGCGAAGCTTTATTTTCCACACGATCCTATAATTTTCTATCATTAAAAAGTAACTGCTGCCATTACGTTACTACAAATGTACGAGGCGTACATGAGTCTTGAAAGAAGGAATAAAATTAAAAGTTTCTCTATATTTCTTTACATTTGAATAAAATCTATTCTTTGATAATTCGTAAAAAGTTTATAACATTTGATTAAAATTATGTGAGAGACGAATGTACACGAATAAGACATACTCGACATACGAATGAGAAAGGAAATTTAATTAAAATTGTATTAACATTAAATGAGAATTTTTGAAAATATTGAACTTTCGTTCTACTGTTAAAAGCTTAAAATTCCTCCATTTCGTTAATTATTGAATGAGGATTTTTAGAAATATTGAATTTCCGCTCTGTACAGCTAAAAGCTTTAAATCTCTTTTTTCCCATCCATAAAATATTCCCGCAGAATGAAAATATCCCCATTTAATGTATTATAAAGAGATTCGGTTATGATACCTATTGAATGATTATAAATAGATCTTATATCGAAAAGATTGATTTTAGGACGCTATATTATGCATCTCTTTAATTTTCCATTTAACCTCCGTTTATTTTACTTCCGTTCACTCGGTCAAAATTATAAGCTCCTAAAGATTCATTTTATTCTTACTCTGTGCATATTTTCAAAGTTCGAACTAGAACACCTTGTAATACTAAATTTACATAGTATACGTACTATGCAATTTTACAATTAGGTAGCGTCACGAATGTCGCCTCGTCTTTCGAGTCGTATTTCACTTTATTCGAGGATAAATTTCACCAAATGTGGAGGATACGTTCTATTTGGCCATTTAACAAACGCGAACACTTCGTTCGGAAAAAGTTACAGATTTATTGGAGAGAATACGATGATATATGTTCCCTATCCGTACGTGACTTCGTTAAACTTACTTATTTCCAACTTCTACGAAGAGTTTACGTTCTTTGAGAGGAAGAGTCGTATCGTATCTGGTTTGAAACACTATTCTTTGATCTTTAAGTAAAATTTGATAGCATACTAGGGCTCAATAGGGAACATTCGCAAATTTCATGAAATTCGGCATATCAAATAAGAGTTTTCGTTTCTCAAACGCAGAATCCATTTAAAATTCAACTCTAAATATATCACATCAACGACTTTTACTGTGAACATATGAGATAATGAAAAATAGCATTTTTCACGACTTTATGTTAAGTCTCGAAATATCTTTCCAGAAAAGAGGACAGGACATATTTGAATAAAAATCGAAATCTAATTACTACGAGTAAAAGAATGATAGTCAGCTTTTTAACTTATAGATATTCAATAGCGAATCGCTTGGATATAGTAATGAGACAAAGAATATTTTTGCTCCAAGGTTATACGTTCCGTAAATTTTCCATGATGAAAACGAACAGCCAAAATGAAGTTTTCCAAGAGTAATTTATCGAAGGATAAAAAGCGTTTCCTTCTAAAAATTCTTACAGTGAAATTTATGAATGGCCGATATTAAGTCATTCGCTCGCGATTAATTAAATGATTCCAAGTTGATTTCTCAACGACACTTTCGCTGCGACGAAATGAACGAGTAAAAAGTTCAACCTACAATTTCGTCAGACAGCTTCATTAGCTAACCGGACAGAAATTTTTAATATCTGTAATTATCTAGGTACAACCTTGATCTTTTTACAAAATAATAACATTGAAGAAATTTTGTAAAATTACAGACTAAAGGAGACAGCAATAAAAGCTGGTATGCCAACATTCAAGTTTCCAACTGTTTTTAACTGAATTATACAAAAATTTCTTTATAAACGAAATTTATGAAAATTCGAAAATAAAATAAGTTTCTCGTCGTTATTTGACTAAAGCAAACAATTGGAAATTGACGTTCACCGCATTTTAAATACATCGCGTGTAATATTTCGTTTGATCTCGTGCTGCGTTTTACCGGTAATTATTGCTCACATATACGACTGTCACGCAATCGAAATCTCTTCGTCCAACTCGTAACTATTCGAGCCTTGTAACGTTTTACACTTCGTCATAACGCCTGGCCGCTCAAATAGCGCGTACGTCAATCAAAATTTATGCAATACCAAGACTATTTATTTCTAGCAGTTCTATCGAGCTTCTATTACTGCTTCCGTAGAATTTTATTGCTTTAACACTACGTATCCTTAACGTCTGTGGAAAAGGAGAATCGATCCTTAATGACGTAATGAAAAACGTCTCACAATGTCAGTCTCACAATGAAATTGCGGATGTTTACGCACTTGTTGAAAAAAAGATGTAAAAATGTGAAAAATGAATATTCAAAATAAAGTATTCGTTATAATATTTAATAAATGAAACAAATCTACAGTTAAATTCCATTTTCCTATTCGTTCCTGTGCATAAAATACGAAGTTGCATAAACACGTACGTACATCCGCAATTTATTTCTAATTAATATCAATAAATTTCTAATTATTTGATGCAGTAATTAGCGCAGGATGTGATTGCAAAATCATATGTATGTATTATGAAATTCGGGGGAATTAAATGATAAATTAAATCAAATGTTTGAGAGATAGAAATTAATGACATACAGTATGTCTTGAATTGGTGTGTAATAAGAGAACATTTTTAAACATTAAGCGTAGATAATGACTGTCAGAAGACGAATACCGATTAACATTTAACGGTTGTTCCGGAATTCTGGAGTACCGCAGACGTTAGGAATATTTTCATAATTTCACTCTCGAGTAACAGCTGACGTTAAGTAGTCTGAATAATTCTCAATTAGGTGGAATTTTATATGTAATTATGACTTGCAGGATGAAATTTAGAACTTTTATTTTAAGGTATCTCAGAATCTTGCTACTCAGAATAATACTTCTTACACATACAAACTATAATCTCCGATATAAAATGAAAAAAACAATAACATAAGAATAACAATGAAATGTTTTGATGAAATACTAGAATATATTAAATTCATATATGCGACAAGAGTTGTATGATAAAAACGTCAGAAGAGAAGATTGTGCAACGAGATTTATCCAGGTGTTTCAACCTTAAAATTCGCAGTAATTCATATAAAGTTTTCTTAACAAGCCGCTTTACGTAACGCTGGAGCAACGAGCTGTTAGGGGCAATTTTTAGCATGCCTATTAAACAAGAGTACGTCTTTTACGTTTACTGAGAAAAAGTCTCCATTACTTCCACTTCTCTAATCGTACGTTTCAAGATTTATACTTCACTTTATGCCGCTATGGTCGCCGGATATCGGATGTTCCAATGAATTGTGGAAAATTGTTCGTACAAAAAAGGTTAGAGCTAAGCTCGTTTCACGGAGGATATGACTGAGATTTTTATCGCTGATGTAATTTATAGGATGAATATGATTTCTCAAGTCTTAGTCGTCATTTTATTTCTCAGATCCATTTCTTTATAATTTTTAACATACAACGTATAAGAATGATCATCGATTTAATAATTATCATCCTTTTTTTTCAAATCTTTGATACGAAATTTATTTTTCTTAATTTAAGTTAGTAATCTCCATTTCATATTTTAAACTCGTTTCCAAAGCTGGAAATTATAATTTCAATTTCAGGTTCTCTACCGACGCAAACCCAAATACATTTTTGATTCAACTAGAACACTCGTTCTGTGCTAAAAACTCGTATATACGATCAATATTGCAGTGTTATATTATCAGATATTTTCGTGAATTGTTGAAAATAACATTGAAACATTTTAATATACATTCGACATTGTACCGATAGGAAGCGAAAAAGATACTTATTGTTAACTAATAATGTAAGAAAGTATAACATAGCATAGTACACTATGCTAAGTACTTAGCACGGTTTTTATCACGATAAGTATCTGAACTGGAGAAGATTAATATTCCAGTAGCCCATAAAGAAGTATGTAAAAGGCTGCGAACAATCTGTGACTGTGTTTGCAGAACAATCGTGTCACATAATGTTAGACCTCGTTGGCTCATGAGAAACTTCTCTCTCTCGGCTCTTTTTTCTTTCCTTGCCACTTAGGACAAAACTATAATCAAGATCCAGTTACGAGAAATACCGCGTACAGAAGTATCATGAACAATAACAAGTTCATACATATTCATGAATAATGATATCCCATAACACGTTTCCAATCCTAAATATCCCAGCGTCGAACTTTGATCAATTATAAAAATCTACCGTTATATTTTTTCTCATCTATAATAAAATATCGTGCGTGATTCGTTAATGCGTGCTGTCAAAGAAACGAAAGAAAAAAAGTAAAGAAGCGAACCGTTATTTTTATATACACGGTCAGAGAGAATGTTAGACAAACAGTACGACGAACTTAGTGAGAATATTTCAAGGGAAAGGTAGAATGATTCTATGATTCTTAATGCCAAGGTATATTCGCGACGCAAGTCGATAATACTGTAATAGCATTATTGCGAGATGCACGCACGAAGAAAAACTTATTCTAACTTTTGATTTCGACAGATTATCCGCTATAAGCTTTACACGTGTATATAACTTTCTGCAATGTTAAATAAATATAAATACTATTAAATTTTTTTTTATGATGTCAATTTATACTCTCGTCGTATGCATATGATTTCAATTCAACGAAGGCAAATTTGTATTTACTTCAGGTTTGAGCTAGAATTTTAGCGTCAATTTTTCAAATTTTCCATTATTAATAGACAATGCATATTTCATGCAAATTCATGTTTTTATTAAAAAGGAATGGTTCCTAAATAGTGATATTTTACTTAATTTCCTTAATAGTTCCTTAATAGTTATATTTTATTTTTTATTTTAAATAGTGATAGTGGTGTTTTACACACTAAGTAGTGTAACGAATACTGTAATGGAATTCAGTTCAAAATAAAGTCGATATCTCACATTTGAAAGTTGAAATTTTCGTAAAATAGAGAGTCTGCCCATGAAATTCTCCTATTAATTCAATATATCTTTCTTAGAGTATATTTTTCTGTGAATATCTTCTACAAACCTACGTTTTCAAGGATCAATTGATTCAATAAAACGAAAGAAAGAATAAACCGATACAATCTGCTTTACTTTCTACATAGTATGTCGAAACTACATGCATTATTCATGATGTATTCGCAAATTTAACGTCGCTTCTCTGATTTTAGTTAAAAGATACCACGCGTAATATGAATCTGTCAGTTCAATTATCGGCTTATTTGATAATTTAACGCGTTAAAATCGCGCAAGCTTAACTACTATAGGTTATTCTTCGATCAAAAATTGCTTCTAAACCTGTGGTGCAAAATTAATGAAACCAAACTTAGTTTCTATCAATTCTTGCAAATGTGATTCAGACATATTGTTATATTATTATGCATTTAAAAAATTGCAGATTCTAGTTACAACGGATTAGAAATAGTGGTAATTGGAACGACGAGTTAACTCGTCTTTTCCAGGTTAACAGGTTACTTGTAATGCCTGTCTCGCGTTTGAAAAATTGACAACCAGTGAATCGTGTATTTTCCCACTCGATTGTGCTGCTTGGAAACAGAAGAAGCGGTGTCTTTTAACGACTCTGTTTACTGTGAGTTAGGTCAGCATTGTACAACGCATGTTGTTCACAGAAAATCTTTAGTATCCAAAATGTCAGATATTTTGTAATGCATGAAAACAACACATGAAGATTGTTCAGCGAAAGGAGCAAGATCTTTAATTAAAATTATGAAATACTTTCCAAAATTTCAACCTTGAATTTCAACGACGATTGTGGTTACATTATCGTGCTTTTATCTTTTTAGAAGGATTTTTAATTTAATTTTTAATTTTCAATGTATATTGGTGTATCAAATATCAAGAGATCAAAAAATAGATGAAAATATCATAATGTTAAAATATCAAAGAATAAAAATCAAGTATCAAAGTATATTGAAAGAAAAGATTCTAAATTAGTAGACAATGCAATTCACTCTCAGAATAAGAATAATCTTCGAAAGTTGCTCGTTCGATTTACTCAATTCGATGTACCTACGTAATTTCGTCTTGATTTTATTCTTCGTTAGAGGCAGATATTTCACATAACGTATGTATAATTAGATTCAAACTTCAGATATAGGTATACATTCCTCCTGATTATCTTGTCTTGTCGTTCTTTTCAACGTTACGCAATGCACGCGACTTCGTTTCGCCGGTAGGGCATTGTTTAATGAAAAATGTGAAAGAACGGAACTTGCGATTATAATTAACGTCTTGCGACGTTTTAGAGAAAAAAAGACTTGTTCGCCTTCTCCTGTCAGACAATCAGCGCAGCCGTCGACTTTTCACCTAATTCTCACTTCGCAAAATTTCATAAATTATTCCTTTAAGATTTTAAATGAAAACTCTACATTATCAGCTATTAAATGACAGAACTGAATCAGTTAAAATCAATGCAATGTATCAAACTAATACACGTAGAGCATATAAGACATGACACTTTACAGATTAACAATTATTTATTATAGATTACATTTATTATAGAAAACAAATATAACTCGTTCTGATTCACATAGGATAAATGAATACGTTAGAGAAGATTCAAATTAATTGTTTCATTCAATCCAAATTTCTTTTGCGGTATAATTCCATAACATGTTAAAACTAACGCTTACTTTGTCAGTGAATGAAGTTTATGTTCAATACGTATTAATAATACATCATTTATTTGTTACTTGTATTTAGTATTAAGAACAATAATTTTAATAAGATCAAGAAGACTATTAAGATGTATTTTTCTGTTGTAAAAAGTATATTTTTTCATTATCAAACTTTCCTTCGTTGTAAGCATACATACGTATGCTTTTTCTTCATATTCAAGTTATCAACTTGTAACAAAATATCACGAATTATACACTAAATACAGTCTTACCAATATCAAATATAGTATCAAAGTCGGATAAACTAAAAAATGTTGATTTTCTCAAGAAATACATAACCGTCGAGCGTCGATAAAATTAATACCAACAAAAATCCCACCCTTTCATTCTGTCGCTCGATAATAATTGATCTTCCATTCAAAATGCTTGAATATGAAATGAAGTTAAATACTAACCTCTGGAAGGTCGTAGCCCTTTAATATCCTTTGGAGTCAAGTTTCACTTCGGTTGCGACACCGAGGATCCTCGGCGTGTTTATGCTCACGATACGCGCGGGAGGAACAGAATCGTGGTTCACGGTGCCACGATCAACAGCAGACTAGTCCGATACCATTCTCCATCCAGGTTGTAATATTCGACAACTTCCACCACTTTCTTGCCTTCCCTTCTGCCATGGTACCAGCTTATGGAAATGATCCGAGCGGTCGCTACCATCTCGCCGTTTTCATGGCGCTGAGAGTTGGAGAACACCGTACGAATAGCTTTTACAACAATTTCAAGAAGCGTAGGAACACCTAGGTAAGCGACAGTATTTTGTTTTATTGCTGACGAAATAATTTATTTATTTCTGATTCATGAATAAAAATAAGACTATAAATAAATCGCACGTTTATTAGGTGGCATGGCAGGTGTTTCAGAATGTTCACAGTTTAAAATAATTCAGTCCTGTATTACAAGGACGACGAAACTGTCGAAGCAGGATTTCAAAGAATTACAAAAATAATTCTTGATTATTACATAAATAATTATCTTGTAAGCTACCAAATAGTTTTCTTTTGGTTTTTCGAAAGACTCGTTTGAGTTGCACTACTTTCGAAAGATACGCGCGAAATATCGTTTCGTAATAAACGGTATCGATTAATCTTTATTAGATATATATAATATTTTGATATTTTTAAAAAGTACCTTACATTTTTTTTATTTTTTTAAACGTACTTACTGAATTTCTACAAAGATCGCAACGTTTATTACGTTTCGTCCAATCACACTGTATCAGTTAAAACGTATATATCCAAAGCTTTAATTAATTGAAATTCCAATTACGTAACGGGACTAACTTTTAATTGACAATTACGTGTTGGTACGTACAAAATCGCAATTTACTTGGTTCCATTTGGCATTTATGAACAGTTTCAATTTACCGAATCAAGGAACAAGGGTTTGACATTGTTATATTATAATTATATAATAATGTACATTTCACACAAATTTATTAAATACCTTTCGTTTGTTGTGTTTTTATTAGAATGTGATGACAGCGTTTTAAAAGAAAGTAATTGCCGTGTTCGCGGATATGTAAGACGGGAAATTTAATGACAGCATATTAATGACTGAACGGAAATATATATTCTTCAGTTTACGTTTCTTGCTGTTCTTTCGTGTTTTATTTCGGCTCGCACTTTCAAGGAGATTAGCCATTCGATGATATTTATTATAATGATATATCATTTAATAGATGTACTACTGTCATAATTATATTACAGTGTATATCATGTTGTATCATTATAGTAACTATTAAGTATTATTAGATGCGTATGTTTATAGAAATTTATGTTTTCACGAATAATACTAAAAGAAAAAAAAAAAAACAGAATCTCAGAAAATATTTGTTTTATCCACTAAATATTACAAAGTAGTTTTAATATCCCTAAATTCCCCCAAAATCCACAATCTGATAATAATGTTTATATAAAATGTTTATATAAAAGTGTATCTGTGTGTTGCACAATTTATACAAAATTATTACCTTGGATAGATCGTTTCGTTCTCTCAGGGATTTTCTGTTCGTAATATTCTATAAATAGGAAATTAAAAAATCACTGTTGAACTTTACAGTTTAATTTCTTAAAAACAAATGTTGGAAAATACGTTATACATATAATACCGTCATATTGACTGTGACTTTACTTAGTGGATTTCCCATTACTTTTTACGAGTTTCGTACGAACATATTCGACGTACGTGTAATCCTGAAAACCAATATCACCGTTGCCAGCACCGTAACTAGGCAGATTATAAAAGGACCGAATAGTAGGTTCCTCGTTGGCATAAATTAGCTCAGGTGTCCTCGATTCTTTTTCCTGGTAGTGAAATTAAAAAACCGGTTTATCTTGCGTTGGACAATTGGACTACGTTAAATCGTTATGTAGTAGAGTACATTTGTCTCTTTGAAATTACCTACCAGTTTCATCGACGTTTTTCACGGAAAGAAGACAGAATATTTTCAGTTCAAGTCTGTATACTACTCGAAAATAGTATCGAAAATAGTTTTGTGTTAAATTATTAAAATATAAATGATTAAGAAAATAAAGAAATTACTTATTCTTTAGTGATACGTTTATCTATTTGTTTAGATTTTAAGTATTAGTATTCTAAGCATTATACAATTTTTAGGATTCTAAATGTTAGAGATTTATTAAAATTGTTTTTAAAAGATACAAGCCTGTTATGGTTTTAAATTTGATGAAGCTGTTTCTGTTTGATTCGTAGGCAAAATCTGGTCATATGTTTCTTCTTCTAAGATATGCGAATTATGCACATCATTCATATTATTTAGAATATTTTTCAGAAAAATGTTACTTGATTCAATCCCCGAAGATTTTGATTCGTTATAGTATTTGTTAGTTTCATCAACAATAACTTGTTCACTATTTAAAAAAGACGTGTTTGATGAACTTTCATCGAAATTCAATTCTGTTTCTCTATCGAAAGTATCATTCTCCTCATTCATCATTTCCATCAGGGTTTGTACGTAAGGTAAGAGGCTTTCTCTGTTCAGTTCAAGGAAAATATTTAAATTCATTTCTTCGTTGTTTATATCGTCGATTTGTGGGAATGATAACTGTGATTGGACATCGTTCGACTGATCCGAATAACTGAAAGGTTGAATATTATCTGAAATAAATGTTATTTTATTGAATCTGGCAAATCTTTTAATCGAATGTTAATTAACTTCTTACTGTTAATTTCTTAATTCTATAATTAACTTTGTAATTAATTATCAATGGACTTAATACGGCAATTGATAATATAACAAAATGTCAAAATATATTATTAAATAAACATAAATTTAATTTACAATTTTTAACAAACTCGATTGTGAGAATTCAAGTTTATCTCACTTTTAAAAATTCGATTTGCGAATTGAAATAAAAACTCGTGGTTGTTTTTGTAGATACTGGAATAACGCAGTTTAACTTCCAGTTCGCAATAGAAGTAGGAAAATAATGGGCATTATACCCGTAACGAATCTATAAAATTCCATCTCTGCTACAAGCAAGGCCACCTACTATGTATTCATTCTAGCGTAAAGATATTATAATAATTTGTGCAATATTGTGAAAAAACTTTACGATTTGCTGTTGACGGTGAAATAAATTTCAGCGAACGAATTTATTCTAACAAGGAATATATGGTAAGGGACGAAGGGAACATACCTAATTTATTAAAGAACGTCTTAACACCTGGTTCGATCATGTCTGTGAAATTTCCATAGTCATCATTAGGGAAAGAAAATTGATTTGCATTCTCTTCAGCATTTTTATTCCTAAATGTATCCTCATTATTTTGACTATGAATTATCGAACTCCACTCAAAGTCTCCATCGTGTTTCTCATTTCGTGGGACTTTAGGTAAATTCTGAAAAGATGAAGCTTGTTAGTGAAATTTATTTCAACAACAAAAGAATGGGAAATAATATAGCGTTGAAATTGTAGAAATGACTAAATTTCCAATTTACAGCAAATATTTTGAAACGGAAAAAATTAAGCGGAAGAAACTATTTAATCATTTGTATCTTTTTTAATTGTCTACTCGTAGGTATCACGAATATAAAACAATTTTCTCTCGAGAAAAACTTTCTCTCAGTTCTACCAAAGCTTTAGAAAACTTACTTCTTTGCGATATTCTTCGATAGGTTTTTCATCAAAAGTCTGTGACACATTTTCAATCGGGGAGAACTGCATAGAGTTAAGAAACTTAAGAAACTTCTCCAACAAATCAACAGGGATGTCATCAAAGTGTTGCGCTTTGGCCATCAACCTTTTGTCTTCCGAAAGACCAATAGAATCTTCAACAGAGTGCGTTTCTACTTTAGGTGAAGTCTTTTCAAGATTTTTGTGCAGTCCAGTCCACAAAGACGATAGCTCGTCTCTGGTTGACGATAAATTCATCTGTTTCTCTGGAACATTCTTCATTCAAAAACAATTATGTAGAAATATTTTAAAATTAATTTATAATTAAAATACTTATTGCTTTTTCTTTTTTTAATAAATAAATTCAATTGATTTTGATCAATTTTTCATTTAAATGTAATTGTTTTATTCGTGAAATTAAAGTTATATCTATAATATAATATAAAAAATATACATAAATATAAATATGCATACAGAATATCCAATTAATCCCTTAACCTACAACTATGGGCATAGCCCGTAGTACGATGATCGGGCCAAATATAATATACAGGATGGTTGGTAACTGGTGGTACAAGCGGAAAGAGGGTGATTCTACGCGGAAAAAGAAGTCGAAAATATAGAATAAAAATTTTTCGTTTGAGGCTTTGTTTTCGAGAAAATCGACTTTGAATTTTCGCTCGGTACGCGTGCACTTTACCACGTCTCGTTCTAACGGATCTCACTGTGGATCGTTGTCTCGATGGAAAAATTAAAAAAATAAAAAAAAATTTTTATTCTATATTTTCGACTTCTTTTTTCGCGTAGAATCGCCCCCTTTCTGCTTGTACCACCAGTTACCAACCACACTGTATAATATAACATATAATAGCTTGTTTACATTTTCGGCCCAAAATTCTCGAACGTAAAAGAATTCATGTTAGCATATTGTATGTATAAGAATAAGATAAAGATAAAGCAAAAGTTCATACGAATAATTTGATAAAAATAGAACTCACGAAAGAGGAAAAATTGTCCCGTACATCAGATATTTTTCCATTTTCTGAAATCGTTCCGTGATAATGTCGTATACTGGGATTATAATCGATAATCGGAGAATCGGTTAATTCCTTCATATTTTTCACAGGAACCACAAGATACTGTTGATTGTAAGCATTTTCGATTTTCTGTGGCCGCGACGATAAAAATTGATTTTCCACGTAAGAGGGATATTTCAGAAGATAATTGAAAAATGGCGAAGGGCTAGATTCCCTTACATTATTCAGCAGAGCAGCTTCTAAAGCTGCGTACGGCGGTAACAGGATTCTGCTTGGTACAAGAATCTTCTCTAAAATATGCGTCAAATTTCTTTCTCTCAGAAAAGACTCAATTTCTTCTATCCCTTTTGTATCATCAGATGGCGACATGTTCTGAAATCATTAATTTCATAAATCATAATTAGCTTTCCGTTATTCATGATTTCACTGTGGATTTTTATGCATTTGTGAAAAATTTCTAGATGCACAAAATGACATAAAATATATCAGATATGCAAAACATAGTATCCTTTATAATATTTAAAATAGATTTCTTTTTCATTGTAATCTGCGTATGTGCAATCTACCATGCAATGATATAATCAGCATAGATCGTGATGACATAAATTGACCCGAATTTGAGTACACCCAGTGGCGTATCACTATGATATTATTTAGCTTATATTGCTAAATCTCCATCGTAGATGTACAAAGTGATGTCTCTTTAATCTTTCGCGTTCTTCTATGGTGTCCAATAATTTTGTGTCCAGGTTGTTGGTAATTCTTCGGTTGTTGTTGATATAACCTGCTGTGTCTGACGATTTCTTTCTTTACAGCGAGTATACCGTTTTTTTATTTTTTATTTATGTACTATTCCGCATAGAAAATTGTATGTCAGTGTTTATATTTAATAAAACAATTTTCTATCCAAATTGCAGTTTTTTAATTATATCCCTAAAAAGTTATATTCCTATGAATTTGCATAAATATTCACAGTCCAGTTACGATAAATCTGACTATTAACTGGAATTCATATTACGGAACCGACGAGACAGAAGAGAAGATTCTCATTGCTATCTTTTTCTTCGTTTAACTAGCTACGACATAATAAATCTCCACTTAAAGCGTTAGTTTGCTTAATTCTGCTATTCGACTCTTTTTCACCCTCCATTTTACTCGATAATTCCCTCTCACTATTATTACGAACATTTATCTCACCTTCAATGTGCATACATATTGCATCGCACAAATCACATTTACCCCAAATGAACTTACGTAACACAATTTAAATAATCCATCTGCGCAATAAACGCAAATTGCATACTTGCGGCCTTGCAAAGCATGAATAACGGTAAAAGATTTGCCCGTTTTGCCACATTTCCGATCAAAATTCCATCGTATGCTTACCATCGTACCGCGAACTGAGTATAGATTTTCTGTCAATGTAGTAGGTCGTTCTTGTCCCGGAAGTATCGGTCCCATGGCATCCAGATTGCCGTGTGATGCTTGGAGCCATTTTCGCAACTCTTTGCCACGCGACGACAGAATTTCCTCTAGCCAGTCACCGTACGCACCAGAACCGAGTATTTCCTTGATAGATTGAAGCCAATCTTGAAATTGCTGGAAATAGCGGATGCTGGAGTGCTTTTATCGGGAACCGTGAAAGGCTTGAGAAACAAGTTTGGTTGAATTCCGTGGAAAGATCTTAGTAGCTTCGATGCTTACGTCCAAATAAATAAAGATATTTAACTTTTTATATTCTACTGATCTTTTATTATTATTATTATCACTCAAAGTAAAAAATGTTTAGCTTTTACAAGCGTTCATTTTTACTGTAAATATTGCGAGTGAAAATCAAATTTATAATGGGACTAATATATTATTTAAACAAGTTTTAATTGTTTACTTAATTTGATGTTGAACGTTACCTTGAAATCTTCCTGTTCTTCGACATTTTTTCTCCATAGTTCTATCCCGTCCAATTCAGTTTTCGATTTTAGATGATTTAACCATGAGACAGGGATTCTATACCTCGCATTTCGTATTCAAATAATTGATTTTAGTTTGTTTATAGAAAGGTTTAAATATTATTTGTATAATCTAATAATTATTTAAGATATGATATTCACCCTCTTCTTTCAACTCCATTTTCTTGATCCGAGTTTGTTAGTATCTGAAGAAATATTAGTCATTTCTGTTATCGAACGATAAAGATCACAACAAAAATTAATAAATTACTAGGGCAGTTTTGAGTTTTATTTAAAGTTTACGCGAAATCGAAATTTGTACATTTCACTCGTACAATTGAAGAATGTCAATGAAAATTATGTGATTACGAGAGAAAAGATAATTATATAGATCACATTCATAATATTAGAAACAAGATTTCTAATTCCTAATTGATAATCATTTGTTGAGTGGAAAAACGAGTCACCTCGTCATTTAGATTGCTCCTATCTTGTATGTAACAATTTATTTATCGTTTCGTTCCTATTAAAAATAAATGACAAAAGTAAATTTTCACATTTTCATGGAACGAAATTAAGTAAATTCAGTTTGACTATATTAATTGTGAATTTGGTCATTACAGAAGAACCTGGTTAAAACACAATTCAATTAATACTTAATAATTTAGTTAAGCCTATGTTAATATTTCCATAAAATGTAGAAACGCGATTCCATTTGCCAATACATAAAAATAATTCGATTCTATTTAGGAAGAAATGTACCTCGCTATCATTTCGAGGGACTTCGTCCTCGTTCTTCAGAGATCTTCTTGAGAAAGATGAAGCAGAATCATTCGCTGCTGCCACATGTACCTCATGGCAAGTTCTTTTAATATTACAGTCGTCTGTCTCGCAAGATCCTACAATTTCTGCGGAACAGGTTTGCCTTTGTGGGCATATCCATCCACGACAACGTTCATTTGCCATTTCGTTCTCTGGAAAATTACGAAGGAAAACAAAAGATCTTTACAAATTTCCTTCACATGATATACAAAATTCTGTGAACTCTACCTCTTGGCATTATGCAATCCGGTGTGTGTTTACAAAGTGGAATCGAGCAGTTACCCTCTGGTCTTCGTAAGAAACATTCGTATTCTGATGAACAACCGAGATTTCGACACTTTACGAATAAATGCTGCACTTCTACGAAAACAATCATTTGCATTAAATTTCATTTAATAAATTATAATAAAATAATCATTTACATTTGGCAAAATTTTCACTACGAATGAAAATTTAATACTATTACTTATTTTATTACTATTATTAAATTTATCACTATTATTGAAAGTATATATATAATATATTACGACTATTTATAACAGAAAAACTAAAATGTACTAAATATATAAAAATCTTGAAGTCTGTGTGACTTGTCATCATCACAGTGACTTGAAGACAAGAACCTTTGTTCTTCATGCAGCTTTTTATCAATTTACAAGGAGGATTTGCACAGAATGATTCCCGGAGAATGCAGTGGTTTCCTTGAGGACATTTGAACCCGGCGCAGGAAGCGGGGCCTTCGTAGTATTCTTTTTGAGTTACGCATCTTGCTATCTGTTGCTCGCACTCTGAATAAAATGCAATTCATTATCTACTAATCCACAGTAAAGAACTTTTAACGAAACAACGAAGATATCGATAGTCTTTCTTTTGTTTTTTAAATTAAAAAAAAATAAATTATTGTAATGCTCACTTTCGTCCCAGTGACAACGACGAACTTTCAACATGCACACGTAACCATTAGTACAGTGCACAGTATCGCAGGTGGAGGGTCCTCTTAAAGATTCTTAAAAGACACACGTGTAATATCGATAATTATATAAGGAGGAATATAGCATATTTTTGATAAAAAAAAAGGAGGAGTAGAAAATGCTTAAAATTGTGGAATGAGGACATTTCTAAATAAATTTTGAAATAGGATATTCTCAAACAAATTATGTTTTAAAACAAATCCACCACTAGTCCAAAGCAAATAACGTTTTAAATAAAATCTACTACTAGATATTGCGCAGGTAGTTTCAGCTAGAAGAGATCGAGACGAAGATAACTCGCAGAGAAAATCTTTCGTTTTTGAAACGTGAATCGTCTCACTGAGAATGAAAATTCCACGAAATAGTTCGCTTTTCAGAACGGTCCGCAATATACATGTTCATACGTTCGACCAAAAAAGATGTGCACCAGACAGGAATTTCATTTCTCCTTTGTGCCGAGCAATTTGAAAATTTACTGTATCCCTGCTCAAAGCAATAGTTTAACGCAAGATGTTGAATTTTCGACTTAAACAACTGTTCGATAGAATAGAAAATTGCATCGATGCGATTAATTATGTTCTTCGTACAGTTTATCTCGCCATGTAATTCAATTTCGACAAGTACCATCCAGGCACTTACCTGTTCGAGATCTCGCGCAGTATAGCATACTGGGACACGGAGGGTCTTTACATCGAAATTTTCGATGTACGCAAACATCATCCCCGCCGCAATGTAAATAGGTGCATCCTCTGAGACTGGTGTCATCTGTAGTTACTGTAATCAGGCACAGAATAGATTACTTTCCGAAGAATATACACGTTTCCAGAAATAACGTACGCGAGAACTCTGTAACTTTAATATTTTTTTTAACATTCTATGCACTAGCAATTTCATTTTACGCTACTATGTGATACCTGTTTAACAAAAACAGTATTCTTTATAGAATTCATAATACTTGTATTATTTAATTTAACTCTCCAGCCATGTGCAATGTCGAAATCGCATTCTACTTATTCTATTAATTTCGGCGGACTTATTATCGTATCGCGTTTTTTGTGTTGCATATTAGAAGTCTTCTTATAACGAATCTGCAAAAATATAAATTTCGTCCGCGATTTTGTATAGAAAAATATGAAAATCGCCCTCGGTTGGAGGGTTAAATAGAACAGTGTTAGATTATAAATATGATATTGCATAATTTGGTGAATAAGAGATTTTGAGCAAGTAGATGCTTATAAAAATGATAAAATTGACAGACGCGGTTAGCCAGGGGATGAAAGTTAATAATATAGAAGCCTAATAAAACCACATCATCATATTTCTGCGATGAAGGACGTTCTAAACTTGTTTGTTTTTATTGCTATTATTAGTATATGAGATTTAATGAATTATTTTGATTCAAAATGGACCTACCTTCGCCTTTAAAACCATGAAGATAAACCTCTGTGGTCAATAGCAACAGAGGAAGTAGTGTAAAGTACATAAACACGACACATTTCATTTCCATAGTGATAGGAACATGATAGCGAACGTTGTTCGATGGTGACTGCACCTGAAGTAAAGTAAAGCAGCTGACGCAATTGATATGGAAAAATCATGTTTCGATATAAGCTGGGTAACTGGAGACCGTACGGAACAATCGGTCAGGAATGTACTCATTCGATATACGTCGGCATAATAGCAAGCCATTATCTATCCACAAAATACTCGGGCGTTTTACAATTGTTTAAGTAAAGATTTAAAAAAATTTCATAAAATATTTAGGTGCTTTAAAAAAAAAATATATATGTCATTTTTATGACAATTTTATCAGGGTATAATCCTTCAGGTCTAATTCTGTTAATCTGCGATACTAGAATTTTCTAAAATCTTAAAATATCAATATGGCAAGTGGATTTCAAAAGAAGCAATATCAATTTTTCCTGAAGGTGTTGAGAACGCGAATCTCTAGATCTCAAGGACGTGGGAAAATTCTTAGGATAACAGAACGAGCAAGGAAGCTCTCTACCTTCAGGACATTCTAAGTTATAATCTGTCGAACCACCGAAAAGAGCTAAGGAGCAGAACTTCCATTGGTCGTGAAATTTCGCTCGAGGCACTCGAAGATTGTGAGATCTCAACCTCCTCAGCTCTAAGATCTACTACTCTAGAGTTAAAGTCGCGACATCTTTCGAATCGCTTTATTTTATTTGCTTATTATTACTGTATTTGATTGTAAATAAATATTGTATTTAATACTAAATTACCAGTAGATATTACTACCGTATTTAATAATAATATGTTATTACACTAGCATGAAATAATTTATTTAGAACGATTATAAATTACTAGGTTTCGAATTGAACTGAAAAGCTGTATATAAATTTCTAAATGTTACAATTATGCATTTGTTCCACTATAATTACGATATCGAGAAATACTCAAACAATATCGTTCAGAATTTCGAATTGCTTTCTGGAATTTTCACGTATAAATTTTCATGACCACCGTAGAGTTATGGAAAATATTCGACTATTTATTTATAACAATATAGGATGTTTTCAGTAGGTATAACATTACATAAGTCTAGTATATTGGGAAGCATATAAATTATGCAAGGTTAAATAATTAAGATAATATAAATACACATTATCTTGCCTATAACAGGAACAATTACTTTGTTCTTCGTTTATGTTAGTTTCTAATCGCATGTATGTTCGTAGCTATCGTACATAGTAAGCTCGTCTTATATTAATTGAAGCATAAAATAATAAGAAATATTAGATATTTATTCAGAAGTAAATTATAACCGAAGATGAATATAAAACTCTAAGATATTGAAATTTTTTCATATGCGCGCTTTTATGTAGTTTATAATACACTATATTTATAGAACTATTAAATAGACGAGGAAGCTAATTTTTCAAATTTTTTATGCGATTATTATGTACATTATAAAGTATTTTTCAATAAGAAAAGCTTTAACAGAAGCGAGAGTAGCGCGAATAATGGCATAGAAATTGACGTATCAATCGATAGCATCCCTTATTTTAAAAAAGTTTTTCGAAGAAAGTTCTACAAAATATAACTACATAATATTCTTAATTATATTAATTACCGAACAAGTTTTATGTTTCGTACCTAAATAAACTCCTTTCTTCTATTAACCTTATACATACCTTACACCGCTACATTATATATGTACATTTTCCAATCGAATCTATTAAAGCCATACTCAAGCGCGTCAAGCTACACAGCCTAGATATCGTTTCAATAAAATCGTACGTTGAGAACGAAAATAATTTCACCTTCCCATCAATCAACGTTACATCAATAAATTACATCCAATCGTTCAATCGATATAAATTTCTATTCATCATACATAAAACATCTAGTCAATCTTACATAACGGCGCTTCAATCATGGCTGCAATTACTTAATTCATTTTCTTGTTTAATTAATTCATAATCATGAATATACATTTGCCACTTTTCTTTGATTATCAGAATTAATTACTTGTCTATTCGATTTCTCCATATTACAGACGAGAATTAAAAATCGTTCACTTGATATTTACTTCACATAATATTCACAAAATAATAATTCGATGAAATTACTAGTAGTAGGTATTTATCAACCTAAACACACAATCCACCTAATTTTTTCAGGACGATTATTTCACCATGACCAATCATTGATCTTTTATCACAAATCTCGCTTTTGATACACTACACCACCAATAAGGATCAAGAGATCCTTTACCCGATTGATATTCACATAGAAATATAATATTAACGATACGTTTCGATAATCGACTGAAAGACACTACTATCCTGCATCGAATTTTTCGAAAACGATCACCTAACAATGCATCGATCCTCTATAGCAAATTTTGGAATTCCATTCGATACATTAGTCACCATTAACAAGAATCGGAATATCTTTCATTCAACTGATATACACATAAAATTATCAACTTTCAGCTTTCAAAAAATAAAAGTCAAAAGATAATCCTTCTCCGAAAGATCATTTGACAATATCTTCCAATTTATTTTGTATTCACAGATTATGTATGAATTATGAAAAAGTCTTCTTTCGTTATTTTAACGCGAACTATTTCGTTTTGAAGAGTAAAGTAATTCCTTGGTTCGTGGCCAAAAGCAGCGAACTGTTATCGCACGTTACGTAGTGCTTTTAACTCGTAGTTGCAACAATCCGGCCAGTGCACTCGTGAATCCGGCATTGTAATCCAATGTGACTTCCGTGTATACGTAATCCTCTCGATGATCGTGAAACTTGTCCGCCTCGTCGGGGCCGGAGACCAGGGCACCATAAAGGATTTGAGGGTTTGGTGCGTCCTTGTCGAATTCGGGCCATCCACAAACGGCTGGTCTGTCGGGGCAGGATGACGCAGCATGATGTGGCTGCTTCGGTGGATTTCGACCCCAACCGACCACGTAACTCCTGCCTAATAGGGGTGGAAAGAGTTTTGCTTTAATTGCGATGCGAGAAACGAAGAAATTAGGGTAACTATACAGGATGTTGAAAAAGGTGAGTGCGATACTTGAAGGTTTTATTATAGTACTCGTAGAGAGAAGTAAAAAGTATGTAATCGATAAATATATTGTATATGTACACTGCTGACCATAAGCATGTATTTGGATTCTTCGTAATGTTAATTTAAGTTCAACGTTTCCCACTGTCTTTGTTCTTTAATTATTTTATTACAAATCTATTAATTTATCCGTGTAGTGTAATGTAATGTAATGTAATCGTGTCTTGCAACGTAGAATACTAAGTAAAGTAAAATTTGTTAAAGTTTTACAATAATTGTAACGACTAGGTGTCTTAATCAGGCTGACCTTCTCAAGTTTATACGACCCGAAATGGATGTTATATTTCAATAGGTATTATTAAAATACGTATAATTCTCAAATGTTTGATTTTATTATTCAATTTAATGTTTGTTCTTTTTGTGTATTCCACACCTTTTATGAATAAAACAATTTTGGAAAGAAACGATATCTGAAGCGATATAAAAGCGAAGAGGAGGTGAGGAGGAGAGCAAGGTTAATACTCACGGTCGACGGTATATATATAGATCTTGAAAACAATTCTTTCAATGTAAAATTAATTTTCATTATTTATTAGCGTTCGATATAAAAAACAAATAACGTTTGATAATAAAGTCTTATCATGATAATTCGTAAAATCACATTTTACTCGAGACCTGCTCCTTTGAATCAGGCTATACAATTTCCAATAGAGTCATATCGTATTATAGCAAGCTTACCGCCTCCTCCCAGCATATAGTAAATTTGTTGCTCGGCAAATTCACGATATTCCTGGGGATCGCCGATACCGGGTGAGTCAGCCGCCTCCAGGCAAACGAACGCTACATTTGCAGCGTGGCAGAGGGTGCCGAACTTGTCGATGTACAGCAATCCCTTCGGCGTGCGTTTTTGCTGGCGCACCGAGAAATCGCAGAAAGCACGTGCCGCGTTCTGATATTCCGGCTGCCCTGTCATCTGTGCCAACAAGACCTGCCAAAATTTTGACTTTAATTCATATCAGCCCGATACAAGTAATTTTTCGCGTTTTAATTTTGCTTTGATTTTCATGATATTTTTTAGTAAATTATCTTGCTGAAGATATTTTAGAAGAAATTAATTGTTTGTAATATTTTCTACGAATTTATTGGCCTTTTTAGGAATCTAATTTGAGAAACGGAACCTAGACAGAAATTTGATTCATCTGCTAGGTATATTGTAAATTGCAAATTAACTCTTTCTGGTCGGCATTGTAATGCGGGGGCAGACAAATGTCCTCAGAAATTACAGCCGGAAAGTTATAGTTATAAGAAAAATGAAAAAAAAGGAATTCGATGAATATGTATCTCTTCTTTTCTATCATTTTTCAGTACTTAATCAGGCGAATGAATTTACCTGAACGCCAGCGACCTTCTTGTTGTAAAAGAATTCGTTCGGTCTCTCTTTGAGATGGAAATGCTGGTAATGATGTTCAGCATCCTCGAGATATATTGTATCGTTCGTTGCCTTGAACAGCCACACCGCCGCCCAAGCCAATTCGTCACCATAATCCGTGCTCTCGTAATACTGAGCTGCTCCACGGATCGCTTCGTGATAAAGCCCTCGATATTCATTGGCAAACTTGTACAATTCCTTGGCGTGTTTCAAACATTTAGCACTGTATTCTGGATCGTGATTACGAAATACCATACTGGATGCTGCGAGGGCAGCAGCGGTTTCACCTGCTAGATCGGATCCTACAAAAATGATTATAGTAATAAAATAATAGATATAGATAAGATAATAGTAAAAATAAGAATAATAATGGTAATTATTATAATAAACAGTATAATTATAATTGATGATAATAATAAATGAGAACAAATAGAACTACGCGTGGAGGAAATTGTTAAATAATACGAAGTACAGAAGTGAATCATTAGGCATTCTCTTTATAATGTTGTTCGAATATATTTTTTTGCAGGTCGAGAACTTTCTCAAATTCTACAATAAAAAGAAACCTATGAATGTTACAGAGCATATATGGACCTGGTGAGAGTCGTAAGAGAAAAGAAACGGAAATCGGCTTTCTCAAATACACTGGAAAGAGAATAGCAGAAAGTATGAAATGAACGTACGAAGAGGTTACTTGACGTTTCAAATCAAAGGAATTCATAATAGAAGTAATAATTATTTTACGTTAAATAACATTTGTCGTGCTGATTACTAATTCTTGAAAAGAACATTTAAGAAATTGTTCTTACACTTGTTCATAAAAACAAAACATTTTCCACAGTATTGCAATTACACAAAATCGGCGATGAACGCGAAAGAAATTTAGGTTAAGCATTCCTACGTAAAATAAATGAAAATATCTTCTAGTTCTTTGATGAAGGCTCTTCTGATTTGATGAAACTTTGTTCGATATCATACATTGCTTTGCAGATGAACGCTGCCTAGTTAAGAAATATTTCTCCACGTTTCGCAGCCAAACAAGTTACATATATAGGAGAAAGGCAAAACTCGCAATATACGTATGTTTGACGAAAGTTTTACGCGAAATTATGAGCTTTCGGGAATTTCACGTTGGCTTTTGGCTCGAAACTACGTATGAACTGCCGCGAAATTTACTCATCGTGTTGCTTGTTCGTTCGAAGTTGATAGCATGTAGTAGGTACATCTGCAATACATGGGATTGTAGGCAGATTTTCTGCTAAAGGGAATTTTGACTAGAATTATCAGTTGCAGTTTTCAAAAACTAGACTATCGTTTCCCCGCGTAAAAATTAAATTTATATAATTGTATGTGGTTACAATATAGAGTTGTAGTAGCATGTACTACAATATAGTTATAATATAGATGATATTCGCACGGTATTGTAGTTAATAGAAAAATGAAAGATATTACTTAACGCACGTTTGTAAATGAATTTGTGAATATTTCAAAAACCTGGTGACAGAATTTTTCACGATCAATCTAATATTGTTATTATTAATATTAGATGTTATGATATTATACCTGGGTGTTCCGGATCAATTTTATAGGCAGGTCTGGTGGTATTCAGTTCTTCTGGTCTCCCCCAAAACGTGTGATCTAATGAGAAATCCCCGACTTGCCCGTAAAAGACATATTCGCTTACATGGCACTTGATGAAGTAGTCTGTAGCCCATTTGATGGCTTTACGAAGTTCGTCGAGTTGGCCAGCCGCGTTGTAAGCTTCTGGCCAACTGACGGCGCCCCAAGCCAGAAGGGTAGTTGTCGAAGCCATAGTAAAACCGAACTTCACGAAATCACCAGCTAAAAATATTTCGAATTATTACATTTTAATGTACTACGTCTTTATCAGGTATTTTTGTTACAACTTTTTAATGATTCAACGTACATATTTTTCTTCAGTTTATTAATCAAGATGATTGTACTCTAGAATATCGTGACATTCAACTTGCAAAACTTGAAAAGCAACTTACAAATGGATGTATAATATATCTGTTATAAGATGTATAGATATTTTAGTATATGTATAATTATTTATAGAGATAAACGTATAAAGATCAGTGGTAAAAATAATTTGCTAAACTAAAGAATTAAATCTACAAGTATGCTCACGTGTATGCGCCCGTTAAGCGGCTAATAAAGCTTCCAGTCAATTATAATCCCTATTTTTGTTAGAAAATGATAAGAACATATTTACTCTCAAACTCAAATTAACGATGTTGGATTTTGAAATTGCTCTTCTAGAAAAAATTACGAAAAATGCGACTTTCTTTTTACCTACAGTCTTCCTTCTACAGTCGTTAATAAATATTACTCGTGACATTACTCGAAGAAATAATCCTAACAAAAAAGAAAAAAAGGAAAAAGATGTGCAAGCACTTTCATATATCAATATAACGATAGCAAATTTACACAATCACGATATCGCGTAGGTAGAAAATTCTATCTACAGAACTTCATTTCTAGTAAGTATATTTTCCACTGATCATTTTATCGTTGCCTGAGCGATGCAATCATTCCTATATACTATGTAGTCTATATACCATACTATATACTGTTTTCAACTACCATCATAATAGCCTCCGGTCAAATCTTCTCCGTTCAGTCCTCGATCGTCGAGCGCCGAGTCCTCTCTCCATGGGATTCGATTGTTCTCCGGCAGCTTTCCCGATCGTTGTGCCTCGTAAAACAAAAGCGAAAGCTCCAGCACACGAGCGTAATCGTTCTCGTCCTCGATGGGTTTCACGTAGTACGGTGGGTTCGCGTTTATCGTATCGATGAAGGCTATCGATGCTATCGCCAAGCTCTGTAATGTGAATCATTCATTGAATTAAGCTTTTCGCGTAACTATCGAGGTGAGTTCAACGCATACGTGATCGTTCATCAGAATGAACGAGGATGTATGTATTTTTTTATTTTTATCAATGATAATATTCCCTTTTACATCGTTGTTGCTTCTTATTTTTCTTATTTAGTAAGGATTCTGTCTTTTTGAAAAGGATAAAAATATTTTCCTTCGATAATCGTACGAGTTCTGCGAACGTCTTGTAAGTTCTCGAAGTTAGGGGTTCTTATCAAATTTAACGAAAGTGACATATTCTCGACACTATAGAGTTATGTCGAAACCACAAAGTATGACTGCAATAAATCCGCAAGGCACGTACACGTGTTGTACGTGACGGACTTTCGTAAAGGCCACCTAAGAAGCGACAGCTAAACTTTCGTTATAACCTTAGGTAGTCGATAGAAGCGAAGCCACTCCTCTTTCCGATTCTATCGCGGAAGAATGCTCAATTTTTATCGCAGACAGAATTTTATTTCTCCGATGGGAAAACATAAATTCACTCAGCTATCATATTTTATTGCCTTCAGATAATTATAATATTCGAAGCTCCATATCTGCTTTTTTTCATCTTTATTTAATACTTAGACAAGATAATTTTAAATGTTATTCCTTAACTGTATGTTTATTGAAAATTAGCCCATTTCTAACACAATTATATAAAATGTTCCGAGATGTATACGAAAGAATTCCTAGTATCGCTCCGAAACAGCGAGAATATTCGATAAAAAATCTTCATTGTAAAACACATTATGTACATCCATTCATATCCTTTACCTTAAAAATGTTCTTAGAAAAATTTATTATGGCACAACCTAATATAAGAAGAAATACTACAATATTTTATTGATCGAACGAACAACTCTAAACCGAGCAATTTTTATACTTGTCACAGGTTTAAGAAGGTCCAGCAGCGTAAAAGGGACATCGATAAACATCGATATCATTTCGTGACATCGATTGCGAATAAAATTTCGTGTTCATATCGGCGATATCGGTCGATGTGTACGTGAAATGAGTTTGGAACCGCGTTTGGTGCGACGTGTACTTCGTACAGTCCGGCGTTACATTCTTTCTAAGAAATTCTCAAGGTTCGTCGACCATGTAATATCTGTATGACAAACGCCAATACCCTTTGCAAACACGAAGCTTATTGTAAACTCGTGTTCTCGCATTTTTACCACTACGGCCGACGACGAAATTTGTCCACACGCGGCTCGCTGCTACGCGGACTTTAATATTTGCGATCTTACGCGGGGATTTCGTTGCAAACATGAAACGTAGTACCAGCGTCCGTTGGTACATGCGAGTTTCTGCAGTTTCTGTGTAATAGAAAAAGTCGACGAACCGAAGGTTTTCTCTTTTTGCTACGTTGGAAATTATTTTCACTGAAAGTTTCTTTCCTACACCATGTAAAGAATTACAGAAAGAAATTAACAGATGTGTAAAATTACTTTTACTAGAAGTTCGTTTGTTTCGCTATGTAGAAGATTATAGCAAAAAATGAATTTTATGTATAATTAAAGTAACGTGCAAAAATCTTAAACCACTTACAAAATAGAACCGTTTTGCTCTTACGAAGAGAGAATCCTTGGTATGATTTAAGAATTATCGATTAACGCAAAAGATTAAAGACAATTAATAGTAATTAATAAAAATGGAAAATACATTTTTTCTTTTTTCACATCTGGTTGTTAGCAACGCCAATATGAGCAGAGATAGACATTTAGCAGTTAGATTTTTCAAAATATCGATATCTCTTTTAGGAAGGAGAAAACGATTGAAACTTGATCTTTATTACAGAGATCTTCGCCCGAAGTTCTTTTGATCCGGTATTTATCGCGAAAAAATTTAATCTGAAGCAATTAATATTTAAAGTGGCCGTCATTGACTTTGCGGGCTTTCAGAAATTCATTTACAAATGTGATGGTTGTCTTATGATCTCCAAGCCACTGAATCGCAGGAAAGGTGAATTAATCAAATCGATCGATACTTTCTTTAATTAGACGATTTATTTATGCAAGAGTAATCCCGTTCGAAGGTCGATCCCATCAGACAGTAAGAATGCAGACTCGCGTGATGGTAATACACGTCTGCTTAGTAAGACATGGGGACCGGAAGTCGATGTCCCGGCTGCTACTTCCGGCCACACGAAGGAGTCTACAGCTCGTCAATGTCAGATCCAAGGAGGGAAAATTCGATTTCACCATATCGAAATGTCATCTGATATAAAATTAGAAATGGATATTGCACATTTTCAGAGACGTATAATTTAATATACATAATATAAAAAGTATAGTAAGTTATTTACATTTTACACGTTTCTCATCCATTTCTTTTACAGCTGATGATATTTAATTGTTTTTAAATGTATTATTTTTACACCATCCTATATTATATCTGGATATTTCTATACTATAAAATATTTAACAGTTTAATATTATTTTTATATCGTACGTATATTCATATATTTATACTAGAGTTTTAAAAGTGCTTATGTTTAGAAAAAGGAGGAATCATACGTTCATCGATGTTTACTTTGCAATTTACTATTTTGTCGTAAAGTTATTTGCAGAATAAAAATCACGTTATCATCTCCAAAGATGCAATAATGTAAAATAAGTTAATAAAACGAAAGTTCAATGGCAACTAGTTTGTCGAAATTGCGAGTGAGCGTGTTGTGTTCGATGAAACGAACATCGAGTTTTTCGGCGTTTGATTTCGCGCGAGTCAATTCGAACGCGTTGCATCGCGCCAGAAGCAACAATAAGTATTCAAAACGACGTCTCGCGTCGGCATTTTGTTCGATGAGCAAGCACATATGTAAGTGTGTGTACGTATGAATCGAAAAGACATGACGTAACACGTGACGATAGAATGGAATCTTACGTGTATTTGATACGAAGCGATAAGAAATACATACATATAAAATTAGTAACGCTCTTATAATTCCATGACTTACAATTAAAAGTGATATAAGTAGCTATGTATATATATACAGGGTGGTTGGTAACTGGTGGTACAAGCGGAAAGGGGGTGATCCTACGCGAAAAAAGAAGTCGAAAATATAGAATAAAAATTTTTCGTTTGAGGCTTTGTTTTCGAGAAAATCGACTTTGAATTTTCGCTCAGTACGCGTGCACTTTATCACGCCTCGTTATGACGGATCTCATTGTAGATCGTTGTCTCGATGGAAAAATTAAAAAAAAAGAAAACAAATTTTTACTCTATATTTTCGACTTCTTTTTTCGCGTAGAATCACCCCCTTTCCGCTTGTACCACCAGTTACCAACCACCCTGTATATCAAAATATTTAATTGTTAATATTACAATATTATAATAATCCATTAATGTAATTACCCTACTATTGTGTGCTAATCTTGTTATTGTTAATTTATCTTTTAATCTTTTGTATCTTACCTTCCTTCCTTATATTTTATAATTATATTTTAATATAATTAATATAATTTTTGCTTTTAATAAAATCAATATAAAATAAATATAATCTTTCATTATACGTGATATTATGCGCCAATATAATAACTATAATTTATACGTGACAAAGTCAAATTATTCGGTACAAAACTCATACGAGGAACTATAGATCAATTTTTCAGGATGAGTGGTTGCAAACATGCTGATTATAAACGTTATAAAATGACTGATGTTGTACAACGACACGTGTCATAAATTAATTTGCTATTTGAAGTTTCTGGATATAATTTGGATGTAATCAATCACCTTATCTTTACGTTTATCCGATTTTATCCCTGACCCGAAATTTAACACTATGAAAATGAAACGCATATCACCTGATAAAAAGAGGAACGGTTCATTGGAAAATAAATGTACGTGCCAAATTTTTCGTAGCCACTATAGAAATTAGGTAGTTTGACGTCTGTTATCACAATGAAGAATGATCACTCACCGCAACATAGATGACAAACGCGTTCAGTTCCATTCTCGATTTTTCTCCCACAATTCTTTCTGTGGGACAACGGACGACTGTTAATCACCTTTTCGCGGCGTTTGCCAACATCGATGTAAAACGCATTTCGGGATGTTGCATGTCGATTATTCACGTGCACCTCTTCATCAATAATTTCCACTCCTGTGAAATCGTTTCTTTAATCACAAAAGCGTTTCTTTCCTTGTTCCGATCTTGAAGAGTTCTTTACGATTTGATCAAATGTATAATTAAATTGATCAACGTTTGTAGTTAATATTCTTCTAGCGTCGTTCACAAAGTGGAGGAATTACTTGATTGATTATCTTGACTTTGAATAAAATCATCCACTGATTCTGTAATACGTGAGAAACCGACTTAGTAAATTGAAAATGACGCAATTTTATTGGATTCTTTGAGAAATTTTTCATTAACCCCTTCTCGTACCATTTAGTTCGACGAAACAGACCAGCCTGATGCTCGTAAACAGGAACTAACATTTGGTCACAATCGTAACGGGCGAAGAAACAATCCGCGAGTTCGGCTTGTTATGTTTACGTTTGGCCCAAGTATCTGGTCGCGAGTCAGACTCGCGATATTCATATTTGGACCAAAATCTTCATCGCGAGTCTGACTCGCTAAAGTACGGGAAAGGGTTAATAATTACTGCTTTAGAAGCTCACAAATTTTCTGATTTCCACGCGATATCGGAATAAACCTAAATATCTTTCTTGTTGTCTTTGAACTTTACGCAAGAATAAATTACCTTTCCTCTTTGCTGACAGCCAAGTTGCAATTGTTTAGTTTATGTGTTCACAATTTTGTTACATTTTGTACTTAACATTTTATTAGAATCTCTAAGAAACATATATCTGACGTTTCGAGGAATTGGATCAGAATTATCGTCACAGAGACATCGAATTACAGCGGGAATTATATTGTGCAGCCACAAACGTGCTGCATTTACTGCGATGTTTTTAATTTATTATTTGATCTTAAATGTACGAACAAAATTACTTTATTATTTTAGAATTGGTCTCATATAATATGAAGAACGTGACTTATACATACGTCATGTTCTGTCCCTGCAATCTTCATATTAAGACATACTATTAAAAGAAACATTTTTTAATACCTTTTAAATCATACCTTTATCTCCTTTCCATTCATCGTTTAATTAACTCACCATTTCCTTAAAACTCAGACATTAAAATAACATTTAAAATATTCTTCACGAATTTTAGATATTCATGCAAAATTTCCTAAATACCTTACACAAATCCTGCACAGTTTTTAAATAGTTTCCATGAAAAAATTCACATCGTAAAGTTATATTTTCTCTTGTCTTTTCAAACACTTCTAACGAATCTTTTACTCAAGAAGTGATGATGTATTAAACGGCCGTCGTTTCTCTCATTACGTTTTTCCTCAGTTATGTAAGAACCGATCGATGCGACCAGGATGTTTGAAACGCTTCTTTAACCATAAAACATAAAGAAGATAATCGTTTCCAAGCAAAAAAGAACGATTTTTATATCACGCACGGCGCGCGGAATTTTTACTGTTGTATTATCAAGAATTTTCAAAACGAGTAAATCATATTACATTCGCGAACGAAAGACTATTGAAGAGGAAAATTCGTGAACTAAGTATTATCCTCTTTTCGTAGCTGGTTTTATTAACGATTCGCCTAAGAAGGTTGCTCTTTGTACTATTGGCATATATACAGAGCTAAGAATATTCTATCTAGTTACTCTGTGCTTGGTTTATCACGTTTCTTAAAGTTTTCCTTAGGCGAAAATTGCCTTTGCTTAAATTGCGACATAAGCATGAATTCCACGTTTGAATTAATTTATGGGAACGTAGCAAATCTTTCGATGTGACGCGTGTTCTTGTAATAATTTTGATCCTTTCATCTAAAGTTCTTTTTGCTCTATATTAAAATATTTCCTTTCAAACACACGCGAAGTGCCTTAAAAATAAAGCGAATTGTGGTCAAAAAATAAAAAACATCAAACAGACCGAGAAAGTAAACAAATATATTTATATCGTGTTTTCTTTACTATGATCTTCATGTATGCTTCTATTTTTGGATAAACGCAGTGATCATGTTCGCACGACACTATTAACTTAACTTAACTTAACTTAAAAACTGTTATCTGTTCGTGGAAAGCGCGTCTGACATATTCGTGTGGATTCCACAAAGAGACCGACGTTAATTTCGCGATAAAGAAGAACGTACTAGCCGAAGATTCGGATTGTTCGTCCGTGCGCGTTATTTGCATTCCACCAGAGGGATTTCTTGGTAAAGCGATCTCACAGAGGTACCCTGGAAACCGAGCGCACAGGAAGTTTGGAAAGTCGACGTTTACTGCCGACGCTAAATATTTTGTCTGCGTGCTTTCCGACGACGACGATTCATAAAATATATGGCACGAAGTATAGCACTCGTTATACTTACTCGTAGTACTCGTTACTCGTAATATTTAACGAGTGAAAGATATCTTTGCTTAATAATGTTCGTATTAATGTTTGAACTAATGTTCTATTTTTCCTATTGTTTTCATAAAACTTTAAATTCGTATAAACATGCACAGCCTATCAACGACTTTTTTTTTTAGTTAAAACTGTTTTCTTTTTTCCTAACAATTTGACAAATGCATAATTATTTCTTTAGTAATATCGTATCTCGTTCGTTAAACTAGCATGCGTGAAAATCCAAACGGAAATGAACGAGAAAGGAGCAAGAAGCGAAATTCTTGATTTAATTGACAAGTACATCAACCGACAGCTCCAGTTCAATACGAAATAATGATCGGTTGTATACTCTCGTTATGACAACTTGTACAGCAATTATGGACGCGTTCCATCCGTTAGCAAAATGGCAAACAACCAGAAGAAAGTTCCGCTTCGTTACCGAAACTTCCTACGAATAGCTTTTATGATTTAATAAAAAAAAAAAATAGCTCTTTTGTAGCTCTATAAACAATCTTCTATCTCTAAGCGGTGCTTCGAGGAAAAAGTGTTTTAAAATAAGATTCCAGAAATGAAATATTTAACGATAATTCTAACAATAAACTTCAATGATATTCAATGGTATTGCAATGCACTTGTTACATTTAGCAGGCAAGATCCAACTGCACGAAGTTCTTTTTAGCTGTCGATTTCGTGTGAGTCATCGAAATCATGCATATTGCATATAAATTATAAATACGTATGAAAGATACTTCGATGGTTGTCAAGTCGACATTTTCAATGCAGACGAAGACGTTGTTTACCACTGACTCATTTAACGCGTTTTCTATTAAGAATATTAAATGCCAAAGGACGGTCAAACGTATCGCCTAATCGCGAAAATGAAGATGAAAGTGGTACCGATACATAGACATTATTTTTGATAGTTTATAATACTTTAAATTTATGTGCATAAGGGTTTTTTTACTAATTGTTATTTTGCCCTAATTTGTACATTTTTGAAGATATATTCATTGAAATATATCGTATTTCATTCATATATCGTATTCATTCACGAATATTTAATCATGCAATATAATTAAGCTATTTATTATAAATTAAAAAGAAATTCAGATTAAAATCAGTTTCTTTCAGATATCTTTTATAATCCTTCCAAAAAGTTGATTATAAGATAACTTTACTTTTTCCATCCTTTTTTCTGTGAATGGTATAAATAATATTGCAAAAAATTCATTACACTAATAATATTTCTCTGTAAATGGAAAATTCGATAGAAATCGAAATCTAAATCCTAAATATAGAATTAGGAAAGGAAAAAAGAAGAAGCAATATTTAAAAAGAAATTCTGAATTATGCAGGGGAAGAATAGGAAAAGAAATAACTTTTCCAAAACTTCTATTAATTCGCAGATTACTACCCGATCGTTTGGAAAGTATTTCACATATCGTAGATACTCGTTTATATCTCCTACCAAAGCTCGTTAACGAACAGAGTAGTATATCTTTAAATGAAAAACGCAATAAATAAACATTCATTATCGTAATTACCCGTAATTTAATCTCGATTAGATGAAACGACTTCCTCGATTGAACCTCACCTTTCTTTTCTTCAACACCTTTAAGCAGTGACGATCCACTTTTTACATTCTGCTATTGTTTACAAAATCCTACCCTGTTCAAGTAAATTTCCACAATATTCAGAGAAATCACAAAATTCTTTATCGCGAAACAGATTGTTCGTTGTTTCGATACTCCAGCTGCGATTCACTTCGACATTTGAACTACACTATGCATTTAACGAGGTGAACGCACTTGTCAGTCAGAAAGTTCATGAACCGAGAGTTTCAAAGAATCCAGCGTTTGATGATCGCGTTTCGATCGATTCGTCGACTGATCGATTATGTGTCTGACTGACTGACTTACTGACTGACTGACTGACCAACGATTGTGACTTGCCGACGATCTTCCAACCGCGAACAGGTGGGGAAGGAAGTGGGGGTGATCCCTCGGAGAACGAAAGTACTTGTCTCGCATTTAATTGTTTGAGAGCGATTGGTGTACCGAGGAAAAACGCGGACAGTGGAAAGATGAGAAAGTGCGAGAAATTGTATCTTCTGTTGCGATAAGCAAAATATAGAAACACGTTTAATCGTAAAAATTTCTACTTGTGAAATCAAAGTAATCGTTTCATATTTACCGTGAACAGTTGCGTGGCGAGGAAAGAATTTGTAGAACATATAGAGAGGATGTGTAGGAATGTATCGAATAAAAATAAAGTTATTCTTGGCCTAAGATATAAGCATCGTCGTCTGACGCAATTGTTTCGAAGATAATAAATAATGTAAATAAAAAGAATTATATCTTCGTTGGTATACGAAGAATGTAACACAGATATATAGAAGTGATATATAGAAATAATACGAATAAACAAGTCCTTCTTTCCTTTTGATCAACGTATTGCATTTTAGTGATATGCCAATCGTAAGAGAATTGATATGACTTGTAACCTACGGTCATTTCTACGAACCAGTCAGAATGTTGAAAAAGCCTGAGAATGGAGTATTGGGTCGATCCACGTTACGTTCGATTACTGAAATATCCTAATTACATCGGGGTAACGAGTATACGAAAACGGAAATTCGTGCGATTTAAAGACTTCGTTTCGGAGCTGTAATTAGTCGGTCACTTTCTTTTTTAGTCAATTTTCTTCCCTTTTTTGACTGTCTCTCATCGACGAACGGGCAAAATTAATTGAAATCTCTGGACGAGATTGTAATTCGATGCTTGGACCGACAAAAACTGACAAGTTGGAAAAGGGAATTGTTCGGTGTGGCTATTTCAGTGTTTTCTCAATTTTCATTCTGGAAATCTGCAGTTTCACCGTTGTCCTCGTTTCCACTTTTTCTTTTTCAATTGTTTAAATTTAACGAGCTTCCAACTTCAAACACGACAGCGTCACTTTTTCACAAGGGTTTGATGAAACATTTTTGTTCGTTCTCTGAAAAATTCCAGAAATTATATTTTCTCTGTTTTTATATCAAATACAAACATATTATTGAATAACAGGAAAGCTTTTAAGATGTTTTAAAATTTAGACAAATTGGTTTATACTCTGCAAAAGGACAAAGAAGATAAAAAAGAATCGATCTCCATCGTTTTCAGAATTTTACGTATAACAATTTGTGTCTTTTATTTCCGCTACAATGTCACGTACAATACGCAATAAGAACTGAGAATATATTTTTTCCACGTATGATTGATTATAACGAATTATGATTATCCTAACAAATTATGGTACACACGTATATCTTATTTTACTATTTATACAAATCAGTTTAAAAAACGCAATATAATTTGTCAAATTATTTTAGGGTCATTGATATAAAATCTATTTCATAATTACATATTTTATTAAAAAACGGAATATATTTATATATTCTTCAATTGTTCAATTTGTGTCTTTTATTTCCGCTACATTGTCACGTACAATACGCAGTAAGAACTGAGAATATATGTTTCCACGTATGATTGATTATAACGAATTATGATTATCCTAACAAATCATTGTACACACGTATATCTTATTTTACTATTTATACAAATCAGCTTAAGAAACGCAATATAATTTGTCAAATTATTTTAGGGTCATTGATATAAAATCTATTTCATAATTACATATTTTATTTAAAAATGAAATATATTTATATATTCTTCAACTGTCTAGTGTAAACCCGCTATACAATCATGATTAAATAATTCCAAGGTATGAATAATTCTAATAATTTCAACGAAACACGAGTATTAATTAATCGAAATTACTAATTTACATAGGCGACTAATTCATACAAACCATAAATCTATGTATAAAGCAAAATGAAGGTAAGATATTAATCTGTATATACTCAATCTCGTCCTTAACTATTTTACAGGATATTGCTACAAATAATATTTAATAAAGTCGTACAAAAGTATAAATTACGTACTCTATATGTATACTACATTCTTACTGGAAATCACATATTGCATGATAGGTTCATATACATACATATTGTTTGTCAATTAAACGAAATGTTTTGTAATAATATTTATACAATTATATTTTATGAGCATACTGAATTGCGACTTCTTATATTTGAGTATTTACGTTACTAACAAATATTGATGCTAACGTGTAAAAGTGAACAGAAAGAAATTTTCAATTTAACCGAAAGCTAAATGGTTAGAAGAACGGTGGAAAATTAATTTTTTACTCGTTTCAGATATTTAAAATAAATTCTTTCGAATATTCACTAGAGTAAACTTTGAAAAAGGAAGATAAAAGGAAGAAGTCCTTTTTCATATCTTTTACGCTATGCTTCGCGTACGTTGAAACATAAAAAAAAAAGTATATAAACGCTGTTTCTACGTTAACTCCACAATTGAAACCTTATGCGCACGTTTATATTTTATATAAAAACAATATGTATGTATACTATAATAGCATTCCTTTCGTTATAAAATTATGGGGTAATTGTGAGAGAGATATTTCCTCACGTCCATTAGTTTTTAAAGGTATACACATTATCGTACATTGCACATGAACCGAGCCTATTTTCCACAATGTGGGACATGGTATAGTGTTGAAAAAAAGGTACTTTCAAAAATCGAAAGTACTATGCTCTACGTATGCAGTCTAACCTACTTTCGACGCGGCAATTACAATGTAATAAACGAATTATCTGCGTACGGATAATCACCTGTACAATTATGCTGCGTTTGAAACGAAACTCTACGCCTATTTTAATGTTATACTTACAGGATGTCTTTTTCGTAATTTCTCGGAAGAAAAATCATCTACATTTTGTGAGTTGATATTAATTACCAGATAAAAATAAATACGTGTAAACTTTACACGTTTCACTAGCGTTTTATTTAAATTTTAATTTTTGTTCGAATAAAATAAATATTATTTATCTTATGTCGCTTTTCCTGTAGTGAAACGAAGTTAGATTTTCTAAATCTTAAGTAGTTATTATATTCATAAATAATTATTGATTTGATAATCTTAAATTCAAAAAAGAATCAAGAAGATATGAAGGAAAAGGTGAAAGCATGGATATACTCCAAGATTTGTTTAACTTTTCAATTAATGTTTACTTTCCTCCGTCTGATTATTCTATTCTTACTATTAAGATAATTGCAGCATCGCTTTCCCCTTTGCATCACTGATGATCGATGAAACATTAAATCTGTTTTGTTCCAAATGTATAAGAAATTTTGCAAATTTCAGACACATCTGTTAATCTATTTATATGTACTTCTTTTCAATTTTCTAAATACAATGATAAATAATTCTCTGATTATTTCTAAAAAAGATATATTTTCTCATAAATAATAAATCTATGATATAGTCGATATACTTGAAAAAGTTACTGCAATTAAGGACTATTGAAACATTTGTATCTAATAAAATAATGTTTTATTCATCACATGAAAAAAGATATAGAAAAATATGCAATGTAAGCATCATCAACATTACTTTAAAGCTTTACAACCTGCTCGATAACTCTATGTATATCTCCATTATGTACGAGATCGATATAAACAAAAATTCTATTAAATAGAACTTATTCAACTGCAAAGAACCACATCTATTCTACTATAACTAATACTCAGCTCTCAATTAGATCAATCAATTCCTATTAATAATTTTTCACCGTCGAATTTGTGCAAGAATAGAACGACGGTGTATCCATCAAAATCTATCAAACATCTGATGAATCAATTTCTAGTCAGGAAAATCTTTTAGGAGATTCGATATACACATGCATAGACAAATAATTGAAAACTGTATATCGAAAATATACATATTAGTAACATGATGTTTCTTGTTGATGAACGTCATGACGTGGATGCACATATTGTCTCTTCCCTTTCTTCGAACTCATTTTCTTCGTATTAGCACCGGGGTGGTAGTTGGTGAAGTTGTCATGGGTCGACAACTGGATGAGTTGTTGGTTTAATCGATCACCAGTTGTCGGAATGATCCATCCAAACCGAACAAATCATCGTGAGTCTTTGGTTTTCCTGGCCGAAGCGCCTCGTTTGCTTTCACTGACTCCTGCTCCGCGAACCAAGGACCGTATTCTTCTAATTTCTTCACCCAGGTTTCTAAAAAACGAACAAACGATGACTTTTGCTTGATCACTGGAGATCGGTAAAATAAATTTAATGATATATTCGACGGTACGATTTATTATCTGACACGTTCACAGACGTGTTTTTGTTGCAACGTTGCAACAGGTGTTCCTGTATTGTACATGAGATAATAGAGAAATGCAGAATAATCCAGGTAAAGTGGTATTACATTTTTAGTAAAATATATGGACTTTTTTTATTTGACCTTTCCAGTTTGAGCAATCATATGAAATATTTAGATCATTTCTCGTAATATCGATTCCACCACCACGAGCCTCTGATCGGGTTGCGTCATTATTCGATAAGTAGACAAATTTGAAAAGGTTGCTTTCGTTACGAGTAGATTGCGGATACATATGCGAATTCCTATGTCTTTACGTAATTAATTAAAATGATAGAAATTACGCAGAAACTTACTCGATCCATAAAATGTTACAATAAATACAATACTTTGGATATTTTGTATATTTTTGCGTATCATGTACGTTCTATTTTCATTTTACTAATTATATACGCGTATTCTATTTTCAACCTCCGTTTCATTTGTGCAATTTTCAATTATAAATGCATAAATATCCGTAATCTAATTACGAGGCTCTCAGTTGCCATACTCTGAGAAAGATAATTATCATCGTACCATGAATTGCTTGAACTGGTCCAGCATCGCCGCCGTATTCGGTTGGTAGTATCTCCCTGGGAATATAATCGTACAAAGTCTTCATGTCGCTGTGCATGAAGATTCTATTGCGAATTTTCTCCTTAATGAATGGCTTCACGAAATTGACGATAGTGTCGACCAGCGGGCTAACATTCACCACATGCACCTCCTTTAACTTCACCGGGTAGGCTTCTTGAACACAGACCAGGAACTTTTTCACGATAGCTGGTGTGAATTTTGCGAAGTGGGCTGGCGTCGCGACACTAGCATCCAGTACATATACATCTCCAGCCACACCAACTAATTCTTCTTTCAGACGCACATCGCCGATCATCAGAACCAGTTTCATCACTTCGGCTACGTTTGGAGTTGGTAAGTCCTTGTCGATTCCTCGCATAATTATTACTCGTCGTCCGTTTTCCGTCAAACCCGCCAATGGAGGCACCTGACTGGAAAGGTAATAGTTACTTGAAATATATATTTATTTCAAATTATCGCAGCTATGGAGTTTATAGATCTGATTATACACATTCATAAATCATCGATGCAATATGGGTAAAAGAAAATTAAACTGGCGAAAGAGCATTATTCGAAGAACTCGGTTTTTCAATTTATCGTTGTTATTATTTTTGATTATCTGATTATAGAATGAATACAATCGAACGAATAATTAAACTAAAATAGTTAACTTTCTTCATCTTCTTCGTACATGCTTGTTTAATATCAGGCATTTTCGACATTTGTGAAAAATAGAAGAGCGAAAGGAGAATAACTGGACTAAAATAATTAATTTCTCTTATTTTCTACGAACGTGCACTCGAATACTGGAAGAACAACGTCCTCTTCCCGTTTAATTCTTTGCTACGAAAATCGAGCTTAGCAACGAACAGTCGGGGTTTATTAAAACGAATCAGAACTTTTCTCGTTATACCATGTAAATTTGCCCGCGGAAAGTTTCTTATTTGGCTCACGGTGCGTGTTAATGGTGTCATGGAAATTACCCGTGCTCGCCGAATTAGAAAATTTTCTATTTCAAGGACACAATAACGTTGCTACATAGTCACAGACCTTCTCAGATCTTCTCAGTTTTTCGAATATCACACGTAATATAGAATAAACTTTAACCAAATGAACAAAATAAATAAATAAATATACAATATATATACGATTATGCAGGAAATTATGAATATCATATAATTATGGAAAAAAGTTACAACAATGTTTCTCAATAGCTCGTAGCAATAGAAAAAAAGCTTACATAATTTTAGTAATATCTCTCAATTCCGGTCTGGTGATGTCTCGGTTAGTGAAGAACTCCGGGATCGCGGTTCTCATTGTAAAATACATGTCCAGCTTTTTCTTGCACTTTTCCAAGGAAAACTTGGAGCCACGAAGAAACGTCATTAGCCTGTAATCGTCTGAAACGAAAAAAAGATGTCTTCTAAGCGATCAATCATTGAATAATCGTGATCTATGTTTACCATATCGAATGTTTATTCAGCATAGTAAAAATATATATGTCATAATAATTACGTATAAATTATTAACTACTTTAACAAAAATCCACATAATCATCGTAATTAATTATTTTACATTTATGTTACGTTTTGAACTCTATATTTTATTTCTCTTTTAATTCGCTTGCTTCGTATCGTTCAGTCGATATTTATCTTTTCTCTTTACATTACATACTTGATAATTAAAATCAAAAACAAGTAGGAATGTTACTTCCTTTCTTTTTAATTTTTTATGGTTTCTCAATTATATCTTCCGTTTTTCTTTCTACTACTTAGCTCTTTCTATTAAATACGTCTGTATTAAATATCGAACTGAGCACAAATCTAAGGATATGTCAATCCATCACATTAACGAAAAGTATCGTTCGAACGCGATTACCATCGAACTCAGGTAAGTGCGGTTGTTTGCTCAGCCATTCTTTGATGACTTCGACGTCTTTGTCACGTGTCGCGACATTTTCGTTCAGCTCCACGCGAATCTGCTTCGACATCTCCTCCGTCGGTTGAATCAGCAACATCTGAAAATCAATTTTGGTTAAAGTAGTACAAACTAATCTAAAGTAATTGTGAAAATCTATGTTTCTAGAATCTACAATCTTATTTCCTTTACAAGAAGAAAGACCATAATATTAATTCCATTTTTTGCAGACCGTGAAAAATTATTTCAGTCATCTTTCATACGTTCGAATAAATAATATCCAGGCTTTGTCAAATTTGTAGAATCACGTACCAATACATAAAATTGAAATATCCATCAATTCCATTGCGATCGTATTAAACAAGAAAGAAGATTATAAAAAATTTTAGAAGATAAATATAAATATATGAATATGGAAATAAATAAAATAAAAAGGACGTTTGAATAACTGTTAGAAACGATATAAAACGATGATCTTGAATAAAACCACAATGACAAGTAATTAGGTATAACGAATGAGTTTCTAATGCGAGAAAATCCACTCCGATATCGGAAAACGACATAGTTTCTGCTACTCCTTGTTTCTATAATTTCTTATACGCGAGTTTGTTGAAGCGTAATCGCCCTGCAGTGGCGAAATAATCGATCTTTCCTACATTTTTACCAAGGAAGTTAATCCATGACAGGTAACTAGATGTGACATCGTATGACAACTTTAAGTATGCTAATTGTGACATCCACTGTAGTCTTGCATGCGAAATGACCACTTGCGTAATTAATTGGAAAATGCATATGTTTCCTGTACGGTCTCGATATTTTAACATTCAACGAATAATCAACGACGAAAATAATGTAACGAAATAAAAATGAAGGAAACACGAAGGGATAAAATTCTTTAATAATCAATCAACCGAACCCTACAACTTATTCTAGTGAGCATAATTGGTCCAACAGAAATTCTGAGAACCTGAAACATTCTGTCGTTTAACTCTTCATCGAGACACCGTATGATCTCATACATATTGTAAAGTCATCATATAAATATCATGTTTGGTAAAATAGTTGAAACGAGAAGGAAATCATCGTTCGGATGGCATACGTATATATAATAAACGTGATATTCTTCCCGTGGTACTGTTGCACGTGCAACAGGCAATGCACGCTATAACGAATTACGCAAATACTCGACATTACACATCGTTCTTATGCGAGAAATTAATGTTGACCAGAAGCGGCTTGCCTAACGCTAAACTTTCTCTACCTCGTCACGGTTGACCGAAAGCAATCCGCGTGTTTCACTATTTCTTCTGAGAAAAAGAAAAATGATCGACAGCACTCGCTATTTGTTCTTCTGCTTCTTCTTCGTCCTCTTTCATCAACTTACTCTGGATTAATTTCAAATTGAAGTCACGCGTGATCTTTGCGCAGCGTGTTATGAATATGAATTTGTTCGCCGTATTACTTTGTAGGTAGATAGAGCAACGTATTATGCTATTTCATTGTGAATATTTATTTCTAATTTGATAGTTAATCAAGAACTATGTTATTTAATGGTGAATTTTGAATATTAATTAGGCAACATATTCTTGTTTATTTTTCAAATTATAATAGATTATTAGGAAATTTAATATTGTCGTGGGTTATTTTAAAATTAATTACACAAATTAATTAATTATTATTTTATTTAATCTGTTCGTTCCTATGATCATGTGACTACGTATTTAGGTTCCGTGAAGTAGAATATTATTTTCATCAAAATCTATGTAATGTAAATATCGTACTAATCTAAGAATAGAAAAGAGAAATAAATTTGAATAAATTATGAAAATTTATGTATACAGATGACTGGTGTAAATGATTCTAAGAAACGTGAATGTTTCAGAACACTCGTAAACGAATAACTGTAAAGAAAAAAGGATATTAAGTAACGTTGCACGATACATGTAAATGTTTCTATTAAGATAGTTGACCACGGGTTTAGTTGTTTTGATAATTATAACTCGAATATCGATTATATAATCAAAATTATCAGTAGAATGTATCTTAAGGACATATCTTAGATTATGGAAAGTGATTAGAAATCAGTGAAATTAATTAAGTAATAATTCAAGTTCTTTTTGTAAGATCATGAAGCGAAAAAATAAAATATAATAATAAGATATTCGTGTAAATATGTTATAGAAATATCAAATTAAAATATAACTATTACTGTAAAATAAGAAGAAAAAATACGTGCCTGTGACTCTCAATGCTATTTATCCATAAATATATTTTCAATTTGTTTTTGTTACATCTCTTTGAAATAGGGCATTGTGAATAAAGTCACCGAAATTTTATTTTATCAAATTTAATTTAAAGAATTTAAGTTTTCATTTAAAAACATGATATATTAAAAGTCGATTGCTTCTATTGTTCAATTAAATAATATAAAATGATAAGGAAATGAATCAACTGACAAAAACGTTGCAGAAATAAAAACGTCTTTGCTTATGTATCAATGAATCACTGTTAAAAGCTATTTTTACTCGCAAATAAAGCATTGAACAGTGACAGGAATAAAAATCCTTTTAAGTCAATTTATTCGTCACGTTACATTGATACAATGTCACACGTTCAATGATACTATGAAAACGATATCCTAACGATATGCTAACGATATCCTAGAATCTACAATGGAGAAATAAAATAAATAAATAAATAAATAGCAAACAATCCACTCGTTTAAATGTTTAACTTGGAACTTTTTTACCTACTTTCTATACAGGTAAATGTTTAAATAAGAATTCGTGGACTAGTCAATTCTTGTATCATGGTGTACCTTTAAAACAAAGACTAATATGAAAAATCGCACGTTCTGTGCTTCTTATTTATTTCTAAACTGATAACTGTATAATTTTCTATTGCATGATAATAAGTTTTAAAGAATTGTTTGATACATTTTTGAATTTATCATACTAATGCATTTGCTTAGGAAATATTAAATAGAATTTTTAGAACGAAATTTATTTAAGTAAATGACAGAAGAATAAAATTACAAGAAAAAAGAAATAATAACTGACGGATAGTATAAGTTATAAAATACGTCGTTTAATATTTATGCAACAGCATAAAACGTATGTATCGTAATTTTATTTGGCAATAACTAGATATTTATTCTCTACGCGCATCACTGTCGATATGATGGATGATTCTTGATAAATTATCAATAATAGTGTTTCCGTACAAGAATTCCACGTTTGATTCATATGCCAATGGAAGTATTTCAGTATGACTCATACAACCGTTTAATAAACGGATAAATAGGTATGTATATACTTTTTCTTAACGAGAGCACACTTTCGACGTACATTTACGAAATATGTGTGCGTTAAGAAAGGGGAATTACATAAAAATGAAATAGCTGTGTTTCGAAACCGTGATTCTAGGAAATTTATTTCATGAAGTTTATCTATGTAAAGTCTTTCACTTTTACTAGAATAGAAATTATAAGATGTTTATTATAATTGTAATCGTAAACACATATTACGAAAAATTTCCTACCATAAAGATTAACTGTATAAAATTTCTGTCCGTGGAATGTGAATCGCAATGTTTACGAATTTTATCGTTTGTAATCCATTTACTTTTTCCTTTTCAAAACGGTGCATTTTTAACAAATTCGGCTTAATAAATTTTATTCTAGGAAATTTATTCGAGGTATACTCGCGTTAAAACGTCTGCTTGAAATTTACGTTTGCAGAAATTACGTATACGAAACGTGTAAGGAATTTATATTACATTTTCGCTAAAGATTTATTTTAAATTTAGGCTTTCTTTCCTAATTTATATTAATGATTTAAATTTGTACCAAAGATTTTGAACATTTTCATATTTGATATCGAAGAAAATAGACTCCAAATTCTTATTTGCAATATAAACATTCTCTTCTATATTTACGAAATACGCTACGAAGAACCATGAAGGCATTTAATTTATCGTCACCTTGTATTGTATACAAACACAATGTAAAATGACATCTGTGCAAATCAGCATGAACACATGTCCCGAGGATGAATTATTCATTCCATGGAAGCAATTTTCAAATGCATACAAACCAACCATTTATATACAAACGTTATTTATTCTTTATGTAATCAAGTGAAAATACAACAAACATTTACGTTTATCACGAAATATTATCACATCTCTAAATCGAACATTAATCAAACTTCAAACCCTTCGATTTTTTAATCACAAGTCAGATTGTGAAATTTTTCTTAAATCGATAGGAAAATTTCTGACACTAATATAAGCGGTGACTTTTAAATAATAAAGATACATAATAGTACGTGTACGTATAGTAATACGTAACAATATACGTAGTAATATATAATAATAGTTAAATATATGTATTATTATTATCTTTTAACAGATAATTTAAATTTGAACTTTGTTGGTTTCATGAAGAGATAGTGCTATTTCTAATTTGTACACATTGGTTATATTCAAATACCGTTAGCGCAAGTGAACAAAAGTGTCAGGATATTTATATAACGTTTACGTTTATTCTAATTCTGATCTAAAAATAATATATTATAATTCTACCTTTATAAAAAATAAACTAAAAAATTTTAATAAAAAGTACCTCCAAAATTTCTTTTAACAAACCAACCTTTTCCAAATCAACCAGTAATTTAAATTAGTTTGCTAATATCCCATTAGAAAGGCTACAACTACTATGAATAAAAAGGGTGAAACTCTGAAAGCCAAATTCACGGTGATTTACATGGTCATCAGAATAGGATCGGACTAACTGGATGATCTAGTGGCATTATAGAAAAACAAGGATTTTTCATTTAAAGAGGCATTGTTGTGCAGTACAAAAGCTATATAACATGTTACCAAAGACTGTCCTTGATAAAACCTGAAATTGGGTAACGATGGTTGGAAAGGCGACTCGTGAACGTGGCGAAAAGTATAGAACGTACTAATCATATTCTACTGAGATTTACCGAGTCGACCTCCTGCTTCCTTTTGATCCTTGCTTCGTGGAATATTACAAATGCAAACAATTTTTGTCATAGGAGACATACTGGTGCAATAACATATTAGCGACTCGGTTGAATTTTATAATTCTTATGAAAGTTTGGTTTGTTAAAAAAAATGTTAACAGTTGAAGTCTTCCAATGAAAAATGCAAGGATCTAGGTATTTGCTTAAAGGAATGAAAGCTTCAAATCATCAGAAATTTTCGAATAGATGTTTAGACAACGTCGCGGACTACGGTTGCTTGGAAAGAAGAAATGAAAGTTTGAAATTTAAAAATTGGAGATCAATATTGGAATAGTCGAAAACACAGAGTATATCCAGAAAGGAAGAAGAAAGTTATTGAAAGTCAGTAAGATCGCTTCTAATAAAATTGAAATATTTCTATAAGCAATATTGCTTGAGAAATAGAAATGGAAACTTTTGGATGTAAATATCGAAAGTCTTCGATTCATCCATATGACTATTTCATCTGTGGAAAAATTGAATGTTACTAAACGACGATGAGAATTTTTCTCTCTTTAATTTTCTTCTTCTTCTTGTCGGTGCATAAATAATCAAGCGAAACAATTACGGCTTCACATATGATCTAATCATAAGACGATAATGATCGGAATAAACGGAAAGCAGGGACAGGAAGATGATCGACTGGACATAGAAACGTACGTCTTCGACATTGGATCGAGATTCACACAAATACCTGTCTTTTTTTCACTGACATTTACTCTAAACGACCTTTACATGCAAATGCTTGTGTAATCTGGTTACACATCTGATTGTTTGGGAATTAAAAACGGTAACATGTCGATTGTTTGAGATGCTAATATGAGTTAGATTCGTAACGAAGAACCATTATGGTGCGATGAATTTTGTTTGAGTCAAACGATGCGACGGTGTACGAAGTCAAAGGGAAAGCTTAAAACGTGATTTCGAAACGTGGAAGTTCTGTGCTACGTAAGCGGGAATCGCGATAATCGCAAAACTACTGAAAATGTAAACCTCACTTTCGCAGAGAAACTACGCTTGCTTTCTCGTGGAACGATTTTGCGATAGGAAACTGAAATTGCTTTTCGATTCGTGCAGCTTTTAAATCTCTAGACTAGTGTTTCGAAACTTTCGAATTACGTTTTAACTTCCATAGCTTTTGGTTCATATTACACTCGACTTACGTTCAAAGTATACTCAAGGCACCTACGCTCCACTATATCGTTAAACGTCAAACCACTTTTTCATTGGTACAAATTTTGTTATTGTTGTAGAATCTAAGGATATCCTAAATATTAAAAATTTTGGTATGAACATATTTTTAGATAGAAATACTTTTTAAATTGAAAAATTTACATACATAATTTACATAAATATTAATTTAAATATTAAATTAAATATAAATTTACATAAAAATTTACATAAAGCGCTCGAAACGCATTTGTGATTTTAATTTAGAATTTTAATTGAATTTAATTCGAATCTTAATAGATGAATCTATTTCTCAATTGATAAACTTTTCTACTATTTATTTTTTAATCCGCGAATCTTAATTACCTTTGATATCGCAGAAAACGATCCCAATTCTTTCGTCCTTAATTTAGTTAATTTAATTAATGTAACTCGTAAAGTCCTCAGTATGCTCACTATATTCACTCTCTGAGGATATAACAACTCATCGACGCTGTCGAAACTACCACTTTAAGTAGGGAAAAGCAGAACCTCGAGGATAAGAAACGAGAATCACTTTCACTTTCAATCGACTGTATTTTTAAACTGCTCTTTACGCGATAAACACTGATAGAACTCTCATCTTTCATTCGTCATTTACAAAATATCTTTAACATTAATTTCAAAATCAGCTAATAATCTCAATGATCGTTAGATGTCAGAGAAAATCTTAGAAAGGTCAATAAACCATAGCCATAACTCAGATGCAGAACTACTCATTCAAATCCCATATCTTCGCGTCGTAAAAGATTATTAAAAAATGTTAACGTGCTCCATAACGTTCAATGTGCTACTGAGAAGCCATACTGATAAACTACATAAAGTAAAAAGTGAAGATATTACAAGCGTTAGTCTCTAAAATTCACATTTATATGATTTATCTTCAACAATTAACAATTGGTTATACATATTTTTTTCTCGAGAAGTCGAATGACAGCTACGTTTCTGATCGGTGAAATCAAAAAATTCGCAAAAGCGACATTAACGCTGGAACCGTTAGAGTACTGGAAACGACCAATTCGTAATTTCTCATAGGAATTTTGTAAATTTGCAACAGTATACATTGTTAGAAATTTAAATGATTTCTTATAAAATACACGAATAAAAGAGCTTGTGTTTCTCATTGCATTATACATTTTTTCCTATTTTCTACGCTTTAATTTCTTTGATACAAGTTCTATACCTTTATCGTCTAAAGTATAAATAAAGCGTATTAATCAGTTTGGCTCCCGAGAGGTCAATTGGCCTCAGTTGGTTTCAAAAAATGGAGGTTCGTAATAGGCTTTGCACCCTTACCTTGTCTAATAGCGACGAAACGTCGATCCTGAAAACAACGGTACGATGGAATCGTGAAGAACAATCGACGACAACGGTGATAACCAAGTACGGCCGGTCACGGAAAGAGAAATGCACGATACTCGTGTGGCGAACCGAAGAGATGGAGAACGGTCGATGGAGTGGGAACGATTACCTCTTGGACCGGTTCTCCTTTATATCGTGTGATGCCCCACTCTCGCTTTTCTCTCCACGAGTCACACAGAACGAAGAAAAGCCGACCACAATCGATACTTGGATGTCCTGCAAGATGGATATACTGTTAGGGAAATAGAAAAATACTTTCAATTATCCTCCAATTTTTGGTATTTAGTGTATCAGATTTAAAAATCCTCTTCTTTCGTTCGTTATGAAAATTCAATAAGATTCTGTTTGTTGGAGAAGAAATAATATTAGATTGTGACACATCGTTTCTCCTAGGCTAAAGCCATGAACGTGCAAATTGTTACTTTCTCAATAGAGAAGCGGGTTAATTTCTTTTGTGTTGTAACTTAATCAATCCTTTTGTGTGTAAATTAAAATAATGGATAAACGATTTCTTCTGTTATTTAATTTTTATGTTACGCATTGATATAGTAGGAATTTATTCGTTCTTAATATCATAGAAATTTATTCCCACGAACTATAATTTTTTATTTTAACTTTTATTCTAAACTAAAGGTATTTAATTGGCACGAGGTCAGTTAATCCGACGTTATTTAAAATTTCGTTCGAATAAACGGAGTTCCGGTGCAATTACCTAGATAAATTCTCCTGAATTAATGCAAACGCCGTGGATTCGTTCGGTGTAAAGCAAATTTATTTTGTTAACTAAATATTGGAAACCAAATTAATCCTCCTGAAAGCACAAGCAATTTTAAGTCACTCACAGCGTGAGAAAGCGTAATTCCATTGACATGAAACTGAATATTTTTATCTTAAATAATTTATAGTCTTCGTCTTCAGTTTCCCTTTGTTCACTTTGAAATTTTTAGTTTTCTCGTCAATGTATTAAAAGTGCATTAATTCTTTTCTTCAATAACAAATACTCTTTTATACATTCAATCAGTCCTCCCTTTTTTTTATAAAATTTACCTCTTTTTTTATAAACATTTCTTGTTACCCCTTAGAATAAACAATTTCCGCTATACAATAATGCAACAGTTGTTTCTTCAGAAATATGCAAATGAGTTTCAGCAATCAACTGAATATACAGTTTAATATGCGATCAAACCAGATTTTCTTGGACGTAGTAATGTTGGCTGACTAGCTCTTTTTCCAGTTTTTTCTGTTTCCTATACTTACTTTAATATGTATCTACATAGTAAATCTCTTTTTTCTCTTACATTGCTTACAGAATTTGTTGACATATGTTATCAAAATTTGAGCGTACCTGATGTATATTAAGCCTTGATAAACCTGATTGCCCTATGTAGATCTAGCACGGAATTTACAAGCGTAACAAAATATAAAAATAAATATCTCATGGCTGTTGAAATTTGATTTAGTAACCCAGATATATTTTAAAAGTTTTTTGAAAATGTAATCGAATGAAACGATGTCAATAACATTGTAAGTAAGAATTGTACGGTTTTTCATTATTAATTACCATTAACAGATCATTTCTAACGCATTTGTATGTCAATATGTTATAACAGAATATTAGAAGAAATATTCATCGTCGTTAATTACATAGTAACTATAATTTATTCTTAAAAAATGTCAAATCTATACTATCCTTATATTTCACCCTCATATACATAAACATAAACATAAAATATTATTATTCTTCCTTTTCTTGACATTATTCTCGACGTTGCTCTTTGTACACGTTTCAGACGAATTTTCAGAATTCCAATAAATATGCATTTGCTCCGAATAATTAACGTTACGCGATAATATATCTCACTATCTTTTTTAAAATATTTTTAAATAATACTATATAAAAATACATATACTATCCACGTTCTTCAAATTTTATTTCCCTATTGTATGTCGTATTATATTTTAGCGCAGTATTTTGTTTAGTATTCTATTCTGATCTATCATTTTATCGTTATAGTGTTAGTATCACGCAATCTACGTATACTAATTATTTGTTTTCAAGTAAAAATTAGAAATGATTAATTAGCTGTAAGCTTTTCTTGTTGTAAATGTCGGAAGTTACATTCGTAGACGGTTAATAACGTATAATTGTGTTATTTATAAAACATATATGAATATTACTTAAGTTGTAGTCACTGAAATATTATTCTTTTTTTCTTAGAATCATTATAATAATGGTAACGTTCTACGATATTGAAAAGATTCTTTATTGAATAAAATACAGTGTAGTTATCGTGATAGCTAGGAAAATAGTGTCAAGTCGCACAAAAACCAAAGATGATCATTTTTCTTATACAACGAAGTAGTAACATCAACGTAAGGTCAGTAAAGCAAAAAACATACGAACGCATGCTAAAGAAATTCTTTAACATTTTTAATACTGATGTAAACTACTTTAAATTTCATTTATTAAACGTTCATTTTCATAAAATATTTTTAATATATTTGAAGCTAGCAATATTCTTTTTATAATTTAATAAAATGAATATAGTAATTAGAGTATCCTAGAAATTTGTGGTTTTCTACAAATTAACGAATGGTTAATACGTCGGAAAAAGATATGAAACCCAACGAAATGATACAATAATCGAAAAAAAAGGAAAGGAAAGTAATGGATAAGGAAAGCAACGTACGAATTTTAGAAACTTGAAATCGAATAATTACGTAATTTAAGACCAGGAAGTAACGTAGCTGCGTGTGGTGCATCGTTTTTTACCCTGATAGTCATCAAAATGGAATGCTTTCGAAATTCAACAGCGCTGTTATGTTGCGTTACACATATGTCCGTTATCCGAATAGTGTTATGGTTTTTTTTACATATTTTACATACTCTTATTAGGCTTATACCACGTATTGTGTCCGGAAACATTGAAATGTACGGATGGTGCAATAAATGTCACTACTACTACCAAATATGTGCGTGCGTTACTAGGTCAATTAGAAATTATTGCTGCAATACACGAATTGTAAACGAAAAGTCTCGTTATACATTTTAATTTCATGTAATTGGGTTATTGTGTCAATTTATTTAATTATACGTTTGATTGGAAAATAAATACATTTTTTCAGTTTATTCCAATTCACTTTTTCTCCCTCTATTTTTATATTGTATTTTGAAATCCCCAACTAAATATAAATTATTGGTTGGTAATAAAACTAAAAAACATTTGCTTTAGAAAACAGAATTACGTATATTACATTTTTAATTGCAATCATAATATTAAGATTTTTCTTTCTGTTTTACTTGATTTCATCCAGAGTTTAAAAAATTATATTAAACTTTCTGAAACTATATTTCAAACCTGTTTATTACCAACAATACGTGAAATGAAAGAACGTGTTTTAAAGCACTTTTTTATTTATAAAATAATTCACAATTTTGATCATAGCATAAATAATAAAAATACAATTCTCTTAAATCAATAAATTGCTATTTATATATCTTTATTTTATGTTTTGAAATGTTCCATGCTTTATATATCTTGAAATTTGAAGAAAAATAAAAAGCAGAAGAAAAACACACAAATGGAATACGAGAATATCTCAACGTTCAGTTTAAATGTTTAAATGTAGTAAGGCGATTATTTAATCCATGGACTTTGTTTCTCTTTATTCTTCATGCTTATGTAAAAAACATTCTTATCCGGGAATTTGTTACTAACGAAAAATATGTAGCAAAAATATTAGGGGAAAAAAGGAGTTTCTCTGGTATGATAACTTAATAAAATTTTGCACCATTTAAGACACTTTCTCATATTCAGAATTAAAAATTTACAGCTTCATATGGAGAAAACGAAATTTACAAAAAGCAGCAATTATAAACTCAGAAATGACGAAGATTTTAATATCGTTTGTTTTACCCAGGACATTTTTGACGCAATTTCCATAAAAGAAAATTAAAAATTAGGGTAATCGATTATGAGATCAATGTAAAAGATCTTTTTTTTTTTAGGAGGTAAGGATAAATGCGCCAACCAACGAGACAATTACGCCAAAGATCGTGGTGAACTTCTCCGCAATTTTAAAGTTTGCTGAATTCATATCTGATTCTGGTGATGCATCCCTCTCCTCGGTCTTTACTGTTTCCTCCTGCAAGCAAGTATTTACGAATGTTTCAGTATATACATATATATATTTCAGTTTCGATTAACAAAAATAAATGTATCGTAATCGTAAGTAAATCATTTCTTTTTTTTTTATTTTAGAGCTAGTAGTGAGATTTAAGAAAAAATAAAAGAATATTAAGTTTGAAATGCTATATAAATCATTAAACTGAAAATTAATTGGTTCATTCGCAATATACAATTCATGTAAAATAAGTATTAAATTTGAAATGAATTAAAATTTATATGAAATAGATATTAGACTTACAACGAATTAAGCATTGAAATTTAAATACTTTACCTTGACATTTAAATCGGCCACATTTTTAACTACTTCGTTCTGCTGAAAAAAAAGGAAGATAATATTAATGTGATAATAAGGCTGGGTGAAATAACTAACTACATAACGATTACGTTATTCATTGATAGGATTACAGAAATGTCGCTTATATAATGTCCACGCGACGCTTTTAATTACATCTAGGACACGGCAATCTCAATTCTATGTCGGAAGAAGTATACTTTTCGTCACTTTAAAGCTAATACGTATCTCTAGAAGAAGCGATTATTAGTTTGCAGTGTTATTCAAATCATCCGAATGAAGATAAGTTGATATATTCGCAATATGCGATTTATGTGAAATAAATATTAAATTTGAAATGAATTAAAATTTATATAAAACGAACATTAGACTTCCAACGAATTAAACATAGAATTGTGAATACTTTACCTTGGTGTTTAAGTCGGCAACATTTTTAACAACCTCGTTCTGCTGAAAAGAAGAAGACAACGTTAATTCAATATTAAGAGTTGATTATAACTTGAGTTATTTTATATAATATTGAGATTATGTTCCACAATAATACGATTGCAGAAATGACGTTTATATAATGCTCATGCGATGTTTCCAATTGTTCTGATTAATAAAAATGACGATTCTAACTTTATGTTTTCGTTTCAAAATCGAATTCGAATTAGGCGAATGGTATAGTTTTCTATTTAAAAAAATTATGTAATGGCCGATAGCAATGATATTAGGATCTATTATCGTATATCGTGAACGATAATAAATGAAAATTAATATAACATTGTGTACGCATGACTCAGATCTAGCAGTGAAAGTGCGTATTTTCCTTTCGCAAACTTATTTAATTCACAGCGTAACATACTGGATAAAGTACTGTTTAGAAGACGAAGTATTGTTTTACCTTAATACTTGGAACTTCAGCTTTGTTGCCGTCATCCTGCAACGAAATGTTTATTTTATTGTACAGTGAATTGCAACATTTGATTACCAATAAATACTCTTACGAATGCATAATTATTATAATTATACATTTATAGCGTATAATGAATTAGCATTTATGGTAATTTATTTAATCCAACAATTGGAAAAGTAGAAATAATTTGCCATCTATATTATTAATACAGCAATGTAACCGATTTACATTACAGCTTGTATTTGATTTATATTTACAAAGACTAAGACCAATCTAACTAATACTGGCTAATCTTCATTAATTTGTAACTTTGTTCTGAATAAAAGGAGCTTGTAACGCCAAATCTAATTAAAAAGAAATCTTTTTAACTCCTAGCTGATATTGTTGAGTTATAGTTACATTATAGTGCTTTGGGTTAGTTAATCTTAATTTATATTTTATGTTTTATACAATATAAATATATAATTGAAATTATATAGAATATCGTAAATGCAAAATAAAATTAAATAATCATTAACATTAAATAATCTAACTCAGACTGTTTTGATCATCTATGATCCAACGATGCCAGGCGTTGAGGTGTTATATAATACTTAATTATAATTAATACATAGCAAATAATTTCAGTGTAAAAATAAAAAAAGGAATATATACTAATATATCTGTGTAATAAAAATAGCCTTAATAGATGGAAAAATTCCTGTTTCATGTTCTATACTAAATTCCCATTTATCATTTTATGATAAGTGGAACATTTACTACGGAATGGCAGTTCAAGAACGTATACTATTACACGATATAACATGTGTTTATCATGCAAATTTATATTGCAAATCAGAGTTTGTTATGAAAAAAGTGTACAAAAAGTTACAAAGCGAATTGCAAAGAGTCCGTTTTCTTTAGGAAAATAATTCTTCGCCATTTAACGATTTTTTTAACTCTGTTTTGTTATATATTAATTACGTCTACATCATAAAAACTACTTATATTATGATAATTAATTATATGACTACGAACTAATTAAACTCCACCGTAGTAATTAATAATTCGTTCGATTTCCAAGTAAACGAGAAAGTTTTTCGCAACTACAAATTAACTCAATATTTACATAAATCACGCTTATTTACAATTATGATTATATTAATTATCGTAGCCTACAAGTACGTGGTTCAACTTTAACTGTGTTCTTTTACTGTTAACGATTGTATTCCATCGACGTCAACCTCGTCCTCGAGGTATACACAGAGATATATACGAGATATAGTTTCAAGTATCAGTCCCTCCGTCATATTACTTTTCCCATTCGCGTATTTTTTCGACACGAATCATATTTGATATTCAGCCGGGAATAATACTAAAAAAGAGCTGGTAATGTGAAACGTGGGTGTTACGGTTAAAATTACCTCGACGGAAATGTTAAGTTAATAAAGTAACAGGTGATATTTCGTATGTTGAATAAAAATTTGATGAGTAAATTAGTTTCCGTGTTATTTATTTCTCCATAGCGTCATGCCACTTAAAAGTTTTATATCCTTGTGTCTATATTATTTCGATTGTCTTCTAATCTAAATATTGTTAAATTATTGTCTTAGTATTATAGCACTTGATACATCTATCTTCCTAGTTTAATACCATACATCGATACCTACGAATTTTTTATGATAAACAGTTTGATATAGCAATTTATACAATTTTTTTGTAGTAGTTCAATTTAGTACAATTGTTTGATCTCCGATCAAAAAATTGAGCGCCATTCACCGATTCGAACGTATCTTTACATACTGTCACATATCGATTGCATACCTGCGGAATGTATGTTAGAAACATTTTTCTGATATATCTTATACCCGGAAAGGTCATGATTAATTTCAGCTTGTGTCAGAATCATGAATTTGAATTACATGTAACAAAATGTCCATACGAAATCGATCCTTTCGTCGAATTCAACATTTGTATTTATATTCTATTATTACGTATATATATTATCCTATGTATTTTATTTTTAAAACATCACTTGACAATTTTTGTTCTCAGTTATAAATTTATTGACGTAAATATGCAATCGTTTTATTTCGTCCGAATAATTTAACGAAGTTAGATGTATGTAGAAACGCATAAAAGAATATTATACACTTAAAATGACCTCTATACTACAGGCAATAGTTTTACAAGATACTTTGAAGATCATATTTCAAATAAGATAATATGATGAGCGAAACTAGAGGTATTTGACAGAAGCACAAAAAGATTTTCTATTTTCCGTGAAAAAGGTATTCTAATTTATTAATCATATTACTAAGTATGTATATAGACATCTAATTTGTCATTGGTTAAATAAAATTTAATTAATCGTTTACATGCTAATTAATTTGTTAAGTTTCGTTTTATTTCATCGAAAAAGCATTGTTTCCGAATATCGAACGAATTCCTATTTTCTGAATTTCATTCACCATTATGGGAATTGTTAATCCCGAAAACAAAAGCGAACGCTATTACTACGACTATCACGATATTCCTATTACTACACTGTTTTCTCAGGTTCAATGTCTAGGTTACTATCGAAGAACGCTATTTATACTCGGAAGTGGTTTGTATCAAGTATTCTTGGACAGTTTGAAACTGTCGTCATACCGGTGAATTCGATTCTAACTTTCAACGAACAGTTCACCTCTGTCTCTATCCTTCATTTATTATTATGCACTATCCTTATCGTTCATTTATGATAAACGGGGTAGTAGTCAATGCTACTAATCATACTACTCGTTATCATATTACAGTGTCATCTGTTTCATTTCCTCAAATATTTGATCCTTTGATTAGTATTCCGACGCTGATTCTAATGCACACTCTAACGTAACAACAAACTAACAACTAAAATTTGTAATATTCTAGTATTTCTTGCATAATTTTGCAACAAATTATTTTTGTCCCAGAAAAGATCAACATTGTCTCACCGATTTTTTAGCAGTGTCTCGAGACGTTCTTCTCAACACGGCCACGTTATGTGGTATAATCTTCAACTGAGCAACAGGAGGCGAGTTAGCATCATGTCGACGATTTCTGCAGCCGGAGTCCTGACATCCATTGGCAATGACATGTTTAACGGCAGTTGGAACGTCCCAAATTGTTATAGCCTCGCGAATCATTTTGGCGGATGGTCCTTGTGCAAAGAATGGTACAGGTTTGCCGTCGTGCGGGCAGGCTCCTATCACCACGAGCAGCGTATCCTGCGATGCCTTTTATCATCATTTTATTAACATTAATCGATGAGAACGAATTTTTGACACGATATAAGGAAGTAAAACGAAACAGAATGATATTAAAATAAAAAAATCTAAGAACAAGTGAAAAAGTTGAGATCGTTGTGAATGTAAGTACTTTGAAAAAAATACTCTTCGTTTAATAGTACACTAACGATATTCCAGTACAAGACGGGAAATCCTTGTATATCGTAATTAATCCTAGCAGCAGCGAAAGCGTTAACGAGTTATCCTTGTTAAGGAAATACCAAATGACTTTCTCAACTCGATACCATTCGCTTATCGCGAAAACAAAAATTATTATAGAAAAGAAAAAAAGAGTTCGTTTTCCCTTTCATATCTTGTATCAAGCATAAATTTTGAACCGCGATAAACATTTTTAAACGAAATTATTACACAAAATATGAGTATTATTTCTACTATTTTTTCGTACATATGTTGTCTCGAGAAAACTGAGCGTACAATTACTTTTCTCATCTATCCTAGATCATCTCTATTTGATAATAGCAACAAATAAGACATACTATATACTTGGAAATTAAATTGCACGAATCAAAAGCATTACAGATTCCTGCAAAATTATTTACTTCGCGCTGTAGAAACTCCAATGCTGAATCGAGCTCGCTGGCAGACAGCGAAGCAACCAATATGAAACCTTTCTCGTTTTCAACTGACTTTAACTCCTCGACCATGTCCACGAAATTGGATCGAAGAAGATGCGATTTGCGAGAGGAAATAGGGTCCTCTGAGGCAGCGACGTTTCTACCGAGAGATTCCAGCAACGACCGAAACAGAACGAGCCTTATTTTGGAGAACATATCGAACACGTTCCACGCAGCTTCATCTATATTGTATATAGCGATTGGAAAATATTTATATTGCAAAATTGATGCTCAGTTACAACATTTTTTTCATACTGTCAGATTGGTGCATATGAGAAAAATTGTTTTTTTGAAATTTGAATTTGACAATTAAATTTTCAACTGATCAAAGAAGAAAAAATTTATTATAAATTGCGCCCACATATTCAAAAGATTCGTATTAGAAGATTTGTAATTGAGATAATAAAAAATATTTAATAAGAAAATAGACTTCCTGAAAACAGGGAATATTAGCAATTTGAAAGATTCACGTGTTACGTTAAACGTTATTAATTATTTTATTAAATGCTGTCTTATATTTATACAATTAAAATACTCACCGTCTTCTCGAGCGTTTTGTGGAGGCATCAAAGGAGGGACTCGATCGATCGGTTTTCCTAAGTCGATAACGTGCCAGTCACCACGAATTTCCGGCTTTGCTTTACGAACTTCCGGTTTCATGTTAATCTCATCAATTTCGTCGAAGTCTCTTGAGAACCCTACCGATTCTTCGAATCCGAACAACGATGGAATAGTGAAGTTCGCGTTGGATAACGTTCCTGTTTACAAAAAAAATGTTGTTACTAGAAAAAGAATATTGTAGAATAACATAAAATATAAAAATATAGACGGATTATTATTTATGCCGAAGACATAAAAGAACTTGTGCGATTTCAAACAAATACGTTGAGAAGCAAAGAGATTATGGTAAAAGGGTGATGTTACTGCAAACTGACTATTTTTGTTGAAATAAAACTTACAAGCGCGTTGAGGATAATCATTGGCTTTTCCTCGTTATATCTATATACAATTATTAATTTACGCGTATAATGTAACACAATATAAATTTACAAAGTACAGCGTTACATAAATTTTGAAGAGCTATACCTGTAGTCATTCCCTTAACATCTCGAGTCCAAAGCAGCAATGTTGCAATGTTTGAACGTAGGAAGTGTTCGCAATCATGTTTCTTGTCCCTATTGCCGGGAATTAGTGCATCGCCCAAAGAGAATCTTGCCTTGTCTGCTTGGATATTGTTACAACTCTAAAATAAATTTCAATTTTTCAGTCAACTCTATCATTAATTTGAACAACACGCTTTTGCTCGCCAATTGTTGTCTTTGGTTTCTTCTATTTCATTGATGTTAAATTGAACATTTGATTTCTGAATTAAACGATGTTCGTAATTGCTAATTAAGACAATTGCTAATAAAAGACAAAATAAATTGACAAGTTTGTAAACTCGCTCACATAATTTTGCTATACTTGATTTTAGCCTTATTTTATCCTATAAAATTCCTCTCATCTCACACATACCCGAAATTTAAGCACGTGATGTGTCCTTGCTTATTTATTTAATTATTTACCGATCTAATTATTAAAATTATATCAACACATCATAACTGACACGAAATTATACCTGAAGCATCCCTTCAACGGAGAACAGACGCGAAGCCTTGAAACTCTTCCAGAAATCTTCCTGATTTTGACCCGGATCAGCGATAATCACGACGATATTCCGTGGAGGAGAACTTGAGATCGTTTCCATAGCCACTGCTTCTTTTACAAAATTAGCGTCCTTGGTTTTCGGGAAACGCGTGTCACTTTCAATATTCTCCATGGCAAAACCGAATCTTTTCTCGCGCGTCGTATCCGCAGGACTCGTTTGGTCGATGGTCCTCGTTGACAACTTTGTGTCCGAAATTTGCAAGCCTTTGTCGGCACCAGTCGCTTCCGTTTTCGTACTAGAGACGTGATCCACCGTAACCTTCTGCTCGGTTTCCAGCGATGATACCACGTTCCAGGTAGTTGGAATATTTGCTAAAAAAGACACGATTTCAGTACAAAGTAGCTGTATGAAATAATTTGGAAATGTAACTTTGCTCCGTAAAATTGGAGAAAGAAAGTCATGTTTGTCGGATGTTTACTATCGACAATGATTATTTTACAGAAGATAAATATTTCGTACGTTACCCGAGCGTTCCGGGTTAAATCCAGAACAAGACAGCGTCATCGACATCGCTGCGCCCAACAAAACCGTCAAGAAATGTTCTTGTAACATTTTGCTTCTTAAAACGAGAGATTTATATTTGATAAAAACAGTAAGTTGTACATATTACATCCGGCAATAAAACTGATTCGTAATACCAAACGTTGAAACTACAAAGCTTGTCATACCTCGCAAAATTTCAGCAGAAAATACCTCCAACTTGAATAAGAAAATGTAAGATGATGTTCAATTCGATGTATTTCAGACTTTCAAAATATGATATAAACCGTATTTTCAGTTGAAAAATCCAGAAACGATGGATATGTCCGTTCGCTTCTAACGAAAGAAAACGTCTATGATCGACGGTTGTAGAATGAACAAAATACGGTGTTCGAGTAAATAAAAGAGTACTGACTTTCGACCAGACGTTTGTTTTTCAGGGCACTGGAAACAGCTCCCCTGCGATTAATAATTTTTCTTACGCTGTTTATTATCATAATTACTATTACGATGATATTGTTATGGATAAATATTTATTGTCATCCCATTTACTTACAACATTCTCCTTCTCCACTGATATTTCTGTTTATTTCTGAAGAAGAAAATTCTCGTAAATAAATTAAAAATGTTTAGACATATCGTATTGAAAATATGTTAAATAACATGTACTTACAAATGTATATAAAATAAACATATTGTTTTGATGAACATTCATAGATTTGAATAAACTGATATCTAAATAATTCAGACTTAATAATGTGGTCAAAACGTAATACATTAGACCATCTTTGCAACTTTTTGATATAATATTTCCAAGTACATGAACATATATGTAATTTACTTAGAATTAATCTTCGCTCCGCTTCCGGCATTGATGTCTCTGAAATTTCTTCTTTAGGCGATGGAACATAATTCACAGGAAAGATATACATATTTCAAATTATTTGAAACAATTCATATTATTATTCGTAGTCTTTTAAAATAATTTCTCTACCATACCATATATATTTTACCATAATATAAAATACAACATGATACTATAAAAATCTTATCCTTTGATCGAGTCACAATTTTTTAAATAAAATATTGAAAGGTGTTGTAAATTACGATACGTAGATTATAATCTTCCAGAAACTCAGTTAAAGTCGTTCTACTTGTGTGAAAGAGATGCGACAAATAAAAGTTCTCATTTTTCTGTGTGCTTCTTGAAGAATACTTCGTCTGAAGGTATTTTAATTAATCATAGCTTTGGTATCACGAGTTTTCTGTGATCACTTGACGTAAATAGTGTCAAGGCTGTTTAAAGTACCTCTATAATAAGCATGTATGAACATCTATAACATACCCTAGATAACTACTCTGAGATTTTCTTCCAGCTTTACAGTTGAAGAGACGACGTATGAAAAACAAGAAAGAAGACAACGTTCGTGTAAATAACGAATAAAGTAAATTAGAATCTTTATCGTGGAAAGTTTCTTCCAAGATGGAAAAAAATCGTATCAAACATCAATATTAAATGAAAATCAACGTGTCAGTCTTAGCAATTGAGAATTACTTTTTTCATCTTCTAAACTGTATCAAATTGTTTAACCAATTGACTTATAAATTCTAAAAAATGATTGAAAATTGCGTTTTGAAACAAAATATAGAGACATAAGAATATCAGAAGTTGCTTTGTTTTTATATTGTACTATGATGCGAAAGAAACGTTTATTAACAAAGATTACAAATATATTTATTAATTATATATATATAAACTTGAAATATAATATAAATTACATTGTATGTACAGACACGACCTAATGAATTTTAAATCAGCTAAATGTAATTTATTGATTGAGCTATGATTGTACCACGTTGCATATTATTTAAAATGCAGGTTGTAAAGCAAATTACTGATGAATGTACTAACATATGTATGTGTACGTAATTGTAGTCTTCCATTATTTAATATGACGTCTTTACATTGAGAACCGTTAAGCAATAACGCGGATAATCTTTATTACATAAAAATATTTCTTCGCAAACGTAGAACAAATACAATAAGTTTGTCTGATTAAAATGTAAAAATATAATTTAATTATTTTATTAAATATTGTTTCTCTCTTACTGTATAAATTTTCTGTTTTTACTGGTACTAGCAGAACTAATTCGATGTAAAAACTTTGTTATTTAGAAAAATAAAAAATTTATGATATAATCGATATTACAATACAATTCGATAGTTTCTGTACAAACTTCATTTTTGTACCTTCTAACATTTTTATATCTGTTATGGATTACGGAAAAATATACAATAGCGAAAGAATATTAATATACCACCTAGACTGGTCATTAAATCATCCACTTTTCATCCAAAACTAATTTTCTTAAACTTCTTTTCCTTAAATATAGATCTAAGAATTATGATGAATTATGATTAACATCTACCATTTATCTCTAATATTTGGATAAATATCGCGTAAATTAAATTACGAGTTGTTAATTTTGGAAACAGAAAGAACATCTGTGTGAAAATTTAAAAGTTAATATAATGTAATAGGAAAAGAAGATAATTTAAATGCAGAATATACTAGTAAAATACCGATACTAAGGCATATAGAATCTTATAAATAATTTCATTGCGCACGTTGTGAAAGACATTTCCTTTATATCGATAAAATAAACAGGGTATTCATAAAGTATTTGAAGTAAAGTATTTGAGTATGAAGCAAAAATTGCTTCAGTATTCTTCATCGAACTATGCTTCCTTTAGGATGTAACATTTCAATCCTTTCAGTTTTATAGTGAAGACGTTGGTACATATTTGTCTAGTAATTTAGTAAACATCTGAAGCGAAGAAAAGAAGAAGAAATATCCAATATATTACAATCATTCCTTCAATTCTCTTCACGAAGATATGAAATCGCATAAAAATCGGTAGCCTATTAATATATCAACTTTTAGGAAAAGAAATTCCTAATCACAATTTTTAGTAGACAAAACAAATTACGTACTATATAAATCTTTAGTTCTCTCCATATAATTTACAAGAACATATAAAATATCCAAAATAAGGTACTCGTCAAAATCCTTAACTGAAGAAACTTTGCTTCTTCTCGTAAAAACTGCATAACATTTTATGAAATTACATAAAAATCAGCAATCTCTACCAGCAAATCAACCTTCAGAGAAATAACTTCCCTAAATTCCAAGGATAAACGGATCAATAAAAATCTTGGAAGCAAAGAAGGGACGTTTCCATTGCAAATCCCAATAATCCGAAGAATTACTGTGGCGTGTTTCAACTTTCGAGAATACGAGTGTTCGAGACTTTCTTATCGGTCACGGCATATTTCTTCCCGTCCTTACTGTAGTTTCCCGAACGGTGGTGGTTGCAGTCGTCGAAATCTGAATAATTGATGCGATTAGGAAGCTCCGTGTCGACGGTACAAGAAACAATATGGCAACGAGCAAGCCGGCAACAAACGTTCTCGGACGTCTGCGCTTCGGTGCCCTGTCGGCGATTGGTCCACGTTTGGTACCCTGCCGACCTGGAGGGGTATCATCGGTACGACAGGTGGCGGATATCCAGGGGGTGGGAAAAAAAGAAAAAACGAAGAGGAACCCCTGGCTTACCGAGCAGTGACGATCCATCGTGCTGTTCGTGTGTCAGTTTTCGTCGATAAACGTGTGCCCCCCGGCTGCACGCACCGCGTTTCTCTCGGCGAACTCGCGAGGAGTTCGCGTTTTCATCGTGGATTTGAATCGCGTAACAACGTACCCGCCTCAAGGTGAGAGAACATCTGAAAGTTAAACATCGATTTGTGAATCGATGTTTTTGGCGAAAAAGTATTTTTCGTTTTCGTCGATGAATCGAGATGTGGTGTAAAGGTTTCCGAGTATCTTTGATAGAAAAAGGTGGCTGGAAATTGTAGAACCGATGTTAGTTCTGTGATTTAATGTTCTTGCTATCGTGATGATATAAAAGGATCGAATCGAGAAGTGATTTGATCGGGATTTTTCGAAACATTTGTTAGCTCTATCGTGAAATCGATGTCATCGGGTCGAGATATAATATGAAGGTTTCTAAATATTCTTGATGGAGGGTGGTTGTATGATTGATGTTAGTTCTGTGATTTGATGTTCTCGCTATCGTGATGATGTCATGGAACTGAATGGAGATGTGATTTGATTTAGATTTACTAAAATATTCATTAGTTCTATTATTGAATTAAATGGACTAAGAATTAAATTTGATTGAAGATTTTTTTAGATATTTGTTAGTTTTTCGAAGAACAAACTTGCTCGTGTAAAAAATAAGGGACGAGATTGGGTAACTTTAATGCTTGATCCGGCATTCGATGTTCTTAGTACAACCATTGCCTGGGATCGAGTTCAAGGATGCTTTAAGGATTCTGATAATATCGATGCATTTTAGCTATCTTCATAAAAAATTACGTAACAATATTTCGAACGTCGAAATAGATTTTCTAAGGAATTAGTAAAGTAATTTTATTATGAAGCTCAAAGTTCCAAAATTACTGACAATCTTTGAAATCATGCAGCAATATCATGAAATTAATGTCTTAAAGCAACTGCCCGTTTTATGCATAACAGTAAAATATTTAAAATCGTTTATGAGCAAGAATCGATGAAACTTGCTGTTGTTTGCATGTATTTTCGAAATCGTATTATTTGTGGTTTATGTAGTTTACGGTGAATCTGCGCGTGGTTTTAGGAAAGTTATTGGCATTACGAAACATAGTCATTTATGGCTACCGTAGTTGTGAGGTAAACTTTTTTACAACTTGTTGAGAGATGGATCTCATGAAATATTGTTTATAGGCATTTCGCTATATTCGCAGCGAATTTCCAACAAATGAAACTCCTTGCAAATTATCCAAACTTATGTTTAATGTTATTTATCTAATTTAAAAACAGAACGTAGGAATATTAGCATATTTGATACTTATCTATATTATTGATACTGATACTGATGTTCGAAATTTCTACAAAATGATCACGTCATTCAAACTTTGTAACAGGCTTTTTACATAATTCTTTGCTTCGAAATCGTTACAAGTTTCTTCAAAATTTTCATTACACTTTCTTCCTTTAAAATACACAAGCAGAAACGTCGAATAAAATTGCAAAGATAAAAAATTCTCTTCGATCAACGTGTCTTTAAACAATTTATATCCACAGGCACAGAAAAAGGTATTCTATATAAAACAAACTTAACCAATATTGGAAGTAGAGTAGATTTGCAATCGAGTAAAATATTAAAATGCTTATTAGAATTGTAGTTAACAAATGTGGAAAGTTTTGGAAGTTGGACGTAGTTTATTGGCGTTTTTATAGCTGAATACGTGTAATTTTTTTAGACAGACTGAATATTTTTTGGAATATAATTTGGAAACATATAACAATATAGAATTTTTATCATTTGCTTGTTCTATCCTTTTAGTATTCAAAGAAGAGTCACAAACTTTGCGCTTCTATTATAGGCTATAACTCCGTAACAGACCACGAAAGTTATCATCAATACGATGACAGATGTGAAATTAAACGCGCAAACGCGCCCATGAATAATGCCTCAAGGGTACAAACCACCATACTCATCAACTATTAAACTATACGTACTTACAAGTCTTGCGTATACTCATTATACGAACATTAAATATAATACGCAATTAATGTGAATTATCATGTTTATCGCTTTACGTTTATATTGGAAAAATAAACAAAGAAATACGTCTCGTTAATGTCATTATCTGCGCGATATATTAGGTTGTCCGAAAAGTGTCTTTCTTCTACAGACACGTCTTTTACAACGATGCATCTTTATACAAACATGAAACCTAATCTATCAAACGTTGCGATTTTTATCTTAATAGAACAAAATGCATCATACGTAATTCGATAAAATAATATAAAAAGCAAAATGTTGTGTATCCATGAGTTCCTTATAAAACGAAAGAAACTTTGCGGACGACCTAATACATATGATTGGATAAAACTTTTAGGAGTGTATGAAAAAGTTTGAATGAATATCTATTACAAATTTAGTACTCGATAACCTTTAAACAACGAACGGAAGTAATGAAGACCTAGAGTACCTGCATTGACTTTACCCTAATGTCTACAATGACAAATGTTTAGAATATTATAGAACATAACTTCCCAATCAATTTACTTCATATGAATTTACATAGTCTCTCATAACTTAATTTTTATACGTGTCTCATCTACAATTTTAAGTAATAAAGATGTGATGATTACCACATAACAAATAAATTCAATTTAATTTTTATAATTCTTTTAGAATGTGTCGTTTTCCTTTGAAACAAAATGTTTCTAAAATATTATGTTTAAATATTTTAAAAAGTCAGCACCATGATTTAATATAGTCAAGTAAGATGGAAATAATGAATTAGAATTAGAGATCCAATGCAATTGAAATTAAAACAAAGTATGCTATACAAAGTATACTACTGATACTAGAAATAATTCTTTCCATATAATATACTTTTGACGGAATATAATTAAGTTCTTCCAAACTTTTTGCTTCAGATGATGAAATTCAAGCAACAGGGGCTAGTCGCGGACTTGATGCCCAACATAAGACTGATGAAAGCTACTGGGCACTTCATGTTCAATTATTATGCCGACAATTCTACGAAAAATATACACAGAATCTTCGCTATTGTACGTAAAATCACATTAACTTAACAAAATCATTTACAGATAACTATTTTATATACATCTAATTAATAATTTATACGCCTCTAATCGTTCTATTGTCAAATCGCTATAAAGAAATCTGTATTCGAGAAGAAGCTTAAAATAATAGAAAAAAATTGAGAAAAATAGAGAAAAAGAAGAAAAAGCAGAAAATCCAAATAAAAAGAAATTAATCAAAACCATGTTACCAAAAGGTGCACCTGGTCCTGATGCTGATGCAGTTTGGGTTCTGTGGTATAAACTTATTCTTTGAGAAGGAGGACGTGGACGATCTTACGGCAAACACAATCACGATGCTGTTCTTCACGCACAGCGTGATCAAGGTCGTTTACTTCGCAGTTAGGAGCAAACTATTCTACAGAACCCTTGGCATTTGGAACAATCCGAATAGCCATCCCCTGTTCGCCGAGAGCAACGCACGTTACCATCAGGTGGCTGTGAGGAAGATGAGAATACTTTTGCTGGCTGTCCTAGCAACCACGATGCTGTCGGCCATTTCTTGGACCAGCATTACGTTCATCGGTGACTCCGTGAAGAAAGTTATCGATCCTATCACGAATGAGACCACCTACGTCGAGGTATCGTAATTATTTGTTTACTTTAATATAGCGCTATTTATTTCTTTGTTAAGAAAGTAAGAAAATTGGTATGGTAACGTTCTCGAATTTTTTCAACGATCGTTTGCTTTGGCGTTTGCAAAAATGATAAACGATAAATAACATTAAAGATTAGTAATTCGTATGGTGTGGGTGTTAGTGATTCAAATAGATGATAAAAAATGACAATGTTAAAATGTTTCATTTAATCTACGATGGCCTACGTTTACCTCTATCTTCCTGTAAATTAACATGGCTATTAACGACCCCCATATACAGCAGAAAAATTTAATTCGAAAGAAGAGAAGATTAATTTCAAAATGTTAATTGTAAACATATTCTTTCGTCCAGATACCAAGATTGATGTTGCGTTCTTGGTACCCGTACAATGCCAGCCACGGGATGGCTCACATCTTGACGTTGATATTCCAATTTTACTGGCTGGTGTTTTGCATGGCAGACGCAAATCTTCTGGATGTACTCTTTTGCTCGTGGCTCCTCTTTGCTTGCGAACAAATTCAACATCTGAAGAACATTATGAAGCCTTTGATGGAATTCAGTGCCACGCTGGACACTGTCGTGCCAAACAGCGGAGAACTGTTTAAAGTAAGCTGAAATTTCATCTATCAAATATGACATAATCTCTACTTACGTTAAATAGAATTTTTTATTATCCATATAATTTTTGTTGTCAAATTTATATAATGTAAATATTTGTACAATGAAACTTAAAGATTCGTAAAAACTGGAGCTGATTAATTTGATTTTTGAGAGGCTCGTGTCCCGATCGCAGCTTCTAATGTACATTTGTTTGCTATTCAGTCTGGCAGTGCAGAACAGCCGAGAGATCATGACCCACTACCACCAACCACGCCAACAGCACCGGGCGAGAATATGTTAGACATGGATCTTCGGGGAATATACAGCAACAGAACAGATTTTACGGCCACCTTTCGACCAACTGCTGGAATGACTTTCAACGGGGGTGTGGGACCAAATGGATTGACAAAGAAACAAGAAATGCTAGTCCGCAGTGCCATCAAATACTGGGTTGAGAGGCACAAACATATTGTAAGGTAAGTACATCATATTTTCTTCAGCGTGTAATGCTTTGCAGAGTATATTTGATTTTTATCATCTTTATGTTCATATGTATTATTTATAGGTGTCGTATTTATTTTACTTGTTTTGTAATAAAATTTCCTTATATATGTGACATCTTTTAAATTACATATATACATAATACTGATGGAATTTACATATAGTTTATATAATAATCGTTGCACTTTCGTATTTTGCCGAAAATATACGCGAAAAGAATTAAAACTAGTCTTCAATCCATGTTATAATAAACAACATATTCTCTGGAAACGCCACAGAATCCACTATATTTAATCGCTGATCGCAAGGATCGTTCGTGTAACAAAGACTACGTTGAACGCTTAAATGGAAAAAACTCTACCGAAGAACAGATATTTTGTAAAAATTGGACCACACAGTTTAGAATTCGATGATTTAACTGAGAACTTCCAAAGTAACAATTAATTGTAACTTTACACGTATAAGAATTATGAATTTCTTTAGCCATAGGAAATAATTTTCCCATTTATTAGAAATCGTATTTTTATTATCATCAAATTCTGTTATACGGGGAAAAGGGAGTTTGTCATCGAGAAATAATCTACAATCATTGACAATGGCAAATTCCGAAACAATAGACCCATTTCTGGCGGTTGAAAATAAAATTTCCACGGTGAAGTTAAATTGCAGCACGTCGCAATTTCAAAGTTCGTCAACGTCTTGACTACTCCGGTATAACCCAGTTTCCCATTTCGATTCTCATCTCGACTTCGTTTCTACACGGAAACGTAATCTACGTCGACAATGAGAGAACCTTTCACATTCGCGATCCTAACAATGAGAGACTTCCATTAGGATAATAATCCCCGTGCCAGGTGAATAAGTAAATTCGCGCGATTTCGTTACCATCTACACTTTTCAACCGGTGTCAGCTTGCTAAATTTTTCCATTAAACCGTTTCTCGTGAAAAGCGATGAAAATAGCTCAACGTTTAATCAACATTAAAAAAAAGAGTTAGAAGGTTTATTCCGTTTGAAATTCCTTGGAATTTTTTAACAAAAGCGATTCAGTAAGAATAAAATAGTTATAGATGTTGCTATGGGACGAGTTTTAGGTTCCTGTAACGTTCAAATTCATTTATTATCGAAATATGCAGTGAAAATCTTTGTTTAAAGTTCGTAAAGGACGAACGATGAAAAATTCTTTACGTAGACTTTATGGAGGCGGCTTTTTAATTAAGGAAGTGATTTCAAATTAACGAAGACTCTTCGCATAATGTTTGGAATTGCATTACTTATTCAACGACAATGGGAAGAATTAAATTGCATAGCGTAATCCTAATTGACCGAAAGTTTCGGAATAAATTACCATTACTTGTTAAATTTTGATGGGAACTTGTACTGAAATAAAAAGGCAATGAGACAAAGCTGTTGAATAAATATAATTTATAATAGAATTTAGAATTTTGACTGATTTTTGAACGAGTTCTAAATTAAATATTAAAAACAGTTATTAGCCATTCATGGACAAGAAAAAGTGAAATACGTACACGGTTGAAATGTATTATGTTCAATCAAATCTACAATAAATTATATTAAAATAGTAGCGTTTTCAGTAAATCGAGAAGTCAGGCAGAAGATAAAAAGGAAGATATTTTTGAAATAGTATGTACATGAGTTTTGCGTTAGAAAATTAAAAAAGAAATTTTATTATTTTTTAAAATAAAAAAAATTAACAAAGAGAAATATAAAAAGAAAAATTAAAAAAGAAACGCATTGTTGAAAAATTCTATCTATTTCGAATTTAAATTAGCGTACGTCCAGGTTCGGAATTTTCAAACGTATGTTTCGCATCTACTCTACCCTCAGTAAATAATTCAGAAAAGGCAAAGAAATTTTCCCCCAGTTGTATGTGCGAATGTAAAATCAATATTCTGTTTACTCGAGGTTTTATATTGACTGGAGCAATCTTAGTTGGAAACAAATACACTCGTTATACATGGAACGCGTTTATTCATCGGCAAACAAAGGTGTACTTTTTAATAAAAGTGTTTCCTATTGCTTTTGAAATTCAGTAGAATGTATACGTTTCGATTTTAATTTGGAAAAAGGTATGAGGCAAAAAAGGATCGAAATTCAAGCAATGTTCGCATTGCGTTAGTTTCGTACGACAATAAAATGATATAGTTAATCGAACGTATAATTCGAATGTTCTGTAGAACAATTCGCTCTTCAACAGCCGGATAATTTCTTCCATTCGTTTAATTTGACGTGTGAAGAAGTTTTAGTGGCCAACTAAATTTGATCACATTGCTTAAACTCGTAATTTCTTTAACGTCGTGACTTATTACGAACATAAATTTTTATATAAATTTTCCTACTTTTTGTACTGAATTCTAAAGCTTGAGACTCTTTTACGAAGAAAAATGATATCTTGCATATTTAACGTATAATGAAAAATGAACTGGAAATTATTTTTTACGATGAATTATCCATTTTAATTTGCATGATCTTACCCCATCAGACATGCAGCACTTTATGGGACATACGCTTTATTATTTTATTTATTATTTTCAGTGGTAGTTTGAAATTCATTGAAATTCAGTGGTAGTGTCTTCTTTCAACAAACGTTTTTCTCTTTTCCTTTATTATATTCTTTGTTACTACAACTTTCTATTTTGATCATATTTTCATATATATTTTCACAGTTATTATTTCTATATGTTTTGACGATATGTTCTATATGTTTTGAATCAAACGACTTCCAAATGGTCGAAAACAAAATAAGTAAAGAGTTAGCAAAAAGATTGAAGAGATCCATCTGAATAGATAGAACTATTGACGACTAAAGAACGAAGCATATGCCAAAAAGATCAAATTGAAGGGAACACGAAGAAATATGAAAGGAGAAAAATAGGTGTCTGTCCATAAAAAGTAAATAAAATCTCAAAAAAAGCGCCGCCGTAAATTTCTAAAATTCCTAAAAAAAATTATACAAATTAGTCAAATTTTGGGAGTTCAAATAATAGTGTTAAAATAATAAATAACGAATCTGTGAAATCAAGGAACAAGAGTCTTAATTAATTACAAGAAGCTTCGTATTGCCAGTCGAAACCCAGAAAAAATATCGCGTACAAGAAGGAAACGTGTTTCCGGGTTCTTAGTATGCGGCAAACTTTGAAAACGAAGAAGAAACGTGAAACGACGGTCGCGCCGCATCCAAGAAAATTTTCAAAGAAGACGAAGGAACGGAACTACGTTCTATGTATATAGGTTGTTCGACGGTACAGAAACAGAGGGGATGCGTGTATTCCCACGGTGGTGAAGTATTTATTCTAAGAGAGCGCGATATTGACCGCAACTGGGGACGTAGCAAGCGGACTGGACAATTTATTGGACAATTCAGGGGTTGTACGTTGGTCGCGTTCACGTGTGCACCAGTATACGTGTCTGACACGTGTGTGTACACGTTTCGTTGCTCGACGGTGCACAGAATGCAGAATGTGTTCGATGTTTGCCCTTCGACCGCCACGCGAATCCTTGCTCTGCTTTGTTACAGAAAAATACACGAAAACCTGTTGCCTACGTCTGATATTTCGATGCATTAGCCTGATCAATTACTGTCCCTTTTATACGTTAATGCTCGAAAGCGATTTTGCTTGTTGGTTGCCTTTTTCAGGGACTTTTTAAAGCGAAGCGGAAGTGGACTTTTTCGCTTCTGCAGCATGGAAACATTTTTAGTGAAATTTATAATGAAAGGAATATTAAGGTCACGCGAGAAAGATATAATAAGTCTATTTTTACATGACTTGTCATTTGATGTAAAATTCGTAGGTTTGGGCGAAAAGATGCCACATAAAAAAGATATCTTACTTTTTAAAAATAAATCTAAGAAGTTTTGTACAGACTAAGATTTTTAATGTTAAATTAAATAAATTTAACGTTAAATTTAATGTTAATGTTTAATGCTAAAATATTCAAGAATAGATTAAGCAGTATACTTTCAATTTCTAAATCAAATAAAATAAAAAAAGGAAACAGTTTAAACAATAGAAAGCTAGTTGACAGTATTTTATAAAAGTTTTATTAAAGACAATATTTATATTAAATTTGAAAGTTGTTTCCCCTATAAAAGGCAGAAAGTATGTCTTATAATAATAATATATATGTCTTATAATAATTCATATTAATATTACGTTAAAGAAACGGAGACATCGAATACCATAGGGGATAGATAACTACACTAAAGTAGAAAGGATCTTGTTTTTCATTTTTTTCAAAGAACTTTCCTTCGGACAGCAAGGCGGTATAAATAATTGTAAGAAAGTGACAGGTAAGGTACTTAAGCGGAAGATTAAAGGATTCTTCGTGGAAAGAAATTAAGGGTGGATGAAGGATTTCTCCGTTAAATTGGAAATTTCCAAGGAAATCAAGTAAAACAATGCAAAAAGGAAAGAATCGTTTCTTCGTCAATTTCAAGTTTGATAGAAGTTTTGATGAAAGTAAATGAGCACGGATAAATATAAAGTAGACGGAAAATGGACAAGCTAAGAAACAAATACGAGAAAGAATGAATCCAATAAGAAATATACGAATCGAAGAACCGTCAAACACCTTATTCTTCCCCTTTAAAGCACTTGAAAGTATTGATCATTCAACTTGGATACAGCTAACTTGACGATACGTTGGTGAAATGCATTATTTAAACAGCAAAGGGGAGATGTGGAATCAAGGAGAAAAGAAAAAAAGGAAGAATAATAAAGAAGACGAAAGAGAAAAAGAGCGAGAGAGAGAGAGAGAGAGATAGAGAGACAAGTTGTCCAATCATAAACTCTAACCAACTGGTTAAATGCATTCATCCAGTGAACTAGGTCGAATTAAAACTTTGTTGTATGGTAGTCACGGGCTTACGAACAGATTGGGTTTGGTACATTTCAAGGGTCTTAGCTCTTTTAGCATTTAACGAGGACTACAAGCGTACAATGTATGCAAACAAACACTGAAATGTAATATAAAAATGATAATAATGCAAAGTTCATTTAAACAAATTTGGCAATTAATACAGTTTATTATTTGGCGGAATTTAACATCTACATTACGTTTACAGTATATTTATGTAGTTAATAATTTTAATAATATTATGTAATTGGATATTCAAAAACTTAGAAATAAATTCCCTGCTTTTTGGAAGGTAGAAGTTATTACAAAAAATTATATTGTATATTATTATGGAAAATTCCGTATCGTTATAGAAGGAAATGACAATTTTATATTTATCATGCAAATGGATAGATCTGTTTATTATTCAAATTGCTTTAACATTGTTATTATTTTCTAGACTCGTAACCGCAATTGGAGACGCTTATGGTGTTGCTCTGCTGTTACATATGTTAATTACCACCATCACATTAACTTTACTTGCCTACCAAGCAACAAAGGTAATATGAAGAGTTTAACAGAAATACTTTTAACTTTTCTCCGCATAAAACAGCATAAATAGCGTAAATATAAAATACAATAAAATATAGCGTGAAATTAGAGGAGTCTATTTATAAAAAGAGGAAAAAATATTCAGCGAACCTGCCTCCATTTCCAATAATAAAAGAGATAAAACTTTGATTTATCTTTCAGATAAATGCAGTGGATACATACGCAGCTTCGGTAATAGGTTACTTGTTATACTCCCTAGGGCAGGTCTTCATGCTGTGCATATTTGGAAACCGTCTCATCGAAGAGGTACATATAATTATCCGTATAAATATTAATCGACTATGTATCCCAGCACAAAACGATGCAAATTTTAATCGAGTCCCGATTTCTCGAGTTTCCAACGTACTTTTACGAAAAATAATAACAAATTTACGTGGAATCGTTCGTATCACGTGTTACGAATTTGGAATTCTAGAATTTTCGAGACATACATATATTAAAATTAATAAAAAATATCAAATCATTTTCATGATACGTATGTTACGAGTTCGATCATATTTCTGCGTAGGTCGTACATTTCGAAATAATTCTAATTACGAGCAAATTAAACATTGTTCGTATTCGTATATCGTATATTTATTATATTTCCCTTTATTTTATTTTCCAAATGATTTCCATTCGATACCGTGATTCTAAAATATCGTAAATCAAGTTTTAATGAGTTATCAATAGATTGCGGACGTTTATGCATTTACGTGAAATTTCAATATATAGAAAAGTAAAAGATGTTTACGATATACGAAGATACAAATTGCGCACAGTGAAATACCACTGTTGTGATATTTACACGACGAAACGAATCTCTCTATAAGTTTCGTTCCTTTAGTGTCGTGAAGTATGAATATACATAAATATCAACAATCTAGTCATCGATATTAAGAAAAGCCATATTTCGCATCTACCTACATTTTTTGTATTATACACAGAGTTCATCAGTGATGGAAGCCGCTTACTCTTGTCATTGGTACGATGGATCAGAAGAGGCCAAAACTTTCGTGCAAATCGTCTGCCAGCAGTGCCAAAAAGCGATGTCGATTTCAGGGGCGAAGTTCTTCACCGTCTCTTTGGATCTCTTTGCCTCGGTAATATAAATATCAACTTTACTTAAATTTCTCCCGACATCAATTTTCTCACTCGTCCACGTTGAACAATACATTTTAATTCGGAGTAAGAACCTCGCAGTAAAATTCAGTTTGAACTAACTTTGACAATTTTAACTTCTGAAAAGGTTTGAGTTCAGTTTAAACTCGGTCGAATATTTTGCTTGTAAGGTTTCATTAAATAAAAACAACTAATTCTTCAGGTGCTGGGAGCTATGGTCACCTACTTCATGGTGTTGGTGCAACTGAAGTGAACGCACGAGATTATCTATTTTATGATGGAACGTAGAAACTGGAATGTTGGAGAAAATGGATTATTAAAATTATCAGGCAAGAGTCTTGTTCTCCGTCTTTTAGAGTACTATTTTCTATCGGATTTTCGTATAGATGAATTCAGCTGGAAACTGTGACTAAACGACAATGTAGGATTATAAACTTCAGTAAAGAGTATCCTTCGTCTCTACTCAATTTTCAGGTGTTAGGGAAACCCGATGCCTCGTAATCGTATATCAGCCATACTTATTTATGTTCTCGTGGAAAACGAAAATTGTTTAAATACGAAAGATATTCATAGTATATAAGATAAATATAAAACGCAGCTATAATAATTATCATCCAATAATATTACATATATATTGATCGAAAGTAATAGAAAAAGAACTCGGCCACGAGAGAAATACGAAATACTTGATCGCATTGTTCCAACGTTCTAATTAGAAGACTAGAAAATATTATTTGATGGAATTCGAATGAAAGAAAAAATTGAAGAAGAACGAGAATACGCGAAATATATATATACATAGAATGTAATAATTATTTATACCATTCGTCATCATTAATTCTTCTATTTCTTAAACTAACATCTAATATGATTTTAATTACACTACATTTTAATAAGCATTTTCTAATTTTTAAATTCTTACAATTTGTACAGTGCCTTAACAATACACATTATTCAAATTTCAACAAAGAAAAACAAAGATTGTTAAAAAATTTACGCCTGAAAGAATAATTCGCTCAGCTAAGAAAAATGAAGAATATAAACTTTTGAGAAATTAACGCGAGTTTTTGGTATTTTTATATAACGTAAATATAATACATATATATATGTATTTATGTAATTTCTGTTTAGTAACTTTATCTTTCCTTTTAAAGTGGGTGAACATATTTACAATCTTGTTTGGTATTTCAAAAGGATTAATTCTTGATCAATGAAGATGCAAGAAGGAAAATATTAAAAAAAAAACATATTTTTTACCAATGTTAGTACGTAATTTTAAGATGGAAACTAAAACATAATACCTATAAGCAATGATCAAATTAGTCTTAAGTTGCACTCAATGCCTAAGAAAGACATCGAACGGGAAATATTACGCTGATAATAATCTTGTACAATATACTATAATGTAACTGCGAGAGTATATTTTACTGACAAACGATAACGATGCAAGAAACAAAAGTTACTTATTGCTAGTATAATTCTGTATGGTACAAACGAATTTTTGTACAAACATAAAAAATATACTATCCGTGTCAAACGATAATTAAAATTTGCATCTTCATTTTCTGAAGTAAATTTATGAAAATAACAAAATAATTTTATTGACGTGTAAATAGGCACATTAATACTATGAGTAATACAATGAATTTATTATCTCTTATGTTGCAAATTATTTCTGATATAGCAATTCTTTTGAGATATACATATAGTAGCTGTTATTTAGTTTTAAACATTGCATCTTCAAATTATCACATTTGTTGAAATCTGTTAAAAGTTCTTGTGAAAATATATAATTACAATTTGTGAATTGTTTAAAGTTATCAATTTGTTTATTGAATATAAAAAGATGTACTCAGCGATATACCAAAAAAATAGTGTTTTGAATATTTCGAATATTTCAAATATTACAAAGAAATATATCTTTTTATAACACTAAAAGATATTTTAAAATCGTCCGATCTTTTTGATGTTATATTTATAGTATAAAAAAAAAGGAATAAGTATATTATAAATTTACTGATAATAATAATAAATGACAGGGATAAATGCTACTTTGCTCTTTATAGAATTTAAAATGTCATCCACTGGTGCACGGCACTTCCTCTGCCGTTAATTTATAAATACACGAACTTTCTAGCACAAATTTTTCATATTTCACAACAACTAAATGAAACATAATTTTTTCTAGATCTACAGCGTAGGTAATTTATGAGAAATGTGTAATAATTTTACGATAATTTTAATATAACGATAGATTATAAATAAATATTATTGTATACAATTTTGACGTAAATTCTGTTCTAGTCGTAGATACGTAATAATTATTTCCACATGTAACATTAAGCAGTAGCAAAGCAATGTTATCGAATGCATTTAATATGAACGTTAATACTGTAATCATATTGTGAATTGAATCGTCAGTATTATAAATGATTTCTCTCTAATTAAAGCTACAATATATTTGTCTTATACAAAATGTTCTACACGCTCGATTCATTCCTTCAAAAGAATCCTATAATTTCTTTCGAAAACTTTCGATATGTAAACCATTTATTTTCACATTTGCATGCAATGCAAATCTATTATTTCCAAATTTCTGCCTTTAAAGAAATTTATTTCTTACGTAAACTTTCCATACATTTCCAACGTTCAAATGTGAATCTTTTTCTCATCGTTCTGCCGTATGAAATCTTCTTTGTTTCTTATTTCCGATTCTCTTCGCAAAATATCAATTTTTCATTCTGAAATCCGAAGTCTGAATATTTCATTTTCAAAACTTCACCGTCCAATCTATTTCCGAAGATCAGAGGAAGCGTATCTATATCCATTTGACTGTTTGTAAACTGTTTCTTTTCATACTTCCATATAAAATATTTTTCTACAAAATTGTATTTTTTATTTTCATCTCTCTTCTTTAAATCTCAATTCTTCGTCAGCAAACCTCCGTCTCAAGCTTGAATCTTTCATTTTCAAGACATCGCCGTCAAATCTCCTTTCGAAAATCAGAAGGAGCGTATTTATTCCCATTTGACTCTCTCGCCACGTTTCTCAAATGCAATTCGTCTCTGTCCGGGAAGGTAATGAACTTACCGCGAATATGATTTACGAAAGGAAAGGTAACGCTGTGGGAAAATAGGATTCCTGGGCGAGTGTAGATAGTCACGTTAGAAGCGTGCATGAAATTTTCTATCGACTTTGCAATCACGTCCATTCGGGATCGACCTTGGTAAATTTCAAATCATACAATCAAACTAAAAATATATCATGACAATGGTTAAGAGAGGTAAACTGCGACCACCTGAGACGAGTTAATCTCCCGAGTACAAGTTTGTTCTTCCAAAATAACCAGAAGTGATTATTATCGAGAACTATAGAATATTTGTTTTTCTACTATGTAAAAGAATAATTATTTTACTTTAATTTTGTATATTTGTACATTTTCATATTAATTTTAAAATAAGGCTTAATTTTAAATTAAGGCTTAAATCACCGAATCATGCAATTGTTACCAACAAATTCTGGAAATTCTGTAATATTAAAAATCATGATGTGTATGAAAATAAAAAGTGAGCAGCAAGAAGAGAATAATATGTAATTTAAAGGTATTTAAAACTTTGAAGAAATAAATTCATAAAGCTGCGTGATTATTCAAAAAGTCTACAAACATTGTATTATTTTATTAATTACATATTTCCCCCTTGAAAATAAAAAGCATCTATGTTTTCAGCACATCCATAATAACTGAACTGTCCTTAGAAGGGAAACATTCATTTTTCATCCACTTTGTTGGCAACGATTGATGTGAAGTCCAGATCCAGATAACTAAGGAGTAGTTCTAAACACACAAACCCTATTGCTCGGTGATAAATGACCTCTTCTTTCGCATAGTCCAATGACACTTTTCCTCTATGTTTCTTTCTTTTTTCTACAAAAGGCTATAGGAAGGTACTAACGCGAATTACCCATTAATAACAGCTAAAAGTATGAAAAAACTAAACGTAGAACGATTACTAAATATTCATCGCAACGCGCGCTTTGTATAAATTTATAACAATTCTGCAAATATTAAAAATACCTGTTGAAGATATTCGAATTTGTGCATCAATTTTGCAATTTTATAATTGCGATTTATCGCAACGTTCCGCGCAATATTATACACACAATTGCATAAATATAGCTCTATAAATATGAAAAATATTATTTCGCTTGAAGTATGAACATTTTACGAAACTTCCTCTTTTGCTTTAAAATCTGTATTTTTACATGTATTTTGCGATTTTATATCAGCAATTTTGTAAATGTTGCATAATTTAAAAGGGTGAACGCAAGAAAATCCACCCTCGAGAGGCGAGGTATTAAAAATAGAAGAAACAGCTGAATCGATACGACTTTATTGTTTAACATAAATTCTTGCGTGATTGTTTAATGCGCATGCCCATTGAGAGAGTGGCTTTACCGGAAGGCAGTTTCGATCGGCTGGGCCTCGTCGTATGATAAATAGGTCTTCCTCTTTTACAGCATCCTTCCTTCCTTTAACCGTAAGATATGAGCGAATAATGGAAACCCAGTTTTGGAATACTATTTCGTCGGAAGCGAGAAACTACTGAGCGAATTTTTAAAAAAATTACAAACTGTTTGCATGAGAATTATTAAAAATTAAAATCAAATTATTCTTCAATATATTAAAGCCCTTCAAACTAAGAGGTAACGCTGTTCTTCCTTTTGGTAACGTTATTTTACATAATTCGAGAATTAAAAAATTACGCAAAATTCTTTGAAAAATATTTCATGCTACATATTTCCTGACAAATATCATCGAGAACTATTTTTTAAAAGATTACTTATACTTAAAGCGATTTTAAGGGATTAAAGCCTTAATAAAGAACGTTATCTGTTATTACATTTTATACAAAAATTTGACATATTTGATACATGTATATTTTTATATTGCCAATGTAAAATTTGAAGTTTTAGAATCAACAATATTTAAGAATTTAACATAACTAAGAAGTAATTGTGTTCCATACGCAATAATAGTTCACATTTACTGCTTGCAACCATTGTATTAGATATAAAAGCATACAAAGTTTGCATGTAATTGTTATTACTTTGTATACAATTCTGCATATATATTACATTCCACGTCACTCGCATGCAAAGTTTATTCACGACTAATGTTTATGTTTTCTCAACATCTCTCATACATCGTGACAACAAAACTAGTACAAAACGTAAATGACAGAAGATTAAGAACATCCTTGAGAACCTTTCCAGAAACCGGACGACAATAAAGTTGCGAAAAGTTTACTTTCTTTCGTATTATTGAGATTGAACACGTCACGAAAATACCATAAATACCAAATACCATAAAAACGCAAAGAAATGTAACTAGCGACCTCGTGCACTTCAATAACTGAAATGCAAGTTTTACAGCAGTTTTACTAGTTTAGACAACGCGTCTTTATATTCATGGAAAAGCGCCCTCGATAGTCGACGATTATAACAGTGATCGTAACTCTTGAATTCCTCACCGGTGCTCAAAATTTTACGTTCCAATCGTATTCTTTATTTCGCCAAGCAAATAGGTTCTCCGTGATTTAAAAAAAAAAAAAAAATGTAGCCTGCGAATAAAACGAGAAATCGGGATATCGATAATGATTTTTTCGTATTTTCCCTATTAATTGAAGAAAAATTTTAACGGTAGAAAAATACGATTGAATCGACAATGATCCAAAGAACAAAATAGGTTTAACAAAGCTTGCGTTATGACGTAAAATGTTCTCTATCGTCATATATATAAAATTATAGATAAGATTATAGATAAGAGGCTAAACTATTAAGTGGTAATATTGGTAAATCCAAGAACGACTATAAAATAGTGACGAACGAGCAAAGACTCTAGAGGCAATGTGACGGAAAGAAATTGGCGCGAAGCCCGGCTCGCATGCGCATTGTCAGAGTGACTCTGTCGGTAGTTTCGATCGTCCAGGGGTCGACATCGTCGTCCACCGAACAGCTTATCCTCGTGCTCTCGTGATGCTGCCTGTGCTACTCCGTTTTTCAGCTTATTCTTTCGTTTCGTGATAGAACGGTGCAAATATTCCGCGCGATCGCGGCTCGCGATAATCCGCTCGACGAGAAGCGGTACGTGTTGGTCGGTGATTGCTTGACGACAACCTGGAACAACGAGTAAAATACATCGTCGTTCCGCGCGAGACACGTCTACGAATGAAAACGCACGAGATGCTGCCCCCCAGACCAGTGGACTCGCTCGACTCGCACTCTATCGACACAATTCGACCTGCCAACTCGTCCACATTATTACCGACGATCTCTTAATCGAGGCGGTCACGCGACTGCAAACGACACTATCGTCGCGTGTCCAACAGTGTCCGGCAGCATCTTCCTTCTTCCTCGAAAGAAGAATCGGCAAACGGAAGTTTGCCGCGTTGTAAATCGTTTCGGTAGAATCGTTTACGTTGCGAAAATTAGTCGTTTCGCGTCTGTAAATCAATTTAACGAGGGCGACGGTTGTGCGAGCGCGGACGTGTAATTTTCAATCGATCACGGAAACACGGTGCGCGGTCGAGTGATCGTGCAATCATCGATTAAGTTGTCGGAGTAAATAGGTTAACAGTGTGCCGCACGAGAGAGCGATTCGCGAGCGAAACAGGTGGATCATTTCACAGATCGGATGAAAAAGTGATCGCTTAAGTCGAAGGAATAATCGATGATTGATAATGACGATGGATAAAATTCGAGAGAATCGAGCGGCTGATCATCTTGAGATATTACATAACCGGTGCATAACGATGAAAAAGTATTTCGGCGAGTATATCGGCGAGAGGTCAATAAAAATGAGGGCCACGAACGCGAGCGCGGTTTCTTAAATAGCACACCGAATCTCGAATGTGTCCGACAATAAATCAATGGATCGGCCGCCGTGCAATTAGAGTAATTACGCATATATATTGTATTTTCGATTGTTTTGTAGATCGATGAGCACGGTATTAGAAAATAATTAATACGATAAATATAACAGAGGAATAACGTGAATTAAGAAGCGCGTTCGATCTCTACGGCGATATTAAGACGAGATAAATGGGATCGATATAAAACAGGACACCATTGGCTATATATATGTGTGATATTGGCGATATATTTTTTATCAGTGAGAATATTCGTTTTAAAGTGATATCGTGAAGCAGAGATTTGCTCAACTATTTTTACTCGGGGAAATTAGTGAGAAACTTCTTGGGAAACACCGATAATCATAGGGACAAAAACTGCGAGCGGCAGGAGGAGGCGAAGCCTCCCGCCGCAAAAACAATGTCGTAAGTATTGTCACGTTACGCTGCAAATACGATTAATTTAGACTTCGATACGTGTTAAATCGTTCAAACATTGCTAAATACTTTCTTTCGAACGCGCGTAGAAATTTTTAAGAATGTGTAAATAGCAAAAGATCTCTTTAAAACAATAATTAATTTAATTGATCGAAAAAATTGTATTTACTCATATTTATTACTGAATAATGGCAAATGGAAGAAATAACGTAATATTATTTAGTTTAGTCTGCACGTTTTAGCGTTTTATCTATTTTGAATGTATCTCTTTATTCTCTGAAATAAATCTTCGCTCTTTGTACACAATATCAAATCTCTCGTAGTTGGTAATTAGATATTCTGAATACAAGAGACAAAGCAAATTCAATAACACTTCGCGTCCCTTTTCTTTTGTTAGTTACTTTCGACCCTGTAAATTGTTAATTTAACGTTCCAAGGTTGAGTGTTCCGTCAACGGAATTGAGTCAACAATTATCGATCACGCTCAACAACCTTAGAATTGCATATTAATAAAACTGATATCATATCAAACAAGTAGTAAAGACTTTGAAAATTTAATACCAAAATTACAGTGTTCTTTGGTATAAAATATCAAAACTTTGCTATCTATTTTAATATCTGTATTATCGAAATGAATTAGAATCCAATAACAGACACATAATACTTCAGATTCAAAGCTTAATGCATATTTGCAACCAAAATGTTTAGTCACCAGACTACGAAAGCAATAACATCAAATATGAAACATTCGACTAAAACGACTAACTTAATTTGATTTAATTATATAGGGGGGGGGGCAATCTATAATGTAGTAAAAATAAATAAGCGCGACATAAATTGTGTGTTAGGTTCATTAGGCATAGAATGAATCACGATAAATACATGAAATATGATACGAAACACATTGATACGATACATGAAACATATCATGACAAGTTCGTGTAGCTCTATTATAGCTATCAGAGTTTCATGCAGGGTCCGACTGTAATGATCTAAAATCATATCAAGTTCAAAAAATTATGGAACATTATTGCGAAATCGTGAATGCAGCTTTTATAGAAGAAATCCGCAAGCGACGCTTGAAAAGTATAGCAAGTATAAAAATAAGCAAGTAACGCTTAAGAATAACTAAAGATACTCACAAAAACGAGCACAGACAGTACTTAAATGTGTAGCGTGTCGTATATGTATTTCAGAACTGGTACAGTACAAACGAATTTTTCAGGAAAAACGGGAAAATATTTTTAGACTTGCAGAAAAATTATTTATCTTATAAAATATAATGTTGACAAGAAGAATACAGTCTAAGTAAGAACCGTCAAATATTATTCTTGTAATTACGTTCATTCTTAACCCTTGAAATACTCCTTTGACGATTTTGATGTTCTTCTAACAGAACTGAAACGTTGGACAGAGTTGTGGCATTTTTGAAATACACGCGCAATATAAAACTTGATCATACAAACTGTCTTTCGGAGAACGAAATGCATTCTACAGTAGCAGAGAATTCTGCAAATCACCGGAGAACAGTTAACAAATAGCATTCGTAACACCGATGTCTCGAAACCAGTCGCGATATATCTTGATATTGTGATACATGAACAAACATGAGCCCTACCTCGGTCTATTTGGAATCTTCTCGCGTGACGCTGAATTCATGAGAGTAACTTCAAACCGCCCCGATTCTGATCGTAAGACGAGGATCTTGAAATCAAATTATCCTAATTCTAGAGTCATCGAGCTCGCCTCAGACTCGTTTCGCATTCCTGAAACACGGAAGTCATTAGTAACTGGTCAAACTTTAGATGACTTTGGGTAGTTACAATCTTCAAATAGTTACCTTAGGTAATTAGGTGACTTTAGACAGTTCAGACGCTTATTTAACCGTTTGAGTGCCAGGGGTCTCTGAAAAAACAGGGTCGAAAAATCCCGAACAGCACGATGTCCTAAATCGATTGCGAAGAAAAACAAGCGGCGAAACAGCGCTCGTCATATTTGTTATTTTTATGACATACATCTATATTATTATATATCCGTACTATCAGTTTCTAAATATTTCGAGTTTTGTTCAATAAAAATTATTGAGAAGATAACAATGAAATACAAAATACCGTCAGTCGTTCGTAGCGTTTAAATGTACTGGGACTTTTCGACACAAAATCTAAACAGTGCGCTCGCGCTGCTTGAGACTCAAACGGTTAACAAACCGGTTAACTGCACAAAACAGAAAATATGGAAAATTGATGAAATTATATAGCATAAATAGCCAAGTGCTTTGACGTTACAATATCACAAATTTCAAGAAGTGGAGTAAAAGTGAAGTAATCTTTGGCCCATGAACGACTCGGTTACAATTACGATAGCTGTAATAGGCTTCCTCAAATCTGTCATTTGATGGATCACATCTTATGTATCCTGTGCGTTTTACAAGACGTTTCACAAGACAATTCATTTTGTGTCTAACATCGTTCTTCTCTTGGATCCATACAGCTGGAATCAAATTTCCAAATCAAAATACGTCGAAGTATCCTAACACCTCATCTTTCTAATACTCAGACGTAAATCTCGTGGCTTAAGAGTTACAGTAGATAGTTGAATTTTCAGGATCGAAAACTAATCCGAGGCGGCTACCATAGCCTCGGGGCCAGCACGATGAAACTTTAGAATTTGGGGCTGTGTTGAGGCGAGTACTGTTCGTAGCTGAAAAGATGGCTAGACGCAGGAACAAGAAACGTGCTCTGCTTTCTCCTCCTTCGATCCGTAAATCTACATGACAGATTTGTAGACACGAACATTGCGGTCAATAAAAATAAACGTGTTCTATTTTTAAGATCCTGTCAACAGAAGATGGTTCTTCTACGTTATAAACCAATCAGGCCTACATTTCAACTGCGAACAATAATACAACTTCTGAGTTAGGGTGAGAAATCTTCTACATCCTAGGTCAGTCTAAAATATGCTCTAAAAGGAGATTGACAGTTCCAGATGATTGTGTGATTCGAAAAAAACTGCATAATCTCATAGTGAAAATGACCATCTTCACGTACTTGCGGTTCTTCGAATTTTAATCGCGTTCTTATTAATACGCTGTGCTCTGTTCCAAAGGTTCGAAAATATTCCAGTTCGCTTCTTCAACGTGTGCAATTATTCATCTATGATCATGACGATAATTTTCACGTCTGCCTTGACATGCGAAATATTATATATAACAAAAAAGGTTAATTTAAAGATATCGTGCTTGTCTCATTTTATTTATATATAAAAGATAAAATGTCAAACACAGCCGCTTGTAAATGAAGAGAGATAAGCAAAATTATTTCATGTATGTTTACTTAAATAATATTTACTTAAATTATATACGATCACAGAGGAGAATGCTATTAGCATAACTGCATTTAGTACATATCTCGTACAATTCTATTATACGATTGTTTTTCAACAGAAATAGCCACAGCGATGAAGCTGCGAGACCAAAAATATTTCTTGCCAAGTGTCACGATTCCGAATTCTTTGTTATCGATTCTTTCAGTTGCTGTAGTATTTGTCTCGGCTCTTATTGATCCAAATATAAAGGTATCAAGTTCTAAGAGTCTCGGATTCTACATACTTATCGAATCCCACAGATTCTAATACGTTTCTTTCAAATCCCTTAAAAAAGATTGTGTGTATCGAGCTCTATAAAATCGTAATTATTGGAGTTATGTAAATTTCAAAAAGTAGACATAATAATATAGAAAGACATGGATTATTATAATCGTTGGTGCAGCATTGGTCCATTGTCGGTATTTAAATCTTATTTTCTTCGGGGATACTAAGTAGCTTATACATCTTTAAATCTCACGTATTACGTCTGGCTTTTAAATAAGAAAGCATGAATTCTTCTTCTTAATCCTCGTAATAATCTTGCTTTATACAGTAATACAGCTATTATCTTTTAAATTCACTACGATGTCTAAAGTGCTTATTGCATCTCACATGAGAAGGATCTAATATTTAAAAGCTTAAAAGGAAAGTGACTTTTATTAATGAAATAACCTTTTGAAATTTGATCGAGTATATTTTCGAAAAATCTTTTTAATACATTTAGTAACGTAACAATACCTTTTTTATATCTTCTTCTGCGATGATTGAAATTGATACGAGATTGGGTATATTAGGTATCATCCATATGGCTATCTAATCTTTAAAGCAACGATATGAACAACGACATAATTAACGCAAAGGGAAAATTACAGGTTAGTCAATTACGTACACGCGTTCAATACGTTTGTTTAATTACATCTGGAATTAATTACTTTAATGTAGCGTTTATGCGCGTACTAGGCAATTAATGGAAGAACCCTATGATGTAACGCGCACAAATTACGATCACAATTGCTGATTTGCACGTTAGTCCATTACTGAAACTGCAAGGACTTAGTGTTCTCACTGGACTGACCCTAAAAGAAACAGCCAATCGATTTTTCAACAAAAATAAAAATTATCCACTTCACATATGAGAGAAATAAAACGTGAATATATTTATAAAAATTGCCAACAGTTCGATAAAAGCAGTCTGTGTCTCGAACCTGTTTTAAAAATACTATATACAAAATTATGATGTCATTTTCTGTAACGTAAAAGACTATCGTTAAGCTACGTAAAGAATTAAAACAGTTGCAAACTAATCGATTTACTCCTCTTCGCTCTTCTGACCCTAAAACCCTCAGTTTTAATTAATCCACATTCGAGGAAAAGGGGGGAAAGAATTTGCCTCTTTAAAAGTCTATATTACGGAAAAAATTCTGATTTATCACAAATTCCGAATAAACGGATAATATAAAAAGAAAAAAGAGGTGAAGAGAGAAGAATTTGCCTTTTTTTGAGTTTTTAATGGAACGGCAATAAGCGCGTGGTATCTCGGCGAGCTGAAAGGTGCCAGAGAGCGGTGAGCACACGCGTCAATCAGCGTCGATGATCGCTCCTTGGAGTTGGTCGTACTCAGGAGCACCGATGCCAGTCGGGTTGCGAGCTTCGACCGCGAAGCTCGGCCCAGCACGCGGCTTCCTCCTCGCAGGTGCGACAGTTCGCGTTCATGCCTCGACCCGTGGAAATCGCGCGTTCACCTCGATGGACCGTACGAGGAGAGAGAACGACACGCACTCCAAGCCGACACTCTATGGGAACAAGCGGCTATTGGGTAATCAATCTGGAAAATAAAAAAGAAAAACAAACCTGTGACGCGAACTGTGATTTTAGTTGCAATCGATTTTTGTTGATCTTGGTTTTCCGAATGAACACTTTTCGAGTGAACACTTTCCCATTGTGTTACTTGCATCGTGTTATTTACTTATCACTTAGGGGTAGATTTTAGCGAATCGCGATAATTAAGGCGCATTGTGATTTCCATTCGAGTTTTCGTTTTCGACTTCGCGATCTTTGGCCGTTAAAATTGCTACCGTTCCGCATTAAAATGAAATTTTGTAGTACAGCTCAGCATCTGTAAGCAATTTGATCGTATTTTCCATGTGATCCTTGGCTGCTAGTACCGCGTCTGGTTTTATGCTGCTTCCTCGCCTCAAATTTTTTGCCTTCACACAGTACGTGGTACAGTATTCGTTTGAATCTTGAATTGCTTGGTGAACAACAGTTTTGCTTCGTGTTGTTGCATCGAATTACGGTTTGTTGGATTAGGAAAATGTTGATAATTATGGTTGTTTCGTGATAATTGTCACGATTTTCTTTTCAAGTGTAGTATTTGCCTTCCATTCACATGTTGTATTTTTTAGTGAGAATTTCTGTTATCTCTTACCATTTAACTTAGCGATAATGTTTTTTTAAGCGCTGATTAAAATACGAAGTTAATGTACTCTTTAATTCATGTTAGTTTGTCAAAGCGTTGTTTTCGTATGGAATTTAAGAATTATTCAATAATGTTCATTGTATTTCATTTTTCTTTATGTTTTCTTTTTATTTAAATTTACTTCTTTTATATTTTATATTTTGATACGACTATTCTTATATCGAATTCTCATCAATATTTATTGCATTTTTTTTTTAATATAGTAACACAAATAAATATAATATAAGTAATTACTAACGAACGACGTAATAGTAATATAAATAGGAACTGCTATCAAACGACAAGATTTCCGATATTAACGAGATTCTTGATTTTCGTTCGAATGTTCGTTTTTGGTTGTGTTTATTTTATGTTAAATATTGGTAGAAAGTACACATTTCCAATTATGTTGGAATGTAAATTTTGCTTAAGGATGAAATTTATTTATTTGGAATATGAATATTTCTTGATCTTCTTTCAAGCAAACAATTACAATTTCTTCAACAGCGGGGAATTATGTCTTCGATTAAATACTTTTGTGTTTAATTTTTCATTGAAAGTCAATAAACGATAAAAGAAATGAACATTCGACTGTAAAACTCGAATATCTCTATGTGAACAGTGCTGATAATCTGCATTTGAATGTGAGATTTGCTTAGAATTCAATTTTCGTGGAAAATTTCATATCTCGAAAACGTGTGTGCCGAAGAAGGGTGTAAATAAGTTAGCGATTTGAAAAATTTTGTGATTCAGCGTAGAAAACCATGTTACGAAATTCAATTCGCCTGTTTCTCTAATAAATACCGTTTTTATTCGAGTATCACGGCCGAAGTAATTTCGCTTGTTGGATTGAAAAGATTTGGGTGATAAAAAGGTCAAAACCTCGATTTTAATCAAACAAATGGATTAATATATAGCGCGTTCGTAGGCAACAAATGTGTTCCCGTGATATTAAAATGCCGTGTTGCTGAAAAATTTTAACGAATTAAAAGCTTTTATCCCGCTGACAACTGTAAAAATCAATTTCTATTTAACTGTCTTATAATTATAAAGTCCTTGAAACAGATGTGATCGGTACCAACGTCAAATTGAAAGTTCGTTTGATAATTTACTATGCAACATTTATGTCACAAAAGCGAAATGTTTTTGAGAAATATCATCAAAATTTTTGAAATTTCGTGTGATCATAAAATACTTTCAAAATACGATTAAAGATGATTATCTCGTTTGCGAAGAATCGAGAAACGAAGAAGCGAAGAAGCGATGAATACAAACAAATCGATATTTACGAAAGGAAAAGATCGATCAGATTATCGAACGAGCGAATGGGAATTTATTGATTACAAAATGGACAAATAAACATCTGAAGAAAATATCTTCGATAAATCGGTATTTAAGATCATTTACGTGCATTCGTTATAATATTAAGAACCTACAGCAAGAGAGAGAAAAGAAAATACTCATAGTACAATAAGCGTTTTATATCCTTTGCATTTGTTCAAATGCAAATTCACAAAGAATCGCATTTCGAATAGCAAATATGAATCTTCTTTGGTTCCCACAATCTGTCAGTTTTTTCATTAAAATCCTGCCAAATGCAGTAGTGCGGTTACATCGCTGAAAGAGATGCAGCAGTTGAAATAAAATTCCGCCATTAATAGTAAAAAATATTCCGCGTCTATAATAAAAAGGGAGCAAGAAAAACCTCGATCGATCGGACTTCTTTGTGGCAAAGGAACGAGCTTCGTATGATTATCCAAATAAATCGACCAAGTTAGGAAGAGAGAATTACTTGTATCCTGCTACACGTCGTTTAAGCTTCGATAAAAATAATTGAAACAAAAGAAGAAACGTATTTCCATGTCGAAACGCACGGTTGTCATTCGGTTGGTTGTCTCTGGTTGTCATTCGATTGGTTATCTCTGGTTGTCCTCGTGGTTGTTTGAGCTCGGTTCATCGAATATTCTTCAGAAGAATAAAACGAATTCCATGAACGTCGGTTACCCGGCGACCCAGACGAAAGAACCTTCTGAATTTATCATCAAAACGTGAAAACAATACCGTGAGATATAATTATCACTGTTACACATGGAAACAACGATATTATTGGACATCTAATAAAAGGGACTTTGTGTGACCACTGTAATAATTGTCATTGAAATGATTTTAACAGTGGCAAATTTGATTTGCATCGTTTCATATAATTTAAAAAATATTACAACTCGAGTTACAGATATATCTTCTATGAAAAGGAAGATATAATAAAAACGATCGATAAGAGAAAATAATCCTTGGTTTGAGGATATTTAAACGATGCAAACTTGAAAAAGTAATGAAGATATCGCGTAAAATTTTTAAAAATTCATTTTTCGAATTTCGATGTATATACCACATAAAATTTATAGAAAAAAGTTATTTTACCAGTTTTGAAATATCGTGAAAAAGGAAATGAGCGAAAACGTAATTTTTATTCTATTTTGAAATTTATACGATTTATGATACATGTAGTGTAACAACTCGCTATGATGTATAAGGGTGCTGTATATCAGTTCTCGAGGCAATCTATCTCGAATTTCGGAGGCTTTAAATTGGTGTCTATATTTAGACACACCTGTAAATCACATAGCGTGGCAGAATTAAATTCGAGAGAAGATAACAATTAATAAAATCTATTTTCCTTTTATTTGTTACATCTAATATTTGCGAAATAAATATTTAAAGACACGACATATGTCGTATTACAAGGTAGCATAAGTGTACTGTAAGGTGACTTAAGTAGTAATGTAAGAAAGCATGTAAACCGGAAGTCGTCCAAAGCCGAAAGGCAGGGACTAAGTTTAATAAATAAAATAATAATAATAAAATATTTAAAGACACGAGAGAAATTAATCTTAATCACGATATAATAATAATATAAAATTTTGTATCTTCATAGAAAATTCGTATATTAAATAAAATCGTATTAATTGACATAAAGAATATGTACACGAATGCACCTGTATCTTTTGTAAACATTTATTATTTATATCTCGTGTTACAATTTTACAAAAGATATTTTGCGCTTTGTAATTAGGAATAACCCAAATAAAAATAAAATATTCGTGATTGTGGTATTTATAAAAATTTCAATAAACATCGAATTACTCCCGAATTATTCGTATAATATAGTTGTCACGAAAATTATATACACATATAAAATACAAAAACGCGCTTACTTAAAAATTGATATTATGTACAGCTTAAATATGGAAAACGATATTGTTGGGAGATCACATGACGATCGATGTACCTTGCAGAAATGTGTTTGGGATGACCGCCAATTACTTGAAAAAGTTACACGATGAAGATATTCCCGACTCCCTTGTTTCCTTTAAAACCGAAACTTATTGCCACGAAGAAACTTCCGTAACGATAATGGAATTTCATCGCATCACTTATGCAGATTATCATGGAACAGTAGATAATGGGTCGACAGCGACAAAAATATAATTATTTCGATATTAACGTAGCTTGCGTTCGTTTCGAGGGTGCAAAAAGTTTAAAAATAATCACAAAATCTCTCTGTTGTATTTTTGCGAGAAAAACAATTTCTGATGGTCACTGAAAATAACATTTTCATTTATATTCTTTTAATATCCAAAAATTTAATTTGTTAAATGTCAAATTTGATTTAAAATATCATGAAAAAGATTTTACTCGCACGTTCCATCAAAAGTGACTATTATTCATAGGTGAGAATTTTCTGATTAAATGATATTTTGTTTCAAATTTTTATAACTGTTAACAAAAAAGACTTGGAAAATGAGATACGAATTTAATGATAGAAATAAAAAGTAAAAGCGATCTTCGTATCTTTTACTGGCTAAATTATGCAAGTTCTTGCCTCTTCCCGTTTTTTAATAAATTCCAAAACTTTCTAGCTTTATTACTGAAGTTAAATGCTCTGTCTTTATGTGTCTATCTTTATTTTTTTACACAGCGCTAACCACTAAAAAGTGTCGTGTTATTTAAGAAAATTAAAATAAATTGTTATTTTCATCAGTGTCATAAACTGTCAAATGATTACGATATACATATATTAATATATAATATATATATTTAATACTGTTTTTAACGTAACCTAAAATTATCAATCTATTCATATTATCTTCCCCTATTCCCATCTTTATTTTTTATCATAACTCCCTATTTTTAACATTAACTTTAGTGTTTGCAATTATTTTATACCTCACGTTTATCTGGTAAATATCAATCTCTAATTAATACACAGAAGGTAACAACGAATTTGTTTCTCGTAAACAAAGGTAGCAAATAACATTTTAAATGGATGAAATTAAAAATGAAAACCGCTTGAAGCGGTTTAATTGCCCTAGAGCTAGGTTCCACAATTTATTGACGCTTTCCTGTTAATTTCTAACTACATATTACGAAGCTCCATGGGCGATTACGTTGCGTTGTTAGATTTGGACCAAATTCCATGCATACGAGCCGCGCTACGCCATTAATATTATAGTACTGCTATAATCAAAGCTCTGTATAATGATCTTAATTCAAAAGGGCACAATGGAACGTTGCACGACAGAAAGCGTTTGTATAATAGGTTGTCCAGGCAACATCACGTTCGAACATCATAATAAATGAATAATAGAAATTCGAATGCAACGATAATTCTTTTGAAAAGACCTAGCTTTCAAGATTTAACAATATAGCTTTTAAGATTAAATATTTCTTTAATTCAAACGTAATTACGAAAGATACAATGAATATTGTTATACTTTTATGAATAGTAATAATTAACGCTCCATGTCATACGTATTTCAGCATTGTTTTTCTTACAAAAATAACAAATAATTATCTCTCTCTGGCGTTAACAAAATTTAATAAATTTCTGCGTAAAGAGATTATTAAAAAAATATTGGTATATCATTATTCGTCAAATAATCGAAATATCCATTGGACAAGTGACTGAAAACATAAATTTCACGTTTTCCAAAGTTTATACAAATATTACGAAAGTTCAACGTTGATTTATGAAATTCAAAATTGGTAATTTTTCATTGGAAAACGAATCCGGAGAAAAGTCGGAAAATGTTACCAACAATATTTTAACAGATATCGTTGAAAATAATTCACCTGAAAAATTGATCATTTCATAAAGCATTAATTTAATGTAACAATTACACGAACTTTTCCTTACGTGTAAACGAAACTTCAGTTATAATAATTTCAATATTAAAGAAAAATATTGTACATATATACATGTCGAGTTCTCATTAGGGTGTGTAACGAATCTTCATTTGGATTAGACATTGTTGTTATGCAACAGAGAAGATATTTACTAGTACAAATATGATTATTACAAAATTTGACAAGTAACCGTGGTGATTAGATACTCGAGATGCTAATGACAATGATCTTAGGTTCAATAACAAATCTTAGATTCAATGACAAAACGGTCAACGGGATAGCAAATGCGCTTTCTTCCAAAGTCTAAGTCGAACTCAACTTACTTGTCCACAGTACAAGTAGAACTCAACTAACTCTTTGTTAAAACGTAGAGTTTTCACTGATCGTAAAGACGGTGCGTGTAACTCGCTGATGAGATCGCACGACAATGAGACTGATGAAAACTCTCCTCTCCTTACGATCGCGTTCGTTTATATTATATTGGTCCAGAGGTACCGATAAAATTCCAATTGTTAGACGGTTCCCGAAGCAGCGACATTGTTTCTGTCCGGAGTTTGATTATTAATACAATATGTGTGTGTCCTACGATATTGATACTCCGAGGCAAAACCACACGTGGCTTGATTTGTCCTCGAACATGTCACGACCGCCACACTTCAAATCCGATGGACTGATGATGGAGATAAAGATGTGGCGACATTCGACGACAATGTATGTCGCCGAAGTGCCTAATGAGCCATCGATATCCCAACGGTCCTTCCGCCGAATGTTCTGGAAGAAGGCGTGCGTGGTAACCGTCGCGGACGTTTAACAAACGCGCGGATAGTGGAGATATTGAGGGATGACAAAGAAAAAAGAAACAGATCCAACCGAAAGTCAAATTGTAAAATCTTCAGTCTTGGAAAGTCACGGCTGGAGTTCAGAACCAAATCGTAATTAGAGTAAACCAAGTGTTCAAAAATAAATTCTCTTTTTATTTTTGTATATTTTATTTTTATTTTCATCCGAGATTTCCTTTTTTTATTTTACGTGGCAAACACGTGTGCTTCTACAACTATATTTTTAAACAGAGCTATACAACTATTCCAAACCTCTGTTAGGTAAAAACGTCCATCCCGTGACCGTAGCTACGTTTAGCGACCAGATGTGTCACTTGGAGCCCAAGTCTACTGTCATAAATCTCGAGCAAACATAATCGGATTAAATCATGAACAAATACTTTTAAGTTTTATTATTTAAATACAGCTATGATAAAAAGTCTAGACTAAAGTATTGGGGATCTTGCAAAATATTCCAAAAGAAAGGCCCCGATGTTTTTTCATCTCCGACATATATATTATATATACATACATATACATGTCGATATAAAGCCACGTTATTTAATGAAATTTCTGATTTTTCGAGTCGTCGGTAATAAATAAATCACCAGACAGCTCTAATATTCCTATCACCGATTAAACGTGGCTTCATATACGACGCAAAAAGGCCGAGGGAAGCCTAGTACGTCACACGTAAAAATATTCGACTCGTTCATGAATAATAAATATTCTCGAAAAAGTTCCAAGGTGGTTGAAAAATAATCCAGAGGCGTCTTCGATATCAGCGAAAAAATATCGGGCTATTTGTATTCACCTTTATCGAATTATCATACTCTTTGTCGTAAAGTTTTTACAACTTTACAAATCCGTGATCTGTAAAGTGGAAGACCTGGATTTGACAAATACGTTTATTGCGATAACGAGAAGGGAAATAACAAGCATGGAGGAATGAATATGTTCCTAACGAACGAAAAGTATTTCAGTCGAAGTATAAACACGGAACGAAGATATTGAGGATAGACATTGAAGAGTAATGATAATGTTAATACTTATTATTGTTAACTCTGCAGAATATCTGTTATAGATGACTAAAATTTTGTGCCTTAGATGTTTAAGACATAAATTGTGTAAATGGTTCATAGAGCTCGATCTGGACTACTTGGAAAGGAGAGGAGGCGATACGATAACTTGTGAAAACGCCGAAAGTGGATCGAAAGAGGAAGAAAGCCCTGCAGACACTCTGGATCGTGTCAAAGTTGTGTTTCTCGGTGCACCTGGGGTGGGAAAGTCCAGCATAATTAGGGTGAGCACTGATTTCGTTGAATCGAATCGATATCTATCATCACTACACGTGTTAATAGAGATTCTTTCAGAGATAATTAGTAATAATTATTTGTAATTTTTCAATGATAATTTTTTACATTAAATATTAATTTTTCAAATTTTCCGATATTGTTGTAGTCAAAGGTGAAATCTTTCGCGCTGTAGAATGACAGAAATACACTGATTTTCGAATAAAAGTTGCTTAATCCAATAGCGATTTTAGTTTGTTAAAGTAAGTATAAGTAACACCACAATACTTAAAATATTCGAATTTTAATACTATATCTGACTTGATGTTCGAATTATACATTTGAAATATATGAATAAAACTAGAAACTGTTAACTATTATTGAAGCAAGTGCTATCAGCTTTTCATTCTTTTGAATACGTTATTTATTTATTGTAATATCATGAAGCGTAATGATGAGAATGCTGGGATTTCGACACAATAAAACGTTAATTCCACGATGAAAGCTACTATGTTATTGATATTTATCTTAGAAACACGAACTAAACTAGCTAAAAATAACACGACCAAACATGACTATATCTTCCACCTGATTAAAGCTTTTGCTATGCGATGAAGACTTTTATTATTTGAAAAAGAAAAAAGATACAGTTTAACAAAAATAGTAAAATATGTACATCAAGTTTTTCGTTTGCATTTACTGTTCGTTTCAAAAATACTCGATTAACAGCAGTGTGATACAGGTCAAATTTAAATAACTGCAATTAAAATATAAAATTACATTTAAAAACAAACTTCGAATCGTATCAAATTATTATTCACAATATTTTAACATCCCATTCAAAATTTCTTATGGAAAATCAATGAATTTTTAAACACGGTATTTTCTGCACATCAAATTTTAGAATTCTGTTCCATCAAGCAAAAGCTTTTTATCGACAAGGAAAAGTAACTTCAACGAGTAACTTCCACATCTGTAAACATACTGAAAGCAAAGAAATGTTCAGCATGACCTTTGTCGTAAATTCTATCGCAACTGGTTGAAGGGGATAATTTCTTAATACATCCTATTGCACCCTTGCTAATTAGACACTAATTTATGAATACACGACACATATTTGCTCGTTTATACTTTCCCTTGTTGTAACAAGAAATTGTCAAAATAAACCTTGTTATCGTGATGCACCTTGGTTTCCGCAGTCTCTGTCTCTTCCGGCAATTTCGCGTATCGTACGAAACAATTGAAGGATCTTGAACGTGATGAAGAACTAAGTACGAAGCGTAAATTAATGCCGCGGGCACGTAACACGGCTATCGCGTAATTAAACGCAACTGCGCCGACGAATGTTGCACTTCCGCGAGATATTTATCATGGCAACCCGATTTAACAAACACACCCTGCTCGTTAATAAAACGTTAGTATCGTCGACTGGAATGAAAGTTATAACGAGCGATACTAAGGCAGCACGAACTCTTTTCTTTCATTATTTTATCCGGTTCTTTCTTCTCCTTTCCCTCCGTGTGTTCTTGCATTGAAATTATTCGATTTGTTTTATACAGTGGATCCTTATTTTTCAAAAGAGCATTATTTCGTCAAGATACATTTCATTTTAGCGTGTGAAAATTTAATACCAAAATCCATTGATACAAAAAATACCAAAAATTTACTATTATTGTTATCTAGAACTTCGCTAGCGATTTTCTAACTTTTGTTTGGTAATCTTTTATTAAACAGATTAAGTAGTAATAACAAGTTAAATAAATTGAAAATATCAGGAAAAGGCAGAGTAGTATAATTTCTGTTATTATTCATCTTTCGATAGAATTACGATGAAATTTAATATTTCCTTTCGTTTTATGGATACATAGGGAAATTTAAGGTGTCGAAACTGCGAAGAATAAAATTTACACATACTACTCGAGGGAAGGTCGTGAAAATAAGAAAGTGGAAAAGCGAGACCTGTTAACGCTTTAACCTGTTAAAGACCACGATCGATGTTCGTAAAAGCTCACTGGGGACTGAAAGAAGTCACGCGTGACTACATTTTTTATGAATCCTCCAGACGAATGTAATAGTTGATAGAATTTTATGTAACATAAGAAATTATACCATGAAAATTGACAGAGAAAATAAAAAATGTATGAGTTTATTTAAGAAAATAATAAAATTGATTTTGTAGCGAAATCTGTATGGAAACGATAGGATTTAAATAAACACGATAGGATCACTAATTATAAAGAATATGAAAAAATAATAAATTAAGTTACTCGATTAAATTATTAGCTAAAAATTCATAATATTTTCATTCTGAGATCTATATTTAATTTTTTAAATTAATTTGGAATTAGATAAATGAGCTCAATAATAAATAGATCGTTAAGTTTTCCAGAAACTGATATCGATTTATTTTTATGCAATTTGAGTGTTATTGAAAAAGTACGAGTAAGAAGCTATAATATTTTCCAGTGAATATTGAAAAATCGAGAAGGAAAAATACAAGTTTACCACATGTGCATAATATCGACATTTGTGCAGTCGATAAAGCTAGCAAGAGGTTCAGCTTTTCGGTTCAACTGTGACGAACATCGCTTTACAAGATGCGAATGACTTCCGCTCATTTCCGAGGCCATTTTCCGGTTACCTGTCGCCTCTTGAGGAAATTGAAAGTCGTTGAAAAGGGGAGACGGAATATAGCATCGGGAAATGTGTCAAATACAAGATTTTTTATTAAATTGCAGTCCCATATATAAACTTTCCTCCTCTAAATAAAATTCTTTTCGTTTCTCGATTTTAAGAATATTATTTATTTAAATACAGAAGCAATAAAAATACGATAAAGTTGTTTCCCTTAATTTTTATAGTTCTTTTTTTTAATATGCGATTACTATTCGAATCTCGTGTGTGGTTCGAGTGACGCAAATTTGTTAAAACTTCATAGATAATAAAAACGTCTCTCTTTTTCTTTCTTTATCATCTTGAATTATAAACGAATGAATATCTTTTTAACTAGACTTTTTAACTGCATGCATTCAATCGCATAAGCAAAATAAAGCTATAAATGCTTAATACGTTTTCTAATTTATTTTATAATATATTCGCTATTCAAAAAATATCGTATACTATGCTACAAAATATCATATATTTGATTCTATGATTATTTTAGATAATTGTATTTGCATTTGAAAAATTTATCGATACTAGCATGACGTTATTAAAAATTCAACAAGTGAGACAAGTTGACAAGTGGTATGTGTAAATATATAGAATCCTTCTTCATGTACCATTCTCGTGATATATCGACAAGTATAGCGATGCAACAGGCAAGCTATACTATATAACAAGGCATATACACTACACACTACACACACGCGACAATATTGTATTTCGAAAGTACATATAGAAATTCCAAGCCTTGGACACTTTATCCCATCGGACTCCCATAGATTTCATACTTTACCTTATACATTTTTCTACTATCCAATATAACCCAACACAATAGCATAGTCCATTGGATAAATCGTTTTGCAATTTCCATGAAGCAATACTCCCTTAAATCAAAGGTTCTCATCCAGGTAGCAGTAAATTTTATTTGCTTCCTTTATCTTAAATTGTTCATTTAATTTTATAGCCGCCTATCATTCCGAGCGATTACCTTACAATACATATCTTCCCATAAATTTTCATCTTCTTGCAATGAAATTACTTGTAATTCTATATATTTCTTCTCCCTTTAAAATACAGGTGCAAAAATCATCTAGTTTACTGTATATTCTACATGTATTTATAGATTACATTGTAAAAATTCTTACAAAAATGAATGAATATATAAAAATAGTCGAGATAAATTTTTAGTGATATTGCCCTTCTTGTATCAATGCAAAAGCTTAATTTAAACTAGCAGAATAGCGCTATATTAGTGTGATTTTTAGCTATATTCTTCATTATAGTTCTAATAAAGTTCAAAAACTTTTGTATAACGTAGATAATATACCCATAGTAATAGAAATTTGCTGTAGTAAATGTCCAAATATGATACTTTCAGTGTGAGTCACTGTACATTAGTCACTGTATCTTATTTTAATTATAATTTATACAGCAGTAGATCGTGGGTACTTTACCTCATCGTTGCATTCCAACAGATGAAAAATGTAAATGGAAATTATTTTTAAAAAATTACCTCAATTAAGACATCGTTTAAATCGCATGAAATCACTAAGAATATTTAAGTATAATATTATTATTAACTTTTTAAATCTCTTCAATATTTATTTATAAATTTCTAAAATTAGTTAATCTCTAGATATTTAAAAATCAACATAGCTACTGTTACGGTCAATAACGAAATTAATTTAAACCCATATAAAATACCATCTCTCTCTCTCTCTCACTCGGGGCAAATCTAAATCTACTCTTTGATAAGTCGAACGAATCGTCGATTGCGTACAGCACTTCAAACCAGTTGATAACTTTCGAGTTCCCCATGAAGTTCCAGGGTTCTCACCATTTCTTCCCGTTAACGAGAACGACGATCTAAATCGTAAACCGACACCAGTGTTAGTACTCGTTTATGGTTGCAGCAATTCGTGTGGAGCGAATTCTGCGAGGAATACAAACCGACCGAGCGCAGAGAGACTTTCTATCCGAGCGTGGTACTCGCCGATCGATTGTACGAACTAAAAATCACAGATCTACCGATGATCCCGTATTTTCCGGTCAGCTCGCACCTCGAATGGACGGACTTCCGTTATTACGGACTACGAAGTGCGAACGCTTACGTTCTCGTGTTCGATCTCAGTAATCAGGACACGTTTCAGGTACGTATATAAATACGAAAATACATATATTGTAATGATTATAAAAAGCGAGCCATTGGGCCACTACTAAGCCTGCATTTATAAGATGACTTCCGTACACTTCGCCGATTTCTATGATTTTCCAATACGTCGTTCAAGTTAACGTTGTAAACAGCTTTTTCTAGTACGTACGTTAGATGTGTTCGTACCGCGATTCGTTCGTTCATACGCCCCACGCTTCAACTTCTAAACACAGGAAGATAAGAAACAAAACAAAAGGAAAGAGACTTGCAATTAATTAAGCTACGCGAGAACCATGAATACACATATAATATCATGTCCGTAGATAAATCTAAGCCAAAACTAACTCACACTAAGATAAAAAGTAGCAAAAATATTTTTATGAATATTTCGGAAACAAAGTCAAGTAGCAATTACCGTGGACAGTCTGGTAGATTTTTATCAACAAGACCTGATTATTACTAAAAATATATGAATTAATGATTGACTAATGATCAAAAGCAATATTTATAAACGGTATCTTCTCGTTATTATTAATCGAAATATTATTATTGGAAGTAATTGCTATAGTCTGTCAATCAATACGGAAGATTCTTTTCTATGCTATCTATAGCTTGATAAACAGACAAGCTGTGTACGTATAAACTTCTTAAATAAAAAGTTGTTCCATAGTGCGACTGCTTGACACTTATAAATCCTAAGATATCCTCTTTATTATATTAATTTCCAAAAATAAATTTTATCGTGTCGTAATATTCTACGGTAGCTTTAATAAAGGATAAAGTCGTTCTTTTTATATCAATATATTATCAACGATTTATTACATTTAGTACAAAGCTACTTCGTAAAAGCTTCGAATAAACGTGTTTATCCCTGAGAATGTTTTTAAAAACATTTTTTTCACCCCAATTGCCTCCAGACACCCCCATTTCATTAGAGACCTTTCTTTATGCTTAACAGAGGGGTGGAAACTTTCCTTATTCGATCTTTGTTGCGATTATCGTTCTTCTTTATACTCTCTCTACAGCGAGATGAAAAATATGCAAAAACTTGAAAAAAAAGAACTATCGAAGATTCTCGTTACGATATTCTTTTAATTTATTATTGCGGTTAGCATTTTAATGAATTTACCGAGTCAAAAAGCTTGACTTAGGGAATTTGTTATCAGTTAAGGAACACTACTAGGTTGAAAATGACTAGAAACAGAAACAAATGGAAGAAATGTTACTGAACAGATCTAAATCGACTTTATATGGTTACGAATATCGATAGTACGAGAAATAGAGTTTTATCAGTCTTTCGAATGAAATTTTGCGATATTCTGAGTAGGGTTGTCCAGTTGAATACACAAATCAAGATTTACGTATAATAATGCTTGAATCTTCTGCAACTGGTGTTTTAAATTATATTTTTCATGTACGCTCTAAATGCAAAACGTCGTCTAGTTTCGATTGATTTGCTTGATTTTCGCGAAAATTATGCAAAAAAAGTTCGATTCTTTCGTTTGTAAAACTCAATAATTAGACTACGTGGTGGTTAAATCATTACTATTATTAGTAAATTATTATGCATCAGAGCCCTCCTAACCTATGGACAGGGATATTTCATCCACAAAAAACGTCTAGTACTGAATCTATAAAAGATCTCAGACATTTCAGGTATCTCGGATATTTATTAACACGCTGTATATTATGATACTTTTATGACTACTGTAACGTTACCAAATTGTATCGATATATAGACTGCGGATATTTATGCAAATTTATATTTTTATAAACGCAATTAGAAAGATAAAATTTAGACAGAGGTTTCTTTCAATTATTAAATATCTTAACTAGTATTGTACTTTACATATTTTACATATCTTTACGTGTTACGTGCATTTTATGCGTCTTTGCAATTTTACATTTCCCATAAATGTATAAAAACTCAAAGTCTAATAATATGTATGCGATACTATAAAATATGATAGATATTACTTATATATCTATATTAAAACACTTTCATTTATGACACGACAGTATATTAGGACGTTACGAGAACAAATCTACGAAGCACGGGATATGAGGGGCATACCGTTATTGGTAGTCGGGAACAAGCAAGACGAATTGTCGCCTGCGGCTGCTTCCGGAACTCGCTACAGGGACATCGTTAATCTCGTTCGGAAGCACTGGCGATGCGGCTACGTCGAATGTAGCGCCAGATTTAACTGTCGTGTTGTGCAGGTACGTATGATATAAATGTATATTATTAATACGTTGACTGTTATGGCGATCAGTAGGGTGGTCTTTACTTTTTTACCTACGATATTTTTGTTAGTCTTACTCGCCTATATTGTGACACTTGGAAAGAGAATGATATGTACAAAATTTCAGAATAATTGCTCGAAAGAAAATGTAATAAAAACAGAATATATATATATATATATATATATATATATATATATATATATATATATATATATATATATAATAAAAACAGAATAATGTATGTATGTGTGAAAACTTTGGAATTCGAAAATTTCGAAATCTGATGATCTTACAGATTTAGATTGACACATCCTAAACAATGATCTTGAACTACTCACGAAGATAAAATTAAAGTATTAGGTTCTTCATAGATAATACATTTGTATAGTAACATAAATTTATTACGTAAATCAAATTACGCAAAATAAGCCATATAAAAAAATATTTGTTCATTAATATATAAAATAAACTTCTACTTAGATAATATTCATAAACTTATATAATAATAATATATAATATTCATTTTTATGTGAGCTTTATATAAATTACAAAATAAAAAACCAAAGGTAAATATGGATAATTTCTTAACACAAATTATCATAGCAGCTATGCTTCAACAGTACTAATTGATCCCCTAAACGGGTAAAACGGAGATCGGCTTTGGTTAATTGTTCATTGGGCCCAACCTATATATCTGCCAGTAAACAGTAAGAACATTTTATACTTTTACTGTACGAATGACTTACAAGAATTTTTTCTCCACTTGAGGAGTTAAGAGACAAAAATAAAACACAAAAAATCGTAATTATCAATATTAACTTAATTACTGTATGTATTTATGTAATACCACTTGGCATATCATTTGTAACTTTTTATCCATATTAGATTCAATCTGATTTACTGAACTTCCGTTTGAATTAAAGATTTTATGTTGAGTAGATTTTATCCAATACTTTCCATTTGAATTGTTTGTGTTTAAAAGAGCAACAGGTTTTTTCGATACAATTTGAGAATCATGGTTACTTTTAGCTTTTAAATGTATATTAAAATTAAGTATTTTGTTAGATCGAAAGGTATCTCTTTCATCTGAATCAGGTCTTGGTGTTAGAACTTCTGAATTATTGAATGGAATAGGTTCAAAAATTAAACTTTCAGAGTCTTCAGAATATGTGTCTTCACTTACATCTACATGTTTAATGTCTTGTGTACACATGTTTCTTGAACTATACAAAGACACTATGCCATGCTTATTACTTATATCACTGTCATAATCTGTTAACCGTCTTTTCTTTGTTATTGGCCCATTTTGAACTAAAACTCGTTCATGATCATCTAACTGCTTCAATGTATCTGTGATATTTTGACATGATGAATTTTTATTTAGTGTGTAATTTGTACTTTTCTTTCCCACTGTAGAATATGTTGTAAGTGCTTTAGTTATGTTAATATCTTTTAATTTATCGAACATGGATGATGGATTTTGTCCACTTTGTAAAATATCATTGTTGTTACCAGTTTGATTTGAGGTCTGCTTTGTATTTATGATGTTAGTATCCATTGTATTTGATGATATTTCATTATTCTTATCTTGTCTAATATTCTGCTGAAGTATAGTATTATTATTTCTCTCCCAAATGTTCTTCTCTGAACTTTTATTTATGTTTGATGATTGTTTTTTATAAGCATTTGTTGAAAATATTTCATTGTAACTGCTACTTTGTGAAGTTGTTTCACTTCCTACTATTTCCAGATCATTACTATTAATAGCCCATTTATCCTGTTCATTTGAAACAGTACGATTACAACTATTAATGATTCTAATCCACTCAATATAAGAATCTTTTAATTCTTCTTGTAGTTGAGATAGTTCCTCTTTTAATTTGCTCATAATACTATTGAAAATGAATACTGTATGATTAGCATCCTCCAATGTTACTATATCTTCTGTAGTATAGTTTGATTGTATCTTAATTATGTGGAACTGATGTTCTAAAAGTTTATCTTTTAGCTCTTCTACTTTTCCTATAATATAAGGCTTAAAATTTTGAACAATCTTCTGCGTCTTTTTATTTTCCTGTTTTCCTATTGTTTTCCTTTTTATTTTCCTGTTTATTCGCTGCAAAGCAATGGGTATGAATGAATTTAAATCACGAGAATAATATTTTATTTTACTATACTTATGTTCTTTTTTATTAAGTCTTACTTTTTCACTTTTTTTGCATTTTCTCATATTATCTTGAACTTGTTTTAGTTTATTCCTTATGATGCTACTACTATCAATCATATTTATATCACCTTCTTGATTATCAACTCTCCTTCCTTTATCCTTACTATCTTTTTCAAATGTGCCTACGTGTCTTTTAATGTCATGTTTTTGCATCTTATAATGTACATTATTATTTGAATTTTTTCCCACGAAAGTATATATATCATTCATTGTATCAAAATTTTTTGTTGTATTACATGAATATTTATTATGTATTAACCCACTAAAAACTGTCTCATCACTAAGTTTCTCTGTCAATGAAGTAATTTTGTTTATAAAATTTCTTTTCCTAAAACAAAACACACCCATGTTTTTTATCTTTGCGATACATATTTCATTAATCAATATATTTTATTAATAACGCTCCTGTATACATTTCATCTCAGAATACATATAAATATTGATAATCTTAAACTTGATAACATATTTGAAAATCATTGAAATCTTATCTGTATAATTAACCTATTTAAATATTTATAATTAGGCAACTTTTATCCAATCATAGAAATTGTACTTTTATTATCATTACCATATTTTAGCGTTAACGACCATAATTACTTGCCAAAATTATTCTTTTATCGCTACAAATATAAATCATCATATTGTATAAAAGAACTACAAATATACATTGTACATTGACGAAACATATGAATATATCATACTTTGATTATAATTTATTGATTATAATTGATACTTATTGATTATAATTTAAGAACATTTACCTGGGAATAGAAGATATAATAATAGATTTACATACATACATACATTACTTAATTATTCGAAACGATAAGAGAATTACGTTTTGATACCTCATCTCGCGTTTCAAATTACGCATATGCGATGTGAACAACCTACCATAACCTAATAAAACCGCTACTTCGAGAAATTTTCGCCCCCTATAATGCCAAAATGAAACTGCTCATTAAAATCTTTTATAATTGAAAATACATTCATAACTTGTTTATGTTAATTTGCAAACTTCTTTTGTCTGGTAATGCAATAAATAAACCATTGATCAAAATTAAACTACTTTAATATTTAACCATTAACAGTTCCAATTGTATATGAATTTACTAAAGTATTTTAACCTTAAACTTTGTTTATCTAAGTAAAAAATATTAATAATGCAATTTTTTAATATAATTTTATAAATTTCATAAAATTTAATATAATTTAAATAAATTTTAAGAATAACATAGAAAAATTATTTTCATGAACTAAAGTACATTTTTTGCGTCTAACAGGTATTCCGTGAACTGATGAAGAGTATTCAAGCCGTCGAAGGTAGACCACCTTCTCCCACGCCAGCACCCTCGCAACCTCTACGATCTCACTCGCACGACACCAGCGAAAAATGTATTCTTCTCTGACATTGAAGCCAGAAAATCAACGTGCTCGATTTCTGCGACCACATCATCAAAAGAAGTTGCTTCTATCTATACCATGACACAGGGTCGTAGTTAACTCGAAGCGGATACGAAAAACAAACGTTGTGAAAAGATCCTCCATGCAAAAGCTCAATTGCACGCAGAATCCCAAATTATTCTCAATATCCCTCTAGTCGAGTTGTAATCCGAAACAGGAGTCCACTCAGGAGCCTTTTGTGGTTCATTAATCGACAATGCAGAATGCAGTATTGTGATTGTTGGAGACATCGAGATTTTTCATGGAAAGCATGGCCACCTTTTGCGCATAAATGACAAATATTCTAAATTTAGTACAGTTTTCTTGTGTCTTTCGTAAATTTAATGCTGTAAGTACAAACTGAAGCGAGTAAGGAATAATTTCACTGTTATTTTTTTAACAATTTTAAAGTTGTAATGATCGTTCGATCGCTTTTCGTGAAAGATCTCTCAAAGCTCATGAATTATCAGTATTACGAGAGTATGAAGTTAGTAACGAAGGAAATACCGAATATACTTTGCGAATCGAAGAACCTTAATATCTCGTCTGTGAATATTCCCACCGAAACTGCTCATCGTGTAACTTTAACACTGAAAAATAATGCAATCATGTTGTACAACTGCACTTTCGCGTCGAGATCGACGGAAAGATTGCAAATACGTATGTATGTACGTAACCGACTGCCGAATCCCTCTATGTACAATTTCATTTCTACGATTTACTTTATAATTCGCTCTGTAAATATATCATGAATTTCTTCTATTCTGTACAAACAAAGTTTATAAATGAATTTATCTCACTTTTTCAAATTCCTACATAAGATTTCAAATAGTTTAACATGCGTAATTATATAAAATTGAAATACTACTTTCATTTTTAGAAATTCTTCATTAAGAATATATGTATCAGAGATAAATTTATTTATAGATTAGAATTGGTTATTCTATATACACCTCTAAAACCCATATTTTGATGAAAAATTAAGAGATCTATTGTAATTGCAAACGCAATAAAGTTCGCTCTATTTTTCTGTGATATGTTTTATTGTATAGTTCGTTGCTCTATTATTATATTGAACCTCGAGTATACGAAATTAATATTTTTAGTTCACTTTCCAATAATGCATTCGGCCTAATAATAATAATAGTAATAATAATAATAGTAATAATAATAATAATAATAATAATAATAATAATAACAATAATAGTAATAATAATAATAATATTAATATTAATAATAAAAATGATGATAATAGCGAAGAAATAAATGTAATAATAGCGTGTTATTGAGAGTTACCTCAAATCAAGCAATAGTGTATACAATATACATATATTTTACTATACTGTTAAGGAATTAATCACTAGCCGTAAGCGTAGCTATTCATATTGTGAAATACCGTACACCTATACGTATGCAGATCTCTGAAAAGTACGTGTTATCTGTTGTTGTCGTTTGTACGTATTTTAACGTAAGAACATAATATTATTGGCTCAACAATTAAGCGATTGATAAGGAAACCGATTCTCCCGTTTAACAGAGTTCCACGCTCGTTGTACGATCGTTTATGAATATTTTATGATATAATTGCCAAAATCGGAAACGATACACGAACAATCGATTGTTATTTAATTTCCACGATCAATTTGTTGTCCAGTATACGCGTAGGCCACGCAGAATAAATATACATAAATGTTGAATATATCGAATAGAGCGACATACAAACTGTGCATTACATAACATACAAACATGTGTTCGTTGGTAAAAAAAAATCTTTGTATCGAAATAGTGATTCTAGACAAGGTACAGAAATTTCGACGCGAATTTGTACAGTCATCGAGAGTGTGTCGAATAAGCGTTGTTTTACATACAAAATATCACGCGTTATTTTGTATGCAGGAGTAATGCAATAAAAAAAGAAACTAAAACAAAAATAAAACACGTTTTGATCTTTTCATTCATCTCCTGATTTGCGTTTTGTTAAATTCCAGAAAATTACACTGCAAATATATAACTTTAATATCGACAAAAAAAAAAAGGAAATACTGATAATTAAAAATACTCCTCTAAGTATCATTAAAAGCTGTTACCAACAATAGGTATCAATGATTAATGTTCAACGTTTTGCGTTTTCAAAGGCAGAATAATATCTACATATGGACATAAAACTTCATGATAGCAAACGCGCAGCAAACAAGAAGTAAACAAAAGAGCATCACCGCCTAAATATTGCAACAAAAAATACCATTGTAGTTCGATCTCTGTTTTTTTAATTTGGAACGAAGCAATGACTAAATTTCACACTATATTTTGCAGAAATAAATTTACGTTAGGCTAAGACTAAATAACAGTAAACATATAATGTGGTTGATCAGTCTCCTCTTAACGTTCTAATAATCTTTCATTATAAAAATGATGAAAATTTACGTTTGAGAATCTTAGAAGACGAATTTGGGAAAGATGCTTCAGCCTTGGAGAGGACTCCGATTCCTCATGCGAACGGTGATTCTAAAAAATATGAAGAATTACAGCGACATTAATTTCCACGGACAACGACACGTATTGACGGTTGGAATTGATTTACCGATGTACGAGGTTACTCGCAGCCAATTTGCTTTTCAAAATTTTTATCGCTATCCGCAATATTGATAACTTGAAGATCTATAAATAGAAAGCAAATATGATATCATTTATGCTTTCGATTATATAAAAATATCTCTTTACTGGTAATAAATTATCTTAAAGTTCCTTCTCCGCATAGAGAAAGATTTGTCTTTGTTTGATTTGTTTTATGCCACTTGACAAATAAATTTGTTAACCGTTATTCTAAAAGAACAGAAAGGAAAAAAACAATTATATATTTTTTACCATTATTGCAAGAACATATTATACTTTTGCAAGGATATGAAAAAAATGAATTAAATGTTAAGGTGAGTACAACGAGAGGTGTTCCTAGTACAAGCGTAAACTTGAAGGAGGCTTTGTGCGAAAAGATTCCCATACACTATGATATATTGAGAAATATCCGACAAGAACATGGATCGTCGGTGATCAGTCAGATCACCGTGGAAAATATTTATCAAGGATTAAACGGAGTGAACACTATGGTTAGAGAAACTTCTGAGATTGATCCAAAATATGGGGTGACGTTTTTATACTATAACACATTTCTTTCTAAACGAAATTAATAACTTTTAATACAGAATTAAAAGTGAAAAATTTCATTTTGTGCAGATTAAATATAGGGGACTAACGATACCGGAAGTTGTTACACTGTTACCTCGAGAAGGAAAGTCACCAAGTGCGGAATCTGTATTTTGGTTGCTTTTAACCGGGGATGTTCCAACGCAAGAACAAACAGCATCGCTAATCGCTGATTGGTCTGCACGACGTCAAAAGAAGAAAGATTGGTGGTCAGGACCAGGTGGTGGAATCGTTGGTTCCGTTCTTCAAACGTTACCAAAAACAACGTCTCCTCTTGGAAAGCTGTCAGTGGCTCTTACCGTTTTTGATTCTCGCAATCACATGAATGAAGCTTTAAAAAATGGCGCCTTGAGTTATACTCATTGGGAAGTGAGTTTTAATATCTAACTGATAATGTTTTTATAGTAGACTTAAATTTAAAGACGGGCCCTTTAGTGTACACCAGATACTATGAATATTATATAATTACGCTTTTGTAATTAGAATTAACAACTAATTGTCCTTGCATTACCTTCCTTCCTATGTAACGAGTTAAGAAAAGAATTAAATGGGATATGCTTTAAAGCTAGGAAACGACAAAGTATAAAAGTATAATTTGAGTAACGAAGTCGGATTAAAATATTTGATTGAATTTGTTGAAAGTTGAAATTTCCATTATGAGGTTTATTATTTATGCTTCAAGTACATGTATGAAGATAGTATGGAGTTACTAGCAACGCTACCGGCAATAGTCGGTCTAATCGCTAAAGGCGAATTGAAGAACTTGGAAGAAGAGAACGGCGATTGGATACAATTTTTATCAGAATGTTTATGTAACGCATTTGACATTTCGAAAAACCATAAGAAATCGTTGATGGACTTCCTTCGATTATACATTGTTCTGAACGCGTAAGTAAATTGCATATCCTTATATACAAGAAATAATTTAAAAAAATGTTACAAATCAAGATTTTAAAAGCTTCTTTCCTCGCGATTTTCTAGAAGTACGATTGCGCGCATTTTTAAAAAATGCGATTGTTGATTTATAAAATCTATATTACAAGGTACTTTTATAGAATGAAAATGACAGAAATGTTGGCGTTCGTATTACAGAAATGTTTCATAAACTACTTAAACTAGAATTTAAAAAATTTCTTTTTATCGCTATATACACCCTTTCATTTATAGAATTTATATCACAAAATACTTTTATAGAGATGAAAATGGCGGAATACCTGGCGTTCATGTTACAGAAATACTCGGTGCTTCTCAATCATACGTCAACCAGGCTCTTGCAGCAGGAGCCTTAGCATATACCGAGGAACCTAAAAGCGGCACAATTTCAGAAGTAATGACGTTTTCGATTTCGATTAATTGAATAATTTCTACAATAATTATAAGAATTATTATCGATATAAAACATATAACTACTCGTGAATAATTATTACCTTAATGAACTAGTATATGGAATTCCAAACAAAAATACAGCGCCTTCTTGGCCAAGAATCGAAGGAAGAAAAGTTAAGGAACTATATAACCAGTGTAATTCAAAGGGATAAATTAACTGGTTACAAAGAAGCAGAGATTTGCGATCCGAAATACACCGTATTGGAAAATTATGCAAGAGAACATTTACCAAATGATTCTGGTATAAAGGTATACATGTGTAATGTATACGTATTGAGTATCTTTAGTTTTATTCATAGTTCTTCTCGAATATGTAGGATTTAAGTCTATGAACTCCTTACTCAAACTTGTATTTTTTTAATTTAACTTCTTTTACCTCTCCGAGTTATTAAGCAAAAATTTGATAGTTGTATTCTTATCTCCAGTTGTCACAAACCATCACTAAAATTCTTTCTACAATGATGAAATCTGCAAAAGGAAAAAATATTTATCCCGAACAAAATGCAATTGCTGCACCTATTTTTCAAGTATAATAACAATTTTATTTTAATTTTCACCTATTTATACTATAATTGTAATTTATTCTACATTTATTGTGTAAGTTCTATGGGCTGAAAGACATGGAATTCAATCAAATATTACTGTGCATGTCGCGAGCTTTGGGTGCAGTTGCATCGATCATTTGGACAAGAGCTGTTAATGCTTCGGTTGAACAACCAACATCCAAATGCACTTATTCTTATTTAAATTCTATCCAAGGGGCAAGAGGAAAACGTAAACGAGGGAAGCATACAAAAAATATTCGAAAATAAAGTTTCTTAAATTTTTGTCAACAATATTAAATCAACAATATTTCTGATATACAGTATTAAACATAATGTATGTGTGTGTAAATTATTATATTATACATAAATTATGTGAATTTTTATCAAACTTTAATATAGTATATCCTATTATTAATTATTTAAAATATTTCAAATCTACAGAAATTTTTGTTTAATCATTGAACCACCACAAACCTGAAATTTACTTTAATTTATAGTAAATGATGGAAAGCAGATAATATGAAACTTAACAAAGTTACCCACATATATTTTATACTTATGCATGAAGTACTTATTGAACGAATTAATTAACAAGTTATAATTTTAAACTTAGCGCTTATACGTGTGTATATTCGTAGCTCTGATGGTACATACGTATCGGTTAAGAATAATCTTAAAGAAAATGGCGCAATTCGATATCTTTCTACGTCAAAAATTATGAATCAAACTTTTAAAATTATCTATGAAAGTACAGTAATAAAAAGTATAAAAGTTAATGTTTTGTAATGAGTTTCAAATTAAATATTCAATTATGAAATGAATTTGATACAAATTTCTAGTATGTCGGTTCCTTTTTGTGGTTATACGTCCTAATATTAGATTTTTAGTATACAAAAATGCCTTTTCTTCTACTCTGCAGTTTATCAAATGTGTTAATACTAATCATATAATTATATTTCTAAGGACTTAAGATAATTTATTTTGACGTTAATCGATGCTTCCTAAAGAAAGCGTAATGAAAAGGTTCTATACTGTATGTATATATTTTTCGTGCTGTACATGTTGATAATAATTTTTGTATTTACGTCAATCTATACCATCTATTTGCATAAAAGATTTAAATTTCAGAAACACAACAATGGAACATTCTAGAATATTTTCAAATAATATATCTTCTACTATAGATGAAATTAGGCCCCTTATAGAAAATGTATTACAAATATATTTTTAATATGTATCTTACAAATTTTTATACAAACATAATATTAATTTAATTATTTATACTTGCAGCAACCAGGCATTTCATTAAGCACATTATTGAACATTCAAAGAGTTCAAACTCCTACAGAGCCTGTACCTCTTTCATCTGATAATTATATCATTGATGTTGAAGATCAATCAATGAATGATGTTTCAGTTCATGATAATCATCATCATCATCAAACAACTGCAACAGACAATTTTTTAAATAATATCCGTGAGGCTGCTAATGAAGTTGTGGGTGAAAGCCAAAATAATAATAGTAATAATGTTATTAATCATAATAACAATAATAATAACAATGATATAGAAGACGCTACAGCAGAGGCAGTACGAATTAGTCCACGAACACGTGCATTCTTTAAAGGACTTAAAAGATATATTCCTTTTGTTCTTATTCTTTTTGCCAAAGGCCTGTATGATCACAGAGCCAATATATTAAACTTTATAGTATTAGTTGTTGTATTTAATTATACTAATAACGTTGTAAAACGTGAAATTGCAAAACAAAACAATAAAAGTTGGCTATCACTCTTAGTTATTACGTGTTATATTATTGGATGTATAGTTTTTATTCATTTTGAATATGATACATATCTATTTTCTTCATATACACAATCTCTTAGCATTTGGGAATTACTGTGGTCAGTTTTAATAAAAGATCTTGTTTTGAAATTGATTACTATTATTTTTAAAGTTTTTTTAACATGTTTGCCTTCAAAACTTTTGGCTCTTCGAAAAAGGGTAAGTTCTACTATGGTTATTAAATATTATTAGTTAATTAGGAAATCAAATGACAATGTTATTTTAGGGAAAATATTTTGTTATGGTGGAGGCATCATCTCAACTTTCCCGATGTGTTGCACCTATTCAACCATGGTTATATTATTTTTTTGAAAGTTATCAAGGTTCAGAAAAGATCTTTGGAGTATTACTTTCTTTATTGTATATAGTAAGCAAAGGAACTGATTTATTTTCATGTATAAAATTATTTCAAACTGCTATTTGGAAGCTATTTCAAAATGTGGTATGTTTTATACTTTCTAGTAAATAAAAGAATATAAATTTATGAAACAAAATTAATAATTAACTGAATTACAGAATTTAGGAGTATCGCCATCGAAAGAGCAATTAATAGCATCCGGTGGAATTTGTGCAATTTGTCACGATCAATATTCAATGCCCGTGAGATTGCAATGTAAGCATATTTTTTGTGAAACATGTGTTTTAACTTGGTTGAATCAAGAATATTCGTGCCCATTATGTCGAGCAATAATCGCAGATGATCTTTTGTATCGAGATGGTCATACAAGCCTTCTTGTTCAGCTCTATTGACTTTCATATATAGTATATGAAATTGTATTTTTTCACTACTAATTGTACTCAATAAGAATTTGTATTAAGCATTTAATATATATAAAACGAAACTTTTTTAAATGCTTTATAATAATGTTATCTTTACATTAATCACTTATCAGTTATCCTGATATCCATAGAAAAAAAGTAATCTTTATATTTCGATAATTAAAAAAAAATATCGGAAGGTTATATAAATTTAACAGATGTGTAATATAACTTGTATATACGAAACAGGAAAATTATTCATATAAGAAAATAAAATTTATATCTTGAAAGTGATTTACCAATTATTAATTAATTATTTATTTATGAAAATAATGTAAGTGGTTCATCGAAATAATGAATAATTACAAATTGTCTTCATACATATTATTACATTATGTTTAGTGTCTTTATAACGTATTCAAAGGTGTGATTTTTTTTATTTCATACATGATAATGAACACAAATTGTCATAGTGTGAAAAAAATATAACTATATAAAACTGGCTTAGAATCTAAATTATATTCGTTGCTGATTATATTTTAACATTTGGTCGTTAACGTTCTAGATAAAACGTTGTGTGCATGTAATATAATTAAAATCACACTCGAAACAGGTTTCATTGATGTACAACGTATAAGTATTTTCTCTGAGACATTACAAAACATATTGTCATATAGGACTTTAACACTGACAATAAAGTAATTATTATATAAGGGTATTTTTTTAGCATACATAGAAAAATAGTTCATAAAACACTGGCTTTCAAGCGTGCTTGGAAGTACTCTCCATCGCCTTTAGTTGCTTGCTTGTTTATCTCTTTATGACGCTCCCTACTTACTAGTTCTTCTAAGACTTCTCCATCACCTTTAATTAACCTGTGAAAGCATTAACTTACATATAAATATATATTTTTTATTTACACACTGTTAATATATTTGCATTTTTTATTAAGAATACCTGTATCTTCCAGTTTCTTCATCATAAACTCTACGTATTACACTCTGCTTTTTTTCCCATTCCTCTTTTGTCATTGGTGCCATTGCTTTTGACTTTTCAGATACTTCTTGTGAATTATCTTTAGAAACACTTTCTTTGGGTTTGTCAGTATTTCGTGTTTTTTTCTTAGATTTTTTCAATTTCTTCTTCAATTTTTTCTTCATCCTTTTCTTCTTCCTACGCTTTTTCATAGCCTTCTTTAGTTTTTTAGTTTTTCTTCTTGCTTTTTTGCGTTTTTTCTCATTCTCAGAAGTATCTGTACTGCTACTACTACAACTACTGCTGCTACTGTTACTACTAGAACTGCTGCTAGTACTGTCAGTACTACTGCTAATGCTTGAGGAACTTGAGGATGACAAAGATCTTTTCCTCTTTGATTTCTTGCGAATATGGTCAGCTTTATCTTGTATGTCTTCATCTCTTTTCTTTTCTTTTTCCTTTATATGAGTCTCATCTGTATCTTTCCTTTTTGACTCTGCTTTTTCAGCACTAGTTTGTTTTACATGTCTTTCCTTCGATTCACTCTCCCTAGATTGTTCACTAGACTCCTTTATGTTTCTTTGATGATCATGATCCATAGTGCTTCTACTTCTAGACCTATCATAAGGTGGTCTTCGACTGTTATGATTTAAGAATCTGTTACCTCTCCTTTCATTATTATACCTATTATATTGCAAATTATTGTGTCTATTTCTATCATAAAATCCAGAATGTTTATAAGGTCGATATCCAAAAGTACGTTTACGATTATCCAAATATCCACTCCGCCCTTTATAATATCCTCTGCCTTCCCTTGGATTCTGTCGATATGGTCTAACACCATTTTCATATCTTTTATCCCACTTGTCGCTTCTCTTTTCCCTATCATTTTGGTGCTTAACCTCGTGACTGGAAACACTAGATGAACTGGAGCTGCTAGAACTACTCCTATGCTTTGACTTTTTCCTTTTGTCCTTACTGCACGTGTTACGTCTTTTTTTCTTAGAATCAGAATCATCACTCTGTGAAGACATTGATTGTTTCCTCTCTCTTTCGTCTTTCGATTTTATACATTGTTCTGGTCGTAAATCACCTTTTTCTCTATTACTCATCGTAACGTATTATTTATTCTCTAAATCAATTAAATTCGTATTAAACTTAGATATTATGTCTTTTAACATTTATTTACCGTTTAATTCCATCTACAATTAACCTCCTACATTATAATCGAAGGTTTTTTACTACGAAGTGTTCTCATACGAAATAATATATAAGAACCACATATAAGGGGATACGTTAACAACAAAATACCATAAAATAGTTTTTAAATGCATATGCACTATCAATATTCTAGTACATCCCGCTAGAACGTAACTAACCTCGATCTAACAAATTACAAAAGTCTCCTTCATCGATTTCCATTTCAAAAATTTGTCAAAACTTAAGGCAATTTTTCATGATATAGTGACGTAAGATATTTAGGGTTTTTTGTTACTACATTTCCATCCATTGGCAATGGTTCATTAATTCCTATAATTAGGCGCTTGGTTTACAAACATCACGTAAATGAAATATTTTAATCTTTAATTTAACAATTGACAGTAACTTTTTTCTTACTAAAATTTATTTCTTAAACATATTTACTGCTTTCCATGACTAAATATTACTGTAACTCTTTAGAAAAAGGTTCTTGATTTTCTTATTAACGCATTTTGATTTTTGCAAGAAACCTATATTCTACTCTTATATAGATAATAAATTTTCAATTGTTTTATCTCTTTTCACTTCAGTATCAAATTTTTATTAAAATTTCTATCAATATGGTTCCTATATTAAAATAAAAATACACCTAATTTTTATTATTTTTCTAAAATTCTTGGCGTTATTTACGTACTTGAAATAATGAAGCGTTTGGGGGATAAATGTAACTGTAAAGACAAAGTAAGTCATTAACCTACTATTATTATTATTATCTTCTTCACTATGAAAATACTTTTTTAAATCATTACCAAATTTTACCAGTAATAAAAGATATATACAAAATAAAAATTTCATAAAAATCGTATTGGACCTATTTCATGATATACAATTTAGCATTAACAAAAAAAATCTCAATTTTATAATGAAACCTTCTCTTTAAAAAAATATTAACTCCCCTGTGTGCAAATAATAAATATGTAGACGTAAAACGATTAATTTATTACTAACACGCTCAAAAAATGTTTACCAATGTTAAATTATCTAAACTTAAAAAGAAATCAACAGTTTAAAAGCGTAATTGTGATTACGGTATAATATTTTATATCGTCATTGGACTTTGTTGCCGTTATATCAATGTTCGATAATGATTATTACCCTTAGAAAGTGTAAGAGTCGTACTAAATAAATGTCTGTCGTTCGCTACGAAATTATAGAATTAGAATACTCGGTGATTGTTGTTCGAAATTAAATATAACTTGTCCGAGTGCCAACACGGTTGTTGACCTTCCCAACTTCGTTCATAGTCCTGAAGTTATGAAAAATTTCACTCTTTTCCTTCTAGTGTTACAAAAATTATTTTGATTATAGTTTTCGATTCTCTAATATACGATATTATATCTCTATGATAATATACTCTATGATAATTGTATCAATTCCCATTAACTTCTTGGACATAATTTAATTTCGAAACACCATGTTTTTCTTTTAACTATTTTGCTTGAAAAATGTAATATCACTTTAGAAATATTGTTTACTTACAATTACGATACAACCGTACATTATAATATGAATGAATTAGGATATTAATGTTAATTTAACTTTATTTTAAAGTCACATAAAGTTTCGTCAAAAATTGTTATATATTTATTAATTAGATATCATCGCCCATTACTAAATACACGGAGTTAGAACCAGCTCTTTGCCAAGAGTTGCGCAAAATCGTAGACGCGATCGTAGTACCAGGAAAAGGATTGCTAGCTTGTGACGAGTCTCCTTCAACTTTTCAAGAACGATTCGACGAGATCGGCGTGGAAAATACCGAAATTAATCGTCGCGATTATCGGCAAATGTTGTTCACCGCAGATAAGGTGAACTCATTATACTGTAATCTGCACATTTTACTTGCTTATCTAACCTATAAACGGGATATCATGAAATATAATATGATAGCTATTCAATCACCTTCAATTCTTGTACTTTACGGTATCATGTCGCAATGAAAGTTTGATTCGCTTGTATTTACGTTTTTTTACCGCAGTCTCAATTTTCAAAATACATAAGTGCTGTTATTCTGCATCACGAGACAGTTTATCAAAAAACATCCGATGACGTCGAATTGATCGAACTGCTACGTCAGAGAGATGTCGTACCCGGCATTAAGGTCGATAAGGGCCTGGTCCCATTATTTAGTTCGAAGGACGAGAATACTACGGAAGGCTTGGACAATTTGCAAGAGAGATGCATTCAATATAAACGCGATGGCTGTCACTTCACCAAATGGAGATGCACATTCACGATCTCAGAGACCACGCCGAGTCAACTGGCCATGGTTACGAATGCGAACGTCCTTGCAAGGTTCAATTTTGATGAACACACGTTACCATTTTAATTGCAACAGAATCGATTAACTGCAAAGATGCAAATTCTATTTTCTTTCTTTATTTACCTAACAAACGCAAGGAAACTGACTCGAATTGTTAAATACCTACGTCCCCTCTTGTATCGAAGAAAATTAATCAAATTGCACTTTTGAAATTGAAGAGACAAGTTATATTAGAAATCAAATTAAGTAGGATTTTTGTTATTTCTTTATGTGTGCATTTTTTAAACATATTCTGTATCCAATATAATAGTTTGTTTCAACATAAGTTGCATTCAGAAAACTGTTAATTTGAAAATAGTGATGTTAATATTTCTATCAAAACAAGTCAACCACTGAAACAGAATCTCCATTCTTGCACTTTGATCCGTTCGATGTTTACGATAGACAGTTGCATTAAGAAAGAAAGTATATACTTATTTGCGTCACATCATCACTCTAACGTTATAATTACAAATTTTTAAATGTCGACATGATCAATCGTGACATACGTACATACATTATCGGTATCCTAACTGAATACATTTTTTGTTTCTTCTGCAAATAAATTAACTTTATTGTTAATTGTACAAATTATTTTCTATACATTCGAATCTACAGGGTATTCAGTAAAATGGTGTGCAGGATTTTTTATTTCAAACAAAAGTTAATCCGTTTTGATTAATTTATTTAAAATTTACTGAAAAGAGTAAAACTTTATATCGCGGAAAGTGGCATACAATTTGAACATTTATTATAAGCACAAATATACGGATAGGAGATCCAATAGACAATCCCATGTAGAAAAGTTAAAATAACACTTATCCTCTGTTGAATGAAAAGTACTTTGGTAATTTTTTGCAATTTGTTGATAACACAAACATTATTGCAAACGTCTGATCGACTCCCATGAATTAGTAAATTCAAGATTTCTGAACTCAAGGTCGTCTGAAGATCATTCTATTATAGGTCGTCAAACTTGTCTTGGCATCAGCTTCAATGTCATGAAATCAAACATACATCACGCCATTTAAAAAAGTCAAAGTGACTTTTAACAAAATAATATTTTATAAATAATAATACTATAACAATGTAACTAATAACAAAAGTATTTCAAACAAAAGTTAATCTGTTTTGAATCAGCTACAAATTCCAATGCTTTAAAATCGCTTATTTCTATAAAGGATCAGATTCAAAACAGATTAACTTTTGTTTGAAATATATCAATAAATTGTAAATAAATTTGTTTGTATATCAATAAATTTTACTGACAAAACTCCTATGTACTTCAAATATATATTTATGTAATATAACTAGACAATTCATTTTTCGCAGATATGCCAGTATATGTCAGAGTGCACGAATGGTACCTATAATAGAACCCGAAATATTAAACTGTACCCATGGAATAAATAGAGCGTTAGAAGTTCACGAAGAAGTACTATCTATTTTGTTTCGTATTTTACAAGAGCATCGTATCTACCTTGAAGGTATGATCCTAAAGGTAGCGATGGTTTTGTCGGGAATAAAAAATTCTACCAATTGTTCACCGCAGGTACAATATCTACTTTACTTACACGATATCTGTTCAACAATTCCAATTGTTATATAAAGTTTCGTATCGTATAATTTTATACGCGATTGTTAATTACGTATTTTAGTTCGAATTTCTACTGAATTCTGCAATACCCAACACGATATTCTATTAGCATAAAAATAATTATACTAAATATTTTATTAGCATAAAAATATTTGGTATTTTTTAATTACAAATTATTAAAACATATGTACAGATTATTGCCGAACATACGTTAGCAGCTTTACAGAGGACAGTGCCGCCAGCAGTACCAGCGGTTATATTTCTAAGCGGAGGACAATCGGATGAAGATGCTGTTTTAAATTTAAACGCTATTAACGCTTACGAAGGGAGAAAGCCTTGGCCTCTTACGTTTTGCTACGGACGTGCTTTACAAGTATCTTCAAATATCCTAACTCCTATTAGAATAGAAAACTTTCTCATAATTTCACAGTTCATTTATTTATAAAATACGAAAGTTCTCCCAATAATCTTACTTTTCAAAGAATGCAGCATTGAAAACGTGGAAAGGAAATCCAGATAAAGTGCAAGATGCTCAAGCAGCATTTTTAGAAAGAGCGAAGCTCTGCTCTCAAGCTTCGTTAGGAGAATTAGAACCTGAAAACGGTGTGTGCACTAGGAATTCTCGTTAAAATTATCGATCAGTTAACAAATATCCAATTAAAAGATACGAAGTTATAATTATACCTGTGTGGAAACGAATATCAGAATTCTTTTCAATATTGAATCTTCAGTTGCATCATGCAAATTCCAATTACATGTGACTGCTTATCAATTCAATCGAACACCTTGAACGTCAGATCATGACTACGTCATCATGAAATGACATCTCATGAATACATCTTATCAATGAACTGTATCGCGTAATGATAAAGACGTTTCAACGAAAAGCAATACGTTTCATAATGTGTGTGTGAGGGTACGTCAACCTTACATCGAAAAATTTCGTTAGTAAATTCGACGAATGTCACGAAAGGTGCCCTTGACTGACCTCTAAACCAGAGACTCTCAATTGAAGGCTTCCGCGACGGTACGTGCGAGTTGAGTCGTATAACGTTCGAGAATTTGGTCCGTTATTTAAGGGTCGATACGTCGTCATTTTCATGAATCCCCACCAATTCCCATGTCCCCCTTATCCTTCTAGGCTTCATGGACGGGATCATCAGCACGTATGCTTGGCAGTGTCGTAGCTATGAAACAATTATTAAATATGACATCCCACTTGGACACATTTATTTTTAATTCGTTTTCTTGGAAAATAAACAATAGAACCATGTAAAAAATAAATACAAAGATGTTAAACGAACACATGTGGTACTTTAATTTATTCAAGGAAGTATCTTTGTTTGTATATATACATTTTTTCGATATACACATGGCGGATAATATGTAAAGAGAATGACATTAATCCTTATTTTGTTGTGAATAATCTTAATTATATTTACTTATTATTTACTTTTAATTGTATTTATACGTATTTATTTCTGTGTATTTCTAAATTGTTGGGATCATTGAAAGAAGTTTAAAGAAAAGCTTCAATGCAATATTTTGTTATCTTAAATTTGGATCTTTATTGTTTACTGTGCTTGAATTATTTTATTTCAAGCATCCATTGTATAACTATAATCTAATTTTAAATGTTTCATGTGATGCGCATTTGTCTAAAGTGACTACAGCACTCAAAATACTCTGCATACCACATATTACTAGAAAAAACGAAGCAAATTTTTTCATTTACAAAATTATTTCAAATAATATTTTTCTGTATAAAAAAAACATTCTATTTTCAAACTCGTAATAACGTACTTTTGTCACTGAAATATCCGTGGTGCTTAATTCTATATTTACGTACCTATGTACGTTATTTTGGTTATAGCAACGGTTAGTCGAGCCAATGTTGAGAACCTCTACGATTATAGAGAATGCGCTTGCGCCAATATCATTCTTGTTCAGACTTTGAAACCAACGAATACCCTAGGTTTACCTCAGTCGCTTTCCAACCAGCAAATCGTACGACGTACGTAGACACACGTTTCGAGCTAGATCATTTCGTCAATATAAGGTAAGTTATGTTTGTACGTATTCTTGAATGAATAATTTATTGAAAGATGAAATGAAAAGTGCCATGTGTTTTTATAAATTTTTATCGATTACTTCATACCGAAAAACTGATGCAAAAGCTGATGTTTGACCTGCAATGAGATTCGACCTTGACTGACATTTAGTCTACACCCAGTCAAACACTTTGTATCTTGAAATAGTATGGGCTTATCTTGAAAGCATCGCTCGATATTTTATTGTACATCGCATACGCAAATTTCCAAGGAGCTACATGTTTTCATATTGTAATGTGATATCGTACGATCATACATCATATATGTACATAGCTATTGTTTTACAAATCTTAAAAGCAACAAAATTAATGACTTGACACTTTAAATTTATGCTTTAAACGAACGCTGTACAGAATTTGTACATAATTACGTTTTTAATATCTATAAAGTAATTAAATTTCGCTTGCGAAGAACGAAATTATTTTTGCTTCAATTCGTAAATAAATTGAAAGGGATATTAGTTTTAAGGAAAATAAATTACGTTTAAATGAATAGCAAAAAAAGTTACTTTCGCCTAAATCACCTAAGTCACGTGATCTATTAACGCGTGACTTCGAAAGAACATTTTAAAGTGCGCAACACTTGGTGCTCCATAACGATGACAATTCGTGTATTTTATAATCTGAAACATCAAAACTCTTTGAATTTACGTATGGAAATATTTTATATATAATTTGAGTTTAATAGTTAATTTCAGAGAGAGAGAATATAAGTTGCTTTACATTACTTATCAATATAACCTATAACCGATAACATACATATGTCTGTCATAACAGTGGAAATATTTGTATCTTTTCAGCTATTGTAATAAATTCTTTTTGTATACAATATGGTACGGGAAGAAGAACTGGAATTTGAAAGTTACTCTCATTAGAGAAATAGAAATTATATAACATTAATAAAATTCCAATTTTCGTTGCATTTATGCATATACATAATTTACATGTTGCATATTATTTGTGAACAGTTTTTCATAGTTCTAAGTGCACGCAGATACATAATACATTGTATAAAAAGAACATCTAATAAATTATCACACTAGAATTGCGTCTAATTTTTCGTCGCTGCTTTTCAATGTCTATCTTCATTATTTGCCAATGATGATCCAATTTAGTTGCATTTAATATATGTAATCAATATTGCGATCAATGATGCTCGTAGATGGATGGAATTAGATCGGTCGTTTACAAGCATTGTACAATCTTTGCGAGAGCTTACGCAATACGAAACATGCACAACCTATAGTACTATACGTGACCACTACGTGTCTATGATCATTTTGACAATACTGTTATATGTTACGTGTAAGACGAAAAATTAGCAGTGATGAACACGTGACTCTGAATCAAGATACATCTGTCGTCCACGCACACTATTGCAGCCGAATGCACACGTGTCAGTTTTTCCTGAATATGTCACGTCGTCATACATTCTCTCGTCTCGTAATACGGATAAAACTTTGGCCAATGACCAATTTCGACATTTCGCATGCACTTTTAGCGCCCTCTTGTGTTGAATCTTGTTCTTAACGAAATGAAGTATTTAAATTTACAAATGGATTATTTGAAAAGTGTCGTTCCTCTCATGTGATAAAGTATTAAATAGAAAATATAATACAGATTAATACAGATTGGTATGTTGTGAATGATGATTGGTGGCTAATAATTAAGTAACTTTCACTGTTTACAATTACTCATAGCTTTCACGTACATTTATGAGACATGTTTTTATGAGAAATCAATAATGAAAAAGTAAAATGAAAATATTTACTAACTACGTATAACGCCATTAATATTTTGCTTATAAGAACAAGCTAATTCATATTAAAAAAATTGTCTATTTTATTGAATTTATTCAATTCATAACTTCATTTTATCTATTAAAGTGCTATATATTATAATGTTTAAATGCTATAGCTAATAAATAATTTATTTGCACATGTATAATAATTACTATACTAATAACTTGTAACTTAAATTCTTTTACAACGCATGTGAAATATATTAAATGCAACATTAATTGTCATGATTGTTATTGTCTCATCCCGCTAATACAATTATACAAATTATTTTGCACAAACGTTTACTGAGTTCTTCCATCGCTTTCGAACTTTCACTGTATATTTTGTTTTATCCTGTTTCATGTTTTAAATGGTATTGTCATTGCTTGCTTTGAAACTTCTACATTTTCTAACAATCGTCATAAAGCGTTAATACGATACATAATATGTCCATAAACAATTTATCTACCCATGACCATAAATTTCCATGAATCACAAAGAACTAACAATCTGAAAGAAACGGAAAACTGGGAAGATAAAGGAGAACCCACTCAACAGAATTCACGTAGTTAATCAACTCGATATGATAACCTTTTATTATACGGTCAGAGTATTTTTTATTTTCTAAAGAAAGAATTCTAGAGCATCCATTATGTAGACTATCTGCCCTATCTTCTCTTCTCAATACGCTTATTATTATTTATCTCAGTATTATTTTATTTTACACGATACAAAGAAGAATGAATTTTTTGCAAGGGTTAATCATCGTGAATATACGATAACTCGTGATCTTTAATCTTAATGTCAAGTCATCTTAATGTTAAATTACATGATTCAAGATTACCGATCACTACACATTCCAAGTCAACAGTATGTGTTAATATCTTCGACCGGTGCGTTACAACTGAGTCGCGGCACTTTGACGTCACCTTTCAATTAATCCTCAGCACGAATCGAGTGGTCGATTTTATGATTGTTTTCTTTCTATCTTCTTCAGTTCACACTAATTACCTCCGTAATTACCTACACTGCAGATTTTTATGCATTTATAGCAAAAGTACAAAATTGCACAGAATGCATATATATGAAAAATATATAAAATATCGAACTGCTTTCTATAATACTTGGTAGGTAAAGCAATCTGCTTTTTTAATTATATTCTTTACAATATGAATTTGCATGAAAATCCGCAAACTAGCTATTAGAGCTTCGTATGCATAACACAAAGACTCGAAGAACTCACTTTACGCACTGCATTGCGCGTTAGGAGGTTCGTAGGTTCGTGCCGAGAATCACCGCCAGGTGCGCTCCGTGTGACGTTCACCTCTTTTGAATGCCACGGGTTAGACAGAGTGGACGCGCGTCGCGCAGGCGTCTTTGCTTATCCGTTACCGATTAAACCACAGCAAAATTATGCTGACGTTATTGACCACCCGCTAACAAGATAGAGTCGTTGCGCAGATGATTTTTTTAGTTGCTGGGATTAGAGGATCGGTTAGGTGCATAAATTTCTCAATAAACAGTTAAAAAACTTCTGATTTTCATACTATACAGTATACAGCGTAGTATTATAAATTCCTTAAAACTATTTGTTCTTAGTAATTTAGGTTCAGCTCAGAATGGAAAAAAGATGTAAAAGGTGACTGTATATGATTATGATAGCTTGTAATTCTGTATTTTTCACGTTTTTACCTAATTTATTTCTTAATCTAATAAATCAGCAATTACAACGAAAATTTAATTATACTAGAGTGGAACTTTTTTCTCGGGGGTCGGGAGTTCTAGGGATTTCATTTGAATATCCCGCCTGTGTAATCTCATAGATATAACTCTATTATTAGGTTTAAATTCACTATAGAAATACAGATGATTTACGTTATACGTAATAAATTAAAATATTATACTTTGAAATTTTAAATATATAATTTTTTTACAAACTTGGAATATTGACATTATGTTAAATACTGTTATATGAAATGTTGGTAATTTGTGAAACTCTCTTATACTTCTATAAGATTTTTCAAATCAATTCGACAGATTTCTACATCAACTGCTTCCCTTCGACATGCGTAGCTTTATTGGAAAATTTTACGAAATTCAGTGGTTAAAAATTCAATTCGCGTCTGCGCGAATAGATCCCGCGTTACACGATTCATGTATCGACCGACACAAGAAAACGGTTCACGAATATTTTTACGGATATTACCTACAATTGCTAAGCTATGAAATGAGTTGTTTGTCACAATATGTAGCATGTTTCATACATTTCCCATTGTACCATTTACATAACGGAGGTCTTTTCTTATTCTATATGCACATTTTTACTTGTATTTTGTTTTACACGTGTTTATTTTTTATTTATTATACGGAGAATTTATTGTTCAAAAAATTCTGCAAAAATCAAGTAAATTTTCAGATAATATTGTAAGCTAAAATCACAATATCAAATTATTGTAAAAAAATAGTTCTTCTTCATCCATAACCATCGCTTACAATTTATATAAGCTTATCAAATTACAACAAATATTCATTATTACGTGGAATTTATTTATCGACACTCGAAAGCATTAATCGATCATCCCAATTAATCTCAGACAAAATAGCTTCTACAAACAGAACACTTGTCTGTGTCAAATCAGTTACGTTACAATTAGCCTACGTTGAGTGCCTTTACCTTTTTGAACCAAAGTAATAATTAGAAATTTTATTCTGGGAAACTATTCTGCGTATGATCGAATAAAGGTAATTAACGAACTTATCGATCTCGGCAAATTTATTTTAGTCGTAAGAATGTGTTGTAGTCAAGTTATACCCCACATCATCGATTTGCAAAGCGTTTAAGGGAAATATTTCTAGTTTGATGAAATCGAACTTGTATTGGTAGTTAGCTATAAGACAACCAAGTTGGCTTTGAGACTTCAAGATACGGTTCAATGAATCGCTATTGATGATACAATAGTAGTACGTGTGGGACACTTTTCATCAAGAAACGAGATTGCATTTTCCCGACAATTCCGTTCCTCCTTCGTAAACAGCTTTATCACGCTGTGCTGCGATAACACGGTATTTACATGCGATTGCGAAAATTACATTATCGTCGAAATGTGATCATGCGAAAATATCGAAAATACTGACGGTAGATTCATGGTGGGATCGCGTGGAAAAGTTTTAGTATTGTGTTTTAGAGAGATGCAACAAAATTGACGCAACACTGTTGCGCTTATTTTGATGCTAGATCTAATACTTGGAATTTATATTAATTTACAGCTTGTGTTGTGTCTAATCGTAAGACTAATACTTTGTTATTATCTACAATCTGAATAATTATTTTCTATAATTTAAAACACTATAAAATATCAAGACTTAAGTAACCAAGTATTTTAAGTTACAAGATTATCTTTCTATTATCTTAATACAATAATTAATTAAATATTATTAAAATAGTAATATCTAAGTAATATAAATGTTGAATTTAAAGCTTTCGTTTTCGTTTTCGTGTTTTGTTACTATTCAGTGTCCAATACGATTTTATTTCCTCAGAAGAATTATCTAAAATATCCAAACGTGGAATAATAATTTAATGCACTACAAAACGGCGAATTCTGTAGCTTTATTACGCTATTTTATTACAGTTGTTTTCAATAGTTGTAAAACTTCTCATTGGATGGATGTAAAAATATCGCGCACTCCGATTCATCCAATAATTCTAGACTCTTGACTCGAAAGATCGAGGATTGTTCTTCAACGTTGATCCGATTTTGATGTTATTTTAGGTGGGCAGCAGAGTCGCGACATAAAAATCCTCGACTATATCGCTAGGGGAATAATTCAAATAATTCAACCGCGTCGTGCAAAAATGAATGCGTTAATTGGATTCTTCCGTTCTTTTTGTAGGAAATTCATCAATGTGTAAATTCTTTATAAAGGATTTAAATTTTATTCGTATTATGCGACGCGGAAGGTATTTCATTTAAAAAGCACTGCATGAAATATATTTCGAATAAAAACGCCTAAAAGTTACATCGGTATCTTAATGGACATTTATATAAGAATACAAGCAATATTCTCTTCTGATTCATTGGTGTGTTTCTTGTAAGCAATAAGGTCGTAAAAGACTAAATTTTATTCTGCGCAGAAATTTCAAGAACAATTACGTTACTAGCTCTAACTTAGCTTATGCCAAGTATGAGGTAACGGAATGCATTTTAAGCACAAATTGCGTCTCCGTCATGCGCCTTCAAAATATTGCAGCCGCTCGTCAAACCGTTGCATTATTTATTCATATCTCACAGTAAACATCAGAATAACGTTAATAGTAATATTAATATATGACAGTTATTTTTAGTAGGAACGAAACCATACGAAAGACAACTAATTAATTTTAGTAACACGGTGAATTGAAATACGGAAAAATAATTGCGTCTATCGCAAATTTATGCGAATGAACGTAAAGAAGTAAAATTGCAAATTTGTTTTTGTTTCCCGTACGCTGAAATTTGATCAGAGACGGAAATTTTATCGACTGAATAAATATAGTTCAGTTATATAAAGTCTTGTTAACATGTTTACTTACATTTTGTTACGTAGAATCTATATCATGTCTAGATCATTATTACTGTTCCCTAAAGGAACACAAATACAAATTCCACATTTAGATTCCACTATTGCGTAATATGTGCTAATACGTAACTCTCTTCAATCATTTGCAGATCGAGTTTATCCCTTTTGTGGTCCTATTTCGAGCTCAACTCGTTCCATTTTCTTCGACCGCTTTCGATTCTAATGCGTAATGTGTGTACGATATATTATTTTATAACGTAATCAGAATACACGAATTTAGTTTCGCATGATTACGAGAGTATAAAAATACAATTAAAATATAAATAGCTTTTAAAAATCATATTAATCGAATACGAATCAATTGGAATAAAATACTGATCGCTATTGAAGATATTAAACCACAGCTCGAGCAAAAATAACCAATAACAACAAATAACATTCTCGATAGAAAACGGTTGCAAGAAACACTGCAAACGATAATTCTCTAATTCGACAAATGCCAACGTACTTCGTCGTACGGTCTAAGTACTTGTTCCTTATCGGGTTAGAAAAGCTCCTTTCCAGCTCCGTGAAATTTTCAGGCTCAACCCGCAGTGTCGAGCGGCTTTTATATCATTTATACGGCCAAAAAGCTTTCACCCACACGCCTCGTTGTCGTATTTCTCCCGAAGCGTGACTTTCATTTCCATGCATTCTTCAGGGGCTTCATCCATAGCGCGTGTGTAAGTCGTAAATGCTTTCCGAAATAAGAAGCGACTTTTTTCCCACGTTGGTCGTCTAGAAATCATTTTAAAGGAAAAAAAAACAAGAAGAGAGACAGGAAAAGATACTGGAAGCTTAAAAGAGTTTTGTCACGCTCGTTTTCTCTCACGATTGTTCGTGTTCTTTCACGTCTAACTGGAAATTCCGATAACAGGAAATTCTCTCGTTAAAAATTTGTTCGCGTCTAGAATTATCAGACTTAACAACAGTTGAGCGTAGCATTGTTGCGATTAACCTTACCGCGGTCCACTGTGTACGAGGCTTTCGGAAGTAAGCTGCATTCCACAAGAATAAAATCCCAATGTTTGCTGGTCAGCATTACAATCGGTTTCCTCAGGAATGAAAGGACTATCAATTAGACCGCGGATTTTTATGAATACAAGCAAGGAAATAAAATTGAAACAGAGGTCTGTTTCATAATTTTTCTTACTACAAATTAGACGAGTGCTCTATTTCTGGTACTTTATGTATTTTTGCAATTTTTATAAACTCGTAATCTACCGATAACGATCCCTTTATCTAATTCGGAAAGACGGTTTTTCTTTATAATCTTAATCACGAGCTAAGTGACGCATTTAAAAGTCAGGTTCGAGGGAAAAGAATTAACGTTGATTAAGATATTAACATGGTTTCTCGGGAAATAGCTGTAACACGTAACTTTGTAGTTGCCTGCAACTTGCTTAGAGTTTCGTGCAACTACCGTTGGTACCTTCATTTGGCTAACGAGTTGTCTGAATGTTCCTCCTACTCACGCCGCGCGAGAACTCCGTCGATTATTTATAGAATCCATCGATTCGCATTCAATTTCGTTAAATCTCGATCTTCTCGACTAATTTCCAATGGGCGTGTTCACCGACCGTTCGCTGGTCGAGAAATTAGCGAAAATTCGATCGTGACTTGCGCAAATTGCGGTGATCAATTCCCCCATCAATCGCGAGCGATTCATTTTCGCTAGGTTTTACGTAATCGCGCCGACGATCGGAGATTGCTCGAAATTGTAAATGGCGGGGGACGTGACTGAGCGAACCACGTGTCGATTATTCAACGACGAACAGGCTTAGCCGTGTTAGAAGTTTGCTATCGCTACAGCTTCATTACCAAAGACGATCTTCCTCGGAGAAAATTCATCTACGAGATGAATTGAAGTTGGAAATTCATCCAGGCTTGGGAAAATCCGACATGTAATTCCGCCTCGTGTAATTATATTCTCGTCCATAAGTACATCGGATATTTGCTGCTTTGATGTTCGTTAATCTTCAAAAGGCTGGATCAATTTTCACCCATGCAGATCGATCGCGTTTATTATTTTCGAAGCTTCGTGTGTTACTATTCTACCAAACTATATAAATGATTTTATTTTTGCAATAAATTTTATATTATCACATAGCGATAGAAAGTCATTCCGTTTAGTTCTACGCTATGTTATTATACAACGAAATATTCCGCATTCATGATATTAATGAATCAGTCTGAATTTATAATAAGATCTTTAAAACACGTACAACTTTGTTACATTAACATTCAGTGTCATCTTTATTTTGTAATTACATTACTAAACATATAAAGTGTCCGGTGATTTATGGCTGGCAATGTACAGCCATTTTCATGAATCGCAACTAGAGACCCTGAATTCTCAATTCTAGCTTCCTCCTTATTACTCTCTCTACCGTTTGTTAACTGCCCGCTCTGTACTCGTCGTAGACGAGAGGAGCGTCTACTACTAATGGCGAACAGGATGCAAGAGAGCACAGGTCCCGCGTATTTCGTGTGCCGATGTCTCAGGTCACGGATTCAGGGTGTGCAGGGGGATAATACAGGCGTAGCCTCGAGAACGTCTGCGCGTGCTGCATTGCGGCTAGCCCACTCCCTCGTTTCGTGCTGTATAGGCGGCAGGCTGTAGACAGGATAAAGACAGGGGTGGCTGAAGCGTGGCTGGAAGCGAGACAGCGATCGAGTCAGGAGATAGAAAGGAGTGGGGTGATACTGTGTAAAAGCAAGACGGTAGATTAGGACGAAGGAGAGAAAGAGAGAGAGAGAGAGAGAAAGAAAGCCGATGGAAAGAAGAAAAAGATAGTTGGTTAGTGCGGGCAAGACAATGCGAATAGAGGGAGGTTTGACGAAAGGGAAGGGAGAAGGTAAATGTGGGAATGTAGGCGAGTATGAGAAAGATGTGGTTGTACAAACGTGTAGGAAGAAGAGAGGCGAATGAGAAGGATGACGGAGACTGAAGCAGAGGTAGTAGGGAAAGAGGGAGAGAGGGAATGTAGCAACTACCCCCCTGTTTTGCAGTTACAACACTGCACTGCAGCCAGGTACCCCTGCCGCCTCTTGGATGGGGGCGAACTAGCCGGATAAAGCCAGTCGTCGTCTCGTGTTCGGACGAGACACGCGCCCCGGTATAGTTTTCTCTCCGACGAACCGCAAAGATGTAGTCGAAAAGAATATTTGGGTCCTCTCGGCTGGGCCCGGCGGAAGACCAACGTTTCGTCAGCCGAGAACGTTGTGTCGCAACGATCGGTTTACTTTTATCTTCTCAGTCACTTTTATCTATTTATCAGACCTACCGGTGTTTTTATGGTGTATTTCAAATAAAACCCGTAAAACGCCAAACGTAAGAGGAACCGAGGAAAGCAGAGAAACAATAACAGAAAGGGAAAGTAACGTAACCGAAATTAATTTCAAATCGAACCGATAATTAGCGAACTAACAGTAAAGGAAACGTATTATCGTTGTTGTTATTATTATCATTATTATTATTGTCATTATTATTATTATCGTCGTTATATTATATTTATTATCCTTGTATATACGCGTGTTCGTAATACGCGAGTCGCGAGATCCGGCGATTTATTTACGATCTGAACTGGACCTGCATCAAACCGATATTCGGTGGAACAGGTAAGAGATTCAGAGAGATCCAAGAGGTTCATCGAACCATGATCTTCGCGTAGATATTTCATCGTTATTCCATATCTTTATTCGTTCAAAATAACGACGTGCATAGTGATATAATCTTCTTTCTTTATTGGAAAAGCTTTCTATCGTTAATAGATAACGATCGCATTCGTACAAAAGATAACGCGATTATGTGTTTGTGCAACGTGCCGCCGTGAGAATTACAATTATCAGTTTTATCTAATCATCAGCTGACTTGATACAACGTCTTCGCGAGGATTTTCGAATCTGTTATTGACATGAAAAAAGGTGTATTACAAACTATTTCCAATGAATTATCAAAAACCCGTCGACTTACATTTCCACGATTCGATACTCACGTCTGGCACGTTCATATAGATAACACTATTAGCGTCATCGTGTTACTTTAGCAAATCATTATCGTTATCACGATGACTAACAGGCCATGTAAGAGACTTTCTCTTGATGTTATTGCATTGTACGTCAAGAAGACGTTATCGCTTCGATGCATTATGTCTGTAACGTGCGGTTGGGACACTTCGTTCGAAACGAAGACGATTGGAAGAGGCAAAGATAACAAGTTATGGCAGCAAGCAGGCTAGGAAAAGTAGAAATAGCAAGCAACTAACATTAGGTTTTGTGTACCGTTTTATCGATTTTAATCTCCCTACTCGCACGATCTTATTCATATCTCTCTCTTCTCTTCTCATTTTATTTCCTCTGAGCTTCGCAGCATAGCGTCGACTTTTAGAAAATCAATCGACCGAACGAAATCCGGATCTGTTTCTTGAGAAAGAAAGACCTACTCTCCTCCTGTACGAGTCGTTGGTACAAAAATGTCCTTTAAAGGTCTTCAACTACATTAATTCCACGGTACTGGTTAGATAAACCGTTCTTATTGGATTTCAATCTTATCACGTTTCGTTCTTATTCGATTTCATTTTTATATCTTTCTCGGGTTATTCATCCTGATAACGAGATCTCTTTTTCTTTTTCTATTATTATTGTACACCTGACGATGCATCTATATCGCGTGCATTCACTTTGTTCGTAAGGCCACGTAGAGAAAGGGAAAATTGATTCATTCGATTCGATTCGAGGGAGTCGACAATCCATATCTTGTTAATTGAGATGCAATGTCGTTATGATAATTTACAGCTTTGTGCACGCGCGCCGTGACGCTTGTTTACGGTGACTGTTGAATGGAGACTTTCATTGTAGGTGTTTTATCGATCTTGTAACTCGCGTCTGCATCATTTACTTTACAGCCCTCGATACATGTGCGATGATACGGGTGTGCGTCGGAAGGAAAGGGAAGTTTTGCTTGAAATTCGGACAGAAAAGTACGATTTTACGTGGTTGTCGAAAAAGAAGTATACGACGTACTAAACGAGACAGATCTAGGCCTTTCTGTCTTTGTGATTCGGATGACACAGCCGGCTTTTATTTCGTATCGTTAAGAGGGGACAAAACGAGACTGCTATGCTCTTCGAATGTTCGCGCTCTTAAGTTTAAAACGACTCGGCATTCTCTGTGATCGTATTTTCTTCTAAACGTACGAATTGCGTGTATCAAGAACGATGCAGATGTCCGCTTACAATGATCTTTTGAAGATTACATCGTTTAAAGTACCGCAAAGGCATTATTCATTTTTGCAAAGTTTAAAGCCCTTCGTTGATAATTTTTCCTTTTTTAAGCTTCGAATTCTTTGGTGTAATTTTATATTCTCTGTATTTTTTTCTTGATAAAGTATTAATTTGTTGTTTCGTTCTTATATAACAAAACAAAAGTTTCTATTATACTTACCAATAACTAAAAAAAGCAATTACGAACACATGTTTAAAAGACTTCTAACGTCTACACAATTCGTTGTTAAGGTATTCTTACTTTGTCTACCATGGAGATTTCCTAATTTCAGAGTAGAATCTAAAATGATGCTGGTAAGCGTAGTGACGATAAGATTCGTGAAATTTCTGTAGTCCGTAGCATAGTGGAATATTTTCGAGTGCTTTTTTGCGATACATTTAAAAGCAAACATACATATTTCATATTGCCTTCTTGAAGCTTGAGAAAAATCAATTTACGATAATTCCATATATGATACACTTCTAAAGATCTGTGGCTTATCTGCTTGCGTAATTTTTAATCCTTTTATTCCATACTTTATCTGTCTGTTATTCTGTCACGTTTTAATTTATTAGATATGTCGATCTTAATAAAAGTAATCATATATTTTTTTAACGTTCCCAACTATTGCCAGAAATACTTTAATCTTTTATTTATTATCTAGTGGTAGGGTTCTCAACCTATTATTGTTCGTGTACCTCCGTGAAATGTATAAAAATAACGTACCCCTCGTGAAGATAAATAAGACTATAGTTATAGCATGTGGTATTATTATGTATTATTAATTATGCAGTACAGTAGTGAAATTAAAATAAAACATATACTTATGTACGCATTAAATTTTGTATACTTAAATTATATACGCGATTATACATAATACATCGTATACATGATACATGATAACTTATATACATGAAAAATGACATAAACGTTTAACAGAACTTACAAAATTATAAAAGCTTTAATAAGCAATCAAGGAAATGGTTACGGCGTACTTTTGAAAATCTTGTCGCGTAGCCCAAGTGGAGAATCACTGATCTAGAATAAAGAATATTAATTTCTAAAATAATTATGACGAAGTTATATAGAGCTTCGTTCGAAAACCATTATTCTTAATTTGGTTATTCAATAATTTCGAGGATAGCCGAAATATGTAGTTTCCTGATTCATAAAAAAAAAGCTCTTCTATTTCACGTTCTTTCCAGTTTATCGTTTATTTAGGTAACAGTATAACACAATGGAGCGCGATGATCCTGTTATCCGCTCATCCGCAGTTTTCACAGCCACGACAATTAACGGAGGAATTTTCGAATTGTCCTCGAAGCATTCGGTATTGTTCCAATAAGAAAAGTCGGTCGTATTTTTTACTGTATCGATAATGGTTTTTTCAATCTGACCAGAACGTAGAGCAACGATCTCACAATAATCGGCTGTATATATCCCGTTATATTTACACCGATACTTTGTTGGCCTGTCGAGCAGCCATAAAATCGCAAACTTATCACCAAGCTTACTTCTAGTATGTTCTATTTATCAACGAGCATCTACGTGTCCATTCTTTGCAACAATTCTCGCAATTTCTCCATTCGCTTGTCCTCGTACATTGATTCTTTGGACGCTATCTCTGCTGAATAAAGATTCATGTTCAACATATTGCACGTTACGTTTTAGTGAGATAAATGGTTGTTCTATTGGTGGTTGGAGCGCCTCTTACGTGTAGAGTAGCGTAGATGAAGATGAAGACAAGGTAAACAAGATGTTTGTCGCTGTTGTTTTTCGAGAATATTGGATACGTTAATTAAGATCTGTCGGTGATTGGAAAAATTTTCAGCGACCTTCAGATTACCCTTATCCATTTATTATTGTAGAAACTCGTGATTCAGTCGAGTATATCTAAATATTATGATAACAGCTTATAATGTTGACTGAATTGTTGAGATATTTATTTATCTAACAAATTTTTCCTTTATCTTCTATTCTGAGACTGGTACCGGAAATTATTCATATAAATTATAATTGTAGCACTCTGTGCACCTTGTGTCGCGTATGTACAATTACAGGAGTCTCTAATTAAAAATAACAAGTATAAAGCATAATAAATGTTCGTAAAGGTTCACGAGTCAACCTCCTTCTGAAGAATGGGCCTCTTTAAAAATGTTTACCCGTATAAAGGCGTTTGTGCAACTCTCGAGTGCGAGACTCTCAACTTTCGCGGTAACGAGCTACAAACTGACGTAATTGCAACGAAAGCAATTAATAGTCCAATCGTATACATGCACAATACTTGTGATTCTTCAAAATTTTAATCATGACTTGAAATTTATAATGATATTTATTTGCTACGAACGAAAATATTTACTTCGGTCGATCATTATAGTTAGTACTAGTAGACTGAGAATTGTTATGGAAATTTGTATTTTTACGAATCTAATTAATAAACAAATGGACTCTAAGTAGAAATTTTATTTCATCCATCGTATATTATAGAAATTACTATACTTCGGGTATTTTATATATGTTTGCACATTGCGTGTATTTTTTCCATTTTTACTACTTATATAAATCTATTTATATAAATAAATACTATTAAATCTACCTTTTTTTTGAAAATTTGAAATTTCCTACAAATGAATAAATATCTGCAGTCTATACATTAATATAGTCGTATAATAATAATAATAATTATTATTATTATTTTTAGTCCGTGCCTTTCGGCTTTGGACGAACTTTCGGTTTCACATCTCTTATGTCTATTTCTCTTCTTATATGTCTACTTTCCTTCTTTTCCACTCTATTCTATTGCACTACCTTGCTTATTCTACCTCTGAAATCTAAAAATTAGGAACTATGAATTAGCAACTAATGACTAAAAAACTATTGCAACTTTGGTCTTTAGCCTCTTTGCTGTGCCTCCTTCTTGCCGTTTGCCCTTCTCTTCTCTATTATTGCTTTCAGTTCTGCTAAACCTTCTTCAGTCTCGTTTAGCGTTTTTCCTACGTCCTTTGGTCCTCCCGTTATTTCACATTCTTCTATTACATGTCTTAGGTCTTCTTCTTTCCTTCTGCATAGTCTGCATCTTTTTCCCCCTTTTATTTCTAGTATTCCCTTGCTTTGGTCTCGTTTCCGCATCTGAATCTTGCCAGTATTCTTCTGTCCTTCCACTTCATCCTCCCTTCTAAGTACTTTAGTAATTTTTCTTTGGCTATGTTTCTGTAGTGTATATTATACTTGGATTCCCTTATCCTTTTCCCCCTCTCTTCTGTTTCTCTCTTTCTTCTTTCTTCTATAATTTGGTCTGCTGTCATCCTTTCTTGCTCCTCCCCTGTTTCTATCAGCGTCCCTCCTTTTCTCATCTCTCCTAGTCCCTTCTTTCTCTTTCTTGCTCTTTTCCCTTCCTGACCATTCTCCCATTCTCTCTCTCTTTCCTTTATACACTCCTTTACTAATTCCTTTTTTGATTCTAGGGCTTTCTCTTCGTACCTTGCTGCTCTTTTTAATGCTTTTTCTTTCATTTCTATTAATTTGCATTCCTCTATCAGTATATAATTTGGTGTTGTCATATCTAAGCCTAATATCCATTTCACATATCTCCTTTGAACTTTGTCCAGTCCTTCTTCCATGTTCCAGCCCCATACCTCTGCTCCAAACAGCGCCACGCTCTCTACCAGTGCTCCAAACATCTTCATTCTCCTTTTATAGTCCTGTTTGAATATTCTTTTTTCCACGCTCCATGTTTTCTTCATCGCAATTGTTGATCTCTTTTTCCTATTTTGTATGTGCTTCTTATCACTTCCGTTTTTCTGTAGTATATACCCTAGGTATCTTATCTCGTCCACCTCTTCTAATTCTTGCTCTCCCCACTTCCATTTTCTTTATCTCCTTTTATTCCTTCTTTTTTCAAAGACTACTATTTTGGTCTTTTCCGTGCTCAGCTCTAATTCGGCTTCCTTCAAAAATTTGTTAAGTCTCTTCAACATTTCCTTTAGCTCCTCTTCTCTATCCGCCATCAGCACAATATCGTCTGCATATGTCAATGACCATACCTTTCTTTCTCCTACCACTATGCCCCCGGCTTGTCCTTTCCTTAATTCTTCTTCTAGTCCTGCCACGTAGATGTTGAATAACGTCGGGCTCAATGGGCATCCTTGTCTGACTCCCCTCACAGTCCAAAACTCTCTTGTGTTGTGCTTCTTGACTCTCACTATATTCCTTGTTTCGTATAATTATTATAAGACGATGTTGCAGAACAAAGTAGCATTAATATTTCTCCGCCGTCAAGCACAAAATAGAGAATTACTTATCAGCAATAACAAACTTCTCCGCGAAATCCAATCAAGATGAACCATGAGAATAGGCACCATGGATTCCTTTAATATAACTATAAATATACGTATGGTATACCGATGACCCTCTCTTATTTTATTATTATTAGTATTAGTTAGGAATATAGCGGTCTATTAGCTTGATGTGAAAGCGGTGGAGCGAATGAAGACGCAGAAATGGGTCAAACTAACATTTTCTTTTTATGAAATATTGACGTTGATGGGACACTGTGAAATTCAATTACGCTGCGGAAGCCTTAGTGGACATTTGATATTTCATGTGTACAATGCCTATGGCGCGATGCGACGTATCGAAAGGCTCATTTTAAAAGAGAAATGAAAGCGTCCTAGGAGGGGTCTTTGCACTTGAAATTCTACCCTCCTACGCAGGTCCAATAAATAACTGGCCTTTGTAGAAGCATTACGGGCGAAAGGATGTTGCGCGTTATCTTTCAATGTTTTCAAACCATCTTTCTCTCTATATTACCAACGTGTAAGATTTATGTACCAAACATAACTTGATTCTATCGCAATTGGCAATTTCCTTACATTCATGAAGTTCACTTTAATTAAAATTAAAATTATAATTAAAAAGAGTAGATCTACGATTGATTGGGATTTCCGTAATCGACCAAAGGATACGAATAATAAAATTTCTTGTAAGATGTTATACTTGCGATTACTTGTTATTTGAAATTAAAAAGAAAATACCCCATAAAGAAAAAATATCTAAGTTTTTCTATATCTCAGTATTGTTTCCTTGTATCTTTCTGTTATTTCAGGAAATGATGTAATTTTACGTCAATGACTGAACGCGTTATATATGCATATGTGACTCTATCGAACAACTTAGCAAATGTATTGTCTGCCAACAAATATCATATAAATATTAAAGCTTTATCGGATGTGACAAAAACACTGTTATTTAATTACGATCATAATTACTTTAAAAAGACTAATGGCTTCTCCATTAATCACTGCCGAATTATTAATTATATTTGAAAGAGGTCTTTATCTCTTGCAGCTCATTATACGAACTCATTAATCAGAAACTTCTATCTTCTAATCTTTATCTAATCCTAAGAAGAATTATTTATGGCACCTTTCAGACGACGCTATACCTTCCTTGAATTTTCCTCGAACGTTTTATCTTTTTACATTGTATCTCTTCCGTAGAAAATGGTTGCGGAAAAATACGATAAGCTCGAACCTGAGCTGAAAGAGGAATTGAAAAAAATCGCCCAGCAGATCGTGGCACCTGGAAAAGGAATTCTCGCTGCGGATGAATCGACAACAACCATCGGCAAGCGTCTTAAGGACATCAACGTTGAGAATACCGAGGACAACCGCCGAGCTTACAGACAACTTCTTTTCACCAGCGCTAAGGTATAATTTCTATCTATTTATTCAATTATTTCCTATCTTATCATTTAGGAAAAAATTTGACTTTGTTTAAGTACTGATAGTTACCAGTATTCGAATATTCTCAAATTTACAAGAAATCGATGCGCAGTTCTTTCAATCCTTTCTGATTTCTCAGATTAGTGAAGAGATATAATCGGCGATGACTTCGTAGATATTTTAAACTCAAGAAGATGGAAGTTAATTCATTTCATTGACAGAGCAATCATTCTACGAAGAAAAGATCTTTACAACTCAGGAATGCTTCTGATATTTCTTCTCCTACATTTCGTTTTCTCAAATTTGTGATTTATCATATCTTTTAAACCATAAATTTAGAAGAAGAAACAAACAATCGATCAACGATTGAAGTCTAACGTTATACTCTAAATTATATCCTTCGAATACTTTGGAAATATTCTATCTGCTACTTTCAAACGTTGTTAAGTATATACTTTAAATACTTTGCCTTTCTATATCATCGGCGTGTAAAATTTATATACCAAATATATTCGTTCAATTTTTCTTTAATAATGTATTTTATTTATCTTTTAAAGGACACCATCGGCCAGCACATCTCTGGTGTTATCCTGTTCCACGAGACTCTTTACCAGAAGGCCGACGATGGAACACCATTCGTTGAACTCTTGAAGCAACGTGGCATCTTGCCAGGTATCAAAGTCGACACGGGTGTGGTACCATTATTCGGCACCGACGACGAATGCACCACTCAGGGTCTCGACGGTCTCCAGGCCCGTTGCATCCAATACAAAAAAGATGGATGCCAATTCGCCAAGTGGAGATGCGTGTTGAAGATCAAGAAGGACTGTCCTAGCAAGCTCGCCATTTTGGAGAACGCTAACGTCTTGGCTCGTTACGCTTCCATCTGTCAGAGTGCTAGGATCGTGCCAATTGTCGAGCCCGAGATCTTGCCTGACGGTGATCATGACCTTGCCCGTTGCCAACAAGTCACGGAAGAGGTTCTGGCCGCTGTGTACAAGGTGAGGGGAATCTGCATATTGATCTGATTTGTTTCGTGCAGGGATACTGGCGTCTTGCCTCGTTTATTCGATAGATAGAAGCAATAGCGATGCACAGAGTCGTTAGTATAATTGGAATCGATTACAGCTATTTGATTGAAAATAGAAGGAAATGCCACAAGGCAAGATAGGATGGTTTCAGAGTCTTTTACGTTATAGTATTGGTTGTGTAAGTTGCATACTATAGATATACTTTTCTCCTAGAATAGAGTCTATTATCCAATATTTTCTGTTTTCTGCAAGATAAATGCTATAATATTTCTATCGAGATATCAATTTTAAAAATGTAAATTTACGAAGTTGTATTATTTAAATGAAGCGTTAGCCAGGCTAGCAATCTGTTAGGCATATTGCTTATGACTCTTGTTTTCACTATAGAAATATGAAGAATTGGAAAGTAATCAAGTTTAATTTTTTTGTGTCCAGTTATTTAATTGTAGAGATTTCATTTCTTCTTTTTATTGAGAAGTTGAAATTTCATCATATTTGACGTTTCAGGCACTCTCTGATCATCATGTGTACCTAGAGGGAACCCTTCTGAAGCCGAATATGGTAACACCAGGACAGAGCTGCCCGAAGAAGGCATCTCCTCAAGAGATCGCAGCTGCTACCGTGACCGCTTTACTGCGCACCGTGCCACCTGCAGTACCTGGAATCACCTTCCTCAGTGGTGGTCAATCAGAAGAGGAGGCATCCGTGAACTTGGACGCAATCAACAAGTTCCCAGCGAACAAACCTTGGGCACTGACCTTCAGCTACGGTCGTGCTCTTCAAGCCTCTGTTCTCCGTGCATGGGGCGGCAAGAAGGAACAAATTGCTGCAGGCCAGCAAGAACTTCTCAAGAGGGCTAAGGTAACTCTCAGGCTATGTTATCCTATTTCAGATTTCCTTCTTTATGTTTTATAATTTCGAAGCATCTCTTTTACTCTTTGATGTGTGCTGCTATGTCAGTAGAATAAAATTTTTTTACTTCTTTTTTATTATTGTGACTAACTTAGTTTGACTTATCTATGTTCTTTTCTGTATGTAATTTTGTGTACAAAAGTTTACTAAAATATCTTTTCTCTTTCTATGTGCTATTTATGGGGATTTGGATTATTACCTTTCTTCTCTACATGTATTTTGCCATCACTTCTTTTTTTCTCTACCTATTGCATTTTTCAGCTTTTTCTTTTTAATACTTAGAAACTTTCCTTTTTATCTTTATATAGTCCTATCTTTTTACATTTTTACATCTTATGTACACATATAGTATAGTTTTCATTTCTTTTATATTTAGATCCTATTCTAGTTTATTTTATTAGGTTTGATTATTACTGTTTTATTTAATCTCTACTTTCTTTTTATCATTTCTTTTTGCATGTATGTATACTGTGTGACTGTTTAGGCAAATAGTCTAGCCAGCCTAGCCAAATACTCTGCTGGTAGCATTGCTAGCGCAGCTGCAAATGCCTCTCTCTATGTGAAATCTCATGCCTACTAAACTTTCTTCTTTTTCTGAGACATGTTTCCATAGTAAGTATCGTAGATAAGTTCTGTATATATTTGCTTTTCTATGTGTTCATATTATATGTACATACTGATAACATTGTGTATTTAAATACATATTATCGTTTCTAATTGTAAGTTACTGTTAATTAATTATTATACACTCCACAAAATTATATCCACAAAATAAATGTTGACCAAAAAATTGTCGGCGACACACTTTTTATTTAAGGTGCGATAAAACGACAATAAAAATCGTACAACTTTTTAGATATCGTTGCAAAGGGGAGACTTCTCTTTTCTTTACAAGGTCATTTTTTAACGAATTTCAAAAAAGATTTTCTAAACTTTGTAGAGTCGTTCGAATTTATCAAATCTAAAAAGAAAAAAGCAACGTTAGTTTTCCGTTCTGTTTTATGATATAAATGATATGATATATGAAAGGATTTTTGAGAAAATTCAGTTCAGAGGAGGGAAAGTAGAAGCTTTACCCTTTAAAATGAATCCAGGTAGACCGTTGTACGATTTTCCTCCACGAAATTATAGCAATTCAAAATCGATAACTTTTCAGTTTTCAGTGATCTTTTAATTTTGTGGAGTAGTGTATTAATATAAAGTTTGTCTAAAATATATTCTTGTATTTATAGGCTAACAGCGAATCGGCACTCGGCAAATACGCTGGTGGCGTGGCGGGAGCTGCTGGTAACGCAGCGCTTTTCGTCGCAAACCACGCATATTAAATAATCATTAGACATCAATAAGGATTAGACAATTAGATCGTTCGTCGAACATCGTCAACGTCGATTACCGTTGCCGGCATGAAAACATTATCATCGACAGTGAGGATGGGGGAACGAATGGAGAAAGACTCAAAAAATACTTCGAAAGCTCGAAACACAAAATACGATCGCGCAGCTTCTGTATAATTTTATGTTTTTATTTGAAAAAATATAAACCTGGAAATCGAATTAACTGAATTTTAACTAGTCGCGGTAATTGGTACGTTTTCACGTGATTTTTAATCGATACGAAATTTTGACAATGCGTTTTAATCTCGAATATGGAGAAGCTGAGGGATATAGATTGTGTTTTACGATAAAACCTATTTCTCAGGATCACGCTGCTGTCGATCACTATCGATTCTCTTCATCGATTGTCGTGTTTCTAAAGAAGCAAGCTACGAACGATCGCCGCTATTCTTCCTGCTTTTACACTTCCTATTCTAACCTTTTGCGCTATCCTTTCACTCTTTTCCTCGCCTTTATGTTCGTTCTGTCTAGGATTACATGATGCGATGAAGAGTGTTTAATGTATGTTTCATCGAAACTTCTGGCGAAGAAATAGAAGAAATTCTGAAGATTTACGACAATCTTGGAGAGAATGTGGTCGGCACGTATGTACGCGAGCCTATTGGGTAAAGTCAGTTGAAAAAGGTACAGAACAAAATACAGATAAAGATTGTTTAACAGATCGTGAACAGATTTCGTGACATTCGAATTACGCACGCGTTATTATATTCTGTAACACTACGGATAAAAAGCAGATATATATATTATATATATTGTCAATGTCGTTATATTATTCTATGTGTATAAAAAGAAGCAAAAAATAAAAAATAAAAAAAAAAGACAAAGTAAAAATACATATTAAATGTTGTTTGTTAGTAAATGAGTCGAATATTATGAAGTCGTAATAATTATGTCATCTACTTATACAAAATAAATATCTTATATATTATAGATATAAGTAACGTATTGAAAAGTATCTCGTACATCGATGTTATATCTAATATTTTCATTGTAATCTAGGTCACCAAATACACTGTGGAGGGTATCTATTGTGTCTCTTTATTTTAAACCCACCTCAAAACATACAGACATTTTCAACATCTTATAATATGAGCGCTGTGATATTGTTCAAATTCTCGTAAATAACGGTCACTAAAAATGATTTCAATATTTATTTTGTAACGTTAACGTTATTATACTACAAAAGAGCTTCATTGGGTAATTGCAAATTCAATGAATGATACATTTTCTGTGTGCAATTTATTTTTATATAATTTTCGTCTCTTTTACACTTGTTACTAAAATGTAATTCTTACTACATTAATTTTTTGATTTTATTTGAATTTTATTTAAAGTGCCTTTTAAGTGAAAATTGAGTTCAATACTTAAAATAAGAAGTTCCCTAAATTATATTACATTCATCTGTTAACTGAGTATATACGATGTGCATACTACATAAAAATAAATTGTTCACGATTAACCATTATTCTTTTGAATTTATATTGTACAATTTACATTATCCTCTTCGTATCTACCTTCTTGCCCGATAGCTTAATCGCTCAGAACCAATAAAAAAGCAAAAGCTTAAGTATTTAAATGCATTTACCCAAGTGCAAATTTGAATTGGAAATTGATAATTAAAACCATGTTATTTATTAACAGAAAAATACTAATTTACGTAATATTTTTTAGATATTTTATGTAAATTGAAAATGATGTAAAAGGTTAGTAAAACTTCTATATGTATAAAAAATGTATTATTAATAAATAAATCTTTATATGAAATAAACAATTTAATAATAAATTACGAATTTTCATATAATAATTTATAATATTTAATAATAATTTATAATATCAGTATTTATAATAATTATAATATTTTTAGTATGTATGGAGAAACTATTTTGAATCGTATTTTCATTTTAGGTTATGTTTGCTTGTAAACATCGTGTATATACATAAGCACATATTCCGTCAGGAGGATAATATAAATAATATAGTTTAAAAAATATATCAATAAATCTTATATAAAAATGAACGACAGTAAACAAAATTCACACGATGAAGTTCCAGAAATCGTAAAAAATGCTGTATTGGTAAACAGTTCTCCCATTCCAGTTGAAACACCTATTGTGGAAGGTTGTGTAGCTTCATCAAAATATAAGAAAATCAAGCTTTAGAATATAATCAGCAATTAAATATGACTACAATATTAAATGATATTAATATATTTCAGGATATGATTGGAACAAGGGAATTGACTATCATGCTTTATTTAAAACATATAAAAATTCTGGCTTTCAAGCAACAAACTTTGGTTTAGCAGTGAATGAAATTCAGCGAATGATAAATGCTAGAAACATTCCTCTTAAAGATGACCAAATTGATAGTTTGGAAGAAGATAAGTTTATTGAAAGAAAATCTTCATGCACAATATTCCTAGGATATACATCAAATATGGCTTCATGTGGAATTCGGGATACTATAAGGTTTCTTGTGCAACATAGAATGGTCTGGTAAAACATTTGGAAATCTTAATCCTGAATTTTATTGACAATTTAAATATACACTTGTGTTGTAGGTTGACTGTATTGTAACTACAGCAGGTGGTGTAGAGGAAGATTTCATAAAATGCTTAGCACCAACATACATAGGAGATTTCCATTTAGAAGGAAGAAGTCTTAGGGAACGTGGTATTAATAGAATAGGAAATTTGTTAGTACCTAATAATAATTACTGTCTATTTGAAGATTGGGTTATGCCTATATTAGACACAATGTTGGCTGAACAGAAAGAAAGAGTATGATTTAAAAAAGAAGCCAAACATTCTCTTTTAAGAAATTAAGTTCTTGAATGTACATGAATTTTTAGGGTACGATTTGGACACCATCTAAAGTAATAGCAAGACTTGGTGTAGAAATTAATAATGAAGATTCAATATATTATTGGGCTGCAAAAAATAATATTCCTGTGTTTAGTCCTGCTCTGACAGATGGCAGCCTTGGTGATATGATGTATTTCCATTCCTTTAGGAATCCAGGTCTAATTGTTGACATAGTATCAGGTTTGAACCCTCAAAATAAAGTTTGAAATTTTCGTGTAATTTATATTGTAGTATCGTGGACGAGGGGCCTGCGGGGGTGTCGTGCGAAATATAAACAAGCGGTTGTTGAGTATGTGCATGATGGGGCTTAAACAAAAGATATGAGGCTAAGACAAAAGACAAAGGGTTGCTAAGGGACATAAACGAATTAACGGTAGTATGAGTTGAGAAGTCAGAGAGTGCGGATTATGTTGTCGAGATAGTATTGTTAGCGTTGTTGAGAGAGAGCTGAATTTGTGTTGACGAGAGTTGTTAATTAATTATAATACGTTGTTACGATTAGTTCATGTTAAATAACCATTGTTTTCTGTTTAATCCATTTATTATTAATAAACTAATTTTTATATTTACGATACTACAATATATATATAATTTATTAAATAATATTATATCGATTATTTTACAGATCTTAGACGGTTAAATACAATGGCTATGAAAGCAATAAATAGTGGCATGATCATTATAGGAGGTGGTGTTGTAAAACATCACATATGCAATGCAAATCTCATGGTAATAAGAGAAAATCTCAAATGGAAATGATTTTGATAATAAATTGATTTAAAATAATTTATATTTCAGAGAAATGGTGCTGACTATGCAGTATTTATAAATACATCTTCAGAATTTGATGGCAGTGATAGTGGTGCTCGTCCAGATGAAGCTGTTTCATGGGGTAAAATTCGAATGGATGCGAAACCAGTTAAAGTAAGAACATTCCTTATCATATTGAAATGTATTACTTAAATAATGAATTAACTTAACATTTACTAATATTTTAGATTTATGCAGAAGCATCACTGGTATTTCCACTACTTGTTGGAGAAACTTTTGCTCGACAATATCACTCAACAAGAGAAAAAATTGTTTCAGATGTTTAAGAAAAACTTAATAGAAACATTTAAACCAAAAATAAAAGCATTTCTATCTTTCTTTTCATACATAATACATGCATATGTATACAAGTAATATTCGAAAATGTTTTTCTGATTTTTCTAATTCTTTTTTTACTTTGATTTTGTTGAAAACCGAATTGATTAACATAGTATAAGCCATGTGTTAAACAAAAAGAGGGAAGTCAACTAGGAGAGAGAGCATGATCTCGGAGTGTGTTCAGAGGAAGTGTGTGAACAATGTGCAACTAAGAATGTGTAGATTGTTATTTCTATTTACTAAGTACATTTATACCTTTTCTTACCTTTACACCATTACGCTTGATTATTTATGCGCATATCACAATGCCTATTTGCGCTAAATATATAGATTAATTGCTAAGTAAACGGTAGATTATATAAAACAACTTTCATATGAAATGTCTTACTAAAGGAACGATCGGAAAGAAGAAAGCGTTTTACCGGCGACGCGATATAATTAGCCACGTGCGAGAAAATTAAATATTGAATTTAAAATAAAATGCGTTTCACATTGACTTTTATTATTCGTTTATTAATTAGTTTATTAAGTTTATTAAGTAAAGTTTATTAATTTCTTCAACACAATCATGATGGTAACCAATCAGCTCATTATTTGTTATACAATTCATAATTATATCATGTAAAGTGATACAATTAGTAACTGTATATCAAATAATACCGATTGCCCAGGTCTTACCACATAGAGATTGCTGCGAATGGAGACCTTCTCTATATATCCTGCTTTTAAGCAAAAATTTACTAATTTTGTATAAACAAATTTTAATAAATTCTCCTTTTGATGTGTTCAATCCTTTGACCGTTGCGCAAAAAAGCGTTCAAAATAAATTGGGAGTGTACAATATGTTACACTATTAAAAAACAGTAATATTAGAAAAATGTACATTATTAACAAATAAACATACCAGTGTTTCCATTAATGAACACTATAATAATTAAGAGGGATTGCGATGAGATGTTTAGTGCAACCATATGGGTGGTTGGTATCAGATGAACCAGAGGCAGGAATGTGCTTTCACAGATCAGTGGAAAAAGATTGGGTATAATATAAGCGCAACGCTACTTCAAAAAGCGCGATCATTCATTGCGCAATTCTAACTGGAGAACTAATTAAAACACTCGCGATGGAAGACTATTCTTATTCTTAAAACAAATTTCATAAAAATAACTATCTATATATGAGCAAAAAGCTACTTCAAATACTGCGATACTACAAATTACTCTCAAAAATATTCTAACAATTTATAATCAAAATTGTTAAAAACAATCACGGTGTCATAATTCGCAACACTAAAGCAAACATGATTATCGTTTTCTCGCAACTCTAATTCAAACCGTAATCAATTTCTTGCAACACTAATAAAGAGCTGCAAAACTTCTCTATAACTCTAATTCAGGCCGTAATTAATCTTTTGTAACATTAATAAGAAAAGCCGTGATTTGTTCTATATGGTAGTGGGACGACATGTACATGGGCCAACTACAATTACAAATACTAAAAGCGAGCATAGTGACAAAGTAATAGTGAAAATGACTTTCTATATTCTGGATGTTTGGATGATCCAGACGATGGAAAGTCATTAATAGTTGCTCCCTTCTGAATCTTCCGGGCCTCTTTAGCTCGTAACCTCTTTTTTCTTTGGGCGCAATGCCCGTTATATCTTAAATCTAAGCTCAAGTCTTCTAATAGTAAAATAAAAAATAATTTATTAAGGTGAAATAAAAAAGTAAATTGTAGAAGCTGATTCAAGTGAACACGGTCGATCAACGATCATAGTGATCACTGTCTACCCGCATGTGCGTGCTTAAGCACACGTAAATGTTCGTTTCGAAACCTACTCGCGATCACAACCGCGAAATTCGAAAATTTGTTTAATATAATTAGAAACCTATCCTGAACTAATAATAAATAAAATAATAAAAAAAAGAAGTGTCACTACTCGCGGTATAATAAATACCTGCGGTCACAATGCTCGTTAAAAGTTCTACATAATATAAGCAGACACCCATATCGATTCGGACATTTCGTTCTACGACATGATTGAGTGACTGGAGGAACAAAAATGCATGCAACTCACGATTAGATGCGAAGAACGTTGCTATCAATATTATCGTGGCCTACAGGAAGTCATCGTGAAGCCACCATTACATAGGAATCACCGAACTTCATGGAAGAAATGAAGGCTGGAAGAAATCTGAAACAAAGCATAGAATATTATAGTTTGTTCTTAAAGTTAATTATTTGCAAAGTTTGAAATAATGAAACATTTATCTTTATTTTAATGACAATATCCAATTCAATTCGAATTCAATTCAATTATTCACGGAAATGGAACAAAATGTAAAAGTTATTTCAATTTCTTAATTAAGTGAAACAAAATCTACAGGTTCTGCAACAAATTGATATTAAACAATTTGTTTAATTTCTTTAAAATAAAAAATAATCTAGTATATTCGAAATAAAAAAAGATAATTTATAATCTTGCCCATTTTCATCTTAGTATTCTTAATAAACTGTGACATTATTTTGTTATATTACGTATTTATTATGTTAAAAAAATTTCTCTCGCGATCAACCAATAATCTGTATAAAAAATCAAAACTTTTAAATAAATGTTTAAGAGGAGCAAATTATATACGAATGAACCATGATCAAGGTTAAATATCGTTTTGGAAACTCATAACACGACCTTCCAGTAAATGTAACAATCAAAAAATGTAATAAATGTAAAAAGAGATAATTTAGTTACAAATTATAATAATATCGGGAAAATTATTGAATAAAAACGTACGTTAATTAAGTAAAATTAACAGTAGCCAACAGTAGCAACGAAGTTAATGTAATTAATAATGGCCACCGAAATGATAAATCTTAATAACGATTTTCAAGAATCAAATAACTCCCCGCGTAACAGGGACGCATCTCGGACTAATTTTATGGGATGAGGTACGAGCTTACACGAATAGGATTCAGTCGATTTTTTGGAGAATCGAAATGTTTATCGAAAATATTTATCAACAATGAGCATTTCAAATATCATATATATTTATATACGAATATTTAAATGACTATGGGTTAATTTAATTTAGTCAACTAGAATTAATCAAATTCAATACAATTTGCAAAGATCACCAAAGTATTTGCATATTCAATTACCTATTCACTTTATCAAGCTACTCATTATTTTATATTTAAGATGGCTGTCCATATCGTATACTAGTTTTTATTAAATATATGTTTATAGTAAATATTTTTTAATTTCTATATACATTTTCAGATTGGTACCAAATTTACAAATATAACTACGATAGTTATGTATCATTATGGCGCTAATGCAAAATACTTCATACGATTGTACATAGTATACACATAAAAGTTTTCTGTGATAACTGTCGAAATATTTTTGCGAAAATATATTCACCTTTAACCAATTTCAGTGATTATATGTCATAACTATTTAAAACAACGTTCAGATTGTAGACGAATTTGATAATGCAAAAGCAAATCTACGAATACAATCTACTGATTACCTAATAACTTCTGGATGAATTGTTCATGTTTTTTCTTGGTATGTTTCCCGCTTAAAACTGGCAGTTTTATGTTACATCCTAATATGATAGATCGACTATAAGAAATTATATCGATTATGATTGAATACTGCGATATTTAATTCCATATTTCACCGTTTCATTGGCGCTGTAATCTTTATTTAAGTTAAGATTATTGCGCGCATATTTCATACGAAGGTACATTGTTTAATTTATAACAGAAAATGGTACTTCCTTTAATCCTCCTCGTCTATTAAATAATACAGCTGATTTAGCAAAGCGCCTGTAAGTCTTTTTTTTATAGTTTGGCCTAAATAAGTCAAATAAACGTACTTTAATTTTAAGTCTAAGTTTCATTAATTTAATGAATTTAACTTATTTAATTTGGTAGTGCATAATGAAGTAATGCCTCTTCATACTTGGATGAGTTTAGTCCTCAAAATAATTTTTATTATTCAACAAAATTCTTGTAGGTATTGTCATTGACAAATACAGGATCTCGTCTGTGGTTTATAAAACTCAAACAACTACCATTGACTAAATACCTTACCTGTGCTACTGTCATTACTATGCCCCATCGATAATATCGCATGTATATAGAATAGTATATAACATAATAAGAGTGACCAAAATGTAATACACGAAAAAATATTGAGTATCAAGTCTATTCTATGTTTAGTCAATGGTTTATCCTTGCTACTTGATGACGATAAAACAGTTTCAATTTATATTAGTTTCAAATGATGAAAAAATGATGCACACAGTAGGTGCTGCCCCTGTGCGGTAGAATATTTAAACAGAAATGTTAACCGTTGGTTCACCGCTTTTCAAATGTTCCAGTGAGCGCATATCGATTCCAGCACGAGAAAGTTAACCATCGGCTTTGTACGAGCTGCTTGTCAGTTACGTCTTTTTCGTTCGAAATAATCTGTTACAATTAATAGATAACATGGACTCCGCTATTGTTCATCTCGAACAAAGTGTAAGTGCTGCTTTTTATTATCTTTTACTTGTTCATCCTGATTGTCATTTGAAATTTTTCATAAATACCGGACTTGATCAAATAAATGTCAAATGTTAAGTATTATTTTTTTACGTATAATAAGTTAGTATTTTATGAATTGGTTGATGTTATAGGTACAAGAAGCTGACGGAAAGCTGGACATGATCGCATGGAAAATTGATGCTTTCGAAAAAGAGTTTGAAGATCCAGAAAGCGAGGTATGTTTTGTTTAAAACACTGTTCGAGATATATGTTTCTTTGTCAGTTGCTTGTTAGATTCGATTCATTTAAAAATCAGTAGCTTGTGCAAAAAATTACATTTTTCGTTCGAATATCAATTGTTTAACTGATAGACAATGATTTGATTAGAAAAAATGATAATTCACCTTATTTGTTTGGTGGTTACTAAATTTGACATTTAAATTGCTTTTTTTATTTTTGTCCTTTTTTTATGCTTCTAACAGATCTCTGTGCTTCGTCTATTACGGTCTGTTCATCAAGTTACAAAAGATTATCAGAATCTTCGGCAAGAAATATTGGAAGTTCAGCAGTTACAAAAGCAACTTTCAGATTCCCTTAAAGCACAATTGTCTCAGGTACATGGACATTTTAATTTATTGCGCAATAAAATAGTAGGACAAAATAAAAATCCACAATTAAAATAAGATTAGAACATTAGTTATTTTTTCAATTATTTTCTGAGTTACATTTAATTTAATTTACAAATTCCTTTAAATCACAAATTTTTTGTAGGTACTATAGTGATATTAGTAGAATGTATTATAAAAGTATCCGGTGTTCTTGTTAGTATCAACAAAATAATATTGAGGAAAAAAACAATAGGCAAACAGATTTTGTCTTTGTTCTAATTTACTAATTAGTAAAACCATCAACATCTATGACCTTAAATTTCAAATGTTTTCCAATTAATTTATAACATGTATTTATTACAAGACACTTGTAGTAAATATAATCATTTAATCTATGTTATGGTATAAGTAATAGGTATAAAAAATTATATGTTGGACAATGAGATACAGGTTAATAACATCAAAATAATTTAATTGCAATTTTTACAAAGGCAGCTAATACCACAACATCTTCCAATGAAAATTTGTCTTGCCATAAACATTTGAGAAGATTTGAGAAAGACTAAGTTGTAAAGTATATTGAAATGATCTTTTAAATGTTTTGATATATTTGTATATAATAACTAATGCATATTAGTTAGATGAATTATATACCTATGTGATTGATTCATTATTGTTATAATAATTTATTTTTCGACCTTATTACTTACTTCATAAATAGTATGGGATCAACAGATATTGTCGACAAATAATTTATTTAACTTCCTATGTAAGTGAGTTATTGGGGGCCAATCTATATGCTTGTATATCCATGGAAAACAATGGAACAAATAAGATTTGAAAATATTTTCTTTTTTAGACAAATATGAAATGGATCAATGTTTAATTATATAATTACATTTATGATACATTTATAGTAAATATACATAATAAATTATAATTTTAATTATATTTTGCAAAATTTATTAAAGAACAAGCTTAAGTTATGAAATAATTTAAGTTAGTATGATATTTGAAAAGTTTTTAAATAATGAAAATCAAAATTTAAAAAATATTTTATAACTTATCATCTATGTAGAATTCATGATTATAGTGCCAAATTCTATTTATATCAATTAGGATGTAGAACTGTGAATATACATCTATAATACTTATATACTGAGTGACAGCATGATAATATCTATGTTTAAAAGCAACTATATTCAGTTATATTTTATTATTATATTCTTTCAAGAATCTATATGATACTCTCATTGAATCTTTTGTAAGCGATTAAGAATTTTACTTCTTTGTATTTGTTATATAATCAAATTGTATAAATTAATTAATATGTTTTCATATAAAAGAAAAAAGAGCAAGTAAATTTCTGATAATATTTAATTATGCAAAATTATACTTTTTGCATTGTGAACAACGTATAACTATCATATATTTACTATAATCATCCTGTATGTAGTTAAAGTATTTCCTGCAACAATAGTTAAATTATTCTTACATTCAAAATATATACAACTGAGAAGTTTACTCTTTATAATCAGTAAGTAATTTCATTATTTTAAGGAATGACTTATGTATACATAAGTGACACTTGTTATGGTTTTATAAATTTCTTTTTTTAATAAATAAATTTTATTGTATATATATGTATGTGTATAGAGTAGGAAAAGTGGCAAGCATATTTTATGACACGAGGAATAAAGAGAGAAATGTGCAAAGCCAGTTGCATATATTAAAGTATGAAAAATGAAATTGCCTTAAGACACAGATGTGCATTCAATGAACTACGTGAACTGTGTTGGACTTACACTTTACTATGATGTATGTAAATCAAAAAGTCTGTTATTTAGTAATGTATAAGCACAACAAGCACACTTTTATACATCTTGATTGGTCAATTACGTGCATTTCAAGAAAATGTTTTAGTCCTCTTCATAATATGGAATTTGTGTAAGTTAATTATAAATTTAGTTTGCAGTTATAAGTCTTAATATAATTAATACATGTCACATTATATTTTTATCTTACTGTTAATTGCTCTTCATTTTCTTTCTTTTTCATGTTTTAAAAAGCAGATAAGAACAAGAAAATCTGTGAGTGTTCACGTGGCATTTTCTTGAATGGAGTAACTGAGTTTCATGATCATAAAGTTGCTAGCTGTTCACATAAAAAGCAGTTTTCTTCAAATTTAAAGCAAGTCGATTACCTATTAAATGTAATCACTCTTTGTGAGAAACTCCTCTAAGTCAATACTAATGATTCAGAAAGAAAAAAGATATTTGTGATACTCAGTGACTCGCACGTTTATCAGAGTTCATTTATATTTCAGTTAATCAATCGTGTATCTAGTTTCAATTGCTCTACAAGCAACGTATTAACTGAAAATATAAATCAACTTCTAGATTGACCTCTAGCCTTTATCTAAGCAATTAGATCTGGTCTATATCGGAAGTATATCGATGCATACACGTACACGTACATGTTCGGTAGTGATATCAGTCACAGTCACGTGTTATATTTTTATTGTTGTAGCACGCGGTAATAAAAATGAAATTATAACTCTTTCCATAAGTCACAATGGTGCATTACATCGACCGTAAATTTTTAATATTACCTTCGTTTCGATACTACGATGAACATCGTTTGATGTACATCGTTCAAAATTTCAATGATTGCGATTTCAATTTCGCCGCGAAGGCGCGAAACTGACTTCCGAATTAATAATTTCATTTTTTGAAAAATAAGCGAATTTCTTTATATTTGCATGCTACAAAGATGCAATACGAAAGGTAAATACATCTTTTGATATTTTAATGCTGCAGAGATATAGAATGGGACAAAATTGAGTTTAAATATTGCTTGTGAAAAATAAGTTTTTACAAAATTAATTACACAACAATCGTGAAATGTTAATTCTTGAAAACGCGTGACTTTGATTGTTTGATCGATAGTTTAATACTCGTTAAAATTGTTTTTTAGAATAGATGTAGAAAGTAAGTGAAGAGAAAAATGGTCTGGAACACATTCGAAACGTGCCAAAAATACTTTGGTCAATTAGCATTAAATAAATATAATATATATGTATATATATATATCTATCGTTTCATTTCAGTGTAATTGAACGCAGATTTCAGAGCATCTGCTTTTCTGTATGTATAGTCTACATATCACATTTTCACGATTTTCGACGATCTATTTCACCTTTTTACTCGTGATATTTCTAAAAGGAAAGGAACGTTCATTAGTTCTTTATTTAAAATTGACACGACTAATCGTAACTGTGCAAGAGAAAAAAAAGTAGGGAGGAAAATAAAAAAGAATATTGTAATTATGTAAAGGGACTTGGTTAAAAACGTAGCAAGTTTTTATCACTTGTTCGCTTGTTCTAATTATTAAAGAATGTTTCGTTTCTCTTTTGTGAAATGTGAAAAGAATTATTTATATTTAAGTATTTCATATACTCCCGATAAAAAAATAGTCGAATGGTATTTTGGAACAATAAATTGGAATTTGTAGTTTGTACAGCCGCGAATAACTGAATATATAGAATGCGATAGAATGAGCTGCGTTTTTAATTAAAAGCCTTGCATACGTGTTTCTACAAATGTTACAAATGAAACTTTAATGCATGTTGCACGCTTAGACACAATATGAATATGGTTAATCGATCATTATTAAATACAACTTCTTTATTGTTTATTCATGGAATACGCGTTCATGTGGTTCGTAAAATTGTACAATTTCGATTCCAGTCTGTATTCGTTAATAATCAATTAAATGATTAGTTAGAATAATTATATCTCAGTAGTTACATTAATGGAAATGGTATACAATAAAATATTAATGCAATATTTTTGGTAATTTTGATCAATTATTGTTATTTGTTGAAGTTTCTCATTCAATTTTAGGGTAAGAGTATTTCATTTCTAATAAATAAGAGCAATATATTAGAAGCTCCATAAAAGTATTTGTTTTAATTTTTCAGACTGGAATTAAGTAGCACATAGTCCGAACCGAGCGTTGAAATTTATCAATCGTTTACCGTTGTATTATACACGATTGCTCAAACATTTCGATGTATGTTATACAAAATTAAATAACACGACAAAAATTGTATCTTTTTAGATATTTATCACGCTATTATCTAATAAATTGTTAACTCCATAGCAAATCATTAATGAGAACTTTTTCATATGGTCCCGTTTAAAACCTTTGTTTCTGTATGATGTGAGATAGTAGAAAGATATGATTAATATTTAATAACTTTATTTAAATAGTACAATGTAGTTAGTTAAAGTAGAAAATAAAGTTGAGCCCTAGAAATATTAGTTTTTTGGTTGGAGTCCCATTTTAACATAATTATTATGAAATGAACAAATTCTCAGAAAGAATACGTGTCTATGAGGTGTCCGGTCTTGAATGGCTAAACCATGAATCATGCATTTAAAACGGTTATCTGTATGTTACTTTGCAAATTCCATTATCGGCGTTTACCTTTTAAGTAATAATTTGACGAATTTTCCTTTCCGCTTTTAATTCGATTTTTATCGGTTTAAAACTAAATCTGGTTTCATGTTAAAGTTAGCCAAAATTAGCATCTCTTTAGTCTCCAGTAATGTTTTTATTTATTTCTTGAATCCTTAAAACATTATTTAGTAATGACATAAAAACAGTGTAATATAGGTACTACAAGGTAATTTTACAAATAGTATTTTTTCTTACAGGATTAAATATTGTACACCATCTATGATTTATATATTTCAAAAATTAATAAAGAAGAAATACATTATCAACCTTTTAAAATATTTTTAAAGTAAATTTTTCTTAATAACAATTTCATCAGAATTTCAAAAACTATAATATAATATAATACAAAATGCAATATTTTTCTTCTTTTTGTCAAGAGAGGAAAACCAAGGCTGTTCGGTATAATCTAAAAAATATTTCAAATGTCTGGTACGAGGTCAGCTGAATCGTGAAACAGCCTAATCAATTACTCATTTCCTCTTACCATCAGCCACAGTACAGTGGCCTTAGAGACCCTTTGATTAGCGGCCGACCGTCGCGTAGAACGACCAAGCCATTTCCTTGATGAAAAATTCTTGCCCGTGCAACCGCCCGTTATTTATTTACCAAAAGGTCCGATATCGCGAGTTGATATCATTTGAACGGACGGAAACGCGCGATTTTTCTCGTGATACCTGGGTGCGTATGATTTTCTAGGTCACACGAATACACTGAAGGGATTCGCGACTGGAAATGAGGTGACTACGTGCTGAAGATTCCTCGGGTTAAAACTCGGGTTTTTAATTAGAGTAAAATGATTTTTTTGTGTCTTGTGGCCTCTGTTAATCGTATTACGAAGCTTACAGTGATTTTCTCTGGTGAAGGATAGTACGTACATATAATACATAATTATAGAGATACAGACATTTAAAGAGCGATTTTATAATGTTATAATTCGAAGTGTTCGTTGAGACTTAGTTTGAACTGGTATTTATTTTCTCTTTAATGTGAAATTTCATAAAAGGTGATAGGAGATTTAGCGAGACTATAATATCAGTCTCTAGATTCCAGGCTTCAGGAAATCTTTTTAGTAAACCTGTATAGGATTAATCTTTGGAATTGGGTTTTCTGTGGCATTGAAATTTTAGAGAAGAGATTTGTGGGAGAAGTATTAAAGTGAAAATAAATGCTTCTGTAATTTAGATTAAACTTTAGAGAAAAGCTACGTGAGAAATATTAAAATGAAAATAATTGCTTTTGAAATTAATAAATTATAAAAGTGATCGTATTTAAGACTGCAATTAAGAAATTGAATAAAAGTATTCGCTGCAAGTATTTATTTAAAAATTAAGACGTGCCGCCTCAACGCTTCTCTTTTAAAATTAAATATTTTGTAATAATCGATATTAAATTATTTTCGATGGTCTCGACACGATCGTCTTTGGAATGATCGTTTTCTTTCCGCAACAACGGGCAATGAGGCGTGATGTGTCCCTCCTTAAGGCATTTAGAGCACGATACCCTTGATGATGTGGCCGGTCGGTTTTCCTCTGGGCGTCGGGAGTACTTCCTTGGTTCCAACTTCATCCTTTTGCGGCACCCAGATGTTCTATGTCCGCAATTACCGTAGTGGCGGTACTTGTCCCAGGAGGCGAGTGATCTGCTTCGTTTATTTTCGGAGCCCGATGGTGGCCTCCGTGACGGAGACATCTGCCTGTTCTCGTAGAAAGGTTTCATTTTTCTTCGGAATTGTTTCACTGACTTGATATCGCTCGTGAGTGCTAATTGTCTAAAGCGTCGGTCGCGCGAGCTCATTAGATAGAGAACGGTAGCGGTGATCATTTCGGCCCTTGTTGAATTTCGCCACATCATCTGCAAGAGGGAGATGATACGATTGCCGTACTCCCCTTGTGATTCGTTCTCCCATTGTGGTGCCTCGGGTAACTTTATTAGCGACGAGACTGCTGTTTCTTGGATACGGAAATATTCAATGAATTGTTCCTTAAACGTTTGCCATGTAACCCCTTCGCCATCTATTATTCGCGCAAGCCAATGCGCTGCCGAACCCTCTAGGGCATGGTTTAAAGCAAAATATAACGCTTTGCCTTGCAGAGGGTTGTCCTTCATAAGCAGACTGACAGCTGAGCACCAGGCGATTGGATCTGCTCCGCGACTTCGGGGTTAAAGCGCGGAAATGACATCGTTTTTATCCTGTATCCTTTCTTTTTCTTTGTTAGCGACCGAATTAGTTCACGCGCGATATTATGGTTCCGCATCGGCACAACCTGTTCGTATCCCACTTCTGATGTCGAATTATGACCGTACTACGGGTCCGGGTCGCAAGACTTATCAGAGTAAGGGTTTGGGGTATGTAATGGACCTTCACTGGAACTATCCATCTTCTTACACAGTTGAAGTGACGTTTATTGACACAAATAAAGATATTATAGAGTTGACAAGGAATCGCGATGATTAGGCACTAGTGACACTGGTCTAAGACTCGATAACGAACCCGAGGTCAACGGGATAGTTGGTTTAATTTTTCGTCAAAGTCTAAGTTGGAATTTATATCAAATAGTAAGGCGTTAGTTAACTCGTCAGTGAACTCGTACACGAGAGAGAGTGCTCATTGTCACAAATCTCAAATAAATACAATTGGGTAGAATGACGGCAAATTGTTTAATTACAGCTATAGACTTTGATTACAATTTTACGGATTTTCCCGAAGTTGCAAAGGGGAGGCTCGGTGTCCTTTCATCTCCGACATATATATACATACGTATATATGTATGTACATATGCATTGCTTGCTACAGTCGGTTTTTCAGTTCTTTTATTGCGAAGAGTTTTGCACGAAATGGCTTTGAAGAGGTTTCCTCAGGGCGAAAGGGAGGCTAGAACATGCGGAGGAAGAAGTCTGTAATGCAGTCTACAGTACCTGGTTAGAACGGAAAATCTGCTCCTTTTTTGATTTTAAGCTCTCTGCGATTTTATAAACTGCTGTTTAAAAAAAAGAAAATATGTTTGCCGCATCCGCAGTTGATTGCTTTTCGTTCGTATAAATTCGTCATTGCTATAAAATTCGAGAAATCATGCTACTATTTCGCTTGTTTGTTTGTTTGTACGCGCATAAATATACATGTTTGTATAAAAAAAATATGTATAGGTTCTTACTGAGGTAAAAATTCTCGTTGATTATATTTTGTATAATACTCTTTTTAAATAAATAATATATTTCACTAAGAGTTTATTAAAAATTTGTATCAGGTCTAAATTTTATAGCGATTCTGCAATCGTTGAAAAGCTGTTGGGAATGTAAAATTGAGTTACAGATAAAAATGCATCCAAAAATAAGTTACACGGTTTGAACAAAATGGAGAATAAAGCTCAGATCCAGTACAATAAAATGTACAAAAAAATGGGTCAGTCAAAAACAAAACTTGATAAAACTGCGAATGAAAATTGAATATCATGTTGTGCTACTTGAAAATAGTACAAATATTTTATAAAGTAAATGTTTAAAATAAATTTTGTCGATTGCGCCCACCGTATTCTAACAGAACAATGACATTTGTTAAAAAATGTGCTGGAAACATATGTACTAAATAAAGATATCTCCTAAATTGCTTTTGAATTTCTTTAAATAAACTCAAATGGCAAGAAACAATTGATTACAAGGAAAGTTAATCAGCTTGGTGAGCATGAGAGGTGTACAAAATTCCAATTGCATATTTTTAAATTTTAAATAATTCTAGGATTCTGTGGCTCGCACGACCGATTCAATTAGCATCTTCAATTGCAATTAGCATTGCAATTAATTAAAGGAACATAGAAGATTAATTAAGACAACAGAAACGATTATAAAATAATGGAAATAAGTAAAAGTACCTTAAGGATATTTATATAGACATGAATATTTTTTATCTCTCAAAGCTTGCGGCATAATAGATATATAATGTTAAATTCAATGTATTATCAATAAATAACTGCCCCTTGCGGAAGGCACCTTGATTTTTAGATAAATTGTTTTAAACCTTAATCTACCGTTACAATTTATTTTCAATAATTAATTCAAATAATTTACACGAACAAGACGTTAAAGCAATTGGATGAAAGTTATTACCATCAGATTTACTAACAAATTATATACAAGTTTGTTTCTGCTTCTTGTCTTTAGGAAAATACGAGACATTTCATATAATATAACAAGTAATTGTCGTAATCCGAAGATTTATACCATTTAGATCGGGAAATGAATCGGGGGTGCGAAGGTAATTCTAAGGCTGAATTAAATCTCGCAAAATTGAAATCCGCTTCGAGAACACAAACAAAAATGTCTATATCGTATACGATTTTATGAGTTTTTCCTTTACCTTTTAGAAGAATATAACCAAAATAGAGTCAATTCAAGCTAAAATTCTTAGAACAATAGTAAACGCGCCATGGTACGTTAGAAACGAGGGCATTCGGAAAGACCTGGGAATACCAACGGTCAAGGAGGAGATTAGTAGATGTGCAAGAAGGTACAGAGAAAGAATAGCAACGCACCCGAACCGGCTGGCAGCGGAAAGGGTCAACACATCAAGCATAGAAGGAAGACTAAAAAGGAAACACCCAACAGATATCACAAAGGACATAACCTAACAAACACGATGATGGTACCCCGCTGGGGGTAGCCACCCACATGTTATGTTATTATACCGCTATAATATTTTACCAAATGTCCTACTGGACAAATTGTAAAATTTAAATAAAAAGAAAACCTTTTAGAAGACGCCTTGGGTTCTAATAGAAAATTCTTATTCCTGTTTTGAAATTGAAGTCCATGTTCTTAAACTTGGATAGAAAATAGATAATTATGTTCCTTGATCATTCGTTGCTTTTTGTCCTTGATCTTCGATGTTGAACGCCAAGTCGGGCTTTTCCAGGCGTTTAATAATCCGATTTGCATATTCGACTTTCTACAGTATGTTTGTACTTTCTATATCGGTATACCGATATCGACCTCGTTACTGTCGCGATTCAACTACTGTGACAAATTTACACTGCTTCGCCTAAATCTGTTTCGACTTATGAATCGATTTTGCCCGTTTCCTCGGTACTGTGTATTCGTCTCTGGGAATGAAATAAAAGGATAAAACAAGAACATTTTGGAGCGATGAGTAATGCAATTCTCAGACCCAGTATATACATAATCAATCAAAAGTGAAAAGATTTCCGATAGAAACCTTCGCGAAAAGCAGATGCTTGTTTATACTGTATATACTAGCACATTCCGAGGCTTTAGTTGTGAACTTTCCTGCTCTACTGCTCACTTTGCCGATAAGTGTTTCTAACATCACGTTCAATCATAGAGCAGCAACTATGAACATGATTTAAACTATATCGTGTTTGCTTTTATTCGAATCAGAGAAATTATTTTAATCACAAATACGTCAATGAAAGTTTAATTTAAAAGAAGTCGAAATAAATAATGTTTCACAGACGACTTAATTCAGATTATACTACTCAGCCATTGAACATCGCGTCAAACTTTCTGTCAAAGGGAACACTACAGCCTCTTGCGAGGAATTCCCTCCAATGGTGGAGATGACGAGTAATGACGATCGAGTACTTAACGAGGACTTCGTCCGTTCTCTCATTCAAGACTTTATTCATTCACGCGTCTTTCGAGTGGTTGATCGTGTGAAATACAGTTCAAACGAGGAGCATGAGTGGAAGAAACAGTTTATCTTTCGCTTTTAAAAGATATGCAAATGTCTTTTCGTAATACATATTTTCTTCGATTTGAACGAGTGATCTTGGTCAAGACGAGAGGTGGTTCTTTCTCGCCAGGTTACTTAGTTGTCGTTTAAAACTAACTTTGGTTATTAATGATCGTATCGCCATTAGAAGCTAAATTGCTTAAGCACGCTTATGACGGTCTTGGGGTTTCGGATAATCCGTAAGTGATTTTCTCCCTGCGGAGCAAGTTAAGCCAGCCATAATGAAGACGTGTTAATCTTCTAACTTAACGTATCTAATGTCTAAATCCTCTTACTTTTCTATTGTTCGAGGTTTAAACTGTGCAGCCTGTACGGTAATTCTTTGTGAGAATTTACGTATATACAGTGAAAAATTTGATTGTTCTTTTGTACGTAAAAAAGATCGCTTAAGTGTTTATGCCTCGTAAAAAAACACGTTTAGGTATGAGCTTCTCATACGTTTATACTGAAAAGAACACGTTAGTTTTTCATCTTTCTCTGTCTCTAAGTTTTCAACTTCTACATTTCCATTCGGCTTCTGTTCAAAGATAAATTATGCACATACATGAATTTTAAAGGAAACTTTTTGTTACTGTTTTGTAAGTAAATTTTCGTTCTAATACTTTCTAGGAAACAAATCGCCTGCTCTTTTGATTTGTTACTCCCCAACCATAAAGTATAACTTTTTTAAATAGTTGTCGTGATTTTTACGCTGAATAGGACAAAGAGCAATGATAATTTCACTTAAATTTGAGTTTACTCGGAACTACAGAGCTAAGTTTATACGAAAGATGATGTAATATGTATAACATACATAAATAATTTAATATTTTCATAAAATTCATAAAATACTTTTGATTGTTTGCTCCTTTGGTTTAAGATCCGAAGTTCTTATTTCCTTCTTTGTTATTTTCTTTTTTCTATCTATGATGTATTTCGCGCATAAATTATTTAGGTAAACACCTGAATACAATTTTATATGCATTTTAAATTGAAACGATGGAGAGACGTTTCCTCTCTTCCTTATTAGATTTTCAATTTTCTTATGTAAGTGTCTCTCCCTGTCTGTCTCTTTTCCTCTTCAAAAGAGTGCAGGTAAATAAGGTGATAACAGTTACCTCACTATGAAAATTCTTGAACAACGACGCGCTTGATGCGATTATAATGCGGCAATCGTTGTTCCTTGAGTATACAAATACATACAGATATGTGACTGGAAATATTATTCGATTTCTAATATCAGTGGCCATGATGTTGCTAATTCGAGCAGACTCGAGTAGCTATGCATGAATATTTATTAAAAAAGAGAACAGTGTATTTTCCTGTTTTATATCTGACAATGAGTTATATCGTTGATAGAATATAAATATGTATTTTAAAAAATATGTTCCTCGCAAAGATTAATATTCGGTTGGTAAATGCTTGAGGGCGTAAATGAAATTTCTTACAAAGGAAAACAATCTAATTGCAATCACGTTATCGTATCATCTAGTTTTCTGTTATATTCTTATTTTTATTATATCTTATTTTTCTGCTATATTTTATGAAATTGTCATAATTCGATCCATCATCTTCAATTTAAACGGAAAAAATGGTTTCCCAAAGCATTATAAGTAAATACGTGAAGCATAAAATGATAATTTCTTGCGATTGAACACGTTCATCGTGTATTTGTTCGCTCAGCTGAATTCTTGATACAAAAAGGCGAGAGGGAAAGCAATTTCCTTTCGACTGTGTCACGCGATGCAAAAGAGGGAGGATTCTTCTTCCGAAATTATACTCTTTGTAGTCGTCTTTTCTCGAGCAATCTTTTATCGTCGAAAGCTGGAACATTTCCAGCAATATACGTTCATCCTAGAGAGCCTATTGGAAACATTAATATTTAATCAACGGTATTAACTCCTTCTGTGAAAAGAGCCGAGCTATTTCTAGCAATAAACGTTCGTTGTGAAGGTTCTTTCAGCGGTATTAATATTTAAGTCACAGTATATCGAAAGAAACTCTTTTGTTCTATAAATATTTATCTCATAAAAGATTATTGTCTTTTTATACGTATATAGGATAAAACTCTTTGATTGAATTTCCATTATATTATTATCTGAATGTTTTAATTTTAATCAAGTTATACAGAAATGAAATGGATGAAGATGAATTGAAGATTTTTTGATTTTTCACCACCTTATCCTACCATAAAATGGTTAATTAATGGCACCATATATAATAATTTTAATAATAGCAATGAAAAAGAAATGAATTTTAAAAACTGTATTAAGCAGAATAAAAATAAAGTTTTATTGTTATCTATCGAATTATGAGTACTTATTTGTCAATTATCATCTAAGCTCTGATCAATGAAATAAAGACAGGAAAAATATGGGGTAAGTGTCATTTTTTAATACTACTTCGTATTATTATCGGGATATTGGGTCAAATCAATATAGGTAATCCCAGTTTTCCGGTACAACGCGTTTGCAGAGTTAATGGTCTCTCCGAATTCTATCTACAGCGGCTTAAGAGTTTCGCACTTTCTCGTTCTTTAAAAATCCTCTAATTGGTTCTTAAGCATTTGCGTGTAAAAGCAAGCAATCAGCATATTATCTACATACTTTAATAATTTTACTATTTAACTTAATTCATTCGGGATTCACCTCGCGTGGAAATTAAATTTAAACTAGTAAATTAAATAAATTTCTAAAACTTTTCTTGAAGATGTAGTCTTTCGAATATTATGTTTGTTACATTTATGAAACTCAACTTTCACGTTTAATTATATCTACCTATTGAATTTCGTATATTATTCGATCGTATTATCGAATATCGTGGTTGAATACTTTTAGCGTTTTAACTCTTCTACGATAAAATTTCATCATTTTAAAAACTAAGATTATATTATGCGTATTTTAAAAGAGTCAGCGGTGGATTTGTCTCGAGTTTCGACAGTTTGGCTTTAAGTTGACCCGGGAACGGCAGGGACGAAACGCAAGAGCGATGCACGAAGCCACAGAAAGCGGGGTTCCCGGTGAGAAATCGATCGGACGGTCTTTGCCTTGAGGGTGTTGGCCGAGTGCGGCGTTTATGGCTACGTGGATGCACCGTCACCGTCACCGTCACGGCGAACCTCCTGAACCGGTCATCCGGTTGAATCATTCCGTCTGGTTAAAAGGAAAAGCGTGCAGCCACATTGCCACGCCGATGCTCGACGAAAGTAAAAATGGTCTCGACACGACGATGGGCTTTTGTCTACTAGAAGCGATGTCTCAAGAATTTTTATCGGAGCTACAAAAGTTGATAGCTGTTTTTTAACGTTGACTGTCGTGTTGAGTTTTACTCAGTTTTTTCGAACCATTGAAATAATATAAATTTTTCGGACCAACAAACTTTTAATAACGCGAACAAATTGGATGAAGCGCGAGTTGGAAAACAGTGCGCAAACGCGATATAATATTTTGTAAAAATTGGATGTTGCTACATAGTACATTTCGATCTGTTGCGGCTAATAATAAAATTAGCGTGAAGGTTACATTAAATGAGATGTCAAAGTAAATTTATAAATAACGATAAACAAAAGAAAGTTTTAAAATTCATATTTGTGTACAATAACTACACTACGTTAATAGTAACTTTGTACTAAATTCTTTTTACCATATTGATAACAGTTACTTATTATACAGTCCTGGAGATATGTATTACATCTGTTCATAGTTGAATTGTTTTTGTCAAATGTAATTCCGTTTTCTAAAATTCTGATGTTCTTTATACCTTATCCTTTAAACTTTCTTTTGCCCTCCACTGTAATAATTTATGCAAAAAATATGCCCGTAAAAAGACCAAGTTTAATAATTATTTTATTAGATTTCGCGGCTGTTTCCATTATTCTTGATTTTTGTTATAATTGAAAAACATTATTATTGAATTTTTGTTGAATATTAGAATCTTTTTGACGCGTTACTTTTATCACCACTCTGACATAAATTGTTCATTAATTTTCTATCTAAAACGATTAATTGATGGCTGAGATAAATAATCGCAGCTTAATGTAACATCCTCAATACCATTTTCTGCGCAAACAATTCAGGAATTGGAGGCAGACCAAGGATCGAAATTGGATGGAGTTGAGTAAATATTCGAGTATGTCTCTACGTATGAATTATGCACATGAAAAGCATATTGAGCTCTCCAACGTAACATAACGAAAGAAGAAATGGGACTGTTCAATTTACATACTGTTTAATGCGGAATAAGTATTAATCTGGTAATAAAGCAGGGGCAGTACAGAGGTCTTTGACCATTTAAAGCAATTCGTAGAAGCCTCAACGACATACATAGTTACTTTTTCGTTTAAAGAAAAATTTAGATGAATATATTGTACATAATAACACGCAGAAATTCTTTATTTCTTACGAATGGTTAAAATGTACATGTCGAATATTATTTTACTTAAATAAAAATGAAATAAAATTTATTTAAACGTTTGTTCGATTGTATGTCGCATAAAATTAAAGATATCGAATTTAGAAATATATTACTTTTTTGCAAGATCCGATTTCCGCTTTAAGATTGAGCTGAATTACTCTTGTAGGTGTAATAAAAGTTACAGAAACTCCAGTGGAAAAGATGAAACAACTTGCACGATTAATCCGCGCTAATGGAAGGGCGAACGTTTCAGACACTTTGATCAGTTTCAAACCAAGAACGATAAGTTATTGGTTCTGTACGGGATATCGACAATAAGTGCCCTCAACAATGGAACTGCTTTTAACAGGGTTATAACAACTTACCGCGAATTGGACGCAGTATAATGCGACAGCAAAGTAACTTAATTACACAAAATTTCCACGAAATATCATATTAATTCTTGGAACTATTAAAATTTCGATCTTTTCGTAGTCTTGAAATTTTAATCGTCTTCGAACGAAAAAGAAAAACAGGGACAAATCAATCATTCGCTATTCACAACTAATAACTACAGCTTTTCATTGTTTTAGTACACAACGTAATATTTCTACGTAGGTTTGATTCTAGTTCGTCAAAACTTTATCTGATTTATACGAATGATTCGGAAGTCAACGTATATCTGATTTTTATTAAAAGAACGAGAAGAGAAGAGAATAGCAATTTGTTACTCATTATCGAAAATCTAGAAGAAAATTTAATTTATCACGGGGTTCTCGAAGTCGGTGTATATTATATGCTTGATTCAGTAATAGAAAACTAATCGAGTGCATCCATTTAAGCCAGATGCACGGAGCAATGTGTCATGGTGGAGTGCAACGACCGAGCACTGTATCATCGACAAATCGAGTGGATCCACGTCGATTAGAAATTCGCGAGAAATCGCGCAGACAGGACCAACCTCTGAAACGTTTGCAATTTCCTTTCTGCAGTGTTCGCGTTGCCTGTTCAAGAGTAAGGTACTTTCCGCTCAATTTCCATCGCGTGTCGCGCGAAAGTGCACTACCATCGAATACAATATCAATAGATCGTTGGCTGCATTTAGACTTGTTCGTGCATACTAGTGATCTCGTGATTTCGTCCATGAATCTATAATATATTATATAATATTATATATATATATATATTATATAGTATATTATATAAATTGCAGTGGGACATTTTTTTTTGTAAGTGGAATCTTTATACTTGAACAATTTTATTTTATACGAGTTACAAGAGTTCGATTGTAGTCCTGAGAATAAAGAACATTATATCAAGAGAAATACGAGTTCCTTTAATATTGTAATATTTTATAACGAAGTACGGAGGATATAGATGTATGTATACTTTATCGCGAGGATCTGTTAGCCTTGCTTCGATGTAACAGTTCGCCTTCATCGTTACTTTCAGTATGAGATCATTCACTTTTTACCCGAGAACGAGGCGATAGTATTTACATTGCAGTAACAAAATCAACACATTTTATAGCAATTCAAAACTTCATGCATCAGCGTATGTATCTGAATTAATACATATTTTATATGCTCAAGTTTTTCATATTTAAAAACTTATATTTTAATGCAGTCAGTGTAATCCATTGACATTGTAAGAATTCTGATTAGAATACGCTATGATTAATAATGAATATTAAATTTCATCGTCATCGTTACGAATAAATAAGTAAATATCAAGTAGAAACTGTTAACGAGAGAGTAAGAAGCTTGTTTTTTTTAACTACATTTACGTCAACATCGATATAAGTAAGTTAATGTAAAATACGCAAGTTTCATTGCATCACGTTCAATAACATTGAGATATTTCATTTTGCCCGTGTTCATGCGCATATGCACATAATGCAGAGAACTGTGCAGTATGCGCCTTTCGTAAGCACCAGAGCCGGATATTCGACGTAGAAATTCATGTTCACAGGTCACAGGAGGAAGTTCAGCGATTCGAAATTAATGAAATATCTGCGAAAATTATAGAGTTTGCCGAGGGTTACGATTCTCTTTCTACAAATGTTTGCGCTGTATCTTCTTTCCAGAAACTTCGTTCTGCTGGCACGCAGAATTGAAGGGATGTGTGTCTTTCGAATCTAATGTTAGAGTTTCGTTTTCGTATAATGCGAAGTATAAACGTTCGAAACGAAAGCTTCTGCACAAAGAGCATAACTTTAAATTAAAATATCGAATCCTAGATTTAATGGAAACTTTTGTTACACATTTGCGTCGTTCGATTGTTTCACTTTAACGCGACTATTCTTAACTTTGAGTGTTATAGACAGATCATCGATACCATATAAATTTTTATTTCTTATTTTCGTCGTTTAATTTCCTTCCGTTTTAATACCGTATAAAATGATTTCAATATGATTATAGTACGATAATAACGTGGTAACTGTTGCTTCATATTTTGATTACTTAATTCGATTTTAGTACATACTGATAAACTAGCGCATAATAAACTGAAAGCAATAACATTCTGTACGTATCAAAGCTATTAAAACAAGAAAAATTCATCCGCAAATAAAATCGTTTGCATAGAAATTGAGAGTTTAAATTAAAATCGATAGGGAAATCATTTTAGGGGACGTGGATAGATTTACAACACGAGTAAAACGATTCTGGCGTGTTACTTAATTAATTCATTTTATTGCGAATTTATTAGCGAATTTATTAGCGAAGTAGGAGATTACGACAAGTACAATAGTTTTGTTGTATTTGCGGTGGTTAGAATTTTTCAATCTCTCTCTTGAATAACAGTTTAATAATTTACCTACGCAAATCCAACAATACTTTAGAACGAAACTAGATTATAAATTTAACATAACGTAATTTGTTGATCTCTGAAGATTTGGTTTTTAAATAAAATTTATAATTGTTAAAAAAGCGTTGTTGTTTTTTATTTCAACGTAAGGTTGAAACAGGTGTCCCTGGAATTCTCCTGTGCATTTCTTCTGGTAAATCTTTAGGTTTGTTTTTGAACATCTGTTGTTCAATTTTATCGATAACTCGAAAAATATTGTGGATCGACTGAGGATCGTTCGTACTCGTACGAAATCGAGAGCCGTCAAATTATATACTCGATCTTGCTGATCAAGAACGATATTAAAACTTCATCCAAATAAAGCCATTGATTTTCTTTTCTTCTTTGGAAATTATCCTGCTTCAAACATAATTCTAATATTTTACGTCAAAATGAATAAAGCGATAATTTTTGACAAATTATAAAGTTTTGTAAATTCTCAAAATGGGACAAGTATCTATATACTGACGAAGGCAACAATTAAAATTAACTGTTTCAAATATTACTCGGTATAAATATATTACGTTTTCTGCTGCATTATTTTCGTGTAAACTAGCGAAGAAAAGAAACAGAGGATGATTCGTGGAATTTAGACAGCTGCACGATAAAAAGGGAGGAGTGGGGCAAATATTTGAATGGGAAGTAACGATTTCGACAGAAACCACGAAGTAAGGTGGCATCAAATAAATTTACGTCGCGCGGAAAACCAAGAACGACAAGAGCATATCAAATGCTCAAAGAGCGTGTCTTTGGGAAACCGAGCAGACTAGAATCGACCATAAGCGTTTGAAACGGCCGACATTCTTCTCCTTCTCCAACATCTTCGTGCTCCGTGTCGCAGAAAAAGTGACGCTTTTACAAGTGGCAAAGAAACACTTCAGCCTAGAAATACGTTCGTTTAGAATATGCAACAGGTACGTTTACCTCTATTCTGCGATTGTATATTTCTTCGTCAAATATTCTCGAAAGTAGAACTGTACACGATTAATGTAAATTTATATCTATCAGAGTAGTTAAAACTGAGATTTTGAAAAAAATACTTGATTCCAGAGAAACAAAATTTGATCAATTACGAGAAACGTATAGTAATTATAATGGAGAATGTATCGGTCTTGAGTAATTTTTTTAGAGACTATAAATCATTCATTTTGATTTGATCGCTTTTGTCTTACATCAATGACCAATAAATTGGCAAATAAATCAAATTTTTATGTTTAATATAACCATGTTAAATGCCAGTTGAAATTTTAACGAATAACAATATTCTCATTAACTTTCAATGTTGCTATATGCAAGAGTTTTTCTTTAGAACGTTTTACCTTACGATTTAAAATGATTACGATTATGCTCTGTTTCGTTAGAATTTCGATTTCTGAAACCTATTTACAGCCGCTTCGATCTTTCTGCCAATCGGCTTGACAATTTTGTCACTAAAGATTTTAGTAATATTTTCACTAAGAATATGTGTTAATTTTTATTTGTTGTCTTTATCAATATTCCTTTCGAGTTCGCGTCTTTTGCAAACAATAAACGTATCCTTTGTGCACCGTTGTCTTGAAATACAGTCTCTTGTACAATTTTTTGCACGTTTTATAAAATTTACTGTTATTATTTTCATCTCCTATAACAAAAAATTAATTTCCTTTGTGAAATGCTTGCGGTTTTCTGCTTCAGTAATTCTGTTACAGAATATTCAGAAGAAGCTCTGGCATCTATCTGATATTAAATCGAAAAGTTGCTTCAGAACTTGACTTCTACGAATATTGTTTCTTGAATATTTGGTTAATATTAACTGCGCAATATGATCGTTTGTAAAAATATTACTTTTTATCGTCGAATAAACGACCGAATTAATACAAGTAGTTGAATAATCTCTCTACGTGTCTCACTGTTTAGATCTGCCCGCTCCAGAAACGTTCGTTCAAGGCATTGACTCCTCCTCGAAGAAAGAGAAGCAATTGGAAGCGCACATTTACATTACATTAGGAAAATCTTAACGTATGAAATTTCTATTTCGCAATAAGAGGCAATCAAATTTTTCTAACATATCCGTTTAATGTTTTGCATTTGTCATCGTCCGTAATTGTGGACTTAAAGATTCCAAACATTATAATTTAGTTTCTCCTTCTGCATAAAAGATCGCTCCAAACTATTCGATACTTCGTATTTTACGTCTGTCATTTTCTACGATCGTAACCTTCTTTTCTCGAATATTACTTGTTTAGACCGTCAATTCTCGTCCCACATATCGGAGGAAATGAATGGAAATAAGCATAGCTTCTATATATATTTAGATAATTCTGCAGTGAAAGCTACGTGTTAAAATTGTTCTTTTTTCAAGATATTTTATAGAAAGCCTACAGTAAGCGAAGTTCCTAGTTTCGTGTAAGAAATATCTCCAGAAACTGTTGGATCTTATTTTAAGTTCGAAAGAAGGTATTGGAAATGTGTCGAGAAGGCAGCTTTTCGCGGAACAAATGTTGGGCAAAGTTCCAACATTTCTTTTTTCCAAAGGGGCCGTTTAAATCCCTTTGATATGTCTCAGTTCACCTATATTCGATATCAATTTATCTTCTGTCCTCTCAAAGAGTTCCTATCGTTAGGACGTGATATTTCTTGCAATCGTGTTAAAAGCTATTGGAAGATATCTGTTTCGGAGATTAATTCGCGATCGAAATTCACCTGATTTAGATAATAGATACCAACTATTGCAATTGTTTCTCTCCTTTCTATTTTTTTTTCCATAAAAGAGAATAACTTGCCTTGCTACGTTATTCGATACAAATCGCTCGGGATTTAAATTCTTTGAACTGTAAAAATATTGCTCAAGAATAATTCATTTTTCAATTGTAGAATCTATTGGAAAATTTGTATCGATGCAATTTACCGAAAGCCATCAAGAACTCCCATCGGCTAGCGTTTGTGCTTCGGTTTTAAAAATAAAGTCAATCAACTTTTTTTAACGTTTCATTGGAATTTATCTGCGTCTATATACTCTGCTTATTGCGACTCGCTGTCGCATGGTATCGTCAAAATCAGTTTCTTTTTAATCATAGAATTATTGAAAGCGCACGCAGACGCTGATTTATCATCGAAAGTGTACAATGCACATATTCCACGCCTGAAACTTGTTCATGAGTTTCTTTACCAAATTTATTGCTTCGCGCTACGGGAACTTTCACTCGATATATTGAACACTTTTCTTCATTACCTTCCTTTGCTTTGATAATCTCGTCTGTATCCGGAATTTCACTATTTGTATTCCAATCATTTTCTGTTCGAAACGAGAAACGTCATTAACATCAAACAGGACATTAGATGTATATCAATTTATGGGAAGTTTGAAGATACAAAAATGCATATAGTTTTTAAAAATATATTCTTTTACAATATTAGATATATAAAACATTTCTCCATCTAAATCCTACTTTGCAAATTATATTTAGTGGAAGAATACGAATTTGCATAAATATCCGCTATAAATTATATATCTCACCTTACGCTCTAACGCTTCCAATTCCTCGCAATTCAAACTTTTCGAAGTATACCGTACTCTTTACAATATTTAATACACAAAACATTTTTCTATTTAAATTCTGTTTTGTAAATTCTATTTACTACAAAAATACGAATTTCCATAAATATCCGCAGTTCAACTGTAACCTGCAATACGCTTTCCCTTCCAATGCTCCAATTTCCTCGCAATACAAATCTTTCAAAGTGTACGCCAAGTGTACCATTTACAACACGTAACGTATGAAAGATTTTCCAAGCCAACTTCTACCTTGTAAATTGTATTTACAAAGCTACAAACTTCCATAAAATATCCATCTAAGAATAATCCGTATATCTCGTTTTACGCTCTTCCGCTCCAAATCCCTCGCAATTCAAATTTTTCTCGTCCAACAGACTCCGTTTGGAAAGAGCTTTTCCTGCATTTTCCTTCCTCAGGCGGAAGCGATTGGAAACGCGGTGCCAGAGGCGAACGTTTCGCGTGTCGGGCCGCATCATCGAGGCGATTCATGGCGTGAATACGGGCGAGTGTCTCGTTCTAATGACCTACTCCCACGTGGCTGAGGGTCCGTGGATCGCGGCGAGTAAAGTCGAGTTCAGTCGTTGCCTGACCGGGGTCTGGAGTCTGGGCCTTCTCCGTGGGCCTGATTCAACGACGACAGATGCCAAAGCCGTGTATCGTCCCGACAAACAGAGCTGCGCCTTAGTTCCTTTCGCGCACACGGTACGTGTACAACCAGACTTTTGACCCTGAATACCGGTTCGGTGTCGAGTTCCGGTTACCATAGAACTGTGCTGGTTGAAACAGTCGAGTCGCAGGCTTTTATTGTGCAGGGAGAAAGGATTGTAAGAAACATAGTGCATGGGTAGAGTGGCTTTCGGAATGTAATAATAGTCTCGTATGTAGAACATATTGAGGACCGTTTAAGGAGTATGTTGATATAGGGTAATGTATTGGTTTAGGTAATACAGTAATATAGCAGTGTAGTAATTAGCGGTAAAGTAATGTTTGCGCAACGGTGTACGAGCAGAGTATTTTATTGGTGAAGTAGCCAACTATGTTAGTTAATTATTAACAAGGTAGAATATACGGATGGTAGGTAGAGAGTTATGAAATAGGGTAATATATAAAATGTTATTGAATGGTTGAATGTTAAAAAGTCGTGTACCGGTGTAATGGCTTATTAGTAGTGTTTTAATAAAATAAACAGGATGGTGTATTAGTGCAGTAATTTAACGTTAACACAGTAACTTTCCATGCTATTACAGTGGACAATAAGGGAAGAGCAAAGGAGGGGAAATGCTTTGTAAAGTGGCGCATTAGCAAAATCTCTCTTAGAAATATGATGAGTCCTTTATATAAAAAGTAAATCTTAGAAGAAATAGAAACACATAATATTTACTTATTTAGCCATATAATAGTAGCTAGCAGGTTAATTTCTTTTTTTCGATATCTTCAAACATGAAAATATGGTCTTTCGACTCACTTTTATCTCTAATTTTTGTACGGTTGTTGACTTTAGATTATCATCGTAGAAGAGCAAACAGGGCGTATGTCTTGTACGAATAAGGCGACAGGTTAGTACATAAAGTACAGAAAATATATAATATTTGCAAAATGTTATAACGTTATTCCACAGCAATATATCACTCTCATGAGAATTATATCCGCACGAAATTTCTAAATTACATTAAATCGTAAATTCTAATGAATATCGTGTATTTTTGTCTTCGTTCTCGGAGCACAGTCGAATAAAAAAAAGAGAAAGAAACGATTTTAACTCTCGTTGTACCTCGTCGTTGACCTACATACCAGCTAACGTGATACTCGAAACTCACTATTAAATATTACGCATTGTTACCTGCTGCACTAGAATTGATTTACTGTATCGATCCACGTTCTTGAGACCATTCGACGTTTCTCTTTATGAAAACTAGGGATCTTCTACTTTCTTCTCTGTTCGTTAAATATCTTTTTTTCAACCTTTGCCCGTCAGTTTCTTGGGCCATTAATTAAAACAGGTAAAAGAGCAAACTTCCATCAGACTCCATCGACACTGGAGTCTTCGCCCAATAAATTTACCTTACCTTGCCACTCCTTTTTCCACCGTGTCTTCTAATTACCGGCAAACATTTCCCACGTATAACGTTCTTGAAACAGATTTCGCTTGGCTTGGCAAACGATAGCCCGGATTTTTCTTGTTAATTAATGCCAACACAGAAAGCCGAATTTCTGGCACAGGTAGCGAGAACTCGAGCTGCTTTACATTATCGATCCTTATCCTCCGTCCCTCTCCGCCTACGTCTGCACGGATGGAGACTTCAGTTTGCTTGTTTTCCCTTGAACCTAGTTTGCGCTACTAAATTTCCATTTTCCTCGCAGGCGGTGAATTTTCGCCTCGCGAACTACCGATTCGTACGTAGGTCGCGTTCGTTCATCCTGGCCTGTGACCACGATTTCGAATTTTCTCACTTCGAGAAGAGATATCATATTGTGCGGTTCAGATCTTTCATTAAACTTAATGTATTCCGAATCTATGCTTCTCTGGGAGAGTCGGGTCGTCGCTTCTTCCCCGCGTCTATCGCTTCAGACTTTAGATTACTATTTCGATCCGTGTTTCGTAGATCGATCGTGTGTCTCTCTTTCTCGTGCGTTCAGGCTACCTACTTTTTAAATATTCCACATGTATTTAATTGGATCGTGTCATAGTATGTTTATTATTATTAATTTAAGTAGAATTCTTATGAGAGAAATTTTTTGTTGCATCAATATATAGGTTTCTAATAACACCTTTCTTTAGAAAACGAAACTTTTGGCTGTAAAAAGCTTCGTCGTAGATGCGTTTCGAAGTTGCTAATCGATCATGATATAAGAATTATCGAGATGCAGAGGGTTAAAGTATTTTAGTGATTAAGAGGATTTTTGTTTGACCAAGTGTGATATTTTACCTTAAAATATCTAAATAATTATCATATTATATATTAGAACAGTAATTAATTACGGAAATGAGTATAATTTTATGTTCATTCTACTGCATATAGTTTGTATGATCTTTTTTGTATCTTTTTAGAAATAATATTATATATATGAATTTTTTCTTTCTCTTTTTTTGAGTAAAAAACGCTTTATATGTAAATACTTTATATGTGAATAGATGTTTGAATAACATTCTCTTAAAAGTATCGATTTTCTGAAATCTGCTTCATTAGATTTTTTTATCCGCATACACCACAATGGTAATAAACATTTTTTATAGTTGAACGTAGAATAAAGAACAATTTACAAGGGCAATCGAGAACCCGTAACATAACCCGTAAAGTTTCCATCTTAGAAACTTTATGCAGGAAGAAAATTAGATATTTAAAATTCACATCTGATAAATTATCAAAGTTCACTTCCACGTCGAAAGTTTTGCACTTTCAACTTGTCTGTCGACGTTCGCTTCATGTCGTATCGCACGATACGAGACATTATGTGCCGATAACTCAAGTAACGCGAACAAAGGATAAAACTTGCTATAAAATTAATATTTCCAATAACAAATTTGTAGCAAACCTAATTAGAGAAGCATTCAAGGATAACAATAAATCAAGGATTCGTTGGAACAGTGGTATACATATGTATTTTTCCAAATATGAAATTGAGAATAAAATAAAGAAACTAAAATAAGAATATATAATGTTCTATATTAAATCATAAATCATATTCATTTACAGAATTTTATCATGAATTTTCAATCTTCTCTGGCAAATAATATAATATGTCTTTTTAAACGTCGAATAATATAACATATTTATAATATATTATAATATCGATAATATAACAACGTTTTAACACGTTTAGAAGCATACGAAGTTTTAACAGAAGCCCCTCTTTTCAAAAAGAAATATCAAAAACAAAGATTCTGCCACCTATAACGCTTATACAGCTATCAACGCTTCAAAATATAAATAAAAATCGATTCGAGCAATAATAGCTCCGTTCTATTCCGTTCGTAAACGCTACTTTAAGCTTAGTCTTTAACCAAGCAATCATCATTACAATTTACAACCGTTTTGTTTGTTTTTCACTCGCCACATAAGTATTTGATCGTAACTTACTCTGCTTTTAATTCAATCGTATCTCAGCATATCGTTACAACCTCTGTCAATTAATTCCAAACGACTAATTTTCGATAAAAATGTTATAAATCAGCGATACAAATATCGGCTAAAAGATTTATAAATTATCTTTTGCCTAATATTTTTGTACAACGGCGAAGAAGAAAAAGAAGACGCGTATTCGGCGGCTCTTGAGTTTCGTCGTCTCTAGACTATCCACAAAGGTTTCGCGATATTAACTTTTGTCATGGTGATATCTTTACACACGACATCCACGTTGCTTCTGATAACGCGTTTACAGTACTTTACACCGATGGCGGGCGTTGCGGCAACCGGTTTGCCAGTTTCTCCTTTGTGACTGTAGCTCGGTGCCTTCCAGCTTACTCGATACATTCCAGCGAAATATAGTCGAGTTTGGCTTCAAAGCTTTGTTAAAATCTCGTTTTCCAGCAACTTTGTGTCCTTACCTCTTGCGTCCCATATTGCTGCATGTTGTTTTAGGAATATTGTTCCCTCGTTATTCGTTGAAACGTATTTACGGCGAGGATATTATAGTCGTTGAACGTGAGGCAACTGTGCACGTAAAATTATCGCAACGTCACGCATCGTCGAAAGTGAAGCTGAAGAGAGAAATTATGGTTGTAGAAACGTTTGACGGGGATGAATTTAAATATCGTCTATTTTTCAAATATTTGTTTTGCGCGGATCACTCGTGGAATGAAGTTTCATTTATTGCTCGTGTTTAAATGTCCGTGTCAGGCAAAATGCTCGTCTCGGAGAAATTGTGTTTCTGCTTTCGTTAGAACGCGTTTGGATCGTCTAATGGACGAATGGCAGAGAAATAAAATAAACGGGATAAAGCAAATGTTGTTTCGTTCGAATTTCGAGAGGACAGAAACAGACTTTTTCCAAAGCGTTTAAAGAGAATTTAGAAGGTTCAAATGTTCGCTAACTTTTCTTATACATGTCACGTAAACGTAGATATCGAATATGAATTTTCTGAAGTGGTAACGTTGATCTTTGGAATTGTTCAAAATTTGAGCAATTTAGAAATTTAATTTGCATTAACTTTTTTAATGAAAATCGGGATCGGTGAAAAGTGTTTAAACATTGTCTTAAATACTCTTACACTTTTCAGGCTATTCAAACGATATAGTTAAAGCTACTTGTTTTATACACATAAATGGAAAATTACTTTTTACCGTAGCCACTTGTACATGTTAATTACGAAGGTTCTAAAGTACGTACGCCGGCTTTTCATTTCTTCTACTTCAAACTGAATAGTTAATTAACCTGAAAGAACGTGATTTTTTTAAAACTTTACCAGGGACCTGCAATTTCAGCTACTGTTTATTCAAAAAGAGCTTCTCACTAAAAACGAATATTTATAAGATAGTTCAAAGTAAATGATGTCGTATATGGTAACAAAGTTATTCGATCGTTCGAACAGCGTGTGTTACGATTAATTCGAATAATCAAGTTTCCGCAGTATTTACGAAAATTTAGCAGATAAGAACGCAACGAAATTTACGTGTGTGTATATTGAAAATTTCAGGGGCCAGATTTTGTCACTGCAACGATGCGTCTCCAGACTTTCAGTTTGCTATTTTTCGTGAGCGTGCTAGTCGTGCGGCAAGTTTCAGCCCATGGAAGACTGATAGAACCACCATCGAGAGCCTCGATGTGGAGGTACGGTTTCGATACCCCGCACGATTACAACGACCATGAATGCTATTGCGGAGGATTTACCAGACAGTGGCAACGAAATAAGGGAAAATGCGGAATATGCGGCGATGCTTGGGACGCGCCAACGGTAAGAGATGAATTTTTTACGGAACTGTCATAGCATGATAAGAATGCACGACAAAGAGTACACATAAGTGAAAGAAAAAGAAGGGTGTATCATGTAAGGGTAACATGTTGTCACAAAATTTCTTTTCGAATACCGAGACATATGTACGTACACGTTTAGTTTTTCTTTAAAATTCATATAATATAGTTGCAAAAGATACAGTGAATATTATCGCCAACAAATGCGTGAAATTATGGTAGTTGACGAATAATTAAGTTTGGTGCTCGATAGTTACGAGTGTGTAGATTAAATATAATTATTTTCTTCTGGCTTTAATTTCTCTTTAACAACAAAGAAAGAAAATAATTTCGCATATAACAAATAAAATAAATTAAATACCTTTGTATATTTATTATATATATATTATCACGTAATAGTAATTACCTAGCTTTCACAAATATTTCAAATCGTTTTATTCCTCGTGAGATATAGTCTATTTGTCGTATTCGGAAATGAAACGTAGTTGGATACCACGCGCGACAATAACGGGGAAACGGACGATTTAAAGTGAACTTTCTGGATCGATGAAAAGGTTTGCTTCTAATTTAAAATTGACGACTCTAATACACATAATCCACGTTAATATGGTCGTGTATATAAAATTGTTACCAGACAAATTTAACAAGTGTACAAAATGCAACGAAGCTAAATAAATTTCGCCTAGTTATATTACATATATTTAGTTAATTATGATACATATGCAAATATATGTATATATTACTATATAGATATATACTATGAACAAGATAGCGAGGGCCAATTACAAAACGATTCTCGGAAGATTATCTCAACACATTTTGAATGACGATTGTCCTGTTATACTTTTGAGCTACTCATTTTGTAATTTCAGATCAGCGTCAATTTTAAGTAGGATATCTCCATAAATAGTTTTCAAGTTTCAAACGATAATCTATTCACGTACAAAAATAAATTTGAATAATAATGTTAAAAATAAATTTCAATAAATTTCGAACATCTCGTCGGTATGCCAAAAATGGCAAATTCCCCGTTCTCATTTTGTCCACACGATACTTCAGTTGTCGAATCGAAATTTACCCAACGGGACTTTTCCAGGAAGCCTCAACTCCTACGCGAACTGGAGCCTAACTGTATTAAATTTGAAGCACTTGAAATTCTTATAAGGAAGCGTAGCGCGGAATCGGCAGGCCAAATGACCCAAATAACGACACAGAGTATCAGGCGTGTAACGGCGTTGAAAACTGCTGGAAAAAATGCTCGCTCATAGGATCGAACAACTTTTATCGTTATTGCGCGCCATCGATCAATTTCACGCACTGTGCTCTCCATCTCTGCTTAAAATTTGTTTGGCACGTTAAATTGATTCGACGTAATAACGCTAGGAGACGGAAGAGAAGAGAATTTATTAGAAAATTAATAATTTTACGTTTCCACTTAAAATTTAGTATTCTTCTCATATTGAAATTTTAATTCGATGTAATAACGACGTGGAAAATGTAATAACAGAGGATTTGTTAGAGAAGAAATAATTTCGTTTTCTCGCTTGAATTTTCGTCTTCCTATCGTCTTAAAACTTCAACCCAACTTTAAATTTGATTCTAGTTTTGATTACGATTTCCTTCATTTGCGATTTTCGTCTAAAATCTTGTTTCGCGAACAGATAATTATATTCAGGGTAAGTAAATTTATTCTATGCGAACGGTTAACGTTGTCTATTTTTTAGTCGAAAACTTGGTTTTAGTTTACCTAAACCTCACGATGAAAAATTCCGCTAAATATATACAAGCGTTAATCGCGTAACTGGGACAAGCTATGCCTCTATTTTGCTTGCAAACATAAAAAAGAAGGGTAGCAGCGGAAAAAGTTGAATTGTTTAAAGAGCTTTCCTTTCCTCGTAAATTCGTTTTTTCCTCGAGCGCAACCGCGCACTGTCAATTCATTACTATCCGACTTTATTAATCAGCATATCTTTACACTCATGCGTTGTCTGCATTTGCAATAAGTTGGCTTAACAGTAATGTAATTACAGTCAAACATTTACTTATTACTAGATGAAAACGTTCAGCGTATCTTCTGCTCGACGTATCGCATACTCGACACGGAAACATCGAATGGAAAAGTAAACATCTCTAACATCAAATAAGAAAATAGCATTAAATCGGATAAATGGAAGAAAGAAAGTTACTTACTGTTAAAATACGTAAACGTTGCCTGTATCTCTCGATTATCGTATTGTTCGCTTAACACAGAAAGATAAAAGAGAAAAGTGAACCATTGTAACATTGAATAAAAAATAGCATTAAATCGTAAAAAAGAAGAAAGGCAGGTGCATCGGACGAGACGATTCCATTGTGAGGTTTCGTGTAATTATCACCTGGCAACATTCTTGCGACATAGAATAAATTACTATTTGCGGTTTTCCGGTCTGTCGGGTGGACATACGCCCGCTGCAACAATACCACGAGTTTCAACACTAGTCCCGAAAATATATACCTTACAGAACTACAAGCTTACATTTTCTTGTTTAATTGTCAAATGCGAAGATAAAAGGGAAAAAACTATTATCCGACGAGAATTGGAGGGAATAAAGTGGTATAGAATGTATACGTTTTAATTATTTATTTAAATATCGGGATTATTTTAATTAAACGACACGACAAATACTTTGCTTTTGGTTATTTTTGATAATTTATATGCATGAATTCTACAAAAACGATTGTACTCGCATTCGAATTTTTTACATTCAATGCGTGCAATTGCTTTACTTTACATTCTGCGGTTTATTCGTTTAAACTTGGTTTATTTTGTTTTCCGCAATTTAAACAGTTTTTTTTTTTTTTTTTAGTTAACTATACAGGAGTTCCGTAGCTTGAACAAATCTGACGGCTAAAACGAACGAACAACGAATAAAATGTGAAAGTCAAACAAGAAACGATTTTCATCGAAGTTGAACGAATTCTAATTGTAACGATGGAAATTAACTAAATCAAGTAGTTAAACGTAATAGTTAATATATTGGCACATATGTATATATAGGCCTTTTATAGTTAATTGAAACCGCAAATTTCTATATTTTCGATAAATGAATAAAATAAATTATAATACTTTAATCTTACAAAATAAAAGGGAGTTCAACATAAATTTAAGAAATTATATAATACGGTAGAAACGTTTGCAAACGATAGTATTATTGTCAATATAATAGTATAATGCCGCTTTAAATTTTTCGAAGATGTTCATTCGAATCTCCTATGAATTCAACATTGACTAAAAGATATTCCTTCGACTGTTGTAATCGATTATATCAACACACTTAAATCTCGTAGAAACCTTTTACGACTTACTCTTCCCCAACTTTACATCTCGTTAACTGGATAACAGAACGTAATTATTAGGAATTTTACGATCGTATTTTCGTAACTACTTCCACCAAACTGTGATGTATCTCATAACTTTCCAGAGTTAGGCTTCGTAACGTGTTACGTACATCATTCATTTTTCACGTATAATATAAAGTTTCTTCCAGGAGATTTATAATCTTCAATGTGAAGTTCAAACTTATATCAAGATCCAAAAGTAACTCGGGCAACTATAATCCTACATTTTGTAAAAGTAGTAAGTTTTCTTTAGGGATCAAGTGTCTACGTACATGTACATGCTCTGCTTATATTAAACATAATTATAATATTTGATATAATTATTTAATGTTATAATTATATAAATATATAAATATAATATTATATGATAAATACAAATTAAATATTATAATTATACTACAATTATTATGTCAATATTAAACATTAAACGTTATATAAATTGATAATCGACAATTAATTACAACCAAAGGTAATCAAAATTCCTTTGTACACGTAGAGCGCGTATCTTCTCTAACAAAGACCAAAGCAATTCGCAACGGATCATTACGTTTCACAGAAAACTTTCTGGAAGTTGCCCTGAAAGAGAAAAGAAAACTGTATCGTTACAGCCTCGTCTGCACGAGACCGGCGGCAAATTCGGAAACGGAGTGATAGTAAGGAAATATCGAACAGGTTCGGTGATACCGGTTCGCGTGGAACTTACGGCCAACCATCACGGTTACTTCGAGTTTCGCACGTGCTCGATGACCTACAAGGGCAAAGAAGTTGATCAGGAATGTCTGGACCAACACCTGCTACGCTCGAAGAACGAATCGATCAGATATTATCCCGGGCCTGGAAACAAAATTTTCGAGGCTTTCTACAAACTACCGGACGACCTGACTTGCGCCCAATGCGTCTTTCAATGGAGATACGTGGCTGGAAATAATTGGGGCGACTGTGGAAACGGAACAGGTATTGTACGACGTTTTCAGCGTTTTACTCGTCGACAATATTGTATTCACGATGCTTCTCGCGCACTCGAAATTCGAATGCGAGCAGATAGCTGTCGCACTATCTTTGAATAACCGTACTTGGGCACGAGTTTTTCACTGGAACGAATCTCTGTCCCACGTAATTCCGGAACGAACATTAACCCGCGTTTTGTTCGAGCCACCGGGCAGGATGCATATTCGAGAGACGCCGTTTGCGACAAAAGCTTCGACCTCACGTAGGTATCGAAGAGATTGTTGTTGAAGCGGTGCATAGAGATTGGATTTTAGGTTTATTGAGAAAAGTTTGTTGAACGAAGTGTTTGTTCGAAGGGGCGAAAACGATTAAATTGTTAATTATACGAAGAATAAAGTAGGATAAATTGAATTACCTTTTCATATTTTAAAGAAATCAAATAGAAATGTTACGGCTATATATAAGGCGTAATTTAATAGAACAAATTTGCACGTAAAATTAATCGATATTTTTTAGTCATCAATAAATAGCGCGAGGAAAAATTTCTAAAATATTTTCTTTTTCTAGAAAACGTAAAAGGTTGGAGTTATTTTAAATGGAATTATACATGCTTTAATTGATAAATAAGTCATATCAAGCTATATGAAAATTCATTAGTTTAGGAAATATTTTAATGTGAATATTGATTGTTACTAGTCGTACTACCAAACTGCTAATACTAATAAATACTCTTATTTGTTATCGGTAATTGTTATGATAATTCGCATTTAAAGAACTTTAATGGATTTTGAAAAATTTATTATTGATATGAAAAGATATATATTTTGTAAGTTAACATTTCTGAGAATTTATATAAATGAGAGATTTTGTATTTCTTTTTAAGAATAACTACAAGCAATTTCTTAGTTCGTATTGAAGCTAAATATTTTGTCAAGCTAATTCTTATTACACAAGTAAATAATATTAGTATTCTATCGAAGTACAGATGGAAAGTTTCAACTATTAATAGGTACATGTACGTACTAAATTACTAAATATTACATAATATTCACATTAAATGGTTGCTTCAGAACAATTAATATTCTCGATGAAGTTCATCTTTAAGCAACCATTTTATTATCTTCAAATCTCGTATACAAACATTATTTCAACTTTATTTCAAATATATATATTATATAATAATATATTATATTATACTTATATATAATATATTTATATTAATATATTATCAAATAATATATTATATAATAATATATTTTGATATACTAATAACGTATTTAGGATTCCTAAATGCGTTAGTTTACATCCACATTAATTACGATGTAATTTAACAATTTTACTTTCAACATTATTTGCGATTAAATCTCAATGTATGGAAAACAGATCAGAAAAATCAAATAAATCTTGAAACCCTATACGATATACCATTATACATCGTGAATTACGAGGATAAGATTTGCAAAATAATTTTGGTACAGAATAAATATATAAAAATGACAAATACACAAATTATAAAGGAAAAGTTGCACATAATTCCATTAAAAAATACATAAAATATTAAACTATGAAAGTATACTAACACTATGTCCGCACAGGAGCCGTGGGTTGTGGTCCTCAAGAGGAATTTCGTGCTTGTGCTGATATTAGCATCGGGGATGACGTGGAGCCTCTTTCACCTCGACCACCAGCAGAACCGCCGACGAAATCGATCCCAGAAGAAAAATCGCCAACAGACACAACATTGGTGCCAGAACCAAGTGGGCCATATTGGTTATTCAGTATCATTATCGCTGGTACGTGCCTGCTGGTTGTGCTGGCGGCTATGGCATTGCTTTACTCGTATTATTATCACTCTGGCCGAGCCAAAAAGTGGCTCATGACGAGGCGGTTGCTGACACCTGAAAGTCCACCTGTCGCTCCACCGAGACATAAAAAACACAACACGTTCAATGCACCATTGCAGTTGTAGAAGAATATTTGTATTTCAATGTAGGGTGACCAAAAAATAATTTTGTATACGTTGTCTTTTGAAAACATTTTACAATGTCTTTTAATATAATTTTATACGATATATATATATATATATATATATATATATATATATATATATATATATATTATTATATATATACAAGATACACAGAAGAAGAATTCTTGTTTAATATTGAGAAAAATGGTCACCCTGATTTATTGTTACTTGCGACGCAACTTTCCTTCTTATTCGATTTTTCACTTGTAATAATTCGGACGATTTTTCTATCGTACGTATCTGTACGGTAAATGTATATTTGACACTGTGATGTATGCATGATGAGGAAGTTCTCGTTTGCGTTTAGAGTAATACGCGCTCACTTGCACACGCATTTTCATTCTGTATATATAAACTTTCTTACATTAAACATATTTATTTTCTAAGAATTTGTGGTTCTTCCTTTCATTTACATCTTCTTTTTCAAAATAATGTCTTAAATAATGCATTAAAGAAAGAACAATTCACAAGGGATCTTTTTCCACTAGATCGTAGTTTAAATAATGTGTAATTGTAATATTCTTGTGATGTATACAATTCTTTAAAGCATAGAGAGTTCTTGAAACAGACAAGGATTGAGGAAATGAGTGACGTTGTAGTAAATTATTTTTTATTCAATAACATATTCCTAAAATCTTGATTGCTCATTTTTGGGACGGCACCATTTCCAGTTGCAATTGCACTGCCCTTAGTAGCAGCAGTTTTTACAGTGCGAGGTACCATAGATAATAATGTTTTGGGCGTACCAAATGTAGTTCTGCTTACTGTAGAACCACCTAGAGACTTAATGGGATCCTTTTTGCGTTCAGGCGGTTGGCTTATGGCTACACTAATTATTTTGTCACCGATCTTCATTCCATCAATGGTCAGAAGTGCCTTTCCAGCACTGTTTTCATCCACAAATTCAACGTAAGCCAGTCCTTTAGAATGGCCATTACGGTAAGTGACTATACGGACTTCCTTCAATGACCCGTGAACCTTGAAAATTTCTTCAAGATCTTCTTTTGTCGTTGATACCGGGAGTCCTAATCATATTATAAAAATAAATACACTTTTCTAAAATTACAATTTTAAACACTAATTTAAACCCTCAGTTGATATCGTGATATATTGATAACTGCTATTATAAGTTCAATTAAGACCGGTTATTTTGTAGGGGGAGTGAATAGCATTTCTAACATAATTGTTATGATCAATCATGTAGGATACATGAGATATATAGCGGATCTTTTACAAAAATTTCATTATTACGTAATTACGAAAAGAACGATAAAATAAGATAAAAAGTAAAGGATATGTTTTTCTTAATTACATTATTACATTATTACTAAATAATGTGGTGTACACTGACTGAAAATAATATTTAAAAAGAAATATAAACAAGTATAAACTAAAATTTTATTAATAAATCTGATCACTTTGGTATTGATAGAATACTATCTTTTTTGGAATACTAGCATATAGTACGATAACTTTTATAGACTTTCGATGCAAGTGAAACAATAAATCGGTCGCAACGAATGTTGTTTACAGATTGTTTTTTTGCATTTCATGCAACATGTAGAATGTTTTCTGTCAAGCTTGCTTGGACATTCTTTGCAGCGTCGCCTTTTCGCTGGGTGAGCCTCCTCATGTATTGGATCATCTGTAATTTTTAGTAATTCTCTAATTTTTTGAGGAATCTCTCATAGTATTAAAATATAATGTTACTTTATTTGATTCTTGACCAGATTAAAAATTTTGTTTTTTGTATAAATTGTCTTCTTCTCATATTCAAATTTGTATCAGCATAATAATATAATGTGATTATAGCAGTATGAAAGATATAAAAAATTTCAAATTAATATCGTTTAATTCTACGATTGCACGAATACATAGTATATTTTTTATTGCATTTCATTTTATTGCAATTTTTATAAGCAATTGATTTTTGCTTCATAAGATTGTGGATGAAAAAACGAAACTAAGAAAACTATTTTCTTATTTCTTCTGATAAAGTAAACCTAATCCAAACTGTTCTAGATTTGCAATCTTTCCAGTATATAAAAAGAGTTGATGAAATATGTTCCAGAATCTCATAGGCGTAAAATTTTTTAGTCTGTACCGCTGAATGAAATCCAATCATCATTTTATCTACAATTGTATAACTATAAAGAGAATAGTCTTTCTTACAATTTTATATGAATATTGCAGTCTCTCTGTGTATATCTCATAATGATGTGAAAGATATAGTTAGGTTTTTAATTCGGCAGCTTCCTTTGCTGCAAACCTTCCTTTAATATGTATCTTCAGTTTAGATTCTAGAACTTATAGGAGACATCTTAGTACGCCATTTTAGGCGGTTACAATCATAAAAATATCTTTTATCTTCTTCCTTAATAGGGATTTCTTCATTGTCAGCTTCAATTTTTGTTTTAGTATCATGATCGGGATGTTCTCTTTTTACTTGAATATTATCGAAAGTCTCATCACTTTTATGCAGTCAATATCTCAGCGTTATTTATATTTAATAAATTGTTTTCGATCTCCACGAATTTCGTAGATGTTAAATTTTTAAACATTTTAAATATTATTTATTCTTCAAGAAATAACACAATTATTATGTTGAATCCAAATGTGATTAAAACAGTTAACAACTGGATTCAAAACATGACTAATATCTCAACACAAGTATAAAAACGTTTACTACATCCATACAACTTTTAAAAAGTCGAGCTAATAACTAGCAATCAAGAAATAAATGATTGAGATAGTTGTGGCTCGTCTATATTCCAAGAATATCAACTGAGGGTTAGATATTACCTACCTTTAACGAAAAGCTTATTTTTTTCTAGAGAACAACTATATTTAAAAACAGATTCTCGTGTTGTTTTGTTTGGGTCGCATCTTGAAACAAACATTGGCCGTCCTCTTATAGGAACTCTATCTAACTCCAAAGCTTTATCAACTGCTTCCTATAAAAGTAATATTCTTAATTAAATATTCTGTATATATACTTATGTAATTTTATTATTAACAAAAAATATAATTTGCACCTTGGAACTGAGTTGCACATAGCAATATCCTTTACTACGTCCATTATAGCTTCTGATCATCTTAACCATTGTAATCGGTCCAGCCGGTTTTAAAGCATTTCTGACTTCTTCTTCACTTGCGCTATAATCTAAATTACTTATGAAAACTGAGATTTTATCATCCACTTCATGTACGTAATCTATTTCCATTTGTTCACTTTCTGGTGCTTTAAAACCAGGTGGTGGAGGAATATTTGGTTCCTTCAGTACTTTCTTCATTAGTTTCGTTTTGGTTACATCAGCAATTTCTTCTTCTTCAATATCAACGTCGTCTTTCTTTTCGAAATTCAGATGACTTTCTCTTATTTTCGGTTTTAAGTGTGTTTCAACTTTCATAATTTTTATCGGATAAGCTCCTAAATTCTTCCATTTACCAGTATCTTTTTGTTTTCTTTTATACGCTTTCTTGTTTTGTGATGGTGATAATTCAAGATTAGAAATTTGTTGTGTTTTCTGTCTTTCTTCAGCAACTTTATCTAATTTTTCTTTTGTTCGTATTTCACATAGTTCCATTTGTTCTAGTGTACCTTCGTCTCGTTCAAAATCTATCCAAGAATTTGCTATGCTTTCTGGCCAATCTTTTACCAATGACAAGGCTTTTTGAAATAATTTTCTTAAATGTTTTGTATCTCCGTAACATCTACATAAAAAAAAAAATTTATTATCAAATCCAAAATAGAATGTAACATATCATAAACTGTTAGACTCATTAAAAATAAATACAAGAAATTACCTTTCTAATGAAATATACTCTAACCAGTAAGATGCTGTTGTGGAATGTCCTTGTGATAAAATGTCGGCCCATAATGACCTAGCCTTTTCCATGTTATTAGCATGTATGGCTTCAGTTCTTGCCCAATATTGTAATATAATACAATTGGGATCTCCATCTAAACCAAATGATTTAGCCAAATGTTCACACGCTCTATTAAAAGTATTACGTAATACTTCTAACTGCTTTTTTTCATCAGAAGAGCATCGATCGAGTCTTCGCCGCAAATATTCCAAATATGTCATCCACAAATTTCGATACTCTTCTGCAGTAGAAAATCCAGTTGTTAAAGCATTTTCTAACAATGTTTGAACTTCTAATACTGATTTGTCCCATTTTTCATATGATTTTATCCATTTTTGCCATATCTTTGCACACCATGGAACATTTCTTGTAGCTCTTTGGTACACTTGATCCAAGACAGATTCAATTTTGATATTTTCTTCTAGATACTTGAGATAATCAAGCCAAATTGACATCTCTAAACTGAGATCAGTAATTGCTCTTTCATACAAAACAGTTATTCGTCCAGGATCTCCATTTTGCTGCTCATATGACAAATACATTTTATACGAATCTAGAAGTTCTTCTTCAGTTTGGGCGGAAACAATTCTCTCCTCATATGGTAAACGCAGATTAAGCTTTGATAGCGCCCTCTCATATCCTCCATTAACAATCTTATCATCAATAACAGCTTCTGCACCATCCCCATAGCGCCATGCTTCATATTCTTCATATGTTTTTTCCATATCTAAAAGAGGACAAGCTAATTGTCTTTTGAATAGGTTACCAATACGTTCCAATTGTTCTTTTCTTTCGGTTTGATTTGAAGGATCAATCTAAATATTTAAAACGTAAGTGTAAAACATGTCCCAAAAGAATTTTAAGAATTTTTTTTATTATTCTATACTTACCAATGCATATAACACAGCTTCGAACTCACGAAACGCTTCCCATATTATTGCACCTTTAATAGTATGTAGCCCAACATCTGTTAATGCTCGTTCAAATAACTGACGAATATTCTTTGCTGCATCTTTTTCAGTACCCATATTACCAATGCTAAATTGCAAATATTCTAACCATACATCCACACCTATAGTAAACAATTTAATGTATAACGTACTTTAATGTACAATCAATTTGTAAAATATACGTAATAAATTTATTACATTGAAAGCAAAACTTACAGAGATAATCTTTGACTGCTCTTTCACATAGTTTGACTACTTCAGCTTTTTGCTCTGGTATGGTAGCTAATTTAATTTCGTCGCGCATCCAAGACAGCCAAAGCTCAGAACTCAATGGATATTTGGAGCTCATATTTTTCCTAGCAGTACGTAATCGTTCTAATTCGCCCATTTTTTGCAATTTGTTGATAAGGGCTACATGACTCGTGTAATCATACGGATTCTGAGCGAGAGAAGTTTCCAAAGCTTTAACCTCTGCTTCGTCAGCATCCTCTTCATCGTCCTCTTCAGACTCCTGATCATCATCAACCTCATTGTCCATGTCTTCTTCGGGTTCATCTTTATTCTCTATTGATCCGTTCTTTTCGTTGTAGACTGATTCCTCAGGTGAACTCTTGTCATTATTTTCTTCGTTCCCTATATCCATCTCCTCCATTTTAATTCACAATAAATTTTGTAAAGAATTGTAAATGTTTACTTTGTATCAACAAAAATACGTGGTAGAAAAACTGAAAACGAATAATGCTCACTGCACGTTAACAGCCTGTACACGTTGATAGAAGGTTATGTTATGATGTTTTTATGCGAATCTTCATGTCTGACAGCTGCCTTCACTGCGCATGTATGTTAAGAGCGGTACTCGATTCGAATTTAAAGTCCATTAAACTATAACATATTACAAAATAAAGGATTACATGATAAAAATCGAATATTCCATTAACTAAATTTTCTAAAGGAAATTGCTATGCCATTAGAAAATCTATATATTAAAAAGATTTCACATTGGTATCATGGTTTTCTAAAGGAAATTACTATGCCGTTAGCAAATCTATATATTAAAAAGATTTCAAATTGGTATCATAAAAAATAACTAAATTATTATAGGAAAACTAATTTTCTTGTCTAATATTTTTATATGTATTATATTATATCATATTATTAAGTCAGTATCAATGATAAATTTACGTGAAATATTTTTAATTTATCAACCTACCATTATTTCTTAATTCGGCTATATAACTGTTTATGACCTATCAGTTGTAAGCAACTCGTCTATATACAGAAATCCAAACACAAAGTGGCATTGAAGCATCGGAATATCATGTCATCTCTCCTATTTTGGTTAATAGAAATCTATTTGTAAAAATCGATTGATAATTAATTAAAAACTACGCATTGATAATGAATAATAAAATGCGAATATTTATTTGAAGAATTTGACGATGTTATTCTCAGAAATCGGAAAGAAGAAAGGAAAACGGAAGTTCATCAAGTGTTCCAAAAGTAGCTTAAACCACTGCAAGCAGACGCTATTAAAATATGACCAGATGTATAGTAATAGCCCACGGGTGAGTTGTGAAAATACATATTCTTGTATGGAGAATATATCTCGACGATGGTTGTGGTACTTATTTACTCTGCTCTTGATTTCGTAGATTCCACGCAGACGCTGTCCATTTCGCGTGAAATGATGTTTTTCATTCAGCTGTCAATGTAGTTTAGATAGTTTTAGGAGAATTGGTAATAAATATAGCGGAGTGAGTATCCTAGAACAAGTAGTCTTTCTTATTTAAAAAAATGGCGAATGTTTTGATTAGGAAAAGGAGAAAGTTATAATTATTCTTAATATGTGGCCACTTGTTCATTCACCTCATGCCAGTTCACAAAAGGACAAATTTTATTTTTTATTTGTGTTCAATGTTTGTGGATTATACATTATGAAGTATATCCTTGAAAAATTTTACGTCATGTTATCGTTATTGTAATAGGTAAGATATCGTTTCAAGAGATTGTTAGGTATATCTTGAATCTTTATACGAGTAATTCTCACTCGTAAACAATTTTATAAAGATTCTTTGTAAATTACATTTACTTAAGGTAGATGTTTGTAATGCAATTAATAGCAAAGAATTATTTTGATTTATATGACGATATTAAGATATGTTCTGTGTATTTTGAGAGGTAGATATTTATCGAGTATTGAAATATTGTATTTTTGTCAGACGTTGTTACGCAAGGATAAACTGAGCGGCGCGTGCAAAGAATTTTAGAAGAAAAAAGGATTAAAATGCGAGGAATACGTTAGGCATTACAATGTTAGAAATCACGTCTAGTTTTATTATTTTACATAAATAATGGATTTCTGGAATCTTGACAAAGGTATTTTTATTCACTTAGAAGTTTTAAATACTTTTTTCTTAGTTTCCATATTATTATTTTTTCTCCACATTTATGCTATTGAAAGTCAGCATAGAAACATCTGGTTTAATATAAATTTAATGATTTATATAATATGTAGAATCATATAGTAATCTATTGCCAATTTTTATTGCCATATTATCGTCTAACCTAAAAGAAATTTCTCTTTCAACCAAAACAAATTGTTACATAAATTATTCTTTGCGCGATGGTGAAAGTAAGCAAAAGGCACAGTATTGGTATCAACGTTTTCCTTGTTCATTTAGATACGGTTTCCATATAGTGTTAGGAATCCCCAATGTAGTACTGATAAGAGCAACCGGAATTTCTATGACGTAAGCAATAATATTCTAGTGGAAAGCACCCATTTTAGACATTAATCATAATCAAATATGTTCAGAGTTTGAGATCCTATAATCATGAGTGATTGTATAATTTTGTCATCGTTCGCAAGAAAAATCATAACATTCGTATATATACGTATATATCGTTAATTTTATAAAATTTCTTTAAAAACTTTACTTTCTTTCTTCAATGAAACAATTTATATATAAATCGTAAAATTTGTTTTGAAATTCTTAACTATTGTGCGATAGTCATTAATTATTTAGTTAGATGTATAGACATTATTAAGCAATAAGAATTATCATTAAGAAAATATGACTGTTATTATCGAATAATTTCAAATGATGAGTTTATTGTACCAATAGCTAACGGTTATGTTGGCAGTAAAAATTGCTTCTCTACTATATTACTTGTATTGCATATAATTATTCGTCAATAGATATAATTCCTGCACGTGTGTAATCGCTTGTACTACTGTAGTAGGTAATGTTCTTTAATGAGAATCCTAGAATTGTGGTTCATGCCATTGAAGTAGCTCCTTTATGTAATCATTAATCACTTGCGTATGGTTACTTTGTTCTAATATTGTCGACAATATTATATCAAGTCTCGAATCATTGTATCTTATATCGTAAATTTTTAATTATATAAGCTTACATACAGATATACATTATATCTTATGTCGTGAACTTTTAATCATATTATGTTTACATATAAATATTTAAAATAAGCCAGAACGGAGACAAAATAGATTTAAAAAATATCTTGATACAATAAATAAGTTATTTAAAATAAGTTAATTTTTGAGAAAAGCTATTATAAAAATGACGATTAGTTTGTTCCTTCTGGGAAGAAAGAACACATCGGTCATATTTAACTAACAATAAAGTAACATAGCATGTTCATATACACCAAATTCACATACATACCTACCCATGAATGTATTCGTCAATATACGAAAACATATGGACAAGAGGATAATTTGTTTGCAGCAATTTGTAACAATTTCAAAGAATTGAGACAATAATAAAAATAGATCTACGATAATTTCAACTACGTAAAACTGCTTATTGGAAGTACCCATTGACAGTTAAGAACGAAACATATGTGATACATATACATATTGCAACAAAAGTTAATTGGGAATCACCATAACTCATATGAAATCTATATTAACACTCCGGTATTATTTCTATATTATTTAGGGATTTTAATGGAAAATTTGATAGAAACTGAAATTATTTGGAAATATTAACGCAGATCGTATACAAATAGTTAATTTCGTTTCTGTCATTTTACCTATGCACGTATGAACTATCCTTTCTAAATTTTATTACATATGTGAAAAAAATTGTGGAGGATGTAAAATTTTGAATGAAATGAAACGATCAAAGGGATATAACTACTATTTAACATGTCAACAAACATGGTTTATGGATATAATAACCTTAAATTTTAAGTAAGTTTTAGGGAGTTAAATTGTTCTATGGCTTTAGTTTTATGGTTACTCTCTAGAGACGAATTTTTTCTTTATGGTGCAAAAATAGACGGGAAGGTAATGTATATGTAGATATATATGTAAGTACACGATAACAGAAGGTGTACCGTTAGAAGAAGCTTAAAACACATAAAAATGATTTAGATTATTTGGTAGAATAAGTTGAATCAACATCACATATCTAGAAGATTATATATCTACGTGAATTTATTTTGTCCTTCTTTCCAAATGTTTCTACTTGCAGAATTGAGCGAAAGGGTCGCGCTCGATCAAGGGAAGTAATCAATCTTGTTCGTTCTCGCGATGTGTGATTGGAGATAGATTGATGTCGATTGATTGATTGTGATTTTGGATATATTTATGCACAAAACTGGTATGTGTATGTGTGCATGCGTTTATAGGGATATAACGATTGGACTTGACGATTCTGAAGAGATACTGCAATTTTGTCGAAAATATGTTTTCTTGGTGATTTTTAATACATCGTATTCTCCCTTCCATTGCGCGTTGTATCTTTAGAAGGGGGGCTGAGGATCAGTACTGGTGTAATATATTTTTTTTGCACAATTTGTGTTTTTTGCTTGTGGGGTCACCCTTTTGGGAATCTCAACGTTTACGACAGGTTATTAAACTATGAAGAAATACTGCAAAGAAATAAAAAATACAGGTATTGAAAATGTTTTAAATTACTTACGTAGCATCTGAGTGGTGGTGCGCAGATGGTCGTAGCACTAAAATTCTATTTCTCAAAAATAGCGATTGTTATTAATTGAATCTTCGATACGTCGGATTATGTTGTAACACTCAACATTATTGGACAAATAATACAATTTCTTGAGGGTGTATATGGATTATGCTCCAGCTACTATGCAGCAAACTATACCAACAGATTATAGGATCGTTGTAAACGCATTGTTACAAAGTTACAAGCAAATATTGAACACAGCCTGAATATGTACGTAGCACATCAAAGAATACGAAAACGATCGCTTAAGGTATTTAAACTATCATTTCAAAATAATCCAAATTTCTTGAGGATTTCGTTGCATCGATTTTACGCTTCGCACGTGTACTTCTGTCTTAGAATTCCCTGCAAGTAAAAATAAGTAAAAACCAAGAGATGTGGGATCTCAAAATTAATCTCGGGATCCAAACGATTTGTTTTAGCCACCAAACCACCTTCTTGTATAGTTTTTTTATTTTCTAATTTTTTATTTTCTATAATGCGATGGACAACTGTTCAACTGTATTCAACCAATGTGGATGTACAGCAATTATACATTTTCCATTAACCCTTGTACCCTCGAATCCGAATGATCTCAGGTATTGCTTCCCGTCGGTAGTCGACCGAACCATCCGCGTTCCAAGGATTAAGTTGAATTGGTAGAAACCTTTGAAGCGCTATAGGATAGAAATATATACTCAAGTATGAAGAGCGGATCAGCAAAAGGTTTGTTTATTTTGCCCATCCAGACACGGACATAATGAATTTTAAAGGACGGATTATTACGGGATCTATTATAAATAGCTATTATAAGAGTTGAATATACTCCGTCTTGTAAAACTCATAGAAGGAGGGGTTTTCTTCTTACTGTATTGGTATACCAGTCATGAAATACAACTGTTTCTCAATAAACGATTGAAATTCTTGCACAGGTGTGTAATAATACAACATTTCTTCATTAACCCGTAACATTGATTACTATCATCAGGTGGTACTCTCTTGGAATTTACATATTCCAACACAAATCATGCACAAAATAAATATCGATATATTAGCATATATCGACATATATATTTTATACACGACAAACGGTAGCAAAATACCGTGACGTTCGGTTTACAGTGAATCCTGCTAAGATAAAGAAAAGTTGTCGGTGGAGACAAAGCAAACATCGCCGATTTTTTTTCTTAACGCAGAGTATTAATACCGTTACGCATATATTAAACTGCGTCCAATATTTGTCTATATCTCTATAACGAAACGTTTACAACAATGCTTCGTATAACATATTTTTTCTTATTTTTGTTTCTTTTAGCTTCAAACATTTATAGTTAATGAAACATACAAAAAATTGAAAATTCAAATTACACATAATAAGGTACAAAAATGACACGATATACGCTATAATTACGTTTGAAATTACTAATAAAAAACTATTCGTTGTATGAAAAAATGTTTCAGATAAAAGTTAAACGATTTCGAGAGGCGTTTGAAAAATTTGATCTTACTATGTAGTTTGAATGGTAACATAGAAGATTAAATCTATCTTTCTTTTTCGATATAATCGTAGTAATATTTTGGATTTTAAACTTTCACGATGAGTAGATGACATATTTTTGTTTCTTTGTAGTTTCGATCGTGTGTCTGTTAGTATATCGTTCTTTGTTTACAAAACATCAGAACTAAATCATATATTTTCGATGTATCAATCTGCGTAATTGTGTATATGTTGTTCTATCTTGAACGTTTATCATAGAATGTCGTGAGAATTGCATTGTTTTGATGTAGTTTCCGCGTTCAACGTGACTCATGGAAATCTGATCCCCGGGAAAGGACCATCGTGTAAAATCCTTTCTTTTTTTCTGCCGTCATGCGCATGCAAAATTGTGGTTTCTTTATACAAATGAAGTGGTCAAGAGGTGGTATTATCGGGGATGCCCCTCTACCACTCATGAGGATTCATAGAAGCGTTAGAAGGCGAACGTTGACAGTAGGTACCTCGTGAACCGTCAGTTGAGATCCTACCTACAAAGTAAACTGACAACCTAGGTTAGATAGATCGTGATCAATCTCGTCTCGTTAAAACTTGTCGATATAAAGTGAAAAGTGTTCGACTCTGAACGTAGAAAATCTTGATCGACCTATATCGAAACACTTTTTCTGAATATTTAATGTACTTTATACATTTTTCATGATTTTATTCACGATAATTAACGATATATTCAAGGGAATGAATAGTTTCGTGTGATCATACTTGTGATAGTGATTAATCTGTGTTTTCTTTGTGAATCTCTTTTTCTTTGTGAATCTGTGAATTTCTTTTTTCATTTAAATTTGTTAATGATGGAGTCAATATCACTCGGTGCTGCTAATTCAAGTAGATTTTGAGATACATGTAAGTAACTATGAAGATAGAAAAAAGGTAGACATCAAATATCTATAAGTTATGATTTTACATATTAAAATAATGAATAGTTTGTGCGAACGATTTAGTTTTATACTAGAAATATGTACATTGATAACTGCGTAGAACAATGAATCAGCTGACGAATCTTTCTCTTCATTTCATTTACACTTCATGTTTCTCACAGGCAAAATTTTATTATTTGTTTCCTTGGTGTAAGAAATATGAGATGTGACTGAAACAGATTTGTCATTTGATTCATTGATCTACGGTAGCTGTTTTTCTCCAAAATCAAATTGTTTATAACTGGAAAAGCAAGCTTCGAACGATGCTTTTGTCCATAAACTTTTCACATTACCGAGAATCACATCCTCTAAACATTTTTGATTTTTTCTAACTTCCTGTATAGAGAATCAGAGTATTTAACGAAGATTGGCTGAATAAGTGTTTCGAGAGAAAGTTATCAACAGAGGTTATCTCTTGCTGAGGTAAACATTATAGAATTTTTATTGTAGTATCTATCAATTTCCTTGAATCTTCTTCAACTTGGAGCAAACGTATCGAGCACAGTGTTAATCAAGAATAAAGCGGAATAGAGACGCCTCTTGGTTAGATTTCCTTTTGAAATTATTCATTTAGATTCATCGTCTATTTCCCTCTACACTCTACAAGATCGCTTTTTCGTCGAAAGAAAAAATTTGTTATCTCTGTGCTCGAAAACCACGTAATCTACTTTCTTTGTTTTCTTGCCATTCAAATGGTATATTTTTAGCAAAATTGCAGATATACATTATTAATTTATGGCATGTTACAGAGTTCCAAGATGATCAGTATCATCGTCAAGACTATTTTGCTGGTGTATCTTTCTCAATTGTTTGTTGGGGTAGTTGGCCAGTCGCCGTGTTCCAACTACTTCCGATATATTCAGGATGATGTTTCAAACGAACTCATCGGTTACATTGAAATACCATTCCCACCACGTGGAGTTATCTTGCAACTCAGCGTCACTTTAAGTATCGCTGTTGTATTACCTTCGGTAAATTGAGCTTTTAAACATTACTGACCTTGAAATCTCGAAAAATATGACTATGAAAGTTTCTTGCTTGTCTACATATCTGCCGCTTTGAATCAAATATAACGTCTTCCTCGGTATATGAGTCGGTTATTGGCTAAACCAGAACTCCGCAAAACAAGATGTAGAGAAAATTGATGAAATTATATAAGATACAGGCATCGATCAAAGTGAATTGGCATTGAAATTTAAAAAATTTCAAAAAGTGGAGTTAACCACTTTGGCTCACTGTTCTTTTAAATTCTTGAATACAACAGTAAAGTAACTTATTATACGATTCATATAATACGTATCGTAAGTAAATAAGTGTTTAGTTCAAAATAGTTTTTGGAAATGCAGTCAGGAGAGTTAAACTTGCTTCAACAAGTAGATACTAAGCATTACGCTAATGAATAATTGAAACTAAATGGTGATCTTGTATATTGCAAACTATCTTGTTTTTTCGTGAATGAAGTACTTACCATCTTTCTTTGAAATCCGCGTTTGATCGTAATTACGTACAATCGTACGATTGAATGTATTAAATGATGACCCGTGATATATTCGAAGCTTGAAACTTTTTGTCATATAGTAACGTTAACGAATGTTGAATCATTACCAAGCATTTGCGTTATTGGATATTGTGTATACAAATTTATTGTATATTTAACGTTAACTCATTGAATTTTCCCAGATTTAATGATAAAAATAGTAATCTAGAATTAGATGAATATGTAATAAGCTAAATAATTAACACTTATCGTTTTACATGAAATGGGAAAAATATCTTCGAATTGATGTTTCCAATGTTCATTTCAATCAGCTCACATTTAAAAAAAAAAAAAATGTATATATAGGAAAATATATCGAACTAGTGCCAATGATTTTCCTGTATTTCAGAAATACGTTGGACGATTGGAATTGGCAACTTCGAAAGAACAATCTATTAAGGCAGTGAACGAGGGCAAGCCTCTGTCGTACAAAATCCATTTTCCTCTACCTCGACCAATACCATTATTAAACAGTTTGTGGTTCAACGATCAATTTATCTGTTTCGGTCCACGTGGTATGTATACTTTTTCAAAAATAAATCATGCATTGTTCATTCTCTTTAAACCTAATGTTGCGTAGAAAATATTAGAAGTTATTATCAACATCTCTCTCAGTTTGAAAGATTCCTTTAATTAAATAAGTCCCTTTAATTTGTTTGCATTGATCTAATCTATGTCAGTGCGCTAAATGAATATAATAATCGGCCAAAGCATTTAACGACAATTACTGTATATCTTTATATTTCCTTAAATACTTACATTAATTCTGATTTTAATTACAATTTTCATGTATATGATCTAATGCATATAATCTATTCATCAAATGAAATATAATTTCTTAGATATACAAACTTACAAAGTTTGATTAGTTTGATTTAATGTTAATTTAACTAAGATAATTTGAAAAATCGATTATAAATAATTGGTTAATTATTTATGTAATTCCAGCAAGTGGACCAATTGTCACCTCTATTGTATTAAATCACACACTCTACCCACCTGCAAATGTTCTCAGTAAGCAGCCAGAATTTAATAACAATAATAACTGGAACGGGATGAGGAATATATATCCGCCTCCATCAATGATCGATCGACGCGAACCTTCGCAACCCCCGCAAATAGGATCAAATGTGCCAAATATTAAACTCGTGCCACCAAATAATGAACAAATTAATCTAGCGTGTGGTCGAAGCAGTATCGAACCTGTTAATCCTCTCATAGCTAGAGGCGAGAAAGCGTCCCCTGGTCAGTGGCCATGGGTGGTAGCAATCTTTTTGGTCAAATTAAAATTTGAATTTCAGTGCTCAGGCACGTTGATCTCGAATACACATATTATTACAGGTTTGTAACTTTTTTTATAATTAACTTTGTTAATAATTAATTCTTTAACAAACTATAGTAATTAGAGTTGTACTTTGTAAAACTTCAGTTTCTTTAATAAGCCCTTAATATTTATTTATATTTTTTCCGTCTAATGTTTGAAAAGAAGATAATAATAATAATAATAATATACTAATAATAGTATTAAATTAAAGTAAAAGATTCACTACAGACAGCGAAAGAAATATTCATACGTGTTATATTTTAAATATCAATTTAATGCTATAATTGAAATTTAACACAATATTAAATATTCTCTAAACTCGTAGCGAGAGGAAGAGCGATTACTTTAAAAATATAAAAAAGCTTTAGTCATCGTACCAATAATTAAACTGGCTCTTTTCATTTCTCTTTCATCATTAAACCAAGCAAAATCAGGAAGTACACATTGCAAATGAAAAGTCAATTTGTCAATTAGTGACTAAGCAGATTCTGCTTTTTCTTAGTCATCACAAAGACAAATAATAATTATAAATATTTATGAAAAGGCTGCGGATATCTATGCAAATTCAAACTTTTGCGAATCACAACTGAAAAAATGCAATCAAAGTAAAAATTGCTTTACCTACTAAATAACAGTAATGAATATTATATATTTTATATATTTTTGCATGTTAGCATTCTGTGTATTTTTGTATTTCCAAATATTCTACAATTGCATGAAAATCCGCAGCCTATTTATGAATAATTCATCGATCTAACATTTTATTGACGAGAATTATGATATATTTTATAATACTATACATTTATAACATATTCTTTTAGCTGCGCACTGTTTACAAATGAATAAAGTAAATCTACCTGCTGGCTCATTTTTGGTATCCTTGGGACGCTATCGACTCCGAGACTGGAGAGAGAAAGGTTCGGAGAATCGGGAAATAATAGAGTACAAGGTTCACCCCGATTTTATCGCGGGTGGTAATGCCGATGCAGATTTAGCGATATTGATGCTACGAGAGAGAGTGGAATTCAATTCGATGATAAAACCTATTTGTCTTTGGTCCGGATCTTCGCTTCTGTTAAACGTTGTAGGCAAGGTTGGCTATGTAGTAGGCTGGGGACGCGACGAATTGGGAAACCCGTATGTTCAAGAGCCCCGACAGATCAAGGTTCCGATCGTGGCTCAGGTAAAATTTTTATACAAAATTGATTGCTTGCGTATAATCGTAGATCTGATAAATAAATAGAACTTACAATGATTTATGCTGAATTAATGTTCATAGCAATTTCATGTCTCGTGAAATATCCTGTAGAATGCTTTCTTATAGAGCAAAATTGATGACTTGACTCTAGATTTATGGAATAGATTTAATTAATCATTTAATTTTAATAGAGTTTTATGTTTGATGTACGAAATTCTAAGCGTTTCAACTATATGTGAATAACGTTCGATGAATAAATTGCAGGAAGTTTGTCTCTGGAGCAACAGCAACTTCGTCGCGTTCACCTCAAACCGAACGTTCTGCGCTGGTCAGAGAAACGGAAGTGGCCCGTGCAACGGCGACAGCGGAAGCGGCTTCGTAATATACAATAGCGAAATGGATCGTTATCTATTGCGAGGGGTCGTTTCGAGGTCCCTTTTGGACAGTAGCACTATGTCTTGTGACTTATCGCAATTCGTCGTTTATGTAGACATTGCTCAACACCTAGACTGGATACAAACAGAGATTTCTAAGAATAATTGATGATCAATGATTAACTGATAAATTACTGATGATTGTAACTATAAATGTACTAGTCGATTAGATTTTGTACATAAATTATTATTTTATCATATTAAACCTTAAATGGTTCGTAGAATAGTTTTTATTTTATAGAATACCAAATCTTGATCAATCGAAGATGTTACATTACCTTTATTTTGATTCTTTAGACTTGTGTCATAGATTACACTTCGATTTATTCGTTGTATTACGTGCCGATAAACAATTGAAAAGATCCTATGTGCTTGCAAAAAGTGGTTTAAATGCGATATTTCTGAACTGTTCATGTTTCTGTTGTTTTATTACTCGGTCAGTACTCTCCGTATCAGTATTTACGAAATTGATGATGGCAAGTGTACAAAAGTATATAATTTACCTGTAAGAATAGATGATATAGCGTAATTTAATTATTTTATATCGTATCGTGCGTATTATTTATTACTGACATACTTTTCGTTCTTAAATCGATTGCGTTTGCATTTATTTTCCTTTGCATAAAACATGTCCTTTATCTTATATAGTTTTATGCAAATTGTATACAGTTTTATTAATTTGTAGAGAACTGTTTATTACGTATTCTAGTTTTAATTCCATAGCATTCCATTACGACATACATGTTTGCACTTTTCTTACAATGTTAGCCCGACTTATTGTATGTACAATAAAATGATCCTGTTGACTATGAATATATAATATTTACATATACATAAGAAAACCTTTTTTATAACCGATTTTAATAGAACTGAGAATAACATAACCCGATCAGTAACACAATTAGAACACAATGATGTGTATTTCTATTTATTTTCAATTATACATACTCTTACACATAAATCATTTCTTATTGTATAAAGACAGTAGTAAGCGAAACATAGAATGGAAGAAAATAAGTGTACAACGATACAAACTAGAATGATATGTATAATTTTATATATACGACAAAATATGAGAAATATACGCGCGCAAAGAGAGACAGAGACTGGAGTGGAAAAAATAACTATAAGATGCTAAGTAAAACAATATTTCTTAATTATGAATGAACAACATGTTCTGACTTCAAAAAAACAGGTCTATCAAATGATTTATTTCGAGATGCTATACAAAATATGCTATTTTCAGAAACGAAGCATGAAAGGAGAGGTTTTGGAATGTTTTCAGTGAAAATAGTTCCTCCTATATCATAAAATTATGTTCTTTATTGTCCCATTGAAGAAGGTAAGCAAAATTTTTCATCTCCAAAATAGCTTACTAAAAAATTTAGTAAGCCCGTATGAGGGATTAAAATGCAGCATATTGGAAACTGCATGTATTTAAATTTGTTCAGTTTGGAAGTATTGTCGTGCAACTGCTCCTAATACGATTTCTGCACTGAACACATCTACAAATATTAAAAAAAAATGTAAGAGAATATTTTTGTACTATTCATATGTATCTTCCAATATTCTTTTAAAAAATTAAACAGAAATTATGGGAACTACTTACTGATATTTACACGTAAAACGTCAGAAAGAAGATGAAGATCATTTTCATGGGTGATGATGATATAAGTTAATTTATTACTATTCATTTCTTGAATCTGTGTTAGAGATCTTCGCGTTTTTTCTATTGTTCCACCCGCACTTTCAATTATTTCTGCGATCGCTGATGGCGATGGTATTACACTTGGCGTAACATAAAATATTTTACCCTGTTCAATAAATAATTATGTTTATGCTTAGTATGAATTTTAAATCATGATCATCTTACGAACTATTGGTATTGATTAAAATATGTTGCCAACAAATTAACAGCTTAGCTAATAAAAAAATTACCTTAAGTACTGTTCCCCTATTAAGGCTGGCCAGTGCCTTTTCAATATTGCAATTAAAACTTTTCTCGAATTCTGGATCCCCAAGCATGTATCCACTTTCATCTAAAAACGTGTTCCTTGCGGAACAATCGAGTAACCACTGTAACGTGACAATATATTTACAACGTGATAGGCAACATAACAATTTTACAGTTCTTCTTGGTGCTGTCATCACGAGATGAGTTGCATCTCGCCAACTTGCTGCCAATGCACCACCTAATTCCCGAATTCTCTGTTAAACGAATAATTCAAATCCTTATTATAATATGAATTAAATTCGTTTTACGCGTTTTATACATTGAATTTAAAATGTATAAATAGGAGATCTTACTGAATTTCATTGTATACGTTACCTTCGCATGTTTCCTAGGATTAATACCAGAGAACAATATTCTTGGTTGCTTATCCGGAGGTGGAGGATCGGGATTACTGACGACTATTGGTTCGTCCAAGCCCAACAAATGTGGATCTTTATTCAGTAACGGGCCGTCTAATCGCGGCTTTTTATTCTTTCTTATCGAATTTGGCCCCTGACCAACCTGCTTTACTTTATCGTACGATTCCTGAGTAATGTTTATTGGCATTTTCCATGCAGCTGAAAGAAATAGTATTTTAACATCAGCCAGAAAATTAAATTTAGGAAGACTAATGGAATGAATAAGTTATGATTTTCTTGTTGGAAAAAGATACAATTGATCAAGTTCACGATACCCATTAAATGAGGCACTAGCGAATAATCCAATCTAAAGGGATTGCCCAGACTGTACTGCTGATATTTCGGATTTTCGGTTTGATGCAGCGCATTCATTTGTCCGCACAGCAAGTCCGTCAACCATTGAGCATTTACTACTCCTGTTTGCCATTCTCGAGCCTTTTTATATTTTTGACCGTCCGGTCTGAAATGGTTTTTGTTAAATATAAAGATCTCGGTAGTAACGAATGATCGATCATTACGCGTGGTATCATAAAAGGTGGTTATACTTCATTTACTCTGTGCTCTGTACATTTGGAGCAAAGGGTGAATTTAGTATGTAAAATAAATAAAAGAAGTTTACATACATGTTTATCTTATTTGACGTTGTTTCCAAATGATAGATACTTTGGATTTCTGTAATTTTGTGAAAAATGTTATTAATTGCACTTTGTATGTTGAATCACATGTAAAATCTTGGTGATAACTTATAAATATTTCCATTACATATTATTTCAGGTAAATTTGATGTTAGTACACTCTATATAAAAAATTTATATACATAATGCATACAAAAATAAATCATTTATAATCAACAAATAAAACCTAACTTAACATGCCACTGTTTTCATTCACTTCACACTTTAATGAAAGTAATAATTATTAAATATCAAAAATATTTTATAATAACCCCTGTAATGTCTCAACATTTTAGAAACAAAGTCAAATAAGACAAACATCAACATAAAGTCTTCCATCATTCTTTCCTGTCAAATTCATCTCTAAACGTGTCCACCAACATTTTACGATACCCATTGGTATAATTCATATAACTCAATTATTCATTTAAATCAAGAATTAAAGCCCCAATAATATCAGGATTGCTTGTGTTGAGTAACAAAACATCTCTACCTTCTGCAAACGAGGAGAGTGTTATGCCTGGTGAAGTAATTGGTAACTTTAGCTCCCAATGCTTCCAGCATATACTTCACCTTCGCTCGTTCTTCTCCTTCAAATCCAGACAATGATACAATTTGTTTTGCACACGGAAACTCTGTCAAGCTGAATGGCGTTGGAAAATGCAGTGCGTGCCAAGGTGGAACTACCTGCTGTTTACTGACTACATCCGATAGCCAGTGTGCACTGACGCAACGTTTTCCTTCCCGTAATGCTTGCACTACTGTCGGATGTTTCTGCGTAATCGCAAGTACATGAGTAGCTCGGGTACAATATTGCGGTTCCACCTCTCCGCCGTGTCTCTCGATCACTTGTTTCCATATGGAAACATCGTTCGGACGTTGCACATCGTACTCGACGATAACAAAGATACAACCTAGCAAAAATAGATCTGGTGGAACTGGAAAGAAATAACAATTTATTACTCTAGTGAAAAAAAATAAGTTTCCAGGTAAAGATGAAGATGAATTAATAGTAGTACACTGCGGATTTCAAGAAACTTTTCAATCGGATAAAATACAGGTACATAAAAAAACATGTAGTCATAATTAAGAGTTTTTAAGAAACTGGAAAATCATACGTTTCAGATTTGGATTGTGACCATAGAACTGAGCTTTCGCTTGAGGCATCACCGAAGCATACTGCATCTTTATTGGCGCACCGGGTGGTGTTCCATTTGTGATATTACCAACAGTTCTTCGCTGATATGCCGCCAGAAGTTGTGGATCCTGAGACGGCGGTGGCGGTGGTCTGTGTTGCGCGGTCATTAATCTCAGTTGACCAGCCGCACTACCTTCAGCAGCACTACCCTGTAATCTATTCGTCAACATGTTTGCCAGGGCCGTTTTTGTCTTTGCATTAACGACTAATTGTTGGTCTGGTGGTATTTGGGTATTATTCGACAACGAAGTCAAGGGAGGCTCTTGTTGCGCGCCCTGTTGTTGTTGTTGTTGTTGTTGCTGCTGCTGTTGCTGCTGTAAGTGTTGCAGTTGTTGCAACCTTGCCATTTGTTGCTGTTTCTGCATATGTAATTGCGCTATATGTTGAGGAGTTAAAGCTTGACCCTGTTGAAACGTTTGACCAGGTTGGCCGGCTTGTGGACCTTGCACATTTTGATTGGTTTGCACAATCACCTGATTAGAAGAATTAATTGGTGTTAAGGCTGGTGGTTGAACCCCAGAATGTACCGGCTTTTGACCAGGTGTTTGCGCAAGTTGAGGTCCTATCATCTGAGGACGCGGTTGCTGAATCCACTGCAAACCACCAGGTTGAACTGGTTTTCCTGGACTTCGTATAACAGCGATATGCGCGCCTTGTTGCGCTTGACGATTTTGCATTTGTCTCTGCAGTAACAAGTTTCTTTGTTTCTGAATTTTTTGGATAAATTGAGCCCTTTGCTGTGGATCCATTTGTTGTAACTGTTGATGAGTTTGAGCATCCAGTTGAATTAACTGTCTTGGTGGCTGTGGTGGCTGTTGAGCCCATTGTCCACTTGGTCTTTGCGGGCCGATTTGTTGTTGTTGCTGTCTTTGTAATTGCAAATGGTATTGTTGCTGTTGCCATTGCGAATCTCTTTGCACAATAAAACCTTGCTGATTAGGACCCATTAATTGTTGATTCTGAGGTTGCTGCTGTAACTGACCGTCTCTTATAACAAATTGTTGTGAACCTTGAGGCGCAGATTGTTGCAGTTGTTGAGAGATTTGTTGAATTTTCTGCTGTTGTTGCTGTTGTTGCAATAATATAAGTTGCCGTTGTTCGGATGTGAGTTGTTGCGGTGGAGCTTGTTGTTGATTCAATTGATGCTGTTGTGTCCCAATTTGTTGTTGTTGAGTAGGAATCTGCTGTTGTAAAACTATTTGCTGTTGCTGTTGGGGTGTTAGTTGGACTTGTTGTTGTTGGACTAATTGTTGTTGAGTAGTAATTTGCTGCTGCTGTGATAAATGTTGCTGTTGTTGGTTTATTTGTTGTTGCGGAAGAATTTGATGTTGGTTTAGCTGTTTTTGCTGTGTTAATAATTGCTGTGGTGATGACATTTGATGTTGAGGTAATTGTGAATTGATTTGTTGCTGCTGTTGTTGTGTCATCAATGGTTGCTGTGCAAGTGACTGCTGCTGCGTTCCGATTAATTGCTGCTGCTGTTGTTGCTGAGATGTTAATTGCGGAGACTGTTGCTGATTCAAAAGCTGTTGTTGTGTGTATTGCTGTTGTTGTAATTGCTGATGCGGTGTAAGTTGTTGAGGTAACTGTTGTTGCTGATTTAATTGTTGTTGTTGTTGTATTAATGTATGCTGTATATTCATTTGTTGTTGTTGTTGCTGCGGTGATAGTTCTGGTTGTTGTATTTGTGATGGTATAGATTTCATTTGAGCAACATTATTTTGTTGAGAGGCTTGCGGCAACCAAGTAGTTTGTGCAACATTTTGATCAGAAACAGAAGACGCAATTGTGGAAGCATTGGATAAACTTGCTGTAGGAATTGGTCGTGGAAGATGTTGCTGTGGATTGACATTATTTTGCCCATTTGTTGTATATGGAATAGCAGTTACAGTTGCATTAGCTGTGTTTACGCTATGAGAAGTATTGGAAGATACCGGTGGACTCGGTTGATTCCAAGGCATCCGTTGTTTAAGTTGTTCCAACATGGCTTTAGTTTTCTCTTGTTCTTCTCGCGCAGTATTATTTTCAGTATCTTCATCCATGAAGCCAGTAATCATGGCTGTAGAACTATTTGGATATGTTAATAGTCTTGGGTGGTATTCTACCTCACTCACAATAGTTCCTTTTTTACAACATTCTGTTACCCAATCTGGAGTTACAATTTGGATAGGATGCCTCATTGCAGTTTCATATTTAAGCCCGGCAGCTTTTCCAGTAATTAAATGAGTGCAATACCGATCTAAGCGTAATTGACATTTACCACCTTGGAGCGTGATCATTGCCCACAGACTTTTGCTGTCTGCACGACTTATCTGGGACACACATGCTCGTACATTTGAAAATAACTGTGTATCTTCAGGAGAAAAATAGTGGGGCCTGTATTATTATATAGATAAGGAAATAAATTATTCTTATATACATGAAATTTATTACAGTAATGTAATATTTCTCCTATACAAAAATGAAAATATGTAATAAAATTTACTATTGAATTACTCTAATGTTTTATTAAACTAAAATTTTCTATATTACTAATAGATTACAAATTTTCTAATGGAGGATACGGCAGAAGTTTATTGCATTTGACAGAATATAGAATCCAGTTTTGTGTAACTGCTGGTATTTCATAGATATCCTTTGCAGCAGATATATCATTTTCCAGTGCGTCATAGCCTGCTATTAAATGTGTAACAAAATCACTAAAATAATTTGATCTTTCAGCACCTCCCTCCTGTAGTAAATTTAAAATCTGGAAACAATTTAAAAAAATATTTGTTTCTAGTACACAAAAATCTTTTTAATGCGTTGTTAGAATCATGCATTTATATGATGATAAATGTCCCAAATTTTTGTTCCAAAATTAAAACATATATAAAAGTATGTGAAGCGATGAAGTCAGTTCCCAATTTTACAAAATTCTTAATTAATCTTAATTGTTAAACTTGCAATTGTTACAAAATATTATATGTTCTATTTAATTTACATTAAAAATTTTGATAAACTTTAATTAATCTAATACAATAAAATTCTCTATGTTGAAAAATGCTATACAATTAATGCTTTCTAAAAGTCTGTTGTCATCTTCACATTCAAGGAGTACAGTCTGTTAAATTTGACTCCATTTTATAACCTCTCTTGTATCAATCGCGATTAATTTGGAGTAATTGTGGACAGATCACGATTTTCAATGATTAAAATATAATAATATCAATATTATGAAATTAGTAACATTATGTCAAAGGTAAAGGAAAAACGCGGGAAACAGTAAAATGACATACCTTAGGATCACCTTCGCCGCTGACGTAGTATTTAACATCGGCGAATAAGGCCCCATCGAGTTTTAATTCCTCGAGACCGGCCCTTATGTCGCCCATCCTTAAAAAATTACAGGTAAAATCACGTATTCCATATCACAACTAAACGGCACGTTTTCAAAAATGAAGTTGGAACATACACAATATTTGATAACAAAACCCACTCGCGACGCTTTTGTTATTATTATGATTTCAAGGTTATGTAGCTACTTGGAAGTTGAACGATGTATATCGTACTCGATATTTATCGAAAGCTTCGAATGCGCTAGATTTGAATATCGAAGATGTCAGTTGAATCTAATATGGAATCGTGTTGTAATATCTCTATGCCAGTCTTTATTAAAAAGCTTAAAAATAAATTAGAATACGCGTAGAAACCTTAAATTTGCCGTATTAAAAGTAATTAACGATGTGACAAATAATTGATGTGAATTGTTTTCGGTTTCTTAGCTTTCACATTTTATTCAAATTTTAACCTTTGATTTAATTGCACTATAATAATAATAATGCTTACGGGATTAAGAGCTGATTAAAAGTAGCTGATCTAGAATACTACAAGGTACATGTATGACTGTACCTTGACTGGACATGTATGATATTAAACAGTTGTAATTAAACAATTTGCCGTTATTCTGCCAAATTGTACTTGTTTGCGATTTGTGATAATAAACTAGGGCTCAATACTCGACTAATCCGATAATCTCGTGTCCTTAGACACACCCCATTACAGTTTTTCTCTGTGGCATCATTGGGACGAAAAGTCATTCTTTCTTGCGATCTCATCGACGAAGAGAGTAACGCCTTACGATCTGTGAGTATTACACGTTTGAGTCAGATTGTGTGAGCAAGTATATCTATCATCCCATTGACCGTGGATTCGTTATCGAACCTAAGACCAACGTCACTAGTATCGCAAGTGCCCAATCACCGTGGTTGATTGTCGAATCGGTAGTATCCATACTCGTAGTACCAGGCCGTACCTTCGTTATAACACAGCGATGGCCAATTCCAGTGAAGATCTATCAAACGCCCACAATCCTATTCCTGACACTTCTCCGACATATATATGGTCGTTATATAAAATATACATTTTTCAGATAATTTTTATAATATGTGTACAAGATTTAAGAAACTTTAACTTGTTTTCTAAATTATTCTCTATTCTTTCATCGAGTTGATAATAAAGAGACCAGAAATTGAAACAATTAATAAAATGATTTTCAAACCATTAAAGATTTGCATAATATTTGAAACATACAGCATTTTAGAAAATGTTTAACAATGTTTAATGTTACACTATACTTGAAACATTCTTTATAAAAAACTCGGTTTATCTCAAAACACGAAAATATATTTGAAATTTTATCTGTTTACTGTTCATCGACATAAATAAATGTTACTACAGGGTCACATGAAAAACACAATGTTTGAAAACATTTGTTTACTTTATTGTATACTCTTTTCATTCGCGTAGTAGGTACATATCAGCATCTAAAATGCTTTTCACCGTAATAGTTCGCCATAACCTCTTCTTGTTTTACGCATTCTTCGTTTTCCTCTTTCACTCGCATTTGCTCTCTTCCTTCACTTGTGTTCTCCCACTCTTTCTCTCACACTTTCTCTCTCTATCACACACACTAAATATAATCCTCTCTTCTTCTTTCTCTTCTACATATGTGTCTCGTCATTCGCGCTTTCCCTCGCATTCATAGATAAATAAATTATAGGCTAATATTTACAAGTTCTTCTTAATAGATTTCCTCTCCTTACTTAATTTAATAGTCATTTCTCACTTAACAGATTTATTTATCTTGTAAAGACTCTAGAAATATTGAGCTTGGTCTGGTCAGTATACATCATATAATTCCCATTAACTTTTGTCGCTTGTTTCTTTTAATTAAATTATGTGTATCTATGTATGTCTGTGTGTACGTGTATATGTGCATACGTGTCGTTAACATTTTTTTTTCTTCGTTCGTTACGTTTTAGTATTGAATATTTAATTTTCTCCCTTTTTTCCGACCATGGTATATCGTTTCTCATTAAATGATGAAAATGATCGCATAAATGGGCAGAGGCATGAGGGAAAACGGGAAGCAAAAGTTCAATTTTCCTGGGGTGGCGGTAGGGGGGGGGTAGTTGATGAAAAATTACGCAAACCGTCTATTTATAGAAAATTTATAGATTTCTTAATTAGCGTCTTGAGATATGAAATTAAAATTGTCCACTTATAAATATGTGTATATGTATATATATATATATATATATGTATGTTTATCTGTGTACGCGTATTTGTATGCATTATGTATGCATATAGATATATCTCTTTCGTAATAACAGATCCGTAATTTATTTTAGTGTTTCTTATTTAACAAGTATCTCGTGAAACGATATAGAGGTACGTATTGCTCTGTAACAAAAGAAAATGAAGCATTCACAGTGTTTCACAGACAATCGGTAACAAGTTTGTATTATAGTTCGTAATAGCTAAGGCAGATAATGGAAAGAGTATCGCGTGAATTCGTCTTCGATCAACTTCTTCTGCACGATGTTTTGCCATGGAATGAAAAAGAAACCAACGCGATATTGTTTGTAATTGAGTATCGTCCGTCCGGTGTACACATTACACATTTAAATAGGTGCTTAACGTTTTATAGCTCTATATATCTCAAGTATAATATCCTCTCAGGCACCTGTGATTATTTACAATGCAACTACTATATCACATAAGTAAAATTTCAACTCTATGCGAGCTATTAACAGTAAACATTTAATGAAATTTCGTAATTTTTAATTGAATAAAAATATTATTCTTTAACACGGAGATCAAGAATCTTCTTTAAAACTGAGAAAAGAAAAATATCGTTATGAAAATGGAAAATGAAATTTCTTGTACTTTAAAGGAAAATCGCGTATCATTAGTTAAGTACACTGTTAATTTAACTTTAACAATTAAAGGTTTTAGTCGCGTTATTTTAAAAGACACGATTTATTTCTACGAATTTCTTGCAGTTAAGAGGATATCTATACTTAATCACTTATTATGCCTATTAGATGATAAACTAAGTTAATCAATTGAGTCGAAATTGTAATCTATTTATAATTTGCGCGTGGACAAGAGAAATTCTGTCGAAATTAGGTTGTCACGATTATCAGAAAAGCGAAGAGAGGCTGAATTGTCCATAAACTTGAAAATATTAACATTCAACTCTTAAAAATTAATCAATGTAATTGCACTTCACATGCTGCTTCAAGATATCCTTTAAATCCATCAGCACGTCTTTTCGTAGGAACGAAATTTCACTCTGTTTTATCACTTTCTCTTTTCTTCCGAAGTATGTAGGTATATTAATTGCTGGAAGTTTAAAAATGATATAAATTTAAAAATGATTCGAAAAATGAACTGAATTCGTGGGTAATAATAAGATAATTAGGCGAAGTTAATGTAAATTAATCGTAATTTGTACCATACACGCGATATTTCATGAAGTTATATGGTACAGAAAGCCGCGAGATCGTTTTGGAACTTTTAGCTTCACAGAACTGATTTTCGGGCACTTTGTAACCCTCTGGCATCCAGCTCTTTAAAGAGAAACGTTAATTCCAAATTGGTGGAAAATTTTTACAGACACTTGTAATATCACCTCTAATCGAGCGATATTTTACGACTTAATCAACGTTTAACGTAATACATCGTGAATATAATTTCGTTAACACACGTGTGTAGTGCCTAGCTACTCGTAAATATATGTATTTTCGTATTGATCGTAACGTAACACGTAAAATTCGTCTCGTAATCCTTAAGTCAAGTCTTCGTAGTAGATATGAATATCTATATATAATTTCAAACCGCTATAAACTTTAATTTTCGAATAAAAGATCTCGTATAGTTAGTCGCTAGAGACAGGAAAAAGTATATCCGAATTCCATTTTATTTCTCTCGAAACCATACCAATTCCCTTTATTCAACCAAAATGATTGACGTAAAATTTGATTATCTAACCGAAGCCGTTGTTCGATATCGCCAAATAAAATGGAAGGTCCCTCGAAGGATAAGAGGATCACGATCTTCGATCAATGACCAAACAAAAGCAAACGAGTAGTGGTAGAAAGTTTGTGAGAAATAAACCTAGAGAACAATCCTCCGAACTAGCGTATCTGCATGTGTACGTGTGTGGTATGTATGGATAGATGTGCACAGAGAGGGAATGCGACTAGAACGCAATTTACGCGTGTATTCACGGCGTGCGGAGGCTTTAGAAACACGTGTATACGTTCCGCTCACGAAGGTCGTATATATTGGCCCACGAATCTCCACGTGACAAAAGTCCAGGATCATAGGAAAGGAACGATCAATCCCCTAGATTCTTACACATCGGGTTTTACATCATGGTCTCCCTACAACTGGTCATTCTATCGAAATCTAACTGTAAATAAGGGCAATCGTTCTCGCAGAGGGCCGCGCTGCCTGTAGCAGTTGCTGGGCCGTTACACCAACCCCTGGGGTGTAAAGTGCTGGTGAGATAACACAATACATCTAGGATCTCGTTAATGCGCTAGGAGCCCGGATTCGCGTCCTCGCTGCTTCTCCGCCTGGCCTCTAGTTCCTGGGCTAGCATAGCCGCCTCCCAATTATTATGTCCCTCTCCACGCACTTCACCTTCCTCGTCGTCATCGCCGTCGTTCTCGCTGCCGCCTCTTCCGGATCTATCGTCGAATTCGTCCTCGGATCTGCTGCTTTCGCTGTTGGACTCTAGATCGATCGCCACCTCGTCCTTCCACAGAGACTGTGGCACGATCGAGTTAGGGAGTTCTTGAAGCTCTAATGTTTCTTCCTCGGAGTGTTCTTCCCAGGATCTTCGGTTATGAGAACTAGACTCTATACATGGCGAGCAATGCTTGTAGTGCGACTGAGTGGTGAGGACCGTGTCCACTGAACCGTCTCTCATGAACGGGTGGTCCTCACGATCGTCGTCCAAGTCTTCCTCGAACGAGGCGTCGTGCTCCGTGCTGTCTCCCAAAGACTCGTCCCTGTTTCTTGAATCTCTTTGTTCCAGTTCTAGTATTCTTGCTTGAAGTTGAGATATTATCTCGTCTCGCTTGCGGATCTCTAATTCCAACGAAGCAATCTGCCGTTCGAACTTCCTCTGTATGTCCTCCTGAAATTTTATTCGTATGCGTACATTAGTTACGAGTAATATAGTTAGTACGCTGGTGTCGAGTTTTGAGTTTGCCGAAGGCTAACTGTGTCACGGTATAATTTTCTGTTTAGCTGCAATTTAGTTTACTCTAAGTAGTAGATGAAATTACTTTAAATAAGTAACGCAATCTTTATTTTTTTTTTTTTAAAGAATAAGATGTTTTGAAGTATCACTTGTTCGGTATTGATGCTATTTTCTTTGAAATAACTTTTCGAAAAATCCAAAAATATTTTTAATATCGTAATGATAGGTCGACAGGCCAGACTGTATATCACAAAGTTCAATAGTTTACTATGTATCTATACTTTGACTCCCCTGTTTCTATAGATTGTTTAAAATACTATTGCAATTATTTATTTAATTTATGAATAATTTAATCCATTCATATTACAATTTTTCTACCCCAGACATTTTTGATATGCTATCAAAGTAGAATTTCTTTTATACTTATAATACTTTTCTCTTTATTTCTAACATTAGTATATTTCATGTACAACATTTTTCAATAAAAAATTTCACTTGCTTTTGTGTAAAATTGATAGTTTCACATCATTTATAGCATTGATGTAAATATCACGAAACATATTAATATCTGCGAACGGGGAAATTAACAGCACATAGATGTCGTTGGTTAAGCGGAGTACGCTAACAAGTAATATATTAGTGATTTGTAAACAGGGAGTAGCATGCAAATAGAACGAGGTTATAAGCCGTTGCGATGCAAACTTCTTGCAAACTGGCTCAGTGCGCGAGAACTTTACGTTGAACAGCTCCGAAGTCGACAACTTCGAAGCCAATATCTTCAAGGGAAATTACAGGAAACCAAGGAATCTTGTAGAACCTCCTCTAGGAAATGTAATTCTTCCAAACGTGTTTCTTGATATCCTTATTAAGTTCTTGAACATTTTATAAATGGCTTTCGCAAGTTTACCTATTGATTTTTCAGATGAAAGGACACATTCTTGATTCTACGAAAACTTAAAAGTGTCAAACTTTCATTCGTTTAACTCTTACGAATGAAGAAAACATTCAGTTTTTCTGAAATATCTAGTAAGCGATTATTATAAATATCGAAGAAACTGTCTAAATACTATGTAAATCTTGATAGTAAATAAAGAAAAGACGCAGTAAAGAGTTACTGTGCATGTCCATTCACAGTAACTTTTCTTTCTATCTCTTATATGTATTTTTTACTTTATGAAAGATGCTACAAAAGCATATTATTATTTCTGATTAATTACCGTTAGAATTATCTACTTTTCGAATTAATTACGTTCGATTTAATTACAGTCAATCGTATCAGATAACGTAAGGATTGATAGAATATTTTTCTAATTTTTCTCAAATACGTTCAATTTTCCCCCTCAATTTTAATTTTTCTCGCCGATTAAATCTCAATATGTTTGAAAATCCGCCGAATAAAATATCACAGTTGCTTTCATTTCATTTGACAAATAACACCATTCGAAAATATTTTGTTTCATCATTCCCTATCTCTAGAGAAGAATTCGACAAAATTTGAATATTTAACTCTGCGTAAATAGTTCGCCATACGTGTCGAAGTTTAATCCAAACTACCTTCAACGAGCTGTTCTACGCGACGAGAGAAAAAGTATAAAAAAATAGCGACTTACCAGACGAGCCTTAACAACTTCTTTGATGCCAGTGACTATCTCCCCCAGGTATTCCTCTTCTCGTGGCCGAGATACCATTTGCAGGATACCTCCGCTGCCCAAAGGACGGAAATTGAGTTTATTGGGCGGTGGCAGTGAGGCCTGCTCTTGGGAGTCGGACAACTGCGACCCAAGCGGATAATTTGCCGGGGTCTGCTCGGACGGTGGGCTCTGCAGCGTGTATTTGTTAAATGTCACGCTTTTCGAGAGTTTCGAATGCCGTGCCGCGTAACCTTCTATCGTCGGTGCTCTCATTAATTTCCTTAATTCGGCGGTAGCCGCTTCGCGATCCGGCGTGCTCGTTGCCGAGGTCTCGGAGCTTCCGGTTCTGCTGCCGGCCGACAACTTCTTTAGTATGCTCTTCAAGTTCCGCCTTTCCAACGTCTCGTTCTCCGGTGAAAGTTGATCCGTGGGTGACATCGATGACATTCGATTCTGGAAAATGTGATGCATTGAAAGAACTTGAATTGTCACTGATTAAAATCAGACGTTGATATTGTTCATGATTGATAATAGTGATTTCGTCGATAATGTAAAATATTAAATATTAAGATATCGATTTAATGTGAAAATTACTGACGAGATCAGTTGATTTATTATTAGGTACACGTTCCTTCTTTTAATCCGTCGATCGAGGTTCTTCGTAACGATAGAAAAGTACGTATGTTCTTCTGATCGATCGCGATGCGTCAACTCCGAGATAGATAATTCTACTCTATCTTAACGGAATTATAAAGATGTAAACTGAAATTGACAGTAGATCGGCACAAACAAAAGACATTTTTCATGAAAGTTAAATTAAAAGGATTCTAGTTTGAAGAATTTTGATTCGATTTGTGCCATTATTAACTCTTCGCAGGTCGTGGTTGATCTAACAGATATACATGTAAAATCTAATTCTAAATATTTTCAAATTTATTCTTTATCTTTAAATTAGTAATTATGTAGTTTATATATACTGTAAATCTATATCTAAATATATATCTATATCTATACTAAATATCTATATATTATATTCTGTATTAATTTTAGTCCGATTAAAGACTTTTCACATATCTGTAGTTTTTTCGCAAAAATAAGCTGCACTGCAGCATAGAATTTCAGTTATTGTATCTCTTAGATACACCGCGACCTCCGCAGAGTTAAGTAGTTCCATTTGAATAGGACGAAGCGAGTAAATCACTTGCGTATAATACAGAAACTAAATGACAGAACTTCTATGCGCACGGTTTGATATATTGTCGAAGTTTCCGATACCTGACAACTGATATAAGCTATTAAGCAGTTAAATATCGTTCGAGTATAATACAGCGGGATCTAAATTTCTAGCAATTGGATTCGTAACTTAATGTTGACCGATGTTGCATCTCGGTATATGCTCGAACGATAAAGATTTCTTTCATTTTACCGTGTACGTCCTCATACACGTCACTCGTCTCTACACATACAACTATAAATCAATTACTTTGATATCTCGACGTTACTTTCCATTTATCAACGTACAAAATATTTGCCAAAACTCTCTCAAAAACTTCAATCTACGTACCTGATTCAATTTCGCTAATTTCCTGGTATACTCGATCGCGCAAGCCTCCGAGTGGCTTCTCGTCAAGTTTCCATCGAACTCAAGCTCAGCGTTTTCTCCGCAGTCTAAACTGGAGCTCCTAACTGCTTTCTCGAGTTCCGCCAACTTCTGTCTCTCGTTAAGTATCTTCAGCTTCTTGACAAACGGTAGACCGCAGTACTCCGGTGAAAGATCGTCTACGGACGCGTACATCTTAGTCTGCTGTCTTAGGTGCATTAAAGTCTGTCTTAGCCTCTTAGTCGGCGGACTCCTCTGCGGCGAATTTTCTTTGTTCGTTAACGAGGCGTCCTTCAGCATGGCCCATGGTTTCTTCGCGTTCGAACCATTCGCATTCTCTTCGTTCGAAGTAGTCGGCGATTTGACGATCGGTTCTATGGCACTTTGGACCGATGGCTGCTTCTGTACCGGTTTACGAGGCAGCTTGGGCGATTGTTCTTGCGATTCCTCGGGTATAGCGTTTTTTGGAAGCAAGGGCTCTTTAGTGGGTGCCTCTTTGTCAGCCTCTTTGGCCTCTTGCTCGTTCTTTGCCTTCAAGAGTAGTATTCTCTGAAGAAACGGCAAATTCGGGTTCATAGGGTTCTGCGCGTCCAACGGTGGTTGTTGTTGTTCAGGCGCGTGCACGTGCGTTTCCATTAGATTTCGACGTTCTTCGCGTTCTTCTTTTTCTTTTAATAATCTTAATCTGGCAAGCAGAGGTAAACCGGCGCCTAAAGGCGACACAGGTGGTTCTTGGACGCTCGACGCGGACGCATCTTGAGTATCGTCGATCTTCTGCTGCCTTTTCAGCGTTGACACCTTTGGTGTCAATGGCTGCAGCTCCAAGCTTTCCTCGGGTTTTGTATTTCGTTTGCTCTTTAGCGCATACTTTAGACCCTTTACGTCGCACTTCAGCTTGCTAACGATTCTTTTGCTCGTGCTGTTGTCCGAGGAGTCGTGACCAGGCGACGTTGGTTGCTTAGATGCTCTGACGACCTTCTGCGCCTCCATCAAACGTTTCCTACCGAGACTCTGCAGGATTTCTTGAGCGTCTGGATAGTCTTTCATCGCCGCTAATACGTCCTCGCGGGAGAGGCTGAATAGCTCTGAGTAACCTACCGAACGAACGTCGGCTGTGCGTCTGTAATTGAGAGTTTATTCGTTGGATAGATAGAAACTTGATTTTTTAAATTCGAAGCTTTTATGGTTTGAAATATGAAATGTGTTATATCTTAAACTGACGTAGAACTTCCATTTGAAGGATAAGGGAGGAAAATAAGTATAAGTACATCGCAAAAGAACTTTATCGAGAAAATATATGTCGGAGTCAGGTTGGAATTTTGGGGCGTTCGATGAACCTTTACTTACTTTACCGTCGCGGAAGTAGTTAATGTTTACCGGCACAAATGTTTTTCCCAACATTCCGGACGGGAAATCCCGATGTTCTTTTATCTCCGACATATATATGTCCCAATACCCCAATACCCTAGTCCAGACTTTTACTATAGCTACACTTACGTAATAAAAATAAGAAATAGTTCTAATGTTCCAATCTGGCTTTATGACGATGGGTTCGGGCTCGAAGTGACATAGCGGGTCACTAGACGTAGCCACGGTCACGGGAGGAACGTGTACCGGACAGAGGTATGGAATGATTATATGACTCTCCTTAAAAACAAAGATTGATCCGAGATATAAGGAAGGATCCGAGGAATATATAAGGTAGTTTCATTTGGATTACGAGTTAGTTAGTTAGTTAGTTAGTCATTGGACGAATTGCTGATTGAGTTATCGAGAAAATTACCCGAATCGTTATTACGTTGATATTTGTCATCCCGTGGACCGTGGATTCGTTATCGAACCTGAATTCGTTGTCATCTCGACCACCCTATCGCCGCTATTATTCATAGCCTCTTGTAATGTCCACATTTGTACCGATAAACATTAGCTACATTCGCGACGGTGAAGTAAGTAAAGGTTCATCGAACGCCCCAAAATGCCAACCTGACTCCGACATATATATCGTTGGTTTTCTGGCAATAATTATGAAAAAATTAACTCTGAAAGTGAACTTTTTCTTGAAAGTAACAATGAATATTATAACGAGTTTCGTGTACGCATCAATTATTTCGAAGTAGCTGCAGTGACTCTGTTCCAGTTTAAATTCATTACATTATCAGTTTTGTAATTGAGTTAAGTTAACTCGAAGACTTCGGGACAAAGTTTAGGAAAGTTCAATCTCTTGCTCATACATCTGCTGCGAATAAAGAGAATTAGTTGTAAATTGATAATATTCGACGACGGAGCGACTTTTCGTAGATTGCAAAGTGTCACCTTCAAAATAATTTTAGAATTCGTTTCCTCTAAAACAGACACTTATAGTGGATTCATTTACGAAACACCGCTAGTATTTTTAACGAAAAATATTTGTATCGATGGTTCCTTTAACTATTAAACTTTAATTTGTCATAAGAAGATTCAATCGTGCGATAGGTGCATTTTTAACAATCGTCGGAATTAAATTATTCAGTTTTGTGGAAAATACCGAAGCGCGAAACGAAATTTCAGACAACTATGTTTCAGAGATACTGAACGATGTAACAAGAAAGTAGGACAAGTTATATATGTGTCAGGATTGGAAGGAAAATAAAACGCGTGCAAAGCTGAAAGGAGGTTTTTATCGATTGCAGTTTTCGACTATTGCCGCATTCCCATCAGCTTCACATGCTTCTCGTATAAATTTTTCCCAGTTTAGATTCATGTATCAAATAAAGGATTGCGCAACTTAACTTACGACTCACATGCGATACATTTATGGGACTCGCAACACGATTATTCATTAGAAGATAAAATAGCAGGCTGAAAGTATAAAACTTTCTTAAAACTTTTCTCATTTGTCAAGAGATATTCACGTATACTGTTATAAAGCGCACGGGTGCTTTAAATTCCGTTTGGCACTTTATTCGATTAAATTATTGAATTAAATGAAATTAGCGTGCTGACAATGACGATACGGTATCGATGAAATTAATTTCCTTCAATTTTCAAGTTGATTAAAATAATAATGTTACATAACGTTGTTGGCGATCTAATTAAATAATGTTTAATACCACAATATGTTATTGATACATACATTTATTGTATTATAATTTGCATAACTTTATGCTAATTGGACGAAAGTAGGCTTAACGTTATACGTATGAAGAATAATATTTTGCGAAGTAGTTCGGAGTTAGAATACGCGGAACTCAGAACAAAAATTAGAAATAGGACAGCATTTACTTTTAATCACTTACTTGTTTAATCCGTCTAGATTAAGAATTCCAATTTCTCCAAAGAAATCTCCGGCTTTCATGGTTGTTAAAACTCTGCCCGTTTCGCTAATCACTTCTAGAATTCCGTCGGCTATTATGAACATTTCTCTAGCTACCTCTCCCTTTCGACATATCGAATCACCAGGCGTAAATATATAGGCTTTCATCTTCAGCACTAGATCGTGTAAAAATTCGGGTTGACACTCCTATAAACAAAGACAAAATAATTTCGTATGAATCTGTGAATCGTTTCATTCAAACGTTTAGTATTATAAATAAGGTAAGCGATTAGTAAATAACCAGAAGCGAACAGTGAATTTGAACATTCTAATTAATAACATCGTGATTAACAATTAACGTTAGTCATTTTAGCGATACTGTGATAGATATACGATGGGTTATGCGAAAATTAAATAAATATATTCTGGCGGATAAAAGAAAGTTCAAAATCGGTATAATTTTAGTCAGAATTGTACTAAAAGTTTTTTGCCATATTGATAATAGTCATTTATTCTGTGGTATATGTATATTATATTTATTCATTGTTCTTATTAAATATAAATCCATGTTATAGGATTATAGTATCTTTATATGCTTCTTATTTTATGATTATCACAATTTTCTGTGACTGTAGTAACTCTTGTTGCTTCAAGGTGTTGCATCAAAATGTGTTTTATATATTTCAATCCACAATTCATATTATTTTTATTCTTCTTCATATATCGATTGGAAAATCGCTTTGTCACGTTTTACAATCCAAAAGATATTATTAGGGAGGGATAATTATAAACTTTCTTTTGCCCGCCACTGTAGATGTACATTACTATGTATTTTGCATTTATTTATTATTATCGTTTGTTCAAGATTTCGGTAGATGGACCAGAGGTACAAAGCGCTTACAATTTCCTGTGCCAAACGATTCTTTTTTGTATAGTCGATGTACAATAGACTTCGTTAAAATACGATCAACGAAATCACGGGTGGGTAACATGTGTATAGACGATCACGTAAATATACGGTATACATACTGGCCACGATATGGTAATGAAAAAACATTAAAGGTTTGATGTCGCCGCCTTCATTGAAGCAAATGGTAGCGGCAATTAAAAGTCACATAAATGTGCCAATTACAGACGATCGTAATGATGGGTTGTAAAAGATTGTTTTCCTCTGTCTGCGGACGGTTTACTTGCGAATTGCGTGCCGGTGAGCATTATGGCTGCACTAGGATTTTCATTACACAGATGTAGCGCGTTTTATCGTAGGATCGTGGGCAGTAAAAGAATGAATTTATCTTGATTTCTGGGAAATGATATCCTTGAATCAATTACTGTCCCTTTGTCTTTGTTAAATGATACAACATGCTAATTAAAGATCTTTTCCTCCTACGCAAATTTAAAACTTGAAACGTTCTGCGATAAAAAATTTTTGTACAAAATTATCTTTGCAATTCCGCTATTTTTTTTTTTTTTTGTTGGTAATCCATTTTCAAAGAAGAAATAGAGTGAGATATAACATTTCAATTTCTAAGTTTTTGATTGTTCGTTTCTTAAATATTTGTACAAAATTTTCTTTGAATCTTCGTGTTCTTCTCTCGTATTTCATTTTCAAAATTAACAGTTTCAACAAAAAAGAAAAAAGAAGAAAGAGAAAGGAAAACAATGTGGAATTTAAAACTTTGGCATATTTTAAAATGAAAGTAAACATAATTTTATATCTCACGCGTAAAGAATTATTAATTTTTGTCATGAACATAGCTCATTGGAAATATTATCGAGAGAGTTGTTTAATTTTCCTTCCGTTTTTTAAATTATATTTGCCGTTACTTTTTACATTGAATTTCTAAGAAATTCGATATAAACTACCTTTCCCTTTTATATAACTTGGAATAGTGTGAATTATACGAATGGTTAAACGTTCGTTGATTATCTATTTACTGGAAGAGGAGTAAGGGAACCATCCATTTTATTTTCAGGGCCAGATGATAGAATATCTTCACGCATATTAGCTGGTATGATCGCATACGCAAAGTGACTGAAATTAGCATCCCTCTTATCGATTCCTTGAGGACGACCTTGCGGTTTCTGTTCTCACACAGGATATTGAGACGAGGGGTTCTCAGTGAATATTAACGGATGCTTGTCACCGCTATACGTATACAATGGTGCATTCATGCATAGTACATGCTCATTAAACATAAATAAATATCAGAAGAACAAGTCCGTGACGTAATTCATTCAGATATATCAGCCTATTTTCTTCATTCTTCTTCATTCTGAATTTTCTTTGGAAATTTCATTTATTCTATATCGAAATATTATATTATTCCACGTGTAGAAAAATAAACGCCGTATTTTGATATTATCTGAATTTTTAAACTTAACAAATTTTTATGGTACGATTCATCAATAACTTAAACGTTCTTTTGTGGTAAAACTCTTTGTAATCGGGATTTTGTCTGGGAAAGAAAACGATAGCAAATGTATGACGATAATAATACAAAGAACAATTTCTACATTATCAATTCTATCGTAACGAAGTTGCTTGGATACAAAGAGTCGAGACATTTCGAATAATATGTTATTCCTAAACCTTGGTATGCTTCGATATTCTTCAATTTAGAGAAGGAAAACGTCTCTTAATATACTTCTCTTTAAATATCTCTATTAAAATATAAATATATTCTTTTTCAAATATCTTCATTGAATATTATTCATCCAATACTTCTTTCATTATCGTTCAAATGTCAAAGGACACAATGCGCACGGGTTATTTCAGCGTAAAGATTTCCTCTCATAATTTTTAGCCGCCTCAACGAGCAACGTCGAGAACAAATCTTAAAAGGAATTTTGAACCGACTTCTTTTGGTATCCTTTCTTTCCTTTTTCTTTCCTTTTTTTCTTCGGATCTGTTCCAGATGGCGCGGAATCGCCTTCAGATAATAGACATTCTTCGAATATTATTTTGACGATCGCGTTTTCTTTCCTCTTCCCTTAAGGTCTCAAATCTTCTCGTTGAAGCTCTTTTCGTGACATTTCATGGTTTCCACATTGCGCTCAGACAGGCAAATCTGCACTCGTGACAAACGGACGCAGCAGGTTTGCAGCGGATGTACTCGAACGTCGGAGGAAATCGTCCTCGGTGTTAGCCTTATGGTGCCAGACGTCTCCACTGTCAGCTTGTTTGTTGAATCTGGGACGATCCGTGACGTTCTCGTTGTGCATTCGCGAAGTATGTCACACGTTTTGAATGAAATCGTTCAATTGTTACCCAAGGAACTTGATAGAAGTTTCCAAGAATTTTAAGAATATTGAATAAAAAATTAACAAAATAAACGTTTCGAAAATTTCGATTATTTCATATTTCGTGTTATACTTTTCATGCTAACTTGTTGTTTACTACATAGTTACATTTTGGCAAAGCGGATTATGTGACTTGAGTGGCAATGCTTGATTATTCTCTACAAAATTGTTTGAGGAAGTTTGGAGGAATCCGAATCAAAAATTGGAAGAAATTAAATACAAATTTTGGAGATAATATCTTCTGAAAGGTTTATATTCTTCTCTGCTTGAATTTTGGCGAAGTGTATTACGTTTCTCGAGTGATGACAATAGTCGATTCTTGTCTAAATAATCGTTTTAAGATGTTTGAAGGAGTTTTAAGGGGATCGAACAAAAATTGCGAAGCCAATGGATATATTGGTATAATAATACTCTATTTTATATATTTGCCAGCTGCACTTCGACGAAGTTTCCACTTTGATATATACTACGTATCGCGAATGTTTAAAGATTTGATTGTTGTTTAGAGCATCGTTCGAAGAAGTCCGAATATTTTAAAGCAACAGAACTGAGTGAAGAGTTTGAACATGATATTCCATTGTATTATTCTATATCGTTTGATAGTTATATGTTAAGGGATTAACATAGGAAAATAAATAATTTTTAAATAATTTTAAATAAATAACAATAGTGGTAGTTCCTTGTTAAGGAATTAATACAGTAAAATGTTCCTTTAATAGTTCCTTTAATAATTTAATATTCTTGCGTGTCTGAATACGATATCAGGCTATCCTGCTTTCCTTTGAAGTTGCTCGTGTCTTTTTTAATATTACAAAATAAGAAACGGCATACGTAAAGAAAGTGTGAATTTTAGGAAAGCTAAGGGAAATCCTAGCGTACACGCAAAGAGACTTAGGAACAGGATAAGAAATATGCATTATAAAGTTAAAGTGTATGATTTCGTGTGCTGGAGTGGTTTTTGTAAATTAACATAATACGTATGCGTTGTAGCAGCAATAAAATATAAATGTATATTATGTAAAAAGGAATTGCTATGCAGAGGGTTGCCGTAAAAGGGATTGCTACGTAGAATCACTGTACTCATATTTTTTCATAACGAAAGAAACTTTGTTGTAAAATTGAATTACAAAGTAAAACATACGTCAACTTTCAAATTGTTATTATTATAGTTCCATGCGACTATGATAGTTTTCGTCAGTTCAAAATGTCGCATCAGAATGCATTTTAGATATTTTTACTTTGTCGCGTTTTATAATTCAAAAGATACTATTGGCAAGAGCAGTCCCATAAAACACTCTCAACCACATTCGATAAACATTTTCATTTGACTTTGTAGCACGATATATGTGGTTGTTTAAAAATTAGCAATACAGAAAATCTAGAATTTTTGTTCATTTTCTTGTAGAACATATTTAATATCGAATTCATGTAGTTTATTAAGTGTCTGCAATTGAAAGTTTGTCCTCGAAAATATCTATCTTACGTAGGTGTCATAAACATTTCTACGAATTCTATTCAGGTTTGCGTTTTGTGGTCTAGCGAATACACAGAGAAACACGAAATTCTCGAAATCTCGAAATTACCTGGAAATCTCAAACGCAAATTATTCGCGCGGAAAACCGCTTTCCCACATTTTAATGTGACATCTTTGTATTTCGCTGAAATTTTGTACAGTATGCAATTTAAAGGCTCGAAACATACTACAAACCGCGAATAGATATCTTTAAATGGAAATAAAATGAACGTTTATTAAATTACGAATTATAATAAGTCGTTCACGAATATCGCAAAGGAGAACTGATTCACGGTATATGCAATTATAATGAGTTAATACTGTAATAGTGATTTATAAATCTATATAAACGTATAATGAAAATTGTGATCACTTTCGAGAGATATATTTAATTTTTACCTTATAGTATCAATATTAATCAATAAGAACTAACAAAACTAGATTCGACCTCGTTTTTCCACGAGCGTCGCCGTTATTATTAGTTTCGATAAAATTAAGTTTATATCCACAAAGGCTATAATTTTAGTTCGCTATTTTAGCGTGAAATCATATCTTGTATCTTTTGTGCTCTAAGATTAGTTTGAGTTTGACGTGGCTTATTTTGAGCTTTGCCTCAGCTACTTAAGTAAAATGAGTTTTGCAGGGGGGATGAATTTAGAGATAATATGTACGTAAATCCACTGCGGTACGCTATATTCGCATCCATAAAAGTTTAACCGATGCACCCCTATATGAATGATTTATAGATTCATTTTATGGATGATAATAATGGCACTAGATCTTTTGATGGACTTTTACGATGTAGGGAAAATTTAAAGATAAATATATTTTTCAATTTTAAACTGTCTGGTCGATTTTTAAGTTGAAATACATTAAGTACAGTTAAATATAAATATGAACCATAATATTTCAAAACTATAAGTACTCATTCTATAATCAATTAATATCTCTTGGGAGAAAAGTCTGGTAACAAGAAATATCAATTATATCCTAAATACAATCAAAGGTGATAATTCAAATGCTATTTTTTGATTGAATACAAAGTCCTAAAAATCAAAATTCTCTTTGCGTTTAAAAAATCGTCATTGGTGGTAATCAACGATTGAATAAGTGGACACGATATTTATACGAAGACATCTATGAAGATGTGTATTCGGCAAGTAAATCGATAGTGGACTTAGAAAGAGATAAAAGTTACGCATATGCCTTAATTGTATAAAATTATTTGTCGTTGAATATTTATACACATTGACGTATCGAAAATAAATATTAATATAAAAAATTTGCAATGTGCGATTCTCTGAAGGATATTGAATTTTTTAAACTCTTTTTTAAAATACATATGTATAACGTATAAAAGTTCAGGTAGTCATTTATATCTCCACCGTAAAAAAAATCCAAGGTTCCGTTTCATCGAATAATACGAAATTTCTGATCGATAACGTTCGCATTTCACTTTCACCGTTACCAATAAATGTTTCTTTTCTACAAATCCGTCTATTTATTTTCGATCAACTTTATGGAACGAAAGTAAGCTGCTTCCCTTAAAGCGAATAGTTTCCACTGTTGCAGTAGCGACATCATAAATCCTTCTCTTTTTTCTTTTCACTCGTAAATCATGACCCTGAGGAAGAAACGTTCGATCACATTAAGCGAAGTAACGCGTTTCACGAACATCCAGCAAACTTGATTTACTTTTCTCGGCTGGTATCACGATCATTGCCATTTTTTTCTACTGACATTTATTCTTTTTTTCTTCATTTATTAACATGACCTATAATCAATTAGCATCGTGGGTCGTTACCCTCACTTTTCCTAACGGAAGATGCGAACAGCGAATCCACGTTGTTAATTAAAAAGGGCACACACACATCGAGCTTTCCTTCGTAATGAGACGAGAACATCTAGAGGAGAAATAGACAAAACCATCGAACAGTGAACATCTCTCCGATCAGTGTAAACCTGTGCTGTGAAATAAAGACAATAGTTGTGTTACGACTCAGCTATTTTATTTCATCAACCAGGTTTACGTGACAAGTGCGACGTGTTTTCAAAATTTTTACCGAAAGTTTCACTTGTTGAGCGTTTCTCTGAAGGCCTTTTGCGCTTTTTTTGCTTCCTTTCAAATCATTCTATTGCATGTACGCGCGTAAATTGGAATTTGAGGACATTTTAAGACAAGTAAAGTTTGTTATTCTTTTCTCAGCTATGTTATTCCCGAGCGACGTTTTATTCGGGTAAGAATTTTCAATTTTTGTTGTGTAACGTTACCTTATTATTTTCTGAAGAAATCGTTCGAATCTGGCTATAACGTGTATAATGTCTTTGATCTTTCGCAAAGAATAACTTTAATTAAATAACCGTAATTTACAGAGATTCATATTATAATTATATAGAGCGTAATATTGATAATTAGACAAAAGCCGATATTTTCCGCGCACGTAGCAAGCTCATTGCTATTCACTCGATATAGTTAGCCAACATTTTGTATCGAGTTTATGCATGACTAGAGCGAACAAAACGCCTTCCCAGTATGCACCTGGAATATTAATACTTGAATAATAATCGTCATAAATTAATATTAATGAACTTATTATACTATAATAGGTATCTATCACATAATCTCACATTTTGTGTTCTTTGAATCAGATTTTTAACGAACTTGGAGACTTTCAAATTCCAAAGTTATTTTTTTAAATATTGCCCTCTCCTACTAAATTCTGCGATGCAAGTACTGACAGTTTAAATTAATTTCATTCTTCACTGCAATCTTATTTTGCGAAGAAATATTTGCTTCTGACAATGAGTAACATGTTGATAGCATTCTTTCTGTACCTTTAACATTGTATCATATTTAGTATAGTATAGTGTTCTTTCATATGAAATATTCCATTCAATTCAATTCAATATGAAATATGGAAAAAATTGTTAATTCAAGAAGAAACAATTTTTTCTCATTGAATTATCCGAATTATCTTGATTATTGAAAATAAGTGTTTTTATAAATATTTTTAGTAATTATAGATTATTCTTCATAACAAAAATTAAAAACTTGACGCAGCGAATGTTATAGATAAACCGATTTTAATCAACGAACGTCACTTCCATTGCCCACGACCATACGCATTATCTCTCAAAATATTAAAAACGCAAATAGATTTCACACAACCATAAGTAGAGTATCGTTTATTTACACATATATTGTACCAATTAATTGCAGTTATTGTCACATATCGTTATTGTTGTAGAATTTGCAGTATACCGTTTGAAAAAATACCACACCATTGAGTAGTTGATCGTAGCGCAGAAAGTATAGTGTCGCATTTAAGAAAATGATATTTCATATATGACGAACAATGTACCATTTAAAATCATAGAAGTTCTAACAAATAATGTATTTGCTTCTAATAATGATTTCTTAATTCTAATACGAGATTTCTAATTAATAAACACGAATGACACGTTTTCTATTTTACAATGTATTCGATTTTCAATGAACATTTTCATAACAAAATATAAACACCAAATTTGTCTTCTTTTCCGATATTAAATTCAGTCTTTAAACAATTCTCAAAATTCCACTCCACCGACAATAATGTTTCATTATTTCTATTTAAATTCAGATTTTCTACTCCATCGATATCTCCATAATCTCTTTTTAAATTTTCTTTGCTTTCTTCCACTTTCTCTGTACAGCGACAAAAGTGAGAAACCTCGATGGAATGATGATGATGTTGAATGCGTGGAGTTTATCGCCACATTGGGAGTATCGCGAGCAAAGATTCATGGTTCACGAATCGTATCTTTTTCCTTTCTTCCATATATCCCTCTAACCAGACCTCTTTTCGCTTAAATTGTTGGTAGGTGTGAGAAACAGATCGTGTTTCTGGAAATTAGGCTGTAGATCCTATTTCACGTAGGTGAGATACTCGCTGGTATTCAGCATCCAAATGTACTCGTTGCACTGCGTTTCGCAGTGTGAAGAAATACGAGCCTATATTTCTAACGGACTGAGATAGTGAAGACGAACTACAATACAACGCGTCGTTTCCTACAAATTTATGTAATAGAATTTAAGATATTTCAAATAGATACGTTTTTATTGACAGAGACATTTTTACGTGAGGAAAATTCATCTAATTATTAAATAATAATTATTATATTATTTTTGTGAGTGTTTGTCTATTATTATTACTCGATTTCTAATTACAGGCTATCATTATTTAATTATTGAACTTATTATTATTTATTTATTGGTTTTCGTCACATCTCCTGGTAAGGTATATGTATGTAGATTGTTAATTTTTGCCTGTTGGCTACAGAATAACCTTGACTTACATAGCTTTCTCATTTACACTCTTGTACAACCTCAAGATACACTAGGCCCTGGTAACCGTGTAGTAACTACAACTACATGTATTCTATATACATTTACATATATACATTTTTGAATAGTATTTACATGCTTAATTTCGTACAGTTACCAAAGTAATTAGTGCTGCTAATTAGTAAGTAATTATTTAGCCAATTAGTGCAATTTTATACTTCTATACTTCTATAGATGGTGTAAAAGATGTGGTGTCTCCTTTAGGAAATTTTTTAATTCTACTTTGTAAATTTCGTCGTAAATTTTTACGTCGTATACTATTAGTTGGAAGCGATTGTACATCGTAAGATATTTTTCTTTGTATCTTTGAATTTGGTATAATAACAAAGTAGGTATTCGACGGCGTTGCTGGTTCTGCAATATTCACAGAATCCAGGATACTGTTTTCTGATAAGATGCGAATGCGTTGGAGTAAGTTATCCTGAGTCTGGTTATCTGCATTTGTTCTTTTCTTGTCAAAGTCATGGGCTTACTTCACAGAAAGAGGAATTGGGAGAAAAATTTTGTTGTTGAATAGGAAGCAGATCCTTTCCAGTAGTAGTATATTTTTAGTATATACATCGTCTTCTAATATTAATAACAATAATGTTAGTATATATCCATTCGATCATAATTTGCGACGATTTCAATTTTCATTGAATAAATATATTGAGTATTTGGTTGCATTAAATAATTGGCTTCCTCGTGGTATCTAGTTTCAGCAACATTAAAGCAGACTTTTGTTAGTCCGGGTTTTCCATAAATCGGACGTATCTCTTTTGAAATTCTAATTTCTTCCTCGGTATGTAAAGACTATGGAAGCATTGCTTTCATTTTCTTCATGCTGTTTGAAATATTCTCGTGTGTTTTGTTTGCTGTGAAAATACTATATCTACTGTAATTAACTGTATTTAATTCCTAATTCAAGGTTTTAAGAAATATAATTAATTGTTATTAATATCGAAATGTTACATACATATATATACACATATTTACATAAATTTTAATCTTCAATCATTTACATATACCAAAGGAGCACGATAAAGAATATTTTTATTTACTAATGTTTGCTTTACAAAATTGTTTATGTAGCAGATATTATTTATAAAATGGTTTAACGTCTAAAATCTTGAATATTTTCTTTCCTTTTTATGATTTCAGATTCCTTCACGTTGCATTTTCTCGCGCGGTATGTCGAAGTTTCTGAATCTACATGCATCTCGTAACTTATTCTTCTCCATCTTCTTCTTTTGCCTTCCTATATTCGTAGTTTCGAAGCAAGGTCTGTTCACGACTGAGAAATTTTTCTGTCATATCCACAAGTTTTATCCTCTTAGCAACACTGGTTTTATGGAACGAATAAAATTCTTTAGACGGTATACGATATCTAGCAATTTGTTATAAAACTTATTGTAATATAGCAATACTTCTAATATTATGATAATCTGTAAAAAATATGGAATAAGGAAGCATCAGTAAGTAGCCTTGAGTTTTTAAAAAGTTTTTGAGAGCTTAGAATATTACAATTAAAGTGTGTAAAACAGGACAACGTCGAATTTGAAGAGTATGTCCATCGAAGTACATTAATTATTATTTTTCTGTCAGTAAACTATACTTGTTTTAAAAACACGATTCTTTTTCTTCCATCACTATTGTTTATTTTAGTTAATCAAGAGAAAAAAGTAAAAGAGACAATCTTCCTAATCTTCTTTCTGTTAACATTATTGTAATTGATATAGACCTGACAAAATTCTATTACTTTTATAATCTAACTTTTTTTTGAAATGGAAATAAAAAGTGTTATGCGTCTATTATTTCCTTATAAAACGAAAGAAATTTTTGGGACAACCTAATAGAATTACTTTAGATAGATTGAGAAAAGGAAAAAGGTCTGGAAGTTGTTAATAAATTATTAACTCCTTCATGGACAAATTAGTAATATGAATTATCAGTAAAAATTTGTAATTTATATAGCTACATATTTGACAGAAAATAAGATCATTTAGATACGTTTGGTTGTGTTCTATGCTCGGTACACGATATACATATTGAGATTGAGAAGGAAATCAAAGAGCAAATGTGTCTACGTCCGACGTTAATTGCATCACCGGCTGGCACGAGACGATTGAATTCGTGATCTGTCATTGCCCAAGGCTGAATAGATTTCACGTTAAATCAGTTTCGATGTGCGGCCAGTTTGTTGTAGAAGTTAGCTTAACAATCATACGTTCATTGATTTCCTAATCGATTTAACTCAGATCTACTCTGCTAATTATATTCTCAAATTAATGTAACTGTACACTTCGTTTATTTTCATCCACATTTATCGTAACGTGACGTAACACCGTTTCTGTCTGAATTTTATTTATTTAAATGGAAACTGATTTAGTTATTTTTCTATTTACTTTTGCCCGTCTATATATTGTCGCAATAACATATCAATATATTTTCGAAATGATATTTAGCAAATAATGGTGCGTACATTTATTTCTGCAAATAATATTAAACTAAGCCATGTTTCTTTAATTTCTAAAAATACCTCTATGTTGTGTTATTAATTCCTATTATATTATATATATATGATAAATTTTTATATCCAGCATCCTGTAGTAATTTAATAATCTCGATTACTCCATCTTCGATTATTTTGCATCATATATTGAAATGAAACATAACATCGAATAATCATAAATGAAATATCTTTTTGATATTGTTTGTATTTTCACTCATCATTTCGTTTTGAAAAGCTAAACTTTTGAAATGCGCGTATTTCTTGGACTGTTTTACTGCGTAATATGGCCAAAGTTAAATATAACGATTACTGTGCGATCTTTTCCATACTTAAGCAAATAGTTACTTTTGATTAAAGCTATACTATCGGGAAAGTAGAACATCTGATAAATTGCAACAGTAGAACCGACGGAAGCGCGCGAAGCGAAGACTTTACAAGATAAGAACTTCCGCTTAGATCTCGTTACATTTTTCCTTAAACTGCAAATACCTTTAACTACAAGGAAACGCATTATATTTACAAACCTCGCTTACACGTTTACTTAGCCCTGTGTACCATTGCGAGTGAAACCGAAGAGGCCGTATCTTCGGTTATATTATGGCCCATAAAAAACAATGCAAGCGCGAAATCTTGCGCCGCTGCGTAACCGAAGAAACTTTTATTACGATACTGACGAAGCGAAGTGCAAAATTGTTCTATAACCTGTTTCACAAAACAGCAATTACAAGCCCATTCGTATCTCAATTGTTCCGTGTTTTCTAACACTATTAAGGAGAACGAATTTCGTCTTAGCTGTGAACGTACGTTTTCTTTCATCGAGAGAATAAAGAAAACGTTTTAGATTCAGCGTGAACAATTGAAAGGTTGTAGGATATTAGCTCAAACCGATAATACAAATATTCTATATAATTTTGTTGAAATTAGATAGATAAATGTTTTATGCAGGATGAATCATGTGATACTCTCCGTTAGTCTGCGGATTTTTCTGCATTTATGAGAAATTTGTAGATACAAAAATGCACAGAATGCACGTGATATGTAGAAATATATGTATAAGTACAGTACTTTGTAACATACCTAATAGATAAAACATTTTTCTATCTAAGCTCCATTTTGTAAATTCTATTTAGAAAAATACGAATTTGCATAAGTATTCGCAGTTTACTCATTATCATAAAAATTATAATAATCGTCCTTCTTTAGAATATCGATCTAATCTCATCAAGGATATCAGGTAACACGGATAGTAAATCCCGTCATCAAATAACATCTTTCTTGTTAAACCTCATATCAAAGGAACCCTTATGATAACGCCCCTTTCAGTTAGTAATTATTTAATTCTGCAAAATGTGTAAACCTGTTATATCATTAAACTAGCTGTTATATTTAGACTAATATTACATTATAAAACTATTATATTATATATAACTATGTAACTAATATAACTATAATATTATATTATAAAATTATATTGGACTACTATTATATTATAGATAATATTATATTATAAAACTGTTATATTTAGACTAATATTTTCTTCGGACTTGAAATTGAGCTTCGAATATCTTCTTTAAATAAATAAAATATAATACGAAGAAAAATAAAAAATTTCGAAAAATAAAAGTTCGATGTTAAAGCGGCACTACGATCAATTGTTCTGCAATAAACAGCGCGCCGATGTTACTAGCAAATCATGCATTAGATTCATACGTAATCGACGTCTTACATTTCAATTTGTCGCAACACCTGGAACAAAGCCATTCGATTTGCCAGTATGTCTCGGATACGTCGATTTTTATCGTGGCATTCGCAGACCCGTAGATTAAAACTGTTCTATTTCTCTCTTCCTTCTCTTTTTTATGACGGAACGTCGTTTCTTCAGACAGTATAATCTTCCAATACTTCTTTCATGATTATTCGTATGTGATATATATCTTTGTCTACCTGTACCGCTTACACCGTGAAACTGCGTAGCAAAAAAAAAAAAAAAAGAAGAAAAACGGGTACGAGGAAAAAAAGGAAGCCAAAAAAAGAATAGAATTTCGACGGTAAAGTGGAATTTTTATTGTTTATTTGATGCGTTGTCGCGCTACAGTTCAGCTAACGCTACAGTTTGTGTTCGTATGGAAATCGTTCGCCGGAAATGTGGCTCGTATTTCCGGCCAGACAGATCATCCGTATGTACGTACTTTTGCATTTTTGCCATTCTAACACTAAAAAGAGGAGAGAAATATCACGTATAGAATGAACGACGTAGATATGAAAATGTAAAGTAATTAAAAATATATTAAATTCAGAGTAGAATAATAATTGCAGAATATAAATATTGTGAAAATATTTGGATTATTTAAAAACATTTATTTTAAAATTCTGTGAAGTTATGATATTAAAGAATCCGGAAGGAAGGTTACATCGTGGAACTTAAGTATTCAATGTACGATAATGTGTATTTTTAATTAATGCGATGATAAAAGATCTTATTGAAAGCTTTATAGAAAATGGAAAATTTGTTTTCTTTATTGTAGATTGTAATTGAAATCTTAAGCTGTGTTGCGTTTGTGTCCAGGAATCTCATTTATTACAAGCGTAGGCTGATTGCCAGAGGTTCAATCTTATTATGCTTGTTTGCTATACACGTTAACAATAGGTCAATTGATCTAATGTTTGATCATAATACACACAAACTGCCTCGTTTGTTCACCATGAAACATTCGCTATGTATTTGAAGAAATACATTTCAGGAATATGCATAAAATATTTCAGAAAATTTTGAAATTTTCCTATCGCTGATTTGGCCTCTTGAAAGATTTCAGCTGTACGTTAGTTTAATATAGTATACAGTTGCAATAAGTCTCAAAAGTTATCTTAAACAGTTAAACAGCAAAAATTTAACGAACGATTCCTTTTTAAAATAAAGCATTTCATAGAAGTTCAAATTCCTGTGAAATAGTCCTGTGAAATCAAATAGTTTATTTGCTAGTGACACTTTTGACACCCTAACCGCGGGGAACGTATCTTCCTGTACAAAATCAGCTATCATATTTTTTTGTACGAAATCTTGGACAGCTTTTTCATATTCTTCTATACAAAATTGCGAACGAAACTTATCTTACGTAGATTTATTAGAATTAACAGAATAAAGAAGTAGACATATTTATTAACAGAATAAGTAGACGCGATGTGCGGGCGTCGCGGCTCGAGGATTAACAGTAATCATAAAATGTGCTTAATGTTATGTAATGCTTAATGTTGATTAGAAGAGTCTCTTAGATAGCACTTAGTTGATCATCGCATCATCAACTATAAGCACTTATGAGGTTAACCTATTACCAGACCAGTTGCCCTGGAGTCGTGTGAGAAGTCATGCTTGAACATACCGAATTGAATCGGAATTGCTATTAAAGGTGATCGATAAGGTCTTCGATTGCGCGTATTTCAACATCGATTTCAACTGAATCGAAATGGCACTTCACGCGGATAACTGCGTTAGCATGACGAGCAATCGTCATTCAATTATAAATCTACATTGCATATTAATGTTAAATCAGAAATTAATAACAATGACAAGTAGTATTTACTGTAATTTAACAGAATTATAGAGAATGTTCATTGATATGTTAATATCGCATGTAATTCCTTCCTATTGCTATGACGCAATTGAATATATATGATGTATATGTATTTTTATATTTTAAATTCTACACGTATACATTCCTCGTTTTATTCGTTCAAGTATATTGTAAAATGGTTAAGAATATTTATGATTCTCGATGCCAAGAAAAAAAAAAAAAAAATTAAATATCGAAATCGATGCCAAATCGCGTACTATTTTATTTGATGTTTGCTGTTATATTTTTGGAGAGCGTGACTGATGAAACTTTTAGTGACAATAGTTTTCATTTTTCGGATTTCATCTGTACTTATGAATTTAGAGACAAGCTTATAATTTCAAATATTCCTTGATATTATGTCTATAAGCGGCGAAGAGCTATTGCAATCTAGAAATTGAATATTGTTAAAGATTTTAAGAAGAAAAATTCGATTGGAATTTAATTGAAAAGTTGAAAGTTTCTGGGCATAAATATGAAAAAATCATATTCATTTTTTCTACAAGACAACATTCATTATTGCTAGCTTTTTTTTATTTTACCGTATTATGTTACAATTTTTTATTTCAAATAATATTATATTTCAGAACATTATTTATATTAATTTTTTATTCAACAATTCTTAAGGATCATAGTAGTAATAGCATTGTATGTTACCTTTTATATCGTAAATGTTTGTTATCTTCCCGTTTTTACAATACTTTTGTAATTTCGTTATTCGCTTTACAAATGTATTGTCTACTATGAAGCAGCATTTCCATATCGTTTAAATCCAAAATTTTCTTTCGCAGCTCCATAGACACGCCTTTCATGCATATATACATATATTATATAAATTGAGGTATATGTCACATACCCGTTTGTATCGACCATTTCGACGCATTGTCAATACGATGGAGGCAATACAGAGACAAAGAAAAGAAAGAAGGTAAAATAGGAACAAAAAGATATGAGATACGATTCTCTCGAGCTGAAATATTTTCTTATTTTGTGCTCTTCTTTCTGTGATCGAGCAAGCTATACATATATATAGCTATATATAGATATATATATATACGTATAGCAAAAGGCCATTGATGTATCTTTCGTTAAAAGACCCTTTAAACCATATAAAATGATTTTCCATTACATTTCGTGCACCGATGAAAGTGAACATTTTGATATTTCCTGTTCAGCTATGAAATACGAGAAATTTATTCATTTCACATAGGGTAGATAACTGAAAAGACTACGTATAAAATTTAGTCATAGCAAATAGTTTTTTGAACTATTTAACAAATTGCGGAAGTGTGTTTTGTGATTTACATATCATGTATTAATTGGCACTAATACCATAATAAATTTAGCGTAGTAAATATTAGTAACTTGTACCTTTCGAATATGTTGAATTTTAAATCTCTATCACCTAGATAAATATTTTTATAATAATTTAAATATAATTCAAATAGCAGAAACAAATGCGGAATATCAAATACAAATCAATAATCATGCTGGCATACCCAACCTCTTTATGTAGGATTATTTCTACTATTTCCAAGAGAAATGGGGAATTTGCCAATAATTCGCGCAATCATCGCGTTCCTTTCACGCTATAGTCGAACGTTTTGATTAAAAATACTTCTAGCGAAATTGAAAGTCATACCATCAAGCGTCGTACAACTCAAGAATTATTTATTCGAATCATTGATCTATCGATAAATTCGGAGCTAGTCAAAATGAATATGAAATTGGCAATCTTTTATAGAATATTTCTAACTCTATATTCTTATCAGACCACTATAAAATATTCATATATAAAGCATCATTAAACCAAATAATTTAATGGTTAATAAATCTCTGAGATAGAGCACCATTTATATCTGATGAAGGTAAATTTCTACATTAAGACAATTTTCAAAATACGTTACATAAATCTGAAAAATTTTGCAATCTAATAAATCGGATGAACATCTCAGATTCTGAACGTCGTCACAGTTCCCATGCTCAAATTGAAACCGTTTCCCTTACTTACTACTAGCAATAAACAGAGAACTATCTCTCGTCGCGTTCATTCACGGACAACACAGAATAAAGTACTTGAGAAGAGAAACTCACCTGAAAAATGGTAACCTTCTTCAATACGGAGAGATTCACATGTAGCGCCAGTTCGGTCTTCAGTTTGTCTGGAAGTAGACCAAGGGCGGTGTTGATGTCACCGCCGCCTTGTATTCTTCCTCGCGACCAGCTGTAGTCGTACCACCTGAGTACTCGCCTCTTCATCCCGCCCGGTACTTTATGATGTCTCATATATGTCTTGGCGCCATCGAGCAATCTCTCGAACTCCAGTCGATTCGCGTTTCGATTGGTGATCACGTTTCCAACCTGGCCGACGATCGTTGCGAATATGAAGACGCCGATCAGGTAACTGACTATCGTAAAGACGTACCTACGGATCAGGAAGCGAGAAAAAGGGCCGATCAGTCCAAGGAGGATGTGATCAGTGTCCTCGGTTCATGGACGAGCGGCCCCCGCCGGAGCCTTTCTCCTCTTTCTCTCTCTCTCTCTTTTTTTCTCTCTATATTTCCTCCCTTATCTCCTCTCGTTCGTTCCTCCTTACTTGCCCCTCTCTTTCTTTCTTCCCTTCTTTCGTTCCTCCCTTTCTATCCTCCCTCTCACGTTCAGCTTGATCCAACGACTGTGTCACTTTCTCTACTCGTTCGCTCACACCCTGATTCGAAAGTTCACATACACGCGACATGTTACTTTTCACGTTCAGAAAAATGTGCGGGATTCGAAGAGATCGCAATCTGTTCTTTATGATTCGCCATATCTGAATTTTTCCACATTCTCTTTCGTGTGGTTCGAATTTGGCTACGCGTTATCGGAGCCAATAAACGCGAGCAACCTTTCGAGAAGAAGACGGGGTTTGAACAGTTTGTCTCATGAGATATTCATGAGGAATTTCTGGCGAATCGGAAATCGCGATTCTTTTGTCTTTTTATGATTGCTTCGAATGCATCTTCGGAAAAAGCAGATTTGTCAATGGCGTCAGTTTTTAGCCTTGTCATACGTAATGTGATAGGATGGAACTTGATTACTGGTAGGTATTTGTTAGGTCTTCCGTCATGAAGAAAGCGCGTTTATGGGTCAATTTATGGATCTGCCTTATCTTCAGTTTTGAAAGAAATAATTTGGCAGAAGTTTACTCAAGAGTGCAGATAGATATATATATTTGTGTCACTATTCGTATTGGAAAATAATAATTTTTGATTATGCATCGATACTTTAAGAAGTAACCTTGCGATCGTTAATAAAAAAAAATGGCACTTCTTCATCTTTGAAAATAAAGGATAACTTCTAGAACTTATCACTGATATTGTCAGACCATAGTTTTCAAATTTTAGATTCTACGATGAAAGATGAATATTTTGAACAATAAATAGTTTTAAAAGTAAAAATCGAATACTTTTCACATAATCTATCAAAGTTACTAAAGACGTAATAATTAATTATATGTTATTTATCACAAAATGAAGTCAAAATGACAAATTGAAAATTCATATAGTATTTCACTTACTTTGCTGGCTTTATCAAATCGTTGACATAAATAAACGGCATTCATGGGATACGTTCATGATAATGACAGGATATTTTGACAAATCTGTCCTTATCTATGTCAAAAGATTCGAACAAATTGGAACGTCTTTCGCAACAGCGATTCACGGCATCTCTACTGTGCGTTCCTTGTATTTAAACGTGTTCGTTAGAGTCATCTGTCATGTCCTCACTTCTGGTCAACGACGACGTACATTTTTCTGAGCGATTCCTTATCATGTCCCATTTTCCTACATTTTTCTTCTCACATTTAGGTCACGTGTAACCACTCAGACGTGCTTCTAACCATTTATATCAATCACACACGCATGCATACGTACAAGATACAGTTGGAGGCAAAAATAAGTGGGCAGGTAGTGGAAACAGATAAAAAGAAAGTTTTTGTTGAATACGACTTATATACAGAAAAATATAAATATTAATTTCAATTATTTGCTAAATAACTTATATACATACTATAAGAATATACGAGCACAGGGCGGTTCACAGGACAAACTGATTAAATTTTAGAAATTTTAGTGTCAAAGCACTTGATTCTTCAGCTCGTATTCACTTGCTTATCTTATACAATTTCATTAATTTTCACTATTTTCTGTTCTGTGGAGTTAACAGGTTTGGCAAATAAGTGCTTCGTATAATCAATAAAGCTGAGATATGACATTAGTTCGATTAAATTTCATTGATATCTATTTGCAGTATCTGTCCACTTATTTCTGTCCCAGACTGTATATACACAGACAAAGAGGCAGGTTCGTGCAGTTTTTCTTTTCTCTTTCATTTCTCTCGTTTCGTACTTTAGCGAAATTTCTCATTCGCAGACTTTCCTTCTTCCTCCCTTCGCTGACCCGGAGCGTGTCCGCGTTCCGTGTTCTTTAGACTTTGCCTCTCCGCTTTTATACTTTTCAGCCATTCGTACTCTTCATTCCCTCATCCTTTCATTGTCGTCGAGCCAGCGGAGGCTTTCTTTTCGCGTGTGCCTATAAATTTATGGGTAAAAATAGTCGGGAAGAAGCGAAACTTTCCAACTTTCTTTTAGTATATCGATGTTTATTCATTGTTTTTGCATACGATTGAGCCATTAATTTAAGAAATATTTTAGAATTTTTATATCACGCAGTTATTTATTATTTCACCATATTATTTAACGTTCCATCTTTTTCTGACACGCTGATTGCCACCACTGCTTTTTTTAACACGTTGTAGATTGAAACATACCGTGATATTTATTATACCGCATTGCACATTTTTTCCTGATAACATTGCATTGTTAACAAGCCATTCGCATTGTTGTAAATACTTTAGTCCGTGAAATTTATCTTATTTTAATCGTTCCAAAAAATTGAGTAAAATGGGCCACCAAACACCATGTTGACAGTCAACGTGTTAATCAGAAAAATTTGTTTCTTCACAGTTGTTGTTAAATTCCCCCTCATATGCGGATCATTCACTTTTGAAAAGAGTCCGAATTGCTATTCGATCTAGCGAAGTTCATCAACGTTCTGAAAGGCTCAATTACTGCCCACCCGATATCAACAATAATCCACTAAAAATTGTTCCGACTGCAAGTCGTATAAATTCAATCGATATCAAGAAAACGTTCCTAGCTTTCACGAGAATAGGGAGCTCGGCAAGCTATCCGCAGGAATCTCCGGGCTTGCCCCGAAGGTTTAAGGTCAACGGCAAACGAGGAAGATTCGATTTGTGATTCGTTGAACTCTGCAGCTAACGGCGGGTTAAATTTGACCCGTTCGTAGGATCGAGATTCTCCTGAGTGTCGATCGTATTTTAGAACGTCGATTTTCTTGCTTTCGGCTTCGGTTTCCTTCTCGAACGTATAGGACTGCAGCTCTCTGATCATTAAGCGGTCGCGTCGTTAGGCGTGTTGCCAGGGTCGACAGAGTTGGAAATATAAGTTGGGTCAGTTGGTACGACCGCGAAACGTCAGAGCACAGGAAAAGGAGCGGAGAATATTTCGTTCCTTTTTTTTAATTTTATTTTTTGTAGAGACGTCACGCTCTCAACCGTTCGTGCACCTTAATGATCGCGCACAGAAAATCCTGTAAAACGTGGAAGCTATCAATTTACCGAGCGGACACTCTCTTGGCGTAGTGAAGAATTAGTCCATGGTACGTCGTGCTTCGGAAACACGTTGTACTGCACCGTGATTAAATTGTTTTGTAATTTAACGGAGTTTGTTAGAAAGGAGAAACGTGAACGACCGAAGAAGTACAAATGTTAGGCAGATAATAGTGATCAGTAGACTGCGGATATACTATATAAGTTTATAGAAAATTAGAAGAAAAAGAATTACACAGAATGTACATAGCATGAAGGATATATAAAATATGCAAATGCATTCTATAATAATATTTGGTAAGTAAATCAATTTTTCTGATTAAAAAATTCTATTTTTTAACTTATATTGTAAAAAATATGAATTTGTATAAAAATTCGCAATCTAGCGATTAATAGACTACTACTAGGATCCATTATGTATTTATGGGAAATTTCGTCGCTCTTGTTCTTGAGTGTTCTGTCGTCGCTAGTTTATAAACTGAGAGAATTGAGTTTGTAGTTCACGAAGCTTAAATATTGCATATTGTGTGAAGTAAGAACCAAAAAGAACTGAATATTTGTCGCTTTCTAAGTAGAGTTTTCATCATCTTCATTATGAATTTTTATTCTTTATACCAATGAGACGTATGTGGATCGGTTAATTACATTTTTCTGAAGAAAGAAGTTAGAACAGTTAAGAACTAGGGCGACGATTTGAAAATGCAAAAGTGCACGGAATTAATGTAATATGTAAAAATGCATAGAATGGAAGTAATATACAAGAATATATAAAATATGCAAAATATAGTAGGTACCCGTTATAATATTTAAGTAGTAGGACAATTATCTACCTAGGTTGCAGTATTAATTATATGCATAAGGATACGAATTTGCATAAATATCCGCAGTCTAGTCAATTTTTGACACATTTGTGGTCCTTCGGGCTCAAAACGCGTTTTTATTATAATAATATAAATTTTGTACAGCTTTGTCCTGAAGTAATGGATTGAGAGATTAAGAACGAGAATCCAGCAGATCGCTAAGTTTTCTGCACCATTCAATTTCTGACACAATATCCTGGCTGACCTTGACCGGACGCGGTAACCACCGTCATCTCATTCGAACTGGATCTTCGATATTTTAATCAAAGCAATTTTCTCGACTTCATTTCGCTGAAATTATTTTTCCAAGTGGCACGGCGAAGAGGCTCGAAGTAAGAAACCTCTCGAAGTGGCTTCCGCGTTCCTCGTAGTTAAGGGGTCGGATTTAAATTCCGGGGGATCGATCTTTCCTACCCTGAAATTGCCTCTATAAAGAAGTTCCTTTCCAATTGTTGTGTAATTTCGATAGATTTATTCATTTTCAGATGACAGTTTTGCAATGTTAAAAGTATTGGATTGTAGTATAGATAAGATTGCTGTTCCTTTTTAACTTTAGAAGCTAAAAGCCGATTTCAAAATCGACTTCTTATTTTCCTTTCTTTTTGGTTCTGAATTCTATATTTATGGATGTTTTATGGTTGTTCAGCTTTTTACGGTTGCGCAATAAAACTGATTAAAACAGTTATCTGATTATCTGTTTTCGTAATCGACTCTTTATTGCCCGTGCTTTTTGTTTCTGAGTTATATCTTTACGTTTTTTATGATCGTGCAATAAAGCTGATGAAGGAATTAACTGAGTGTTGATGTGGTTAATCTCCAGATTTCTTACAATTAAAGATGTTTTATACCATCACTCGCAAAGAAATTCTATGAATTTATACGATATGTTTAAATATTGACATTTCGACTAACGATTAAACATTGCTTGGGGTTACTATATTTTTATAGCTTTGTATTTAATAACAATTGTGTTTAAATTTTGTTTATAAAACCAGTCCTAAAGTTTGTTAAAGAATTAGAAAATTTTCTAGTAAAACGTTAATTGATCATTTGTCATACGAAAGTCTTATCATACGATCACGAAGGTCTTGAAGATTCAATTTTCTATTTGAAGCGAGTTATTAAATTATTTTTTAATCACAAGTATATATTTATTTGATTGAGGGTTTAAAAGAACTGGATTTCTCATGCTTGATAGTAATTCCCTCATCGTAATCTGATTTTCAAGATTGGTTGATCTTCAAGGTAGATCACAATAGAGCTTAGGATTACGATATAACAAGATGTTTCAACTCTCGACTCTCGACTGGTACAGTCGGTAGTTGTTATGTAACTAGAATTCCGCGTAAATAAGTTTATTCGAGCTAAACTTAATTACAGCAATGAAAATGAACCATAGTATATCATATTATCTAATTAAAAGTTATGAACTATTAACGTTATTTCTTATATGTTACATGATACTACCATTCGCTTGCATATTTAACAAATGGTTATTTAAGGTAATTTGATTTAAATAAATACAACGTATAAAAACAATGATTGAGGGATTATGAAAATTTATGCAACCGAGTAAACTTTTAACAATTGTAATAATTCGTACTAATATCTTAATCCTATTATCTGCTTTGCTCTTCTTCTAAATATTCCTTTGTTCAATATGGTAGAACCGTAATTTCCATTAAAAAGATCCGCTGCATTCAACAAACTTGTCCTACCGCCTGTTCGATTGGCATTATATTGCATTTGTAATATTCAATCATTTTGTTTCTAAAGTAGTTAAATTTATTAAAATATTTATGAAATAATGGTGAATAATTATATATCAATATACTCTGGTATATGTAATACAATATCGACTTTCGTGTTGTAAAAGCGTTACCTACAAGTCGAAATCATCCAGTTAGATTCGAAAAATTATGTGCAATATATTCGATTTCATCTTTAACGATTAGGCTCCGTATAAAGCATCCAAATTATAGCGATTTTTATAATACTTCGTAGGTAGAACGATTGAATGCTCGCAGAAATCACTGTAAATGTTAAAACAGAAAAATTGTCTTTTTTGTTGGAAAATGTCCTGCGTATCAATTAGAATACTATAGCATAGAATTCAAGTGCAATTTTTCTTTCTAAATATTTCTTAATAATGCTAGAAAATCTTCAACGTCGTTTCTGTAGAGAAAAATATAAGCATCAATAAACGTCGGTTAATTATTTCTTAGCTTTTGTTCATACCATTTATTTAAGATCTAAATAAATGGAACATTGAGTTTTTTTTATAAGTATGAGGTAGGGTATCATAGAGATAGAAGAATAAAGCGCGTGAGTCGTACGCCGCCGTGTTAAGTCAAAAGGGCGTATTTGCAACTTTCGCTTAAATCAAGTCATTGCTTCCAGATAGCGCAAAAACAGTTTACTTATATGTATATTAAATAAGAAAGTCGTACCTACATTGAAGCTAAAGATACAACAATTATATTTCTGACGTATGTGAAATCGATGCCTACTTGTATATGCTGTATATATCATAAGACGGTAGAAGGGTTGCGTTTGTACGTGGAATAAAAAGCAATAAATAAAACAGTCACCCAGGAGCTCATAAACTACGAAGTCGAAGAAACTAATTTTTGGAATTTTTATCTGTCTGTTTATTTGTCCGTTTGTAGTCGCGTCACGTAAAAAGTTCTGAACGGATTTTGATGAGATTTTCTCTGTTATATAGCTCAGTAGCAAGGAAAGAAAATAGAGTATGTTTCATTTCGATCAGTTTTGTAAGAGCTGAGAAATAGCTTATACGCTCCCACGTTTGGTAAAGGTCAAGCAACCACAGTTATTGTTCACGTCGTGTTTGTTCTAAAATCGAACTTTTTTTTTTATAATTTAATATTCTTTGTTACGGAGAACAATCTAATTGTTAGTATATAAAGTACGTAGGCAAGCAACCTATAAAAATTCCTTTGCTTAAAAATTGTTCCGTATATTAGTAGTCGAGGCGAACAAAGTTGCGCGTAAAAGCTGGTTGAATAATAAGAGGTATTTTTCTCAGAATCATCTTTCGATCGGACAGCTACCTCTAGTTGAATTAACACAGCAATATATTACCGTGTAAATGGCTACGATATAGGAGTAGCAAGAGAATGCTGCATATAAATCCCTACTGTTTTTGGCTGATCAGACATGTCAACTGCACGTTAATGTCGATTATTAATCAATATTACGATTACATATTTACTGTACGAATGCGCATACGTTATTAAAACCGGGACACAAGGTACCTCTATACATAGTTCTCATTCGATTTCTATATCGTTTTTCAGCTCACTCATACACCCTATCTTTATATCTCTGTAGTAGGTATCGCGTTGCGCCATCGCGTTTTTCTCTTGCTTTGTTTTCCCTTTATCGGTGGGAAATACAATGTGACTGGCAAGCGAGCAACGTGTTTCTCGACGTGTTATTAATTCGTCAAACGTAGTCTAGCCGACGAACCTGCAGCTTTTCGTGGAAATGAAAAGTTCGATCTCTGGTGGGAATAACGCCGGAAGAGAACGGACGTCTGGCGCAAAGTTGCGCCGAAGAAGGAACTCGTAAGCCCTCGATTAATTTTATTTCTGCGGAAGCGGCCGGAATCCACCTTCGACGCCCACCGCCTTTCTCCGCTAAGATTTTCATTAAAGCCAGCTGCGAAATATCGTGCTGGCTTATCCATCCACCCGCCCCCGCATTCTCTTCGGAAATTTCTTTTCTCAGAGAAGTCGATAGTTATTGGATACGGACCGGCTTTATAGTGCGGACGTGACTGTTCGCTATTTTTCAGATTATAACTTTTCAGTCTGTCCCGTGTTTACACTTTCGGTTTACTCACAGGTGGACGACAGAATTCTTCTTGATTATCCCTATCTACTGAGAATGTTTGACATTTTTCGTTTAGCATCTTTCGTGGCAAAAATGGTTGTGAGTAACTTCATACAACGAGGATTTTCATTAAGTTTTGCCGTTTTATATATTTTTGCATATTACGTGCATCTTTTGCACTTTAGCGTTTTCGAATTTCTCGTAAATGCATAAAAATTCGCAGTTTACTAATAATTTTGAAATGAAACGCACGATGAAATAAAACACATTGATATCGTGTTCATCGCGTTTAACATGAAATTACAGGAAACTATCATGAGGAAACTATCAACGTAGTTTCCTCCGTTCTTTATCGCCCCTTTCTATATGGAAAGTAGCATCTTTTTTTATCGTTAACTTGTAAAATTTCTTTGATTTAGATTTTGTTAAAATTTACCTTCTAGAATCTTGAGAACTGCCTTTGATATGTCCTTACGTCTAAAGCTTATGGATAAATCGAATTTATTATTGGTAAAAATCGTAAAGCATACGATATTGCAAACGTTCTTTCTTTGTGTTTTAGGTTTGTCACTCTTTCATCATTCTTTTGATCTTTTTAAAAAAATTTATGTGTAATAATATTTATTACACTTTCGCCGAAATAAATCGCGGATTTGCGAATTGAATTTGTTTAAATTTTATTCTAGCTGCGCCCTAAAATAACGTTATTTAAAATGTGCAGAAACGTTTCAAGTAATCGATTTAAATAAACGATATAAGAAAATAAAGAAATGTTTATGAATTATCGAGAATCTAGTTAAATGTTACTGCATATAGATAAAACCGCGATGAATCAATCAGAATCACGTTATAAAAATCAAATGTATCTACCTTTTCCATTCGCGAAGCTTTCTAAAAGAAGCTTAAAGAAAGTGAAATGAAATCCATTTCGTTTATTGAAAATTTTCCATTAAAAATCGAGAAATCCACAATATTCTGCGTGCATTTTCATAATAGCAATTATTTAAATATTAATCATTTCCTTCCAATATTTTTTTCATGTATATTGCAATATATATTTCATGTATATTAGTAATTAATGGAAGAATAAAACTTAATTTTGCTTAGACCAATATAAACGTCATAAAGGCGTTAAAGTTATCAGATTATAAATATGAAAAAGGAATTTTTTTACGTGCAGAGAGGAAGAAGAACAATTTTTATCTAAAGTTGCATCTGGCTTACTTCTCCCCCGTTCTTCCCCATAATAGGCTACTTAACAGTTTCCGGACTGAAATTAAGCTATAACTGGAACGAGAAATTGTACAGTCTTTACAATTTCATTTGATCCTATGATAATGGCGCTTTTGTAAAATTTAATCAACTCAAATGGAAAAGGATAGTAATTTTCTTAAAGTTTCACGCGAATCTAAAGTTAAACTATTTTATTTTGATAATCTTTCGCTATCCTTTTTATAATTTTTAATTTATTTGGCAATGATGGAATTGCTTGTGATCGTTGTATCGTATAAATTTCATATACGGTAGGTAACAAATTTATACCAATATTAATTTGTGAGGTGAGCTGTGACGCGAGCGATGGAAATAATAATTGTAAGTCTGTCTATCTTTTCTTTATATCGTAGACATTAATCGTTTGGAACGATTTAAATGTTTCGTATGAAATTATTACTTGATAGGTTTTTTGACAATGTGTAATAAATTGTAAAAAATTTATAGCGATATACATGTTTCATAAATTTAACAATTTGCATGATATAAATTAATCTATTGAATTTATATGTTGCGTTGGTTTGCAACATTTTCTTACAGACTGATTTTACAGTATCAATTAATGATAAATTAGAGAAAAATAAAAGATATTGAAAACATAGGTATTTTACAGAGAATTATGTTTCAAATTGATTAATGACAACCACATCATCATCATAATTTGACAAATCGAATTGATGAATACGAAGCTAGATCCAAGCCAAGTAATTTTGAAGCAAATAAACTTGCAGTAATTTCGTAGCTGTACAATAGCGTTGTGTAACTTGCGTTAAAGAATGTTCGCGTTTTTCACGCAATCGCATTTTAAATCACGGAAGGAAATATTTAATTGTAAATACAATGTTTCTGTAAGTATAAGCGACGCATACTTCAGCATGGTTTAAAAATTATTTCCTATCCAGATATGTATATCACTTTTTACAAAAAACGAAACAAAAATTTCGTTTCGAAATTTTAGACTAAATTTACATCTTTTGGTACTTTAATAAGTCTTATTCTTTTTGTTGTTGATAATTACCAAGTTATAAGTCTTTTGTACTACCATCTAGCGAAGTTAATCTCGATAATTATTCAAAACGGAGCAGTATTACAAATTCCTGCTGATTATGAGTGCTAAAGTTTCTTAACTTCTTTTAGTTACGTTTCTGTTCTCGGAGGAGACTTCATAATTCTCCACGTCCCAATTAAAATGAAACATTAGAATTCTACGTAAAATTCTATTTGACCGTTGGCGGAAACGTGGTAAAAATTTCATGTATCTTCAATTTTTCATTAGCAAAGCTCGTGTAAGGAACTCCATTTAACGTAGTTAATTAAGACAGCTGTTTTAAGATTATGATTTTTTAAAGAATGAAATTTAAACATTTTCTCTTAAGCAAACGTACACCCTTAAAACAATACAATTGCGTATGGCGTCTCACAGTTAACAGAACAGTACGTTAATTAACAGTCTTCCATTTTAATGAATACGTTATTGCGAATTTGATTTATAACCTGTTCCGCGTGTGTATGATAATTGATGTTATTTAATATTATAAAAGATTTTGTTTAAGCGGAAATTTCGAGACAAATTCATAAATGAAGATCAAACAAATACTTTTCTTCGGATATTTTATATACTTTTACATAGTTTATATATTCTGCGTATATTTGCACATCTAAGTTTCCTATAAATGTATGTGCTAATCGCTATTTTTAGAAACTCAACGATCCACAGGAATAACTCCACCCAAATAAAGCACCATTTCCACGAAGAATTCGACGATCTAGAGGAATATAATTTTTAACTCGAATCTAGAATGAATAATCCTACTTTTCCATGGCTGAAGAGATATTTCAGTTTTTATTTCTCACGAGGAAGATTTTGTCAACTGCGTTAATTCTGCTCTACTAAATCCATCTTCTCGATCTATGTTCTGGAATTTTGAGAAACCTATCGTCGATTTTGCCTGATGCGAACAGTGACGTCTAATTCCACGACTCTTTTATTACAAGGGGTAAGAAAATAGGGGCGAACTGGTCTAGCCTTCTAGTCAGATCGAAATTATTATCTTCGCGCAGTAAATTCCATGGAAGAGGCATGGCGCTGCCACAACACAATCCAACCACTGGCAATAGAATATTTTACCTCATCGCTGTTCCCACTGAACTTCTGAAAACGAATTACCTATGCTTGCTCTCTATCTGCCAGTCGGATTTCTTCCAATCATGCCCACCCTCACGATGGCGAACCGATGGGAAAGATAAGGTTAACAATATCGAGGATATTCTCGAGCTATCGACGAATAGTACAGTTTGAATTGTCCCTATCGACAGTGTACCCTTTATCTTGGTCGGAATAGAGCGCCAATTTCAGTTTACGAGATCCTTCCGTGGGCAAGGGTAATTCGATACTGAGTGAATTTTTGTATTACTTACGTAATGAAGCTAGGTACACTATGGCTCTAAAATTTGGGATCATTTATTTAATAACAAAGGAACTTGCGTTATTTTAGCCCAAGATACAGATCATTTGCAAACTTGGGTATATTTTAAATGATTAGAATATAATGTGTGAGAAATTATGCTTAATAAGTGAAGACATTTTAAATATTTTAAAATATCGTCGAAACGAATCGCAAAATGTATTTTTCTTAATTCGTTACAAGTCTGAAGATATCTCTGGTAAAACTGGAGTTTAGAGATTTATGTTAAAGACCACAGTTTTTTAGCCAAAACAGGAGAGGTAGCAGTCTTACTTAATATACTTTTCTTAATTAATTTATATTACTATTTATATTAATTATATTAACTGTGTTTATTCTCTGAATATAAATAGGAGAAATATATCTAGATTGTAATAGTCATTTTTTCTGTTACTCGAAGACAAGTGAGAAGAGACAGTATTAATTTCGATAATTGTAGAAAAAACGTTAATTTAGATCTCTAAGATATTTTTAACTTCAGTTGAATCAGCACAAAGAGTGCTTCTCGCAGATTCTATCGTTCGTTTCCTTTGAAAACTATATTATAATAATAAATCATTTGTATTTTCACTCGAAGGCAAATAAAAAGAGACAGTGTTAATTTCGATAATCGTAGAAAAACGTTAATTCAAATATCTGAGCGATTTTAAATTCCAGTTGAATCGACACGAACAGTATACCTCGCAGATTTTATCGTTCGTTCCCCTTGAAAACTATATTATAATAATTATCTCTGGAACGAAATTGGTATGGTGGAATTTACATCGCATAGTTGCTGCTACGATATCGATCCCATTACGCGACGTTGCTATAGATGTTCTATGCTAAATTATCATAATGTTTGTGGAATGCATTTTCTTGCTAATTTCCACAAGATTTATAACATAGCTAACATACGACATTACAGCTGCTGTATGCATCGATGCATTTTATCCTCAAACATGAAAATTGAAAATATCAATTTAAATCATGATTAGTTAGGTATAGACATTTGTCGAAATTATTGGAGGCAGGGATGTACAATAAGAAATTATAGTTAACGAGTAAACTCTGGATATTAATTAATCTATGCCAATTGCAAAGATATAAAAGTAGGCAAGTATGTAATGAGCAAGTATATGAATGGACGAGTAAAAATGTGAAAATGATACAAAATAGGACAAATGAAATATGTATATATCGCAAGTTTTAGAAGGTGGGATACAGTTTCACTCAAATTTCATTTCTTTATCAATGTCTAAGAAAATACGAACGTGCATAATCATCAGCAATCTGTTAATAAATAAATGTTGAAAAAATATTGAATTTTAATTTTTAATATTTAATACTTCGAACAAGATTATGTATAAAAAAATATATGTAGGAAATGTGAAGATGACTTGAGTTATATTTAAGAGAAACTATTTGAATTAGAAACACTTAACAATCGGAGATAAATCTATTCTGCAAGTATAAACATTTGTTCTTTATATAAATAGTAGAAATAAAGTAATTCCAGTTACTATTCTTTACTTGCGATGAAATAGATCTTTGTTGCATGGTATATTTTATCGTTATCACTTAAATATAGAATTCAGAAGTTAATAAATAAAATGATGACAAGAACGAGTACCATTATAAGAAACATTCTAAATTTCTTCTCGTGTCATAAAAATTACTTCCATTCAAAGTTTGCTTCACTTGCTTCAGCGTAAAAATTCACTCTGCAAATTGATTTGTATCTCCCCTTACTTTCTAAAACTACATCCCCTATTACATTTCCTACTTATCCTTCCTCTATTCAATATCGCTGCAGCTTCATCACTTTAATTAACCCATATCTTACTTCCACCATCTAATCGATCAGTGGAAACTGAAAACAAGAGGAGGAAAAAGAACGAAATTTTCTGAGATGTCATTCCATATAGAAAAAAATTCTTTGCTTTAGTTTTATATTATATTTTATATGATTAGTGTTATTAGCGATATTACCAATACATATTAATAATAACTAAATTGCGGTCGTTTATAAATTTCTGAAAAATTGAAGAGTTCGAAAATCTACAGAATGCACGTAATATGCAAAAATATATTGAAATAGAATATTTATTATAATTTTTAACGAGTGAACAAAATTTCTATTTCGGTTCTATTTCTTTAGTTGAGTCCATAAAAATATAAAATTGCAGTCATATTTTGATAGTCATATTACTAAATGAATCAAAATTTGATATTGAACTTAATTAATTAATATGTCAATGTTATAATACAATATTATCGTACAATGATGTGACAATACTTTTTGTAACTACTATATTTTTCACCGCTATAGTTTAGCTATTATTTTCTTTTCTTTTATGTTTATTTATTTTATTATTATACTGGTGAATATTACAAAACAAACTGTCGATTGATAATAATTATAATCAATGAAGAATGTTTTGAGATATCTCTACTATAATAGTTTTTGGCTCGATAGTATCATGTTCGTAATACAGCTGATTGAAAAATGTATGAAAATTTTAGAACGTGAAAGATGGGTTTCTTCGAGTCTGCCAGCACGGAATAGAATATTCGCCGGAGTATTATTCAAATTAGGTGGACTGACTGTCGTCGACCGCGGGCTAGAACCGTTTGTAATAGACCTAGGCCGGAATTCTAAATGCCAGCGATAAAGGATGAGTTTCAGTAGTACGTTCCCCTTGTCGTTGAAACTTGAACCATGTTCAACAGCACGTTCGAGTATTTCTTGGTTGAAAATTCTGACATGTTTTTAACCTCTGTCTTGAGTTACCCCTTATGGGTAATACTTTACAATCTGATCGGTATCTCCGATTCTTTCCAAACTTCAATATATTGGAAAAGATTATTTAAAAGAGTAAAACATCATTTACAGAAAGTATCGTAATTAATTCTAAATACTTTTAATTCTATATTAATCTGTTAACTGCGTTTGACGAGTATACGCGTCAAACAAGAATTCAATGTCGGTACGTTTGACGTGTATATTCGTCGTGTAAAATAAAAAATGATCATTTACCATAAAATGTCAAAATTTTAGCAAAAAGTAATACAAATATCATTTAGCGGTATGTTTACTTTATAATATCAGTAAAACTGCTATGTATTTTATGAAGAAAAATTTGATTATTTTCTTTGGTATATCGATTATTCCCGGTATAATGTATTTCTTTTTACAAAATCAGTTGATTTTTTCTCCTGTTATATCGAGTATTCCCGAATCGTTGGTATAATCTTGTTTCCTTATAAATTGGATGGATATTTTACTGTGTATATCGGCTATTCTCCGATAACAATTGAAATATAATATGATAAATATCATATGATCATATTTTTTGATCGAATGTGTTGAACAAATTATTGAGAAATATGCAATTTAACGAACATAAACTTCGAAAGTCGACCAACCACGAGTTCAACTGTAAAATCCACACGTCTCATCGGAAAATATTTCACTAATTTTATACCAGCTACATGATTAAAAGCAAATGCACTTCGAAGATGTGCCGTCTGTTCAAAAAATGAAATTCATAAGGAGTCACAGTATTGGTACTCGATACTGTGTACCACCGTGTGTGAAAAAATCAACTGAATTTCTTACATTTTAAAAAATTTTTCTCGTTTGTGAATTTTAGCATTTTGTTGAAATTTTGTAATTTTTTATAACAATAATTTGTTTAACAATGAATTGTTAATCTTTTGGCATAAAAATATATGCCATCATCGTTTTGCTTCAATTCTGTTGTAAAATTTACAATAGGTACATTTGCCCTGCGTTTGACATGTATGCTCGTCATCGTTTGATTTTATTTATGCACCCCATTCATGAGAGATTTCCAAAACAAAATTCCGCAGTTATCTGGTTAAAGGTAACTTAAAGCTCGCGTTAAATTTTGTAATTCTTATTTAGAAATTCGTGCAGTGTGCAAGTAAGTACCAGTATCGATATTTAAAAAAGTAGAGAAAAGAAAATCATTAAAAAAGCGTTGCAAACAATTGTAAGTATTTTTTATGGTATATTAAAACAAAACCTAGAACCGTGACACGGAAATTGAAATACTATCGAGTACAAACAATGAACTAGATACTGATGACGACTCAGGTGACTACCAAGTTTCACCTTTTTTATTAATTCTTTATTTGTCATTTTTTGTTACTTGAATTTATTATTAATAAGCATTAAATTAAATTTTTTTCTTAACGTTTACTTTTTGTTATCTAATTTTTTATTTATATAGTTAGTTTTAGATTAGGTTTAGTTTTAATATATAATCAAAAGTATGTGGAATTGTTTGCGACAGCCTTTTAAATAATATTCTATCTTCTTAAATAGATAAAGTTTTCAATACATTGAAGTTTGAAAAAAGCCGGAGATACCGATCAAATCGTAAAGTATTCCTCTTGGCAGTAATCTTTTAAAGGCTTTCAGAAGTATTGCGTTCGGATGGAGAAATTAAGTCAATGTTTCCACCTTTAAAAGATGGTGGATTCGTTACACGATTGTACAAGTTTCTTTCCTTGCTCTTTTTTTCTTTTAATGGATCCTTTCTTCTCCTTTCTTAAGGAACAAGTTTATATGAAATTACTATTTAAATACAAAGCAGCGTCATTTGTATTTATTTAACATGGTTCCGATAGGTAAAGCATTTAAGACAAAATTTGTTAGATTTTTAGAACGTAGTTGCTCATTGGTTCGTTATTAACGTTATTAAAATAACGAGTGAACGAAACACTATACTGATCGCAATTCTCGACTAACCGAGCTGCTTCTATGAATATTATATCGGCAATTTCGAACGAAATATAGAAAAAAATCGCAAGGAACGATCACGAGTGAAGTGGAAAATACATTAACAGGATAAAAGTTAGGCTTTCCGTGTTCCACAATTCGAGCCGATACTCCATTATTTTTATTTTCGTACTTACGATCGACGAATATCCAATGTACAATAGCCTCGAATAAATTACAAATAAAGTAACATATAGTTCTTGAAGACTTCATTGCTTAATGGTTTCAATTTTCAAAACGTATAACTACTATTTCGTTATTTGCAAATATAAACTTTCTACATACAATACAATTTCTATATACAATATGCGCACGCAGGAATTATAGTTTATTCATGTAATTATTTAAGATAGAAATTACATACGATACTCGACTACAATTAGATTTTTATTCAATCGTCACCTAGTCTAGCAAGGCAATTCTACGTGGGGGAATTTGGCGAAAATTAACGATCGAGGTTGGTCGGTTTCGAGCGATCTCTGTGGGGTTCGAATCGGAAAGCACGCGAGGAATACCTGCTTCCGTCGTTTTGTCAATCGCGAGGAAACCACAGGCGGTTTGCTTTGACGTTCATGGACACTGGTTCTTCGTGGTTGACGATCCCACGTTAAACGCGTTGGGCTGATGTCGCATAAATCTAATGTCAAACAGTCTTCAACTGATCTATGACCTCCTTTTAATACGTTCATCTAAAACGACCGATAGAAGAATTCTTAACGTTACCGATTCCCAGATGAGTAGTAGATGTCTCAAAAAGGTGCAAGAAAATTGTTAATATTCTGGCAAATTTTCAACCTTTAATGTTAGCAAATTCTCAATTCCCGATATTAGCATGATTTATAATTTTATATATTAATAGAGCATTCTTTTTATCATACATTGTTTTACATTCTTTATTTAGCGAAATTCTATATTCTCGATATACCTTGTCTAATTCACATAGTTATGGACAGAATATGGGTTTCGATCTATTGTTCAAATTAGGACACTGAGCAACCATATGACTTTGACATGCTCTTGAATGACCATAAAGTGCTTTTGAGCGATGTTAAGTGACTAAAATAATCACGAAATGATCCTGAATAGCTGTCAAATGACCGTGAATATCCTTTGAATGACCTTAATGATCCTATTGTAGTGATTTTCTCGCGAATAATAAGATATCTCTATAGAATTATGAGCTGGTGAATATGGAATATCAAAATAATCGACTGATCGCTGTCTTTTATAATCCTTAAGTCTAGCAAAAATTTTTTAATCAAAACGCATCTTTCTTTCCATTAATATTTTCCATTTTTATTCGAATGGTGACGTGAAACAGGAAGTTAAGCATAATTATGTTATATTTTTTCTGGATTAAACATGTGTAGAAATTTCGTTTAAAAATGAAACTAAAATTTCAGAAGTGAAAGTTTAAATGAGACATTCGTGTTTTTCCATAAAGTTACTGATGCAATGTGGTGCAATATTTTCAGATTCGTTATACACACATCCAAATGTAAGAAGACTAACATATATCGTATATTAAATGTAACAACTAACGTAATAACATAATGATAGTAATATAATACTCTTATATACTCATATAATAATAATGAAATAATATATTCCCTAACAGAAATCTATTTTTCAGAGATCATAATTCCATTAAATTGCTTCGTTAAATTATTTTCAGTCTTATTTTAAGTATAAACACCATATTACTAGATATTTGACGTAAAAAAATGAAATTTTTCTAGTCTTTAAACTTGGCCTTTGAAGGTGTTCTACTGAACAACAAATTGGGGACATCTACATTATTTAAGACCCTAGAGCATCGCATAATACATTTCGACTGGCAGCAATATTGAAAGCACGGTTACTAAGGCGCCAAGGTGTCACGTATCTCTGCTGAGAATCACAGGACAAGCAGTAATTAACTACATCGGTGTTCCTCGTTGATTTCCAAGTTATCGAGCTATTCATGCGTCACCTTTATGAATAATGCTCTATTGATTTGTCATCCGTTCAAAGTGAAACTGCCACTTGTAATAAGTCTAAAATTGTCAGATTGTTATTGAAATTGTCATTGAAATTAAACATAAAAAGGATGTGAAAGAATCTATCCTTAAAATGCAAGGCTAGTTGTTAGTCGATATTTTTTTCCGATCAATAATTAAATTTTTTACTGCTCATTTATCAGCCATCTGATTCGCACCGCATCAGTTGAGAGTTAATAATATTCTAAGATGGACAAGTTATTTTTTATAATATAATCTATTCTCTCTAAAATCTAGAAAATTTCAAATTAATATAATTCCGAAGCTGCCTGAAAACTTTAATAGCATGCATTCTAAATGCATGCTATTAAATTATATTTTATTCAAGCGTTAAATTAAAAAGTATAATAGCTTTAGCCTCGTTCGAAGAATCTGTCGACGTAGATATACGCGAACGCGACGTAAGTCGTAAGAATGCGGTTCTAGAAAATCTAGCGAATCCAGTTCCATTTAAACGATATGATAAATATATGTCAATTCTGGCAATATCGGAAGCACCAGGATCGGCAATAAACGGTTCGTACCGCTCGATAGCGGGGTACGGAATGTGACTTGAATTCTGCCACGAGCCATATAAACCAAGAGTTTCCGTGCGCGTATTATTTGCAATCCGATTTCGCATGCCACGATCGCGCCATGCTAAAGATTAGACAGGGACGACAAAATGAGATCTAAATCGGCTCACGGTTGCTTTCACTAATCAGGGCTTTTATGTACAGGCAAATAATGTCTTCTAATTGATTCGTACATCGGATGTAGAATAATAATAATACAGGTAAAATCTTTCCTCTCTCATAGTGTACAAATAACAACAGTCAGATAATGGATCTTCCTATGATAATATTCGCTTATCAATTTTTATTTTATTTTATTTTATTATATTTTATTTTATTTATCAATTTAATGAAATTTCGATTCAGTCCTTGCGAACAAACGAACAATAATTGTGAAGTAGATAATCAATTAGCTTTATAACAAGTAATAGTAAATTATACCAAATAAAATTAATTTTCGATGCAAGTGTTCAGTCATCGACTTTATTCACCGATTTTTATATGTGAGAAACGAAATTTACTTCATTTCATTTCGTATGTAACTGTTGTATGATTCTCAATTACATAAAATGTAACTGAAATTATTTATGAACGACACAGTTAAAGCAAAATCTTGTAATGTAAGTAAAACTTTTTTATATATTCTATATGTATTTTTATATTTTCCATGAATTTTATTATCACATAGCAAAAGACCGCTCGGCACTCCGTTTTATGCATTAAATGTTTCTAACAAATACGACAAATATGAGCCTAAAAACCCTTGCAGTGGGATAAAACGGACTAGAAATTGATTCTCGTAACATCGTAGGTAGAAAGAATGATAATGATGGAAAACTAATTTAATTATAAGGAATAGCGCTTCTTAACACTTCTTTCCACAGCTTTGCGATTGATGTGAAAATTAAAGGAATATAGAAGTTATAAATTTGCCAAAAAGCTTGCATTAATTCCATAACGTAAAATGTCAGTATGTTTAATAAAATTTCAATCAGGACAAATACTTTCCAAAAGAATATCGACATCTCTTAAACTTCTGAAAAGTTGCAACCACATGTGATGATTTTAAGAGCGCACCGAGCGAGGGTTAAAGGGCGAAACAAATTTTCGAGCAGCGTCCGATTTCTTTCGTTGTTTTCACAAAATGATAGATTCGCATAAACATTTACAGTTTAAATGCAAGAACTGCGAGCATTGTCGTTTTCAAGTATCCGATCTTCGTCGTCAGACATCGGTTTAGAAAGGTTAGATCGGTTGCACGTGGTGTACGTGTGTCGTGATAGATGTATCGCGGGCTGCGTACCGTATGAATGTCGTAATTTGTTTTAACGTTTCGTCCGTCGGCTTCATACGAAAAATATCCTCGCCAAGATACATCAAATGAGCATCGCGATACTGCATCATTGGTATACATGTCCATTAGTATTTAATTAATATCTATCATACGCGTATCGCGATATCTCTGTGTGAAACTAGTCTTAAGTTAACGACCGTCCGTGTGCTTATCTTTCAGTTCTGTCCAGTGCAGATGTTACGTTAGCCTTGTTTAGCCGGTAGAAACCTTCTTCGACCGTGCGTAATTTTCTTTTTTCCTCGTCGAGCTATCGAGGGTGATCGAATGGCGTTTTCTTTTGTTTTTTACGATCGATCCGCGAGTATGACGGGTGGAAACGTACATCGATCACTGGTACGCGAGATAGGAAGGCGTTTCTGCGCGTGTCGCTGCACCGTCGACATCTATTTACCGATACCTTCCTCGACAAAGAGTAATTGCTGGCTTTGCAGCCTCTTGTTCTGTCGTCAAAGGCTGCCGCCAGCCACGACCCGTGAATATTCTGAATTGCGTGCGTGAAAGCCTCCTGTGCGACCGCACACATGTGCCACGCATAAATTTTCTGACGTGTGAATAACGCGAGTTTCGGTTATAACACCGCGTCGCGCCGGTGGAAAGTAGAATAGAGACTAGCTCGGTCCTGGCGTTTCTTCCTCTTCTTTGTTCTCTTTTCCATTTTTTTTAACATTGTCGACTACAGATGAGTAATCGAGTGGTTGAATGTTCCGAGGGGCGACAATTTTGAAGAATGACCCGATAGAGATTTTTGTACTCAATCGAGGATCACATGGTATCAGATAACATCGTTTTGCAGATTTTACGTTCTATATGGAAATTTTTTATTTTCCTTTGACATCAGGGTATTTGTTCTTTTCAGTGCAATTATGTGCACTCGTTCAGTGCATTGTACGATTAGATTGTGCGAATGGAATTAAATAGATATAGCATTTGGATGAGATATACTTACTCAAAAATAGAGAAGGAAATTTTACGTAATACATTTCAAATTACAGATATTAAATTTGCGTGTATTTTTTAATCATATATTATGTGGTAATTTTAAGAAAGTTTTAGGGGAACAATGATAAAATTTTCCACTCGTGTATAATCAGAGGAACTTACGCAATTTAGTAATTGCAGAAAACGACGAATTGTTACTTCTTTAGTAAGCATACAAAATTATAAGAGTGTGTAAAGTGGTAGTCTGTATAGCCAAAATGAAAATAATGTTTTCACCTACTTCAATATCCTTTGCTTATTTAATCAAAGTATATATATATTATATATATTACATTATATATGTATAACATAATATAATATAATTGTTCTTCGTATAAGCAATATTGTCTCGTAAAAAAGTGATATAATGCGAAGGTTGATTCGCAAGAACCATTTTTCTCAATCTTTACCCAGTTCACTTGATGTCATAAATCCTCACCTAAAAAGTACATTCAGCTAAGCTTTGGCAAGTCATTCTCCGTCCAGCAAGACAGATTGGAGTTTCCGTTAAAATATTAGCGTTGCAAATGAAATACATATATTCTACTTATACCCATGCAGAAACTCCATCGTTGTTCTATTTCTCCGATCGCATTTCACGACACCATGACAATGCATGGATGCGGATTTTATTTCATAATAGATTTCAGCAACAGTACCGTCTCTAAACGATCATCGAACGAATACTTTTTTACTACGTCACTGTGTCGCGTTTCGCGCGAGAAATTCGTAACCTGCCTGGCTGTATACGACCAATTACTTTCTTCTTCCGTCTTTTAACATCCACCTCTCTATTTCGCATTTCAATGATTCTTTTCAATCCACAGCACGCACTCTACTATTTCTATCGTATCAACCTTTCTTCTCACGTTCACCAATTGTTCTCACATCATGTCACTTTCATTCCCCACTGCACCACTCTCCCTCTCTCTCTCTCTCTCTTTTACTCGCTCATGACGTTCGTCCGTTTCAACATTTAATCTCAATCTGTATCGTAAGTCTATCGTCATTTTCGCGATCATTTCCTCTCTCACTCGCTGTCCGGGCGTTTTAATCGTTCTTCCGGTCTTATCCCCTTTATCTCTGCCCCTGCCCCTTCTTTCGAATCTCTGATCTTTCGGTCGACATTCTTCTCTTGCTTTAACTCTTTTTTATTATTAATGGTTTTTTTTTGGTTTAATTCGTTTTTGTTTCTTTTTGCACGATATCGTATTGCTCTCGTTATTTGAATTCTGGAAACGATACTGATACCCTCCGTTATGCTTGAACTGCAGAAGCCGGGACAGTCGGCCACGACGAGCGAGGCTCCGGGGATTGCCGCCCGATACGACTCTGCCAACACAATAACAACAAGGCCGCTTCACGAGTCTAATTTCTAGGCATCTATCTGGTTCGCTAGAGACTTGACTTAAGAGAAAATGGAATTCTGTACGCGCGTTGTTTTTTTCTTTTTTTACTTTTTTTTAATTACTGTGTTTAAGGTCTCATGCACCTTCTAAGGTTACTAGTGACCACAGCGAGAATTTTCAACGGGACAGAACGTATTTATCGCAAGTAGTATGAAACAATATCTTTCAGGAAATATAGAATTTTTTTGCCGGAGTCTTTTCTCACGCGTTGTTTCCTTAGCTCCTTGTGATCCCTTTCCCCCTTTTTTCTGGTCTCCTTTTTCTGCCTTCTTTAGTAAGTCGTCTCCTAACCCTTGTTTTTCGTGTTTTCGCGTTTCTTATTAATGGATTAGCTTTGGCTCGAGGGATTAATATTATACGATGACGAAGGAACACGGAAATGAAAGTAAATAATAGGAGTTTGTTAGCTTAAACTGGTTTCTCGCAGTCTGTTCGAAAAATTCAGACTTTGGTTCGATTTTCTTTGGTTTTCGCTGTCCTGACGTATGGCGGAAGATATTTTAGGATAGAAAACAATGGCAGGGGGTAGATGATATATTGAGAAAAGTTGGGAAACTTCTGGTGTACTTTAATTTATAATATTATAGTATACAGTTCATGACGTGTGGATAATAATTATATTAAACAATTTTATGTTAATTAGTGTACCATAAGTTTTTTGCTCGTTATTCAAGGTGTTAAATAATATGAGAGGCTAGAAACGAAAGAATAAATATTTGTTGACCTCTACTCAAATCTTATTGTCTTTCATCTATCAATTTGATGATCTGCAACTTCACCTGCAATAACATGGCTAGAATTTATTTCTATTTATTATTTCTAGAAATCTCATTCAATTCTCTAAATCTTTCTCTACCAAAATAAAAAGAAAAGAAATAAAATTTATTAACATATCCCAGCAGTTAAACAAAAATAATGTAAAATATGTAATTATAGAAAAACAGGAATAAATCTAAACTCTTGTCACTTTACTTTAGTCATACATGCAACAAAATTTCAAATTCATTTAAATAATGAATCAGAGAATATTTTTCTTTTCCCAAAGTATGCCTTTGGTTCTAACGTAACTATTATGTATTGTTTTAAAAACAAATATTCAAAAAAGAGTACCTACTTGCGAAGATACAATAGCGTAATATCTAAAAAAAGAACAAAAGAAAAATTGGAAGGATCAAGGAAAGGATGGCAAGGCGAAGTTAAATCGTAGAAAAAGATGTTCGAATATCTTATTGGATTATTCTAACCGGATTTGTTCGACGCAAGCATCTTGCTTCTAATTTAATTCCATGTCTACTAAACTGTCTGTATGATAATTGATTTGTAAGACGTTAAGTTAAGACGTGTGCTTAAATGGGATTCACGTTGAATATGGAGTTAGAGATTGAAGAATGATCGCTAGTAGTTTAGAATGTGACAACTGTGAAGATTAATTATGTTATAATTAAGTGGTGACTCTAAATAATGGAATAATCTGACGTAGAACGTGTTCAGTGTCACATGATAGTAGTGATGCATCAAATTTATTTATACTGCTCGAAATACCTGGTCTGGTTTCAATTTTGTCTTGTCAACAAAGTGTACCTACATGCCACAGTGTAAAATCTAGTAAATATATGCACTGTTCGGTTAATGTACGGATTTGCATAAAATTTTAACAAAAGTATCGGCTAAGTATAAAAATGTATATTAGTAAGTAAATGTATTCATTTGTTAGACAATTAGTATTTGCATACATTGTCCTGTAAATATATATATATATTTATTTATTATATATATATACTTATTATATTATATATTATATAATTCAGTAGAATACATTTACAAAATTAATCCTTTCACGATCTGTGCAAGTTGTCAAGTACAGTGTTATAGTATAGTTTCACATCTTAAATTTATCGGATAGCTTATTACACCGTAAAAGTGCTGTTTAACATTTCAACGAATTTTTCACTGATTCGTGTTCATTAATTGTACGTAAAAATGGAATAACGAAGTTTATTGTGTGGAACAATCAATTTCTGATGCATTGCTCGACTTTTAAAGATTCCACTTCTCGCGCCTAATCACAAGCTGACACTTAGGAAAGCCTTAGAAATGTACAAGGAGATGCTTGCATCATAAGTGCTCGCATATTCATGAATTTCTTGTTAATGCTATTACTACGTTCGAATTTTACTCGTGAGATTTCGCGGCGATGGATCCCGAGAGATATTCTGAGGAATCTTGACAATATTTTGAGAGCAAATAGTGCACTCTGCGACGGAAAACGACACATGAGCGTATGCAATATCCAGCTATCAGCAACTTCGTTGAAACTCTATTATGTCATGTGCCCAAAGTAGTAGTAGTCTTAACATCTCATGGCGGTGACGTCAACTGGGTCTACTTTAGATTTTCATCCCTTCCTCGTGAAATGAAGTTCGCTCTCGTATCGAGATGCTATGCATCATCTATGTATCGATCGTTATTACAGAAAATTTTTAATTTCTTTTCTTAGTATTTATGCTACTGTAGTATTGTACCTATTATCGATAATTTGCACTTTCGTGATATGTAATTTCGTTGTTTCTTCTTTTCTATACACGTTACTTTCAAATATTAGGAAAAAGAAGAAAAAAGAATGAAGGTGTTGATTTAACGTTTAAACATTCTCATTGAGCTGATGTTAGATATTCGAATATTCACATGGCTCGAGTATCGATTGTCGCCAGAGAGATTTCAGATATTTTTAAGATTTATATTACGACAAAACATTTTTGTATCTTTGCAATTTACGTATATTTTCATAGTTTATATTTGACTTAATATGTGTCTTTACCCCATGTATATTAAAAGAAGCATAGAAAATTAATGTTGATTGTTCAAACAACTCAAGTTGATTCCTACGGCATTTGCAAATAAAACATAAATAACCGTGGCGTTTATACATTATTCTTACCTCGTTTACAATTTTCATTTGTTATCGATATTAATAAATATTACGTGATAATAATCGTATTCAATAAAACATTATTATTGTACAGAGTTGAAAAATTTCATTGCAAGGTAAAATATTCCAGAAATATCTCATTGAAGTGCAAATAAAATAAGAACAAACTGGCAGAATTTCGTGTTGTTTGCGTTCAATTATCCAAAGCATAAATTTGTCTTCTGTCGGCGTAACGATATCCCTTTTTATTCAACTTTTCTTCTTTTCAACGTCGCAATTCTCGAATTCTGTTATTCCTGGACGGGATGCAAATTAGACATTCGATGCTATCACCTTTATTCGGTCAAATTTATATGCGCGAGGTAATTCGATTTTCCTGTTTCATTCTTTTTCTTTTTTTTTTCTGCACTCACTGCTAACTACGCTTTACACCGAAACGTTTGAGGGCAATTAATGGAAAATTCGAACACGTGACGTTATTAGACTACCTTTTCGTTATCGGATTTATCGACGAAGCAATTTCGATCGAGTCGAACGAACAGTTGCGGAAAATAGAAAAACAAAATAGAAAATAAAAGTAGGGATCGGTAGGTAAATTTGCTTTTCCCATATTCATCAATTCTACCTGATTATTCGAGTTTATTCGAGCTTGTTTGCCTTTGTACGATTTCAAAGAAGCTTACTACCGAGCTCGAGCAAATGTATTTCGAAAAGTGTCGTTCGATTTCTGCCCACTTCGTTGATTATTCCGCTGAAATCAGTTCTCTGCCCAAATATTTGCCATCGTCGATTATCAGTTGGAATTGTTTAATATTTGAGCTGCCACAGGCAAAAACGAAAAACCTTTTAAATTTTAGCACTTGATCGATGCTTATCTTCTATGATTTTATTAATTTTTTGTACTTTTTATTTCGTGAGGATAACACGGTGGCTGCCACGATGGTCATCAATGACCCATGATTAATCGATACCAAATAAGATAAATTTCATGGACTAATCAATTTTTAGGAATGTGAATGACCTGTATAACATTGTCAGAAAAATGTTCGTAAATGTAATATTTTGCAAAGATTTAAACGCTATGGTGTTAAAATATATGATTTTCGCGTGGCAGTCAATATGTTAACCAATTTAACAGATAAGTGGCTCAATTACTTCAGGCGACATGCATTGCCGAATTTGTTTTTACGGCGACAATCCTAATCACAGAAAAGAAGAAACGAGAAATTTTAAATGGATAGAACGTTTGCTATATGGAATAAATGAATTTTGAGGAATCGTTATTTTCTTTATAGGAGTAAAAAATTTTTGCCTCTCGGTCGTTGTTTTTCTATTTTATAAATATGCTAATTTGAAAATATAGTTTTACATAGGAGTTGTTGAATAATGGATATACTGGTTTAGCGTCGTTTATAAAATTGGAATTTCTAACGATGCGACCTGATATAATTTGAACGATAGTAATTCACAACGAAACAACGATGTAATGGAAAAGTCATTGACGAATCAGTGAAAAGAAAGTACTGCTTTATATTTTGCAAACAGCAATATTTTTCTATATTTTTACGTAAGTGCCCCCGATTTAATCAGAAACATCTGCTTTTGGCTAAATCTATCTTCAATGATTAACCAAAATTTCTTTATGTGCCAGTTGTGATAACTATCTTAATAACTCCAATCAGTATCAACTAAAAATTCTGCCCTACAGTTTACAATACTTGGCGAATAATCTGTAATATCTTACTACTGTTATTTCATGGTTATTTCTCATTTTGAATGACTTTTAGCTGAATACTTATAGCGATCGTGCGCCAGGTTACTCTACAACTACGTATATACAAATTCAATTTAATTCATACGTGATCCAATTAAAATTTTCCGTGAGTTAGTTCCCGCTTTTAAGTTGCCTACCGACAAAAATTCATTTATTCCCAAAATTGTTATTCCCCAATATTAAAGTATTTTTTGAAAAAGCTTTTCTTTAATAAAGTTCTTTATTCTGCGCACTTTCGAAACCTATATTTCCTCTTCGCCAAATACAAAAAAGGGCCAATCTAGTAAATCAGACCAGCAATCTATATAAATCAACGACGCGGCGACATTCCATTCTCTCTCAAGTCTCAAGCGTCGATGGGTGAAATCTAGTTAGAGGTGGCCGCGCCCTGTGTGGCGAACACTCGACGAGTTACCATCTAACCGACGAGCAAACGGACAACGACAAATTACAGAAAAAGAGCCAAAAGAACCAAGAATAAAAATAGAATAGACGAAAAGGAAGAAAAAAGAAAAACGGAAAAATCTAAGAAAATGAAAAGTAAAGGAAGAGCGTATAGTCGTAGAGACATATCACTCACTCGGCGTTGGTTTCCGGTGTGGGTAGGTCGCCGATCGTGGTGAGGGTGAGTGTGGACCAGTACAGCGAGCCAAGATATTTTCTGGTCAGGGTCGCGTACTCCCCTGGCCTGTACGGGTACACCCAGTCACCTTGGAATCCTTCCGCTTCGCTGAGCAAGTAGTAAAAGCAGCCGAACCAGTGCGCCAGTATCAGCAATATATGTATGAGATTCAGCACACGCCACAAATTCGGATAAACTGTCCGCGACTCGACCATATAGTAATAATTGTACACACGGTAGATCTTGAGGAACCTCGGAAACCTGAGCATCGGATTACTACCCAGGTTCACCTGAAGTAGATCGAGCGGCACCAACGCTAGCAAGTCCAAAATGAACGACTTGGACTTGAGATAATGACCGGCCAGTTTCTTGCTGTTGTACACCATTAATCCTTGTTCGAGGTAACCAGTACGAAACTGCACAGCCACATCCAAAAAGAACACAAGATCAGTGAAACCGTCGCATGCGAGCCACATGACTGGCGCCACAGCCTGTAGTTCCGGCAGACTTTGTCTCACAATCAGTGTCCACAGATTGTAAAGAACACAGCCGGATAGTAGCATCAGCCAGTAATAATAAAAGTTCTCGTCCGGATTGACCACGGTCCTCGGTGGTTTCTGAGGTCTCCGTGGCCGTCGTCGACGACGCCCACTCGAATCCTTGTCGTCGGTAGCGTCGCCCTCGCCCTCCCCTGTGTCCAACGTCTCTTGACTCTCCGGGATCTGTCTGGTGGAGAATCGCTTGAGAAACGAATCCTCGCGTTTCAACGGTGGCTTCTTCTGGATCGTTGAGATGGCTGACGAGAGCTGCACCGTGGTCCGCAGTTTCATCCACCGTTGGTTGCTCTTTGTTCTGCGAACAGACAGAAGAATAGATCGCCAGTGAGGGACGAAACGGGGGCTGCGAGGTCCAGGCCGATGACCCAGATCGCAGAGAATCGGGTCGAAGCTACGGTTTCAAATGGGAGATCGCAGAGATTAGAAGTTCTGTGCTTACCTAGAGACGCCGTTCGATATTTATCGAGGAGCTTGGAACTTTTTGACGTAGAGTACGATTTTGTCTTTTTCTAGGGAGAAATTAAGAGATTTCACGAAGGGGTTTTGGATAAATTTCTTTCAGTGCCTGGTCTGTAAATCGGCAAATATTTCGTGTTCTTACCTTTAACACTTATTGACGTGTTATCAGTATCTATATAATTAGAAGCTATTTATATAGTCATGAATAATTTCTCCGTATGTGTTGAAAGTGGAAATAAGGAATATTCTATAACTCGTAAATAAAGTACTAAAATAGATATGTTTTAAGCAAGGTATCATGACAGGAAATGATATTATTTGATAAAAGTCAATTGCAAAAAGGATAATTACAATGCATGGATCAAGATACGATATTCGAGAATTTATACGTTTAAATTACTTACTGAATGAAAACTCCGGTAAAATGTTACACAGGCTACGCGTTAAACATTATTCACTTTCAATAAAACCTCTTTGTTCAAGCGATTCTATTATTATCGCAAGGCGATTACAACCGACTATATACTTTTTATGCAATACGACCATTGAGACAATATAATCAGTACCGTAGGAGAATTTCATGTGTAAAATCCTTTGTATTAACGTAAAATATCGTGGCCCATCAGAAACAATTAAACACGTTTCTGTAAAGCGGAACATTTCAACGCGTACGGAATAAAATGGTTAACTACGATTTAGCTACGTGACTGGAGCCATTAATTGCCAATTTAATCGCTTGAAAGAATAATGCATCCTGGTGTCACTAAGTTGTTTATCTTTCGCGTTACCATTAAATACGTTTCCAACGAAAGAATTTTCTTTCTTGAACGTGATAAATTTCGGTTACGCTCGAACAATTTGACCGGTATAGAAACAGTGACGTTAAAAATTTTCCAAGTTTGTACCATTTCCAAATTCATAAGTAACGTCGTGTAGTTCCCAATATTTAAGGATTGAGGATATAACAGAATATCAGAGGAATAGGAAAATTTTGTTTTTAGGAAAGTTGTAAAAGTTGTAAATTTTGGCTAAAAAGAAAAGTTTTAGTTTGTTGGAAAAAGTCTATAAGTATATAGTATGGAATATTTAAAAATTGTTTGAGATTATCGAAAAAGTAAAGAGATTGGAGGTTCATGCTAAAAGCGAAGATACGAAAATTAATAATTAATATTGATCGTTGTTGTTAATATTGATCGTTAATAGAAAGATAATTCTCCTCGGAAATATCATCCCAGATTTCTAAAATTGTTAATAATAAATTTTATAATATCAGGAAAAGGAAAGCTAAGAATAAATTCAACGTTATTTCTATATTTATTTGTTATTTCTTTAACGAAAAATCTCTAAAAAGATTTAGTCTAGAAAAAATCAATTTGTGTTAATCATCGTTCGATGTTTTGCATTACGTGTAAATAAATAACTTTACACACGATATCGTTCACACGGTTAACTTAAACTTCTACTAATGCAGATACTAAGAGAAACACATACCGCAATTAAAAAGAAGAGAAGCTTGAGAGTCTAGAACGTTTTAGGAAAAGTAATCTTTACGTTATCTTATCGTTTCTTTTAAGCTGAATAATTACCATTCGTATTACATACTTGTTTCTCGTAATCTCAAACACAGGAAAGGAACTTACGTTCGCACTTTTTAAGCGGTCTATTTAATATATGCGATAAAACACAGACAAACGAGTATCGTGGCGCTATTCCTAAGGAGTTGTAAGTCCTAAGCTCTCGGGAGGATTTACGGGTGCTTTTGCGCGACAGAGCGATTTTGAATGTCGATAACCGCGAATCGAGGTAAACTGTCTTTAATTAAAATGGTCAGCTTTTTCGAAATGATTTCTTTTTCTTTGTCTCTTAAAAATACGTAACCAAACAACTAACCGACCGTCGTGGTTAGTTATCGTGTCGGCCGTACGAAGAAGAAATAAAAATGAAAAAATTGCAACGCATGTTACAGAACTAAAAAAACAGATAAGCCAAAACGATTCTAGCAAAAGAGAAGAAAGGAAATCGGAAAGAAAAAGAAAACAACCGTTATCGCACTTCTGGCAAAACGCATTGAATGCGTTTTATATTGGTGAATCCCGTGCAAAGTCGCTGCGAGAACCGATAAAAATGAACAAAAGTACGATGTGCCACGTCTCTTGAATCGTTTGGCTCGTTCTCAAAGCTCCATAGAATATTTTTTGCAAAATCCATGCATCATTCGTGACGCAAGACCTCTTTGCTAAGGAGCAATCTCTTCGAAACATCTCGTTCCACACATTTTTGCTATGGATATAATAAATATAAATATATATATATTTATGTATTTCTGTAGTTGTTGCAAGCAGACAGATTAATTCTACTTGCGTTCCATTCGACAAAAAATCCATTGAAACGAAAAAAACACACCATTGCAGAACGACCACGCCGATTCCTTTTATTTATGTCGACTTTCTTTCTTTCGGGTTTCTGGGTTGTTCTTTTTACAGATTCGTTCTCTAACACTATGGAAAATAGATCATAGATGATAATTATGTGATTAATTGCTTGAAATAAGAAGTGAGCGACAGTCGAGTAAGATCAGTCTTAAGTATTAGAGCATCAGATGGATGAGAGGCAGACAGACAGACAGACAGATATAGACGAACAGACAGAGACAGAAACATCGAGAGAATTGTCAAGTACATTATATAGACAGAGGCAGAAACTAAAGATATAAACTTTATTATGCCACTACGCATTCTTTAATCGTTAACACACCCATGTTCAGTATATAGTTGTAATTGTTAACGCGTCTTTCTTGTGTTAAATTAGCAGCGTTAAGTGTTAGAGTGTTTATTTTTGTACGTGTGTTTATTCGCTAAACGTTTTGGGTGCTCGGAGATCAGGATACATTTGGGAATTAGTCTTTCTTCTCTAATTCAGACGAGCTGGTAGAAGGGAGGCATTTGGGGGGTCAAGCATCAGCATTCGTTGAAACACCAGCGTCGCTATTAATGACGTTGATAACAATTCTATTCTAGTGAAATATTTAGCAATTTCATACTCTCTTGCTTATTATTCTTTGTAATATTTTAGTACGAGACGTTATACACCGATTTCAGTGAAACTTTCTGAAACTGAAACTAGAATTTTGTCCCAGAATTGTAATAAACAAAGTAAAAAATATTTGGTTCATATTTGATCGTTCCTATAGTTATTTAATGTTTTACGAACTGTTTCAAAAAATTCTGTTGAGATATTTGATTTCAAAATAATGTGGTGTTTCACACCAGCACACTATAGTTTAATCTTCGTTCATCTCTTACCTTTCACAATTGAATTTGTCTGTTGATATCAAATTGACATAATGGAAAAAAATCAATATAATGGAAAAAGAACAAATTATAACAAGGATACGATATAAAATGTTGGATAAATTTATAAGATTTTGCTATGATATAAAATATTAGATAATTATACAAAGTTCCGCTAAATTCGAAATCGGTTCACAACACTTCACGTACTTCCCTTACCAAAGATCCACAATAGAAAAATTCATCAAGATTTCTTGCAACTACGCATCGATACAAAGTTCTACGTATCTTGCATTCTAGCTTCTCATGCAAAAGGTACTGTGTATCGAGGACGTTATTTTAACACATTATCGACCACCGATTAATTACAATTGTTCTTCGCCATTCGAATGTAACAAACAAATTATCGCAATATATCCACGCTCGATCAAACTATTAAAGAAAATGCAACGATGAGCCAACATTTTTCTATAGCCATTGTACAACGTGGAACAATACTTTCATTTTGCCAATTGTCTAACGTTTGCTTTTGGTTCTACTTCGTGAAACTTGAAGGATGAAACTTGTGGACTCACGCGATTCGTGGATCGATAATGCGTTAAAAGTTCAGCACTAGAACATTGTTCCCGATGCTACTCGGAAACAGAAGTAAAAAGAACAATCTGCACGATTGGCCACGTATCAACGTCACCAATCTTCAGCTATACTCGTCTTTTCGTTGTTAATAATTGCCAGTAGATTGCCAGGAGACACAGTCGCAATTTGGCTAACAAACTGATTCTATCTCAGTAAAGAAAGGAACGTAGATTCTTTATGAACACATGCCAAATGCTAAAGAATGCTGCAGTCTAATTTTAATGCGTGCACTTTTCTTGAATTACTCGCTAGTAATTTCTGATATATTCGTTTTAACGAATGGTCATACTATTCTTTCTCCTCTATATTTCATTTTTTATTTCATTTCTTCTTCTTTTTTGCTTCCCTGCTACCGGAATTCTTATCATTTATTTATGTCGCGATACTTTTATTTCGTTGTCGAGTTTTGATTTCGCGTGTGTAATTCTTCGCGTGAGAAGTTTATCATGTGGAGGATTTACAATTTTTCATTTATAGATATCGGATCTAACTTACTTGTACAATCTTAAATACCACGTATGCATTCAGTAAACTTACACGTGTAGCGAGGATTACTAATCGAAACTAAACTATTTCATAATTTTAATTCGATATTCACAAAAATTCTATATCGTATCAATTTTTCTACGTTATGTTATTACGTTATACTTTATTAATCCATTTTAGTGAGTGGTAATGTAGCGGCGTATAGTAACCACGAATAATAATTTTTATTAAATTTCGTTAATTCGAAATAGATGATTTTTGCACTGTTACGTATTTAATGTAGGATACAGTCTTAAAATCATTGAAGTAACAAAATCAATAAAATCAATTACTATTAATTTTTTATTTCTTCTAAGATCCTTTTCCTTGTAATTAGACGATTTACTACCAGAATTTATTATACACTTAGTTTTTTCCATGTTTCACGTGCCATTGACCCCTCGATACGTGCTACACTCCGCTAGGACCAATCTCTCTAAATGCTTTATGTATGTTTCACACGAATTCATTCATCTAGAAGATGGATGGGCTATCATCACGTACGTGTTACCGTTTTTGCATATTATACCCGGTTATAAAGTTTTAAAACAAACGATAGTGCAAGCTATCATGAAAACGTATTACAAATTCCCAAAGCTCTTCTGTTAAAAATCTATGAAAAATTCCTGTGCTATTTAGTTTTATCGAGAAAGTACAATTCAAAAATCTAGAAATCGCATACAAGAAATCAAGAAGATTAATATAAATAAATCTAAAGTCTGATAATTTTAATCAATATTTCCAATACTTTCCTATGTTGGTCGTATAATCTTGTACATTGTTAATTATGTTTTTCACCCTTTTACTGCTTCATATAACGAGCTATATATAAAGTACAGTTATACCTTTTCGTTTAATATATGTATTATTTTTAAACGGAATTGGAATCTACTTATTCATAATTTGCAGAATCTATCTACGAATTGTAAATCATTGATGATATAGATAATAATAGAAAATATGTGCTATACACTATACATTTATAAAAGAATTACTATACATTTGTAGATATTATATACAATTGTTTTGTACATTGCAAGTAGTTAAATTTTATCGCATAAGCTTAATGAGCGCAATCGTGGCATTTAAGCATTCCAGATAAATTGAATTAACTGGTTCACGCGTCTGTGTCGAGGCGGACGTGTGAAAACGAGGTTTTAGGTAAATTGTTCCGTGGCTTGGAAATAAAACGGTCGTGGAGATTGCGAGAGGAAAACTGTCCCTTCCGTGTTACTCGTCCATTAAAAATTACTCTTTTAGTCTTTCTCTCTCTTTGCTTGTGCTTCATTAAAATCAACGGTGCATGCCGCTTAAAGATAAGAAGAGTACATTGATGGGAATTTATCGTGTCCTTTCGAACACCATAAAAGAGATCGTAAAGCTTCGTGTTTTATTCTCCAGATGTTTAACTACCGATGCTTGAATTTATGTGTCGCTATAAAACACGAAAGACCACATGATCGGCGTGCAATTATTTATAGCTTCTAAATTAGTTTCTTCCACTTTTGATTCGCTGATGAAAGCAATATGATCGATATGGTTTGTGAAACATCTTACATTCGTTTCGTGACACGAATTATTTCCTACGTTTTAAAAAATTACATTGAATATTGTGTCTATGAATAAGAGAAAAGAAAGATATGTCGTATATACATAACCACGCAAATGCTTTGTCGAAAAGTTACAATAAATATATAAAATGGCAATGGATTAATCTTTCGTTTATAATTTTGTGGAAAAAACTGAAGTAGTTTTTATATCTCCGATTTTAAATTTTCTATATTACATTTTGGGAACACTAAAGTATCTGATTTTTAAATTATTATTTAACAAGTGGTAGTACAGCACTAATGATGTGCAAATTTCACATTTTCCTAGAAACAAGTTTATCCTTCAGCTGTAGCGATATCTGACGAAGATGTTAGCTGTGATTCATTTCAAACATTTATATTTGATTGTTTACCACAGTGGCGCACTTAAAATATTTTATTACCTACTTTTCGTCTGTTGGACTACAGATAAAGTATAAAAACTTCAACGGTCTCTTGAGATTTTTACGATCAGTTTCTGCTGTTCAAGCTGCTGTAAACTTTATAATGTGAGCCACAGTCCCGCAGGAATTTTTTATGTCTTATGTAGACTATCATAGTACAGTGATTTGAAAAGCTTATAAAATCTTTGAATCAGTTTTGAAACAAGTACTTGTACATTTAAATCCTAACGATACCAAATAAACAATTGTATCTTAAGCTTGAAAAACTCGATATTTATATCTACTGGTTTATTCCTGAAGAACTACATACTTACTCACGAATTAAAGTTCTTATTCTCTGTCATTTATCAAAAGAGATGAAGATATTTGTATTAACGGATCTTTAATTGTCTATAATCAGAGTTATAAATATTTACTATTTTGCGCCAATTTCTCAAACTATGATAAAATAAAACATCGAAATACCACATACATGTACATGGACATATGTGCTACCACTCGTTAAGAAATTACTACGTTATATCATACTTTTATTATTTTCTCTACAAATTGTACCTCCATTCACATGTTCATTCACGCGTGATAAAACTAAAGATACTAAAAATTCGAAGGAACACGATTTGTCCGGATTCCATCGTCACTTCTATCTTTCCATCCTTGACGTGATCGTTTGATACCATCGAAAGTAGGAACAGCAATTGACCATTAACTATGTCATCTAGGATAAAGTAGAGCATGTAATGTGGTTGATATCGCAGCTGAAGAAGAGGAGATCGGCAAAGAGGATAGAATTACGGTGACCAGCGGTTAGCCAATACTTTCGTGCGGTGCAACGTTCCTTTAGATTGACGCTATTTCACGAGGTAAAAAGCAACGGAACGATCAGACATCGAACACTATTTCTCGATTGTCCCTTAATCCCTTGCGGTCCTGTGTTAACTCAGAGACAGCATTGAATTTTATGCTAAATCGTGTATACTCGCACAAAGTCCTTCGTGTCATTGATTTGAACTTAAATTCCTCGAAACGCTTTATCGTTAAAATTAAATTTCAATAGTTCAGATTCTCGGTAATAACCGCATGGTTAGTAACATAAAGTTTACACTTTCATTAGATATCAGAAAAGAAAGAAACATTTTGTAGTACCAATTGCTGGCAATTACAATATTCTATATACCAATGTTAAATTTATTGAAAAATAATATTGCCTGCTTTATATACTATTGATTTTATAGTTTTTTTAAGAATTAATCCATTAAGCACGAAATAATGACCAATGATGCGTAGAAGTTAGATTCGATACATAATACTACATATTGGAAAATATGAAAAAGTACATATCAGAGGTATATAATACTTTACAGAAGCCTGCAAAAATTAGAGACAAAAGAGATTCCCATGATGAAATCAAAGTTTGTTACATTATAAATACTTCAATTTCTTCAAATTTCGTAAGATGTTAGGACCTAGGAAATATTAAACAAATATCCGGAGTTCTTTCCCAAAATACTTTTTAAAAGGTATTAATGCAACATTGGTCCTTAATGAGTGAAAGCTGCACGAAAAGACGAATGAAATCCTTTAATCGAGGGACAAAGGCAAAACCCTGAACAAGACATAAAGGAAGAGACTTGAGAGCACACGATATTCCAATTAACGTTAAATGCCGGTATTCTAAGTAACAAGGAACGTTCAAGAAATCTTGCAGAAAGGATTAAAGGCTCTCGAAACCGGTCCTAGGGGAGATCGCGGGGAATACGGTGACTTAGCCGGAATTCCCCGTTAAAATGGCACCGTGTAATATCAAAGCGGCAAGAGTTGACTGTGGATCGAAGGAAAAACAAAATAAGACAGCCTGGTTAGCCGTTTCTTTTCCATTTTCGAGGCAAACGACTCGTTTCGTTGGCTCTCGCGTTTATTGGCTTCCGCGCTGTTGAATTCCTGGCGAGATTTATGTCGTGAACGAGGCCGAGTGGCGCGTGTATATATGAACGTATGTCACTCTCCTAGCATCCGGAAGAGAGAGAAAGACGTACGCTGCTCGTGCGTGGGTGGCTGTTTGGGTTACGGTTAACACGTGGACTCTGTTATTGCGCAATATTTGTTAACATATTGCGGATGGGTGACGAGACATCTGACACTTCGTATAGATATATTTTACTAACAGATGACATTGAGGAGGCCACCAGCACTTAAGGAGTTTAACAGTATCCGAACGTTTACATATTTCTGACAAGAGTTAGTTTGATTGCGAAATATAGTGGAAATTAGAATGATGCGATTAGATTCATTTCTAAAAGATAATACGCGATAGAAACACTGACGTTTGTAATTGTAAAATCTTGTAGAACCGTTTCGTTGGTTGACGAGTTCTTCATCTTTAGGCTTTTTAATTTCCGACTGACAAGTTAGATTAAGAAAATTCTCCTAAATTAGTAGAAAGACTTCCAACGCTTATAAAACCAGTGACATTCGAATAGAAAATATATTTACAGAGAAAATAGAAAAATAAATAAAGAATATAAGTAACTGTTATGTATAACAATTCCCAAGTTACATGTCATTATGCATGGCATAAAATAGTTGCAAAATTGCAAAATAGTAACAAGAACAGGTAACCGTTGTTAACACAGTTGGAAATTTACGTTAAAAGCTCTTACCAAAGATACACCAGAAAAAGTTTGTTCGATCGTAAATTTATCTTGCAACAAGATTAACGAAAAGATAGAAACTGCCGAGTGAATTAAATGAGAAACTTTCGTGATTAATTGTCTAAGTTTAATGAGCCAGTAGGAAATTTTACAGCGTATATAGTGTTACTATACTATACTAGTAATTTAGAATCTGAAAATTTTATATACAATATACCTAATACAAGACATATAATGAATACATTCTATAATTCTTAATCTAAGGTTTAATTCTGCTACGTTCTCTAACCATTTTGGATTTCAAAAATTCACTATGCTGAGATATTTTGATATTGGCTTTTCGGAATAAGCATTTTGGGCTCAAAATGCAAGTGCAAAGTCCAAACACGATTTCTTATTCCGAAAAGTTTATCTTTCCAAGCTTCAGAAAAATATGAAGGGATGATTGTTAATATATGCGATCTTCATTAAAGATTTGTGTTAAACTTTTCCTCGAAACATCGAGAATCCTCCTATTCGTTGAGATGAAAATAAGCTTGAAACAGAAATTCGGACACCGCAGCAGTCTTAATCAATCTACTCAATGACCACAGACGTATCTCTTCTCTACATACGATACTTGGACGTTTAAATGTACACTTTTATCCAAAACTTTCTTTATTAAATCTCGTGACCTCTGCTAAGAAATGCAGCCATCCCTTAGAGTCCACGATTGAACCGTAACCCACGAGCAATAGCTATATTGTCTTCCGTGTAAGTAGCTACGAGTTCGTAAAAATGTACCGTCTGTGTGTGCTATGCACAGTGACTCACGAACATGTTCGCATACTCCTAGAAACTTTTTACGTATATATTGTACGAAACATTTTAAAATTTCATTAGCATTGTAACAAAACACGACTATCGCAACTATATTGGTAAAATTTGAAACGAAATTGAAAATATATATAGAAGTTACAAAATACAACCTTCAGCAACCTAATTCATTCGTAACTTCGATGCTGCGCCGGTGCAAAATGCAAAATGTATATACTGGAAGCATACACTTCACACAAATTACCAAGCTATTTGAACAGTCAAATATTCGCTGTATTAGTAATCCAAAATATTTGGTCAGATCATCTTTATCAACATTAATTGTTTCAGACTGCTATCCACGACGTACATTCGTTTTTCACTAGACGTGTATTTGCAGCAGGTATCTCGCAGCTTCTATATATATTTTTCCATTAGTTTCGAATTGTACTATTACAGTCATGATAGTCGTGTCCCATAAAAGTGCTAACAAAGTTTCACACAATTTCGTATAATGCACGTAATATTAAGTTGAGTAAAACTTTACTCGCCGTTCGTTAATGCACATACCTCGAAAAATGTTATAAAAATTAAAACTTACATCTTGATTATAGATAGACCTTACGCAAAAAGTAACAAGATTCGACGTGCTCTTTTAAGAAAACATTAATGTAATCCGACTTTGATTAATAAAGTTCGAGAGAGACTTTCTTCTAAGAACACATTACACAATCTAACATACAAAAGAAATTCCATGGCAAGTGTTCGAATACTTGCGTGAGCCACTGTATACCATCATGTATGTACAGCAATGTACACGTGTCAGAGTGGATAGTGGCGTGTAAAACGAGTTTGCAGAGTGACGGGTGAGAGTGCAATTCAGAGGTTACCGTCCATATCGAGCAATGACGGGAGTACCTCTTGATCTTGCGTAGGGAGGAATATAGCGCCATGACGGCGCGTACGTTACTCCATTTTTGCGAGCCCCTTGTACTACGGGGTCTCCTGGCTGCAGCTGGTATCTCTGTATCGAGGCCATTGCTCTCCAAGGATTCCGAGGTCGTTGAGGTTGCGCTCAGTTCCGGGGCGTCCTTCTCCAAAGACTCTCCGTGGCTCGAGAAGGTGCCTCGACGGTACAGCTCCGATAACCTGCGAAGAAGACAGAACCCCGACGGGTTGCCTCTCTCACTCTCTTTCTCTCCCTCTCGTTTAGCCCCATTCGCTCGACTTCGCGGGAATTCCTCGCTTTCTTTCGTTCTTCCCTCTTATTTTTCCTCTCTTTCCTCCCATTTTTTCTTTCTTCCGTCTCATTTTTCCTTTCTTCCCATTTCTCTCCATTTTTTTTCACTCATTCTCCACCTTTCTCTCGGTTTTCCTTTCTTCGCTCGCTTTTTTGTCTCACCACCACTTTTCAGCGTCACCTTTCAACAATCGCACAAACTTTCACTCTCACTAGCATAGTGGTTTCGTCGAGATGTTACGCTCACACACATACCCTCACGTTCTTCTTTCTTTGTGTGTATGTTTTCGTAGATATAGTTGGGATCAATGCCTTTGATCGTTTATGTTAGGTTTCTCCAAATATTTTTAGATACGTGATTTTGTTTTCGTACATGCGAACGACAACCATTCGAGCGACTTCAACAGTTGTTGGATGTTCTTTCGATAACTTGGATTTAAGACACGTACACTTATAACCAGTTAACAATGAAAATGGTGTTGATTAGTTTATTAACGTAGATATTAAGAGTTAATGAATATTGGAATCAAAGTACAGACTATATAAGGAATAATTTAGGATAAACCGGAAATAATAACTAACTTCCTGAAATACTGAAAAGAAATTTACAAAAATATAAAATACATGTAAAAAATTATTTGCGTTATCAAGATAGCAATTAATCGCACAAAATATTCATAATTTTGATATTATCATTTATACTTTTTAAAGAATAATCATCGAATAACTATGAAATCAGATATCCTTCTATTAATTTATAATTTGTTAGCTGGTCAAAGACTTCTACTAAACACTCAAACATACTTGGTCTCATGACAAAATACATAGTATGATTGAATAATTTTAAACAGTCAAAGATTTTGGTTCCAACTACAATTATCGCATATGCTGCAATAAATTAGGGAGAATGTTTAATGCTTTCGTTGTCAGAATACACGTTATTTGATAAATACGACTCATTAATCTTCCTTTTGATTAGTATAACGTAGTTATACTAATTGTGCTGTTACAGTAAACTTGTGCGACCATGCTCTTTATTTTAAGTCATTAATATTGCAATAAACATTGTTTGTGTGATATTCATATTTCTTTGCTAATTAATATATAGAACTTAGCCATGAATATAATTCTACGTCTTAAATGTGCTTTGATAATCGAACGAATCTACGACAAAAGGTGCGTTAAAATTTCTAAGATACTGAGTATAAAAATCTGAATTTAGTGTACTATTTATAATATTAATTACTCACAAATCAAAGTCCAATTTTTTATTTGTATATTCTGTATATACAAAATACTAAACTGTCATGTTTAATATCATGCAGTGCAGAGAAATCAAAATATTTCTAAATATCCAAGGAAGATTAACGACTCCCCTTAAACTCGGATCGCGTGATTCTACGTTCATAATGATTACACAATTTAAGCCGAAAATAATGTCAGAAAATCGCCCAATCTCTTGCCTCATAATACTGTGGTATACTCGTGTACGAATTATGATTTCGATACAGCAAAAGGAGATTTTATTATTTCTTAATAAATTTCTAGTTTAGACTCCAACTTTAATTTCAATTTTTCTATCTGACGATTAATGCATAACCACAATACGTCATTGGATATAATTTGTTCATACTTTATATTTAATATAGCATTGCAATTACGAACAGATAACAATTACTAAAAATGAAAAGATTGTAAGGCAAGGGGTTAAGAAAATTTTGTCTTTCGGTTGTAAATGTAAATGCACGAGGTTACGAGGCGACAGTATTTCTCCCTCATTGTAAACAATCTACGTAGAGTAACATGCCAAAAGCATCTCTCTCTCTCTCTTCTCTCTCTCTCTCTTTCAAATGACCCGAATTACTCTATAATACCGTCCGAGAAGAGAAGCGTAACTAAATTGCTTTCTTTTTTTGATGTGGATTTTGATCGTTTGCTAGTGAAACTCTTTTATTTTCTACCATCTCGCTTCAAGTATCCGGCATATTGTATTAAAGCCTTCTATTCAACGTTTCCATATACAAGAGCTCGCTCTAACCTTTGATTCTTCAATGGGGATCGTTAACAGGTCAAATAATAAAAATTGATCGTCCATTCTCCCTCTTTTTTCCGCACACACCCTTTCTCTTCCTTTTATCTCTCACTCTTTCAATTTTCCAGCATCCTTCCACTAATGTAATTTCGCACGCACGCGATCACATTCACTCATTTTACTCTGTGTCCGTCTGTCCATCTCCATCGCATTGTAGAATATCGAGTTTGTCTTTCCCATGGCAAATCTCATCATCCGATTCAACGGAACACCAATTCCATTTGTTTTCCATGAACCGAACTAACGTCTGCACTACCATCCGCTGAGGAAATTCCTTTTCAGTTTTCGATTTCTCAATGAGAACACGATCGACGCTAACGAAGTCGTGAAAATTTCTCTTCAATTTTTATCGTAATGTTTTCTCGCCGGTCTTTCGTCGTGGGTGATACGCGATCGACACTGATGAGTCATGAAAATGAATGTTCGGCACCATTATGTATTCTTGAGTGGTCGGTCAACGTGATTAGTTGAGACCTACCTTTCTGCGGAACACGGCAAGCCAAGAGTTCGCGAGATATCGAGTCTACAGGAATACCTAATGACGGTGGTCTTCGTGAGCAAAATGAGAATCATGGTGGAAATGTCGAAACGCTAGGACGACGTCATGAGTAGAGGAAGAGAAGTATTAAGAAAAGGGGAAAAATTAACATGTTACAATTTTACATTAAGCTGCGAGATGCAAGTAAAAAGGAGGAAGCGTACAAAATATTCGCTTTAAGTTTCGTACATTAATATGTCATACTGTCAGTAATTTCTTCATTCTTTAGCGATATTCTGTAAATTTGAATTTTAACTTTAGAATTTATGGATTTTTTATTACATTGTAATATTGTTCTAATACGAACTGCTTTATCCTCGAACTGTTCGGATCAATGAGGATCTACCGTATTCAATTTTACTTTATTTTAAAATTTACCTTCATTGAAGCACCTTGGGCAAAATTGTACTTACTTCAAATTCTAAAAAACTTTATTCATCTCTTCAATTAGAAAAAAAGGGAAATCTTCGATCAATTCTTCTTCCACCCAAGAAGCAAAATTATTCAATGTAATCCTCTCGAAGGAATTGAAAGAATATTTTGTAAACGTTTCAGTTTGATTCCTCGCAAGTCGCTCTTCTTCTTCTTGCCTTCATGTTTCTTCTAGTAAATTATAAATTTCTCTACGTTTCAATTTCTAAACAAACAGCAATTCGCAATTTCTCAAAAATTTCAACGCTTCGATCTATCTTGTTCGTACATCGGAAATGATCGACGGGCGCACATTCCATCAGATTCGTCGACCAATAAATTTTCAATGCATTTAAATGTTCCGTTGAGAAATTCACAAAGCGAGGGGGGCGATACATCGCACGAAGCACAGAGATAGAACGATCACGAGTAATAAATTTGGATTTGGTTAACCAGAACTTTTATTTCCTCTGTGATTCCCTGATACTCTTAAAGATCGACTTCTTGCATTAAGATGGACACCGATATGTTTCTATACCCAAGAACCTACCTCGTCAGATTAATGTGGATATTATGAGCTATGGCATTGGCTAATGCACTGGCCAGATATTGATTCTGCAAATTGCATGGTTCGTACTGCACGCGTGGTAATTCATATTGATCTTGATGTATTTAGCATTGAAGCCGAACATTGTGTGCATTATGCAATTATTAGACATTACAGCAGACAATACAGATACAGTGGCTGATGAAAGAAGGTGTAATAGATAGCTACGAAGAAACTCTATAATCTTATGAAATGGAATTATATTTGACAAAAACAATTAATAGATAATATTATGCAGAGTATTCACGCTGTTAATTTACAGTGTTTTTCCCATAAGTGATAGATTTGAGAGAAAAATTAGAGAAGTTTCACTATTTTTGATCAAAAATAACTGATCTGAATAGATTTTCTAAATTAGTCGTAATTTTTATACAACTGGAGATCGTGAATTTACATATTCGTTTAGAGATAATTATATCGTTTTAAGAGTTTGTACTTTAGTTTAAATTTTCCGCGCATCCGTCAAACTTCAAGTTTTCAAAGATGAACCGTATTTTGATCAGAGTGTGCACTGTGCACTCTACATCTCTTTAATCTTTCCAAGTTATATCGTAGTTTGATCTTCGTCAAACTTTTTAATCCATCTAACTTGTATTTTATTTTGATCGTCCTGCGCACTCATCAAACTTTTTAATCTCGGGAAATTACGTTATATCTTGATCATCAACCATATTTCATAGACTTTCTTTATTCCATAATCGTAATTGCATTTCATAAATATACAACAATGTATTACAAATATACTGCATCGTAACGTTTAATTTTTTCGAAATATTATATTGTCTTTGCGCACTTACTTCAGAAAATCTTATCCGAGTCATTTACATCGTTGAAAATCTTTTAGTTCATGAAACTTATCTTATTTTAGTTATTGCAAATAATGCACTGTAACAAACGTGAATCAGCAACATGACAGTCAATTTGTTAAATAATCGAGGTCGGTTTCAACTGGACTAGCAAACAAGGGGCAACAACATCGATCGAATCGTTTGAAAATTTTCCACCCATCGGTATTTCTCGAAATCGTCGCGTTCAAGCGTCAGTTCACCCTTTTGCGATTCTGCTCTCGGTCACGTATCTCGTTTTGATCGCATTGTTACGCGGCTACCCTCACCCATTCATGTATTTCCCTTTTTTTTTTTTTGTTCGTACCGGTGTAATTTCGCGCGGATTTGAGGAGAGACGGTTGTATTATAGTCTGGACCAGATTCACGATGGTGGACGAATTACGGCCACGTATATGATGGAACATCAGGGGCGAAACGTGAAACAGAACTGGCACGTAGCTGGCCTTAATCTGATGGAAAATGAGGGATTTTCTATGTGAAATACGAAGCGTCGGCCACGGTGTGCGCACGGAAAAAATGTTCTCGCTCTAATTACCACGCAATCCATTCCCTCTGTTGAAAACGGCGGACGAAGAGGGAAATAGTGCGAAATTACGTTTACTATGAGCGAACTACGCGATTGTCGTGCTTCAAGTTGCGTTATTTGTAGCGTGAAGAATCTGTTAAGAGGTATTTTCACGGATCTTTTTTGCTAAATTCTATGAAACACCATGTTAGTGTCCCAGGGTGCCTTCAGACAATCAATGATATTGTCAACATTTCAAAATTCTCAACGAAAACGCGATTCGTCAATAAATGTCGACAATATTATATGGACAATACGTATTGATCCTTTTAGTTGAAAACTTTGAAATATTGACAATATACAGGTATCCAAGAATAAATGCAGATGCCTCATCAATGACTATTTTGCTTTTTCCAGTTGTGCAGATGTGGTTCATATTTACTAGAAACTTTGTTTAATTTTTTGACCAAATGTTTTTATGTCGTCAGTGATCTTCATACGTTGATGTTTTATTGTAAAGGAAGACCCGTTATAACTCGAAAACAAAGTGAAATAGGATATACGTTTATAGGACACCCTGTACATTAATAGTCAGAGGACACCGTTAGATTATGTCACTTCTATTGGGCGGGAATCCGTATGGTTCCAAACAATAGTCTAATCAACACAATGATTTATACATCCTCAAGAACTATATTTTGAGCACGCTTGTAAATCCAGTTTTCTGCCGCCCAAGCGTTCATTTATCTCGACGCTAAAGATCTTATCCAAGACAATAATGCCCGCTCGATAGATGATAAGAAAATCAATTACAATCAAACGATGTATTTATATAGTCATATTAAATTTATAGTCTCGGAATGGCAGCGACAATCATAGATTTAACACAGATGGTAGTGACGGATAGCTCGAAGCAGCTAATATTGGATTCCGAATGTCACGGTTTGCTTTTTAGTATTAGACTGATTAAGCTATCGTTTATATATGTTATAATAAATTGATTCATTCCTCCAAAAACTACACTTCATATAGTCCATATATAAAAATTTATATGTTATTTTCTATCTTTTCTTTCATTTTGTTTTATATTTTTTTATTTTTATACTTTATTCATTTATACATTCTTTTAAGGTAGTTAATTTATGGTGATTAATTATTCTTATTCGTAATTAGAAAAGTTATTCATCGCTAATGTTTCTGTCATAGGATCAATTTTTTTCGGGTTATGTTATCAATAAAGTATTATAACACAAACTGTGATGTATCCAAAACTCGTAATGGTAATTCAAATTAACCTTTCGAATGTTTTAGTAAAATAATCAAATCGCGATAAAGAAAAATTTCACCTATTTTTGACTTGAGCTCTGAATAAGTATCGCTCAAGTATTATGGTAATACCTGATAATTTTCCTATTTCTTAATAATTGTTTCTTGTATAATATGTTTCCAAATAAGAAATATTAATTGTTTATTTCAAACAATTTGATATATTCAAGCAATATTTTTTTGTTTCGCAATGCCGCGAGAAATTATAAATAAATTCTTATTTCGCAAATTTCTCCCAGAAAGAGAGAGGCGAGTTTTGTTAAATAAAAAAAAATATAACTACATATACTACTTGAAATGTTGGCTACAAAATAATTCTTATTTTGGTTCGTATCTGTAGACGTAACAATGAACAAGAATTTAATAAAACTAAGCGTGGTAGTTTAATCCTGTACGACATAGTTATCCGATTGCGATGTGCAAAAATGTTCAACAAAAATAAGTGGTAATATCTTTGCAACATGATAAAAGAGAATAAAAATACTGGTGTACGAACACGCATTGAACACAGAGGAACTCGACATTGAATAAACGACAGTTCTGATTCGAGAAGATGAGGAGTTCTTGATACGCCTACGTAGAGATTCGAGTCGACTTCCTACTCGAGGATCGGCAAAGCTTGTTAAATCAAAGTTGCAGGAATTTGTTGCAAAGTCTTTCGAGAGCTCGACTTTTGATTAAAGCTCCCAGATGGTATGCCCTTATTGCGTCTGACTGGAAATAGTAACAACGTAGTCCAAGTAATTAAGCATATACTTTGTTAGGGAATGAGCTACCTAATTTCTATTGATTTCCCATGAAATTTTTTTAACTCATCTATATGTGGTTTTTATGCAATTATTCTTAATTTTTCTTTTGATGCTTGAAGCTAAAACAAGATGAAAATCAAGAATAAAGGAATTGCGTTTCCAGCTTTGTTTTTTGTTATTGACAATTAAACCTATACTAAGTCTACAATTAATTCCAACTTTATATAATTCTCCTAACATTTCTCTTTGGCTGTCGAAATGGTTCTGTCCTTCCAGAACTGTTTACCCACTTATCGAACACCCTGTATAGTGAACATTTGCGTCGTCTTTAGATTATAAATTTTCATTTTTTGAATTTAGCTTTTAATGCATGCAGTGTAAAAACGTGTCAGTTAGATACTAAAAGGATGCTTCGATTCAAAGCTAAGGCAAGCCACGTATCTCGTCGCACTCGAATATAAAATGTAATTGGCTTGAAAGTAATTAACTTGCCGTTCGCGAGAGCTACACAGCATCGACGTTATTAAATCTCATTAATGGTATTAAAAGATCTTGTCTGCTGTGGTATAACGCGAAAAAGACTGCGAAATTACTTCTGAACCAAGCTGATGACACGACTTTAATTTTGTTTACTATATATATATTTTTTATCTTTTTCCTCCTGGTGGCCTCAAATAAAGATTCTTTTTACCAGAATTTTTCATTTATATTTTATAATTTGATGACAACCTTGGTATTACAATTAAAAAGAAGATAATCAGGTAGGAATAGAATCTTAAATATTTTTCACTTATTTTTATATAATTATATGTCTTATATAATTACACAATTATATTCTTGAGTTTAGTTACAGTTTCTTCTTTCTTCATATGTGTATAATATTTCATTTTGAAATAATATTATCTTATTTTTCCTCCGCGTATTATACGCTGGTTCAGTGCGGATTGTAATTATTGTTACGGAAATCAAGTGTCGACTAAAAAGCACTGATTGACGTTAATTTGCAAGTGAATCGAATGAAACCAGTTCGAGGCGAGATTCATTCTCATTTTACACGTTGACTGAGCAGTCCCAGCAAATTTACCTTAATTTCCCTTCACATGCGTAACACAGGACCGTAAAAAATGCGACCCGTTTGCGAGAGAGACTGTTAAATTGAACGATCACGATAGTACGTTTCTGTCGCTTTTTAAATCTAGCAGTCAATTTGTCTGTCGAAAATGTTCAGTGACATAATGCAATTAAAGTAAAGTATTCGAGTAATTTTATAAAATAAATATATCACAAAGACAAAATAGATAATTATTGTATTTTACACAAATGAAAAGCCAAAAACACAAATTTTTATGTCTTTTTTATTTCATTTTGAAAAGCGAACCTTTTATCGTATAGTAACTTCTTACTGCAAAAGAATATATCTCATTTATCAGAATTTGTATCGTAATAGTATTTACTCTAAAATGAATTTGCAAAGAAAAAGAAACGAATAATAGTTAATTTGTTGCAAAAATAAAATTTGGTACAGCAGTGTCAATTAAGGCAGATTGCTCAGAAAATATCTGTTTCACGGAGAATTGAAGAAAATCTCGTTGCATCACTTTCTAATTTTATGGAGGGCTTAGAGTAGTTGAATGAATGAATTTTAATTATTGTGTTAAATATTCAAAAATATTTCAATCTTCGCCTTCGGTGCGACACGCGCAATAATTTGAGCGTAACGCACGTGAACTATCGCAAAGTGAATAATTCAACTTTCGCTAGATCTAATTAATTTCTCTTTGAGACAGATTACTTTCAATTAATTTCACTTTAGAGGGAAGTAAATGTAACTGTACTTCCTTTCATTTCATCTTTGTTAATGTTGCACGAAGTTTGCGCACGAAACGCACCATTTTTGTTATCCCTAGTTTCATTTTCAATTTGCAAATTGTCGATTCGATCTGACTGTTCGACAGTATCTGTCTTTCGGATTAACGCTCTCGTGTCATCGTGTGAAATAAAAAATACAATATCTTCGTGCAGACTCGAATAGAGCTATCCGAAAATTTCCTCTCGCGTTACTTTTTGTTCTGTTGCCAATATATTGACCAATTCCATCAGTTGAACTTTTTTACTGTTTCGTAGAATATTAGTAAAGCTGATTCTTGATGAAAGGAACTATACTCTTTGATAAGTTTGTCAATTAATCTAGTACGATTTCCTAGTAAATTTATATCATCGTTAAATTCCTTCGCCAGGTACTTGAAATTAGTGTCACTTCAAACATATTTTCGATAGAACATCGTCTTTATAAGAAGGCAATTTCTCACCAAGTATATAACCGTAAAACGTTCAAGAAACTTGTCAAAATTGGTGACACGTTTTGTGCACGTTCCTGTCACGGATATCACGTACTCGTAGTTACGTGCTTGCAAGCACAAAACTTGTCCCCATCGGCTAAGAAAGCTGGAATTCTATGTTATGGGGCTTTACCTCCACGAACAAGAAGCTGTATTACGCGCACGGTGAATGTCTAGAGAAATGGAAGTGACATTTAACACATCCTTGATATTTTCTCTTGCATCATTAATGTAACGAAATGTCGACTATTTGAGCATTTCTATTTAAAAATTCCACCAGCAGAACGATTTCCAGAAATTTTGCAAAGGCAATCTAAAACTGTGTAAAAATGGAAATGTAGGAATTTCTTGAATCGAAGGTATTTCCTGTATCAAACGAATGATTCTGAACGATCTCCTTGATATTTTTCTCTGATAACAGATATAGTATAATTACGATTCACTAAAGAAATTAGCAAATATATGATTTGATATTATTTTGTTTGAATAGTTGAATCTAAAACTAATGTCTTCTCGTGCCAATCGCTTTTTTATATGCTTCTGTGTAACTTGAAACTATTTCAATTATTTTGAGTGTTTTGTAAAGAGAATCTTTATGCTGCTATTTCCTTAGGAAAAGCATTTTTCTCTGTTTCATGTGTAAATAATATTTTTATAATTACACGTACTTTTACAGCAGAATAGGAAATTAATTTAAAGAAATGAGTATCGTAAAGGGTCGAGAATAATTATTACACATATAATATTATTATAATAATTACAATTATAATAATATAATAACACATAATTATTATACATTTAAATCAGAAGTGACAAAATCACTCTTCTGCTCATTTTTTAGTTGTATCGGTAAATTGGCTAGCCATCAATTTCCATGTTCAAGCAATTCGCCGCGACAAGTACTCGCAATTGATTTCCATGGACTGAAACTTACTTCTAACACAGATATCGATATTAATCCAGGGTTGATTTAATCTTCGTGCCATCAAGAATTTCAATGCTTCTGAACAATTTCGATTCCCACCGTTTGGTACGTGACTAATATCATTTAGTATTACAACAGATCTGATGTATATGCAAATTTATATCTTTATGAATATAGTTAAAGAAATGAAATATAGGTAGAAAATGGTTCCACTTACTAGGTATTATAGAGAGTACTATATTTTTGATATTTCATATATCTTTGCAAATTATCTGCATTCTGTGCATTTTTGCATCTTCAAATATCCTATAAATGCAGGAAAATCTGCAGTTGGATTATAACATATATATATATATATATACAGATGTATGTATGTATACATTTCGAATTTATTATATAAGCTCCTGATAAAACCTACTGTACACGTATTTTAACGATCGAAAAGATATTCAGGATTATAAATTCTACGAATCTATTGGACATTAAAAGACTTAGAAGATTTTTATTAAATCTCCAAGGACAAACAATTTTCGTTTGTTACGAAGCATTTATTAATCTCATTTCTACTTCCTTTCATTTCACATTCACTTTTTCTAAAAAGCTATTATTATATTTTCATTTCTTATAAAACATCATATTAACAATTTTGTTTCTAATTATACTTTTTTAGATTGAAATTAATTTTAATTAAAGTGTTCACAAATTAATATGATCTTATTCTCTAATTGATGGAGTTTACTTTGAATTAATAAATTTTGAATTGAAAACGCCATTGTAATATAACAAATAGTGAAGTTTATAGTAAAGCTATCAAATGTTGGACTGTTAATTAGTCCATTTATTTTATTAAAAAACATTTTATTCTATAGGTCTTGCTTATATCTTTCGAAACTAATGTCTGCACGAAAAGTAACATATTTTTTGCATATTTGGAACATATTGCGATAATTCAATGTGAATATCGAACACTACTTTTCTAGGATAATTTTATTACCGAAAATATTTCCGAAATTTATTAAAGAGCGAACTTCTAGCATCTAGAATTTCTATATTTAAAAACCTTCGCAGAACGAAATAAAATTCTAATCTGCGTACCCTTCGTTTCCATCATTCGCGAAGTATTTTCCTGCCATCACTCTCGTTTCACTCGAATTCATTTTCCACTGGAATTGGTCTGTTGGTCGCAACGTGTCGAATTAAAATTCTCGTGGGTTCTATGCTTCGTACGGATTATCGCCCGTGTTGCCACGAATAATTCGGGGCGCGTTTCAGGCAAAATTCACTTTTTGTCATATCTTTCTTTAAATTTGAACATTTTCCGAGAAGGCGGAAGAAGAAAGCGGAGACATATAGAAAGAAGATAGATGAGAAAATAGTGAAATCTTGCTGCGGTCTTGCTGGAAATTATTTTTCTGCGACAGATATTCATAACGAGAACTATCACTCCTGTTCCTTTGATAGGTTTGTGAATTTTCTGGTTACGAGAGTCGCTTTAATAATTCGTAATTTTGCAAAACTATATTACTTTAAAAAGAAATTTTTGGTAATTATTGAAACGATGTGTTTTATATGTTCCATTCTTAAATAGAATTCTGAAAATAAGTTTTGTTCTTACAGTTCGATTTAAGATTATTAGATTACATAATAATTATTCTTGAACCAGAACGAAATTTTTTCGTACTAAGTGCAATATAAGAAAATACAAGTTTTCCTCTCCATAATCTAAAAAATGTAACTGCATGACAATTTTCCCGTGCTTGATTCCTTTTTCTCAAGGATACTTAAAATACTCTTTTCTTTCCCAAAATTACGAAATATCTCAAAAATCAAAATACACGATAGAACAGGCAAAGATTCAAAGACCGCAACAGGATGAGAAAAATGCATTATGAGTCACATGATGATACAAAATGATTCAAATTAATGAACAATGTTTCTAACAATTACGATATTGATGAATTTTTTGCGAACGAGAGGAAACATACAAATCCAGCCAACTATTCGAAGAAATCAATCATCAGTGCCACAAGAAGTCCATCATCGATGTTACGAATTCTGGAGAAATCATAGACCAACCCGTATAATCGATCTACAACCCGAATATACACATCGAGTCACGCAATCTTGGCTGAGAATTCAGCCAACGATCCTCGATAGAACTCTAAAACGAAGACGTGCTCTTGATCTTAGAGCTTCGTCGCTCGACGTACAAGGAAGCGTGCGGTGTTTGGTAGGGAGGATCGTTCCAAGGGAAACACCGATTAAAACCGTAAAATAAGGAGAAAAAGAATCGAACTGACTCACCGCGTTCCTGTGTGGCCATTGGAACGTCGCCCGCTGCTTTCCTCGTCTTCTTCGTCTTCGTCGTCCCTCGAGGTCGCCAATGAGTGGGGAACAGAAGAGGGAGCACTGCTACCGGAGTCGGGCCCTGGGCCCATCCTCGAACCGGAAGCACCGCTGCAGCCCGCCGAAAACGTCGACAGACCACCCCCTCCCTGGCCCTCCTCGTTCTCCGCACGATCCACCTGAACAAATTTTCAAATCTTTTAATTTTCTAATGGTCTTTATTTAGATTACTTTTCTGTTTGTCTGTCTAGATGGAATTTTGTATGCGAACAGCTCGAAAACTGAAATTTTTCTCCTCTGTTCTCTTAAATAAGCTTTTTGGACGAAGAAATTTCTAACGAAGGCGAGCAAGGCAATTCTCTTATGATTACGAGGTAAAAATGGGAGAATATTTGGCTTAAGTCACGAATCCGAGATTTATGTAATCAAGTAGAGAATCGTTGAAACTGTTAAAATTCTGAAAACCTGAAAGAACTAAACTAATGCAAGCCCTCCAGGTTTTTATTTTTAGTAATACGACTTCGACAATTGAGTGATACCTTGTTATATGGTTACCGCGTGTGCTCAACAAATACAAGTTTCCCCGTATATTATTATTACAGTCGATTACTTAATGATATCTAATTAGGACAACTATTTCCTTCTTTTTACATACATTTTTAAATAAAAACCAGCTTTTTTATTCTTTTATTTTTATTATTTTTATTCTTTTATTATTTTATTTTTTTATCTTATTCTCGTGTAATATCGTAAAGTAGTTTGAACTAGAGATCGGTTGAAAATAGAAAAAACCGTGTACGTCGTCCTTCTGTGGTTCGTTTACATTTAAGAGCGCCTATGTGACTAAAGTCACCTAGTTCTTACATAGGTATGAGAAAAACAATAAACAACGTTAGATCAGAAGGACGGTTTCGTGTTTCAAGGTGGGACGACCGAAAGGTCAGTGTGTGCGAGTCGAAAAGTGTGTGTGTTGCGAGAGGCAGAGCTAATCGAGTCGTCTTAGAGTCGTTAGAGTTAATCGAGACACCGAAGAGTAGAGTCGAGAGAATTGATCGAGTTGTTAGAGAGAGAGAGAGAGAGAGAGAGAGAGAGAGAGAGAGAGAGAAAGAGAGAGAGTGTTAGATTCGTTGTGACGAGAGTGGCCAAATAACTGTAAAGTTATTTGATATAGATACAAGTATCACATTTAGTTTCAGTTAAACAAACATCGTTTCTGTCCAATTTATATTTGTATAAATTTAATATTAATAAATTGTAAGCAATCGGGAAAAATTTATATCTTAATTTTCCGATATTACACCCGCTTTTAATACTTAATATAACGATTAAAATCTGCCAGACAAACGTGTACTAAGTGGGTTTTGACTTGATAGACGTCTATGAGGTTTTATTAACCCAATAATTAATCTAATCCGATACCATTGGTTATGAAACATCTCCAATCAACAAATCAGCAGCTGATAGCAATTCGAATTTTATCAAACGAAAGTTAAAGAAAAAATGTCAAGAAGAATGTCGTTTACTATAACGAATCGGGTAGTGCCAGCTCCCCACGAATCTTTTCGAAGCTTTCACTCGAATTGACCGTTGCCGCTTGTTAGTGCTATCATTAATAAGCCTTCGGGGGTTTGGATGAGTGGTCACGTTTTGGCGAAAAGTGACTTCTCCTCGATAGTTGGCGAGAACAATTAAATTGCTTTAACCCGTCGCGGTCGACCTAATTTCATGAGAGGACTATTAATTGAACGCATTATAACTTGAAGCAGTGCTCTGTTTCTATTAACTCCTGGCCATTATCAAAATCTGTTAGTAATAATTAATTTATTAAACAACCACGGAAGGACGAAGGGGCTAAGCAAACGAATTGCGTTTGACTATACCGAAGGCTAAAGAAACGTCCAGCTCTAACTATGTAACATTTTTTAAGTTTTCTGAATGAGACAAAATATTTTAAAACTTATGTATCGTAAGATCATGGATCAACAATCACAGATTATAGATAATCATTGGTCAAAACTCTTAAGACTGTTATTACGTTTACTTCAAAATTTAGAAAGACAGTGCGTAAATTATGTTCCGATAACTCATTTATAACTTGATACTTTATACGATAAAGAAAGTATACATTACTATGTATTATATTAATAATTTTACTGAAATAATTAGTAAAATTGTTAATAATTTTACACCGAGTATCCAAGTTTTATCAAAAAATAAGACACGTCCTAAGGCTTTTGAAGAAGAATGTAAACTTAAATAAGTCTAACTTATTGTGCTGTATTTTTATATTTCCTGTATTATGTTTATAGAAAAACAGCCTATTGCGCTATATTTGTTTTCCAGTTGTTAGCTAAATCAACTCTCAAATGGCAACTGAGGGAATAGAACAACTTAATCAGCGAAATAGATTGATCAATTTTAACTTCTCGCTTTTTCCATCGATTGCAGGATGAAAAATTAATTGAACGACCTAATTAACTGTACAATCACATAAGGTGACGTAATAATATGAGTAAAACGCGCTTGGCTATATTTGAAGTATCGATCTCTCTATCAATAAAGTGTGTGCACTTGATGGTTTCCTAGTTTCTTTATTGTGTGCTCGGATTACGTCAATTTTTTCATGTTTCACTGCGTTATAGTGATTCAATAATGTTACATAGAATCTTCGATATTTTCAATGGACTGGTTTATGTAATATGAGCGTTTAATAATATACAGTAGAAAGGAACTGATCATAAACTGTGTACATTTTCACATTGCATAACATTTTAAACACTTTTAGGTATCGAATAATAATTTCGCATTTGAAATGTAATTTTAACATTCGATTACAATTTGATATGTATGTAGTACTACACACCACCAGAGAAACATCTCGATTTTCAAATTTTAAATGAACGCACGAAAATTTTATATAAATTTAAATTAGTGTGTAAAATTCAGAAATAATGAAAACAAACAATCGCATTTGTATTTTGATACAGAATAAATTCAAATCACAAGTTTGTGGAAATATTTTAACCTGCGTTACGAAGACTATTCAAAGTTTCAGATTTAAAATGAATCCATAAAAAATTGTAATTCTTTACATTAACGATTAATATTCAGTGGCAATGAAAAAAAAAACAAATTCACTTTAAAGCTTAAATTTAACTTATTTAACTTATCGAGAACAAAATCGAATTTAAAATTGAACATTATCGAGGACAATTTACGTACGTTTTTTAATTTCTAATATCGTCTGAGTTTTGCAGAGTCTGTGGTATATTAACCGCTTAAGTTTCAGCGGAATTCGTTAGGAAATGCGATACCATCATTCGTGTTATGGAAACTCGTTCATTTGCCGTATAATAAAACGTGTTCAGAAGCGAGCGCGGGTGCAGAACTTGGATTTTCTCTTGCTCCCAGTCAAAGGAACTTTAAGCTACACGTTAAACGCGAATTGAGAAACTTTAGTTATCGCAATATACGCGCAACAAATTCGGAACAAAATAGAATTTCGCGATATAATATTTCTAATTTTACGTCCCATTTCACTTATTGAATCTACAAAATTCTACACTATTCGCCAAATGAAAATTGAAATCATCAAGCAAGATAACGTCAATGTAAATCGTAGATCAATAATATGCGAAATTAACGATAACATAATTATGGAATGATCAGTCTTTACTTTAACAAAACATATGCTTATTTAACATCGACTGTGTGTCTCAAAAAGGCAAAAAATAATATTCTAAAGAAATAACAAGTACCCTGAGTTCGACAATTAATGCCCGAAAATAAAAATTTTGATTTATCCATATTTGGTGGAGTTTGAAGTGTCATTAATTCTTTTCGTGGAACGTTCACTTATATATATTGTTGAATTATTATATTGTTATATCTTAAGCAAATTCAATCTCACGATAATTACATCTTAATTTCGAAGATAATAGATATGAAAAATAATCCTGTTATTTATGAAAATAATCGCAAACGGAAAAGGGTAGATAATTAACTTTAGCAGAATCTTTCGTTATCCTTATTTTCCTTATTCCTGTTTCATGCAGCTGGCGTAATATTTTACTTACACAGTGGCTTTAAATAGAAACACTGCGGAAATTTCGTCCGTGTTCGAAGGAAACTGCTGCAAAAGCTGGTTTCATGCTTCGGAGGAGATCTCGATTGCCCACAACAAGACTGTGTGTCTCGCAATTTTTTCGCTCATGAACTTAAAACGTTCTTCCTTTTTTCAATTTCCCTATAGCAAATTTCCTGTGGCAAGTCTGCATGATTTTCTAACATTTTAAAAATGGGATTTTTACTTCACCATTCTACTTCCACACTAAGGGAAAACATCTATGCTATTTAGTTCATTGCAGGTTGAAAAGTGATTGCGAAGAACTGTTTGCTTTGTTTGTATAGAGGATATTATACCCCAGGAGAAAGCTGTAGGTTTTCATGAACACAGCGTTGATAAGATCGTAAGTAGGATACTGAGTTTCCAGTCATGGACAATCTTTGCTCATTACACATTGATTAAGAAAGTAACTGTAAAAGAACCACCCTGGGAGGCTAAAATAGGTAAAATATAAAGATCTTTTTCACAAGTAATTACAACGAAGTTCCACTGTAACTATTATTGCAAGAATATTTATTATAATACCTTTAGAAGTGATTTCAATATAAAGATAAAACTATCATTAAATATGTTACGGAATAAGAGTGTAATGCAACGCAACGAAATGCAATGCAAAGCCTAGAACGAAGAGTGTCGTTGAAAAATGTTCTTTTCCTCTATTTTATAATCTTGTTCACTTGCTGCAGGCAAACACCGTACACTTTCTTAAAACAAATTTAATCGCGTCAGTCCTAAAACCATCAATTATCATACTTCCTTTTTTCACATCTGAATCTGAAGCGTTCGGTCCATCCATGCACATGTACTTAGTGCCACTTATTTGATACTAAAACTGTTACGATCGTATATACTCAATTATCTCGGTGAATAGTTAAAGATATATCTATACAACAACTGTAGAAAACTATATTTGTAGAACAGCTTCGTTCCACAATCTACAAACATATGAACGCGCACAGTAGCGTATAGAAACTTCAGGAAAATTTCTCATTCGACGCTGTTCCAAAATATACATGTATATAAATATATATGTGTTTCACAGATTACGCGAACCACGATCTTCTGCATTCGAATGTTCAAACAGATCCAAAATGCTCGAATTCGATGTGTCGCTCGCGTGTAATCGAGGGATTATTAATCCCCGAACGGCACACGAGAAATCGCGTCGCGTTGATTCACGTTAAGCTTTATGAAAGTCGTCAGAGGGTTGACTCGATACGAGGTGAGGACACACCGTTGCCTTTAATACGACATTAAATCCAAGAGGTTTGACGGCGCGACGAAGCCTTCTGAAATTGACAAGATGAAAGATTATCCTGAGTTAATGCTAAAGATTAAGTTGTGGAAAAACGTGATGTTTATTTCAGGCGTGATTTTTTAGAGTATCCTTGATTTTTTAGCGATCAAGACAGAACTGAGGTAAAGTTATCGTTTAATGGCTGTGATGTTAATTATAATTAATATTATTTAATTTTATTTTTATATACATCGTTCATAAATCATGCAATTCATAATATATTTAGAACGAGGATAAGACAAGATATTTATGAAACGTTTGTAAAAGGAAAATTAAATGATAATATGTGTGTAAAATCTCCATAAACATCGTATAGAGAATAATATTTTATTCGATGTAGATGAAAGAATGGAATTGAATTTTTCTCAGTTTCAATTTGTAATAATATTATTATTATTATGTATACATTTGCGTTTAATGTATACTATAAGGTTAGAATAACAATCCTTAAGGTAAGAAAAGGTATGCTAACTAAATCAATAATCCGCTGTGCCAAAGAATCTGCTTGTAACAGACGTAAAATATGATATACGAATATAAAATAAATATTATTATGATTTCAATGTATACTTAATATCCAATAAATATCACGAGGGACACCGCAAGGAAACTTATTTTTGCGTTTCATATGAACTATAGTAAATATTGGGTCGTCCGAAAAGTTTCTTTCGTTTTATAAGGAAATAATGGATGCACAACATTTTCCGTTTTATATTATTTTATCGAATTACATATGATCCATTTTTTTCTATCAAGATAAAGATCACAACGTTTGATAGATTAGGTTTCATGTTTGTATAAAAATGCATCGTTGTAAAAGTCGTGTCTGTAAAAGAAATACACTTTCCGGACAACCTAATACATGTCCAACGGGATAGGTCCAAAAAAATAAGCAAATCAAAGCAAAGAAACTGGGAAATGTTTTGAATCATATCAAAGTACTATTAAATTATACAAAAGTTATTACAGACACGTCTAATTGATAAGTATATAAATGTTATAATAAATTCAGTGATGCATATTAACAAATACACATGCTATAATAAATACAAATACGCTTTTACAGTCAGAACAAATGTACTTTCTATAACTACTGTACAGCAGTTAACATTTAAACTGTACAAAATTCCAAATTCTCCCTTCCAAAATATATATATCTGGGGATGCCTCTAGCAAAAAGTGAGAACCCTTTGAAAACAGTGCGTGAACCGAGTGTTCACGGCACGTGTTAAAGCGAGCCTTCATAATCGCCAGGCTGTATCTGCAAAGAACAATGGACGTCGGATCTGCAGACAGCACGTTTAGGTGGATTCTAAACAGAACCTCGGCATCCATCACTTCTTTTTGCAGCGGCAGCGAGTCGTTGCCTGGACAACATTGTCCACGACTTGGTTGCGCATCGATGCTTGGTTGTTCTCAGAATGAAAATCCGCGACATGAGACGAGACTGTGATTGTCTTTGGCACATACGAGCGTGTGTAACGCGCATCGGGCGTTCTGTTGTTTCTAGCAAGAGTTTCACTAGGTTGAAAGCTTCACGAAGAGTGAGCTTGTAGTTAGGCGTTCGTTGGACAATGAGTAAATGCAATGCAAGACATGTACGTGCAGGGAAAGATATATAGTACATACAGGGTGTCCCATTTAAAACGTATGTCTTTGAAACTATTCAGGATGCTGTGTGAAATGTTCCGAACAAGAGTTAAATGATTTCGGAAAGAGCTTAACATGTTGTCAGTACCTTTTTGTTCATATGTATAGGATACATATGAATTGTTCACAGAACAATGGAGTGTTTAACTTCACCTTTTGAAATTTTCGGAATTTTACTGCAAACGCGTTTCATTGTTGCTTATTTTATATAATTTCACCAAATTTTCCTGCTTTATGTTTTTGTGTGAGGTTAATCGATTTGGCAGAGAAGCGATTTATATGAAGCTCAGAGTTATTTTTTTATAGAACCAGATAATTTTTTATACATTAATCTTGACATCCCCTGTAGAATGTTGTTGAGTTATTTATATTGAGCAAAGTGATTACTTAGCAGATTTTTAAACAATTATTTTGTGAAACCTATCGTATGAAAAACAAGTTAAACAAATATAAAGGTTCCATGAAAAAAATGAAGTTGGCTTTCGTATATCCATCAAATTATGGATCCCTCGAAACCATAGAACTTTTGTGCGATACATTTTCTGGTATCATAAATAGTTTCGGAAATGTTTGCTGGGATCGATTTAACTGGGATACCCTGTACGTACGTATATCACCCTAGGTGAAGTAATGCAGTACAAAACTACGTTCGATTTGTAGATGAAACACGGTTTCCTGCATCGTACGATAGTTTACAATGGGTCGGTGGGTTACCCAACTAGATTTACGTTACGATTAGTATAGAACATTATCACTTATCTATTGCATGTATCCTGAACATTGTCGACTAAGTATACTAGGTATATCACTGCACGTATGATATGTGTAATAATATTAGTGTTATTGAATGATTTTATGTCAGTGATAACTGATTATACGGTTGTGTTAAACATCAATGGGTACACGCTATTATTTCTTTGGTAATCTCTGTATGAATTTATGGATGGATTTTCTTAATGGCATCGATAGCCGACGAGATTTAGGAGACTTCATGGGAAGAAGGCGAACTCAAAGTATGAAATTTCATCTTCAGCGATTCATGCATTCAGAAGATAATGTATTTTCTGCATAACTGATCGAAAATCGGGACACTTCGGCGATGAATTATCGTGTACATGACTCGATTGTGTGTAATAGATACGACCCGCCACTTTATCATACTTAGAAAAAGACAGTGCTAGTGAAAGAGAAGGATTAATGAAAAGAAACATATCGCTTACATAATGTTAATGCAACAACGGAATTCTTTCTTTATTTTTAATCTTCATATAACATAATTTCTACCGATGTAATTTTGAGGTTTTTCTGATTAAAACAAGACCAAACACGATATAATTTGAAGCATACCTTTTATATGTATTATATACATATAGATATATAAATATAAATAAGCATATTTATTATATGCGTTGTCCGTTGTGCGTACCATACATGTATTGTCCCGTCCGGTTTTTGTGTGAATCTATTACCATTGCAGTCTACCATTTTCACAAAAGACTGGAACTGTCACTTTGTGAATAATGTAGACATTGGCCAATTGCCAGTCGAAACACTGAAATGTAGTCGCTTGATCCAGATTAGTCCTGAACTGGACTAACGTAAACTCAGCTTAACGTCTAAGCCACACGGATCTTTGTTTTTCAGTGCGGAGAAGCTAGTAGTTTAATGCCTTAGTACGTACACGCAGAATGAGCAACAATGATTTTGGTACAGTTGGAAACATGTCAAACTTGTGTACTGTTTATGTGGATCTGGAACCACCAGAGACCGCACTGGAGTAAACACAGTTCAACCACTAATAAATCGAGTTGCAGTGGTACCTGCTGAAAATGGGCTGGAGCATTCTAAATTCGAACCGATAAACCTGTTCTTATGAGTATACCAACATATGCAATTATTTGTTATATTCAAACAGATCCTACGTGTCAAAGGAAAAGCAACTGAAATTATTACACCTAATTCCTGATATGTGTATTTCAACTAATAACAAGAGCTGGAAAGTATAGCCATCTAATGAACCTCTTTTAATTATCGGAACTATTTGGTTATCCGAACTGTTATCCGAACTTATTTTCCGATTTGTTTGGATAAACGAGGTTCTGCTACTATGAACTGTATGGTAGAAGTTTTTGACGTACAAAATTCGAATACTGGTAAAAGAGGCAGCATTAACGTTCATTTAAAAATATTACAGTCGTTCAACAAACAGTCTATGAATGAATCGTAGTTATTTGAATAAACCGCAAGTCCGTTTTTCAAAAATAGCGTAAATATTCCGAAATACCCGATGGTGGTTCCGTTAATCGCGTTGCGTCATTGTCGATAAACAACCAGCGTTATTTTACGCCAGAGCTTTACGCTTTCCTCGTAAATCGAACGACGAGTGGCCGGATAAACGAGGATATCGACTTCTTTACCATAAAACCTAGCTTTATTTTCACCCTAACTGCAAGCTTTTCGAGTATAGAAGGGAACCGCGTAAATTGGCCAAAGGCCTCGAAACTTCCGTTTCACTTAAGGCCGATTTGGCGATCGCCGTTTTCGTCGAACCGGGCTATGCATCTGATTGGGCGAAGCCAGAGATTTCATGCTTCATGGGAAAACTTCATCGCGTGCATCGATCGACGAGAATATTGTAGCATGCACTTAGAGTGGCTCACAAAATTATTCGAACACTTACCACGAAAGATTTATATTAATATATTATATTATGTGCATTATAGAAATCTTTTTAAAATTTCGTTAATGAGACACGATTATAGTGATTATAATAGTAAAATTTGAAACCAATCCGAAAATGTATATAGAAGTTACAAGAGATTTATTGCAAATATATATTTAGTGAATAATTAATACATGGTGTAAACAGTTAGTAATCTTAAACATAGAACCAATATTATAGATGGCTCATTAAATATTGTGGTGTATTAATATAAGAAATAATTTTTCGAATATTTTGATGATCTTTGTGAAGTGTATGAATATTTGCAGTAGTATAGACATGCGAACTCTCTAATCTCTACAGAGTCAACAGTATAAATAAATCACATATCAAACTACATGCAGGAAAGTTTCTTTTAAATGAAATACACCATGCAATACTTTTATCATCAATGTAGTTTTTAATTGTACTGTAAAAATTGCAATCATTTAATATTGATCGAATAAAATATTTCCAACACAAAGCAATTTGGTTATAAAATTAAAATTTTAAAATTCTTAAGACTCCTAAAATTCTTCTAATGGGTCCTCCCTTGTTGCTTTCAATATACTTTAGGTATATATATAAAATTCTAAAGTTATTCGCGACATCGATAAAGCAAATTGATCACTTTTTGAAACTTCAGTTACGCGAATTTCTTTTTTTGTTGTTCTGCCACGTTTCCGGAGTCATACAGTGGTGTGTGAAAGTTTCCTGCGAAATAGATTTTTCACTTCAAGTTTCAAACGCGATATGTCCGCCAATATACAAAAAAAAAAAGAAAAATGTGATCTGTATGAAACCATAAATCCATCAACAATATGCGATAAACATAAAAAACTTTTCCAATATTCGACGGTAAAGAAAATAGAATAGTACGTTGCAATATCTTTCAACGTTGATCGAAAAAATTATTTGGCACCTATGATAACATTCGTAATGAATTTAGCGAACACTTTTACTTATGCTTTTACACATGCTGAGCTACCATTTTGAATAGGAAATTTAATTTTCGATTCTGGATCGTGTAGCACTGGAAAAAGAATAAAACGTGAAAGTTTTTAACATTCATGATGGAAACGCGATCAAGCAAAATTTTTGTACCGCTTCGGCTTACTTCTTAAACGCGGAGCGCCTTGAGAGAACGTGTTTTGAATATCTCTTTGAAAATATTGTTTGGTAAGTTAATATCGGGACAATTTAATTTCTTATTTACAGCGGAAAGTTAGATTCGATTTTAAAGGGAGATTCTTCGTGAGTATAAATGTGATAAGAATTTTACGTAACGATGTCCTGTAAGTTCTCGTTATATTTTATAAACTGGTAATGATACTGAAAAAATGGTTAACGCTTTAACCGAAGACTGTAAATCTGTGGCATACAACTTAACATCTAGGAAGAATAGAAATGTCTAGCCATTCTGTAGTAATATTATTTCCTACTTTATACATTAAATTTTTAAGTCGACATGAAACAATCTATAGATAGGAATTATTATGTTGTTGCATAATAAATGTCATTTTTTAACAAGGTCTCGTTTCGACAATTATCTTCATTTGTGCATTATGCTGATCAAAAACTTATTATTGTTTTATTTCTATCTTATTTTTAAGTACAATTTCTACTGATTTATATTTTTGAACAACTTCCCTGTAACTCGATAGTAAAATAGTAGACTAATTATTGAAATTATAATAATTTATTTTTTAAAGTTGGAGGTATTCGATAAGAATGTTGTAAAATGTTAGCTCTTTATTCACCAAGTTTTACAAAGTTTCCATAGACACTTTACGAAACTCTGAATAGAACTACAACATAAAACCCTTTGATCTCAGAAGTTTCATAAGAGAAAACGCAGATCACAATCTACTATTCTAAAATTCTAGTGTCAGCATAAACTAACCAAAGTTGCGCCGAAGAGCAAGGAAACTTCGCTTTAAATTTGTTCCTATAGGGCGGCACACCTCGAAAGTTTTTACGTCCGAATTGAATATCGAATCAAGTCGTATGAATAAAAATTAAAAGTTTTCGTAAGCTTCTTAAAAGCGAATATCCTACAAAGTAGACAAACATTATATATATATATCGCATGTAAATTTCATCAATTAAACGAATTTAAGTAAAGTGTTTGTAACGTTTTAGATTACAATAAACTATGATAATTGCCATAGTTCAAAGTATTGTTAAATATCCACTATCATACATCATATCGTCGATAATACATTAAACTTCTACCAAACATATTGTTGAAACACATTTTGCAGGTTTTCGTGTATATTTACATATTTCATGCGTATAAATGCTTTTTGCGCGTTTAACATGCATAAATATCCTCGGTGTAATTATAAGCGTAATACACCGAGGACCAAATAAATATTAATGAATCATGTCACTTGTTCAAGCTACGCTTTACCAAGACGATCTAAAACATTTCCTGGTACGTGGTGCACTTTACAGTGGCACTTCACATTTAAAGCTCTCCTCGGACACTTGCCTGGAAATGTTGGTACACGTGCATTTAAGGCAACGCCGTCTTAATTGCGACTTCACGGCAGCCCGCAGATCGCGGTTAACCGTCCAAACGTAATAACGAAAACATAGATTCGACTGCGGTCCGAGGAACAACCGTTGTTGACCGACGCCATGGTATACGATGAAACGAGCGTTAGAATGGTGGATCTTTGTTAAGGTTATCGGGTCCTAGGTCTGTTAATTCCGTCGCTAACTCTTGCCACATTTATTCTTGACCCAATTCCAGCTGAGGACTGCATTACTGATGGAAACTGTTTGCTAACTGATTTGCAACTGTTTGCCAGCTGATCCCGTCAGGCATAGCTGCATTTCGCCCACGAATAGACCATTTTAACGCAGAAATATTACATTACGGTGACGTCGAAGCGATATTTTGGCATTTACCGATCGTAATATGGAAATATGGACATGTTCTAGCATTATTGATAATCATATAAAGTTCTCATGCACGTGTATGTGCACCTATTGTATGTAATCACGTGTGTAAATGTTATTGATTTGCTGTGTATGTTGCGACAGCGTATGGTATTATATTTGTGATTAATCTTGCGTGGCTGTTTCTTGTCGCATTTCGAGGATCGGTGATGCGAGATGTTTTGCTGATCGACTATCAATAAGTGTTTGTTAATGAGAATTTTATCAGAACATAATAGTTGAGCTTTTTGCTGAATTATTAAGTATCAAGTATTTTAACTTTTCTTGTTAATAACGGCATTAACGTTGTTGACGCGGTGGAATTAGTTATGGATTTTCTTTTAAATTGTATGTTATAAGCTGCTTGTTTAAAATGCGATACAAAATATTCTGCTACAATTTTAATATTATTACAATTCTGAATATTAATTTTATTCACTTTTTATCGATTAATTAAATTAAAAACAAATAAATTATTATCTGCGCGAGAATTAACGTCCGTAACAAACACAAGAAATACCAATTGTATAACGAAATGATTAATCATCTCCGCATTGAAAACTATTGTTATCTACTTTTTCATCCTGTATTTAGATGCAATTATTCATTTAGACGCAATTTTTCGCAACATTTTACGTACTCTGAGTTTAATATTTTGAGGTGTTATGTAATAACCACGTTATTAAAACTGAGAAAGTTTTGCTCCGTTAATTTGGGCATATTCTAAATTAATTCTCTTTGATAGATTTCACGTTGTCTCATTAATTTAATATGTTTCATTACATTTACTATACTTCATCTATCTTCTCTTTTAATACAATAGATTTCTCGCGTGTATTCGAAATGTTATTAAAAAAGAAAAAGAAAAGAAAACATCACAATTTGGAAAATATTTGAACTTGTGTGTTTGCACCGTACACGAAGATTGCATGATGTTGGTGAAAAGGATATGTTAGAACAATGTTGCAGTATTTCGGCTTTATTTTCGGAAACGTGCAACAAAGGCTGAAATCGTTCGCCGAAAAATTGGCATTCCTCGAACAATCGCATTGTAACATACCCGAACTTTTTGCTTTCACTCCATTGTTAAATGACGCGTATCAAAGTGGAAACGGGGTGAGAAAAACTCTTTCCCCCCTACGGTATTCTCTCGCTTTGAAATTTTTTTACGCTTGAAGTTTGTTACGAAATTGGCGAACTTTAGTACAATTTCGCAAATTAGGATTTATTTTCGCTATTGCGTCGAAATTCTCTTCCCTGGGAAAATTTTTTATGATAATTTTAACAGCAACCTTATATGTATTATTTCTTTCGCATGCTAATATTGTCTTTTAATTTCAATGCTAATTCAATCGTACGTTAATTGCACGCTAATATGAATCAATCCAAACCAATTATCGCGATTTCTACGAGATTATGTGTTTTAATCAATTTATTTTGAATCAATTTATTAAACTGGATCATAATATTGTGCAAGTATGAAAGAAAAAATAGACATTTATAAATAATACGAACAACCGAATTGTTATATGGTAGTTATATAAAATTCGGAAAGTTCAACTTGGCAGACACGATTGGTTCATTGGTTGACCGAATTAAAAATTTAACTTTATGCATGAACGTACGCGAAATCATCGTGTTTCAGTTCGTTAACGATCTCGTAGAGTACGCGCTAGCAAGCGTCGCGTAATCGTATATTTCCGTTTCAACAATCAGCACGTCGTCAAAAACATCATATGCTTCGTTGTTTGTGAGTTTATTACGCCGAACATATTCACCGCGATCTTTTAGCAGATGTAATGTAAAAAATATTGTTAAAGGACGTCTAAAAATCATACATAAGCGCAGTAGAAGAGAAACAATAGGTAGAATGACATAAAGATCGTTAAACATAAACGGGGAAAAGTGAAGTAATAATTACACTGTGCGATTAAATCGTTACTTCATTAATATTATTTCTATGAATGTCTTTATCTGAACTTCTTATCCAAGTTTTTCGTGTCTGATTTTTATCGAAAAATAGACATTTTTCACCGAACACCTATAGTCAAGTATACAAATGTCTCTTTGTTTTCCAAACGCAAATATTCGAGTTAGAAAGTAAAATCCGTTTTATACGGATTAAAAATATAATTAATATAGTTATAAACTACTGAACTTTAATCCAAATATTTCCTGTAGATGGAGTTGTAATAGTAAAGCGTATTAAATGTGTGTATTAATATATTATGTCTAACTTCTATGCTTCATTTTCGTATTCAGCATCGATAATAACGACATTTTAAAATATCTACTTGCCTAAACAAATTAAAATTCGATATTTGTATTACTTCTTTTTTAAAACGTCTTTTTTAATAAACAAATATGTTTTGCTTAAAACCGACATTAGCCTAGAAAAAATTACTAATACCCTGTAACTACTTTTATCGGTTAAATCTTATTAATTTTATCGATTAGAAGCATTTAGTACTCACTCGCTCCGGATTAATTAATATCTAAAAGTGGATTTTAATAATATCAGAATTTCAATTCTTTATGCTTCACTGACACTTCTACGACGATATCGATAATATGAAAATTATTATTTGGTTTTGTTTTCACGGATGAAAAGAGAGGAATAAGAGAAAGCTACTATGTTCGCAAATAAATTTACAGGAATTAATAATCTTTTTATTTCCGCAACAAAGTTCTGTATAACAAAGGTTTTAATTGTAAACATGTACCGAAGTTGACCGTATTAAAAAACTCCGAGTGTAAATGGTTATAAATACATATATAATATATGCGGTCGTTAATAATAAAAACTAACTACATACATATTCAATATTGCTTTCTTTTTGTAACAAGTTCTACCGTCCTAAATTAGGTATCGTTGGAAAGTAATTCTACGAGTGAAGATATACAACTCTCTTTCACAGAAACTGCGAACTATAAAGATTGAAAATCCTTAGAAACGGTAGCTAATCTAAATGAGAAAAAGCTAAAAAATTGATATCTCATCAAATAAACTGGGTGTAAGCGGAACTCTGAATTATTTCGCCTAAAAACCTGTAAGGACTAAGACGTTCCATTAAAAATCGACGATATTTTTCAGTGGAGTCTTCGAATTGTTCATAATACTCCGGAAATCATAATTTTACGCGGAAAGACCTCGAACAAAAAGGAGCTCGCATGGTCTACCATATTCTTTTGTCACGTGACTCTCAGAGACAAATAGCTTGGTGATCTCGTTCGAACAATGCTTCGTAGTTTTAATGCTTCTTTCACTGGAAGATGAAAAAGCGTCCTCTTTCTCGCGTAGAACACGCGTAAGAATGTATTCGAAGCATTCCTGGAAATCGTTTGAACCGAGAGTCCTATAATGCGACTCATTCGATATACTCGAGCACCATTTTGGCCAATTTTACTGGCAATTCTCTAGCACTTAATGTAAACGTAGGAATATTCAGTCTTTTCGAGCAATCTGCATTATTGGTTCAATATCGCTTCGATTGGTGTTTCAATATCATTGAAGAATTCTTAAATTACATATTATTAGTAATTCAAAGGTAGATATAGTCGTTATATTGTTATGTTTATATAAAAGGTTGATTTTAGGTATATTACAATATACATATAATGATTGACGTGTGATTCTTAATTATTAAATTTTATCTGATAATAAAATTTTGTTGAGAAATAAAACGAATTGTATTATAAAGAATATTGTTATATTTAGCGCAGAAATATAATTGTTCAGCTTGTGTATTTATACCATAGGAAATAGGTATACTTTTGATCAGACAATATTATTACAAATGCTAGAAGAACTGTGTTCACATATGTTTATCTTACATTAGGTGTCTTAATTAAGTGAAATACTGCAAAGGAAACTGATAAATAAATAGAACATTGTAAAATAATGGAAATTGCAACGTACAGACATTATAACGATTTAATGATAATTATCGAACACGAAACAAAAAGTTGATGTACATACGATATGTTATTGAATTGGTTTCTGATTCAACATTATTGAATTAATTTAACTTCTATAATCGCTCTTTCTTTTCACTATTTACTCTGTATTAAATTCAAGCCAAGCGAGCAGTGTGTGAAAAACAAATTACCACGTGCACAATAAGTTGCAAATCGATTTAAACTAGCCCTATACATGTGTAACTACTGCTATAAGTGTATACACGTACCATAATAGTAAAGTGAAGCAGAGGAAGAGGAAACAAGGACTACATGACAATATGGAAATTAACGTCACGCAATCATTTACGTAACATCATAATTTCAAATAGAATCGTCAATAAGAACAATTTCTGGAAGTACATTTTAAAGAGTACGGTTAACTGCAACTAAAAATAAGAATATACGAGGCTTTGAAAAATATAAGATAATGTAAAGCTTAATATTATAGTAGTAATTGTAGTATCACAATAATTATACGTATCGAATCTAACTCAAATTAATATCCTAAATTCTAGTTTAATTCTATTCACGAAACTTAGAATATGAAAGAATTTTTCGAATTTATGTTCTCCCAAACAGAATATAAATTAAACTTAATTAATAACGAGAATCAGCCTGGAAACATTTTGTGTACTAATTTAAATAATTTACGAAAGAAATAAACATAGTAAATCAGCGAAGTAACGAGCTTTTCGATGTATGTACATATAAAGGTTTTCGTGCAAGCCCAGTCTGGCGAAGAAAATAATTGGCAAGCTGAAAATAAAGTGCCATTCAGAGTGCTGTTGAGACTCGAGGGTATTGAGAATTTTGTATACACTTGTCTGAAATTCTTTGGTCCTCTCGATGAAGGACCTTCTTTCACAGAATTTTTGTCATTTTTCTTTTTTCTTTTTTTTTGTGTTGCAGGATGATACGCTTTTAAACATACGTATATACACGTATATAGTAAAAAGTATACTGCATATAATACGTATATTTTACTAAGGAAGCTTCTTCATCTCTCCCTCTCCCTCTACAGCAACTTCACATTTTGCTTATTTCATCGGAAAAAGAAACAACTGATAATTCATAGATTTTAGGTGCTGCCGTTTCTATTTTTTATTTCATTTCTCCTAAGCTATTTTATATATATACGGGGTCTTCTTCACGAATAGGCCCAGTTGTAGTTTTAAAATAACAGGGAACGAAAATTTTATTCGACAAAATTAAGTGGTTTCTAGTGTTGTATCACATGATATATACATATGTGTGTTCTCGAAATGGAAACAATTGAAATGAAAAATGTTGAAAGTTTCGAGTGGTTCTACTTCGATAGGGAAGAGTTACATGTTTATTTAAAGTATTGAAGAATTTATATCATGCGATGTTATTTCACCTAAAAAAATTTATTTAATCCGTTGGACGAGTGAATTGCTCGAATGAAAGAACAATAGGAATTGTTTTACAAATTGAAGATAGCATCGGAATAAAAATTTAAGTAATCGAAGGATTTGCGTTTGTAATGTCTGTCGCATACGTGCGCGTGCATCCATATTCAGAGGATGAGTTTGAACAGCCTCTCGAAATCGTATCGTTTCAGGAAGTGGTTCTAAAGCCGGATTCTCGAATTTAAGAGCCACTGCTGCCAATTTCAATGCCGTTTGCGATCCTTGGTAAATCGCAGAGTTTGCGAGAACGTGTCCGCTATTCTTATCGCACATTTTCGACACATTCGAATAAATAAATGGACTATTACACGTATCGAAATTCGTGCGAAGCTTTGTAAATATTGTAGTAGTTATAGTAGTTAATAAAATGACACATTTTGTTCTTTTGGAAAGTTTAGAAAATTTAGTAATAACAAATGCAAATATAGAGCAGTTATAGCATTCTTTAATTAATTTTTATCATACTAGAATGGTTGATTTACTACTGTTGCAGTACTGTTATATATATACTGTTGTATTTTATAGTAATCTAGGCATAGAACGATTGTCATTTCATTGTTTGTTGTTTCACCGTTTTATTGTTCCATTTCTTTCTTGATTTATTATTTCGTGATTTTACTGCCCCATTGATTTACTGTTCTTCGATTCCTCTGTTTCACTGATTTACTATTCTATTGTGTAACCCTATTGATTTACTCTTCTGCAATTCTACTGCTTTTACTCTTTGATTTACTGTTATTTAATTTAACTGTTGTACAGATTTGCCATTCTGCTAATTGACTCTGTTTAATAAATTCAATAAAATATTTATCAAACGACAAAAGGCTCAGTAACGAAATATTGAAAAAAGAAATGAATTTAATTGGTATGTATCCATTCCATCATCCTTAGATAATTTATTTGAGTTGAATTACAGAAATATTATTCGACAGTAGTGCATTAAGAATTGACTTCTCAATGTAGATTTCAGCTCGTGTGAATTTCTGGATCTCTGCCATGTCAGGAAATGTGCAAATTTATATGAAATTCTCCTTTCCTAGTCATTTAACATGAGAACGTTGACGTGCGAAGTGTTACATTTGCATATGAATAAAAATGTAGATTGGAAAGCAAAACAGACGAGGATTTCCTGACATTTATTTCTCTTTGAAGACGCTTCTCTATTGCATTAGCTAGATTCGGGAATATATAACATGCTAAATTATTTCCAAATAGCAGGTTTAGTTAAAATAAAGTATTATCCTATTGTAAAATCTTACTACAATTAGTTTATTTACAATAAATGGACTAAACAGATGTTGGTTAAACAGGAAATGATGGTTATTTAACGTGAACTAAATCACAATAATGTATTATAATTAAGACAACTAGATAGTTAATTTGCAACTCTCGTCACAACGGATTCAACGCTCTCTCTCACGCGGACCACTCTCTCTCCACAACGCTAGCAATACTATCTCCCTGACTTCCCGATTCACAGCCTCTGGCTTCTCAATTCACACTGACTGTTAATTCATCTTTCTCCCTTAGCATCCCTTTGTCTTTTGTCTTAGCCCTACCACGGGCATGTTCCGCAACTGCTCGTGGCCAAGATCACGCAGGCCTTTTCCGCGAAACTATTCAATTGAAGGACCGACGATACATTGTTGGGCCTGTTGGCACTTCGGTTTTCTCGCGACATTGTTTATAGTCCGCCCGATATCTCTTAGGCCTTTCGTCCACGATACTACACTATATTAAATTAAATGATATCAAAGTGACAATAAAAGTAGAACATATGAACACTAAAACAAAAATTGAAAGTTGCAAAACGAAATTGCCGAATATAATATAAATTATGTTATATTATGAAGATAAAGGAATAGAAACTGCATAATATAGATAATTATAATAGCAAGATAAAATTGAAAATTCTCATTAAAATTTCTATTCCGAGATATTCAGAATCCTATGTTCTTGAGATATTATAGTGTCAGCTCTAATTTTATTAAACTCAGTTTGATTAGCTAGTTAAAGTTAAATCGACAGACTAATTACATCTTGGTATACATTTCTTATAACGTTGTTCCCCGACTGAAGATTAATCATACTTTAAAAATGCACTAGAGAGTAACTTTAATCAATGTTATGAATGCGAAGTAGATTTTTGTAAAAAATTGATGTCCTGTTTGAAAAGAAGAAGACTACCAATCGTCGTCAATCGAACACGTTGATTAATCACATTATAAGAAGCTAACGTCCCTATAATCTATAACTACATAGCATCTTAAGCTTGCAGTCTAACTTTATCTAATCAACTGAAATGTCATTTTTTGAAACGAAATAGGCGTCTCAGCTTGACGTATAGTATTACTTAATATCTCTTGTAGAAAAGAAAAAAGACATGACGTAAAAATTGTATGTCTCAAAGATATAGAAGTGATTAATAACGAATTAAAATCTCTCAAAATTGCACGATTTTGCTTGAAATTTACGACAGAAAATATATACATATTCATAAGAGTTTTGGTTTCAACACGATATTCGTTATCTATTCAAAAACGAAACGAAACTTTATTAAACATTTGGCAATCGTAAATCGCCGTTAAGCTTAATATTTGACCGCCACTCTATTACCACATTTCTCACTATTTATTCATTCGCGGAAATTCATGTTTATTAATACTAATTGCGCAACAAATTATATTTCTCTCTTTGCGAATCAGAAGTAGCCAGAATGAAACGAACGAACAGTTAGAATCACATACAAGGGATGTTTCTAAGTTCTCTGCGAGAACTTGATCAAAGGAGATTTGGCTTGCATTAACAAACAATATTTCACAGTTAAATGGAAACGAATTCGTAGCTTCTCTTCAGTAAAAAATTGCTGAATATTCACGTGCGAATTTGTTCGAGCGAACGCGATGTATCTTGAATGATTGGAAACCGTTTGCGGCTGTCGAATCGAATTGCTTTTGATTTGCATTCATTAGCGAATCGTCGAATGTAACTAGCAGTTTGTGACTGTTTCCGACTATTTCAAGCGTATGATGTTTCCATCTAAGAAGATGAATCGCCAGAGTTTTGTTTCGATAGATACGAAAAATGACAAATAACCGATTATCGATGAACTGATGAATTATTATATTATTGATGAATTACAAATGAATAATTCTGTTTCGACATGAGAACTTGACTAATTTCTATATCGATCAATTTTATACATTGATATCAAAAGCAACTTTTATTTTACAAATTTGATGCTCACATTTAATTCTTGAAGAACTCAACGAAATTATTTCCGTATTCTGAGATCTTTCTTTCTTAAATTAGGATCGAATCTTTATTAATATTACTTTTCCAGGTTACTATGCTAATACGATTATTTGAGAATAATGAAAGAAAATTGTGAAGGTCTGAATTCAGTAACAATGTAACGTAAACCTCTTTTCCTTCCTTATTTCTGGCCCGAAATTATCCATGAGAAGATCTTCATTCGACTTGCATAAGTATATTTGTTTTAACCAGAGAAAACAGATAAGTATATCTACTTTAATTACAAAAAACCGAATAAGTATATTTGCTTTAATTAAGAGAAACAGATAAACACATTTGTTCTGTCCAAAGAAGACGGATACGTTACGATGTAATATTTAAACAAATTCACCATCGAGATATAAAAGCCAAAGTGAAACCAATCCAAACCTTATCGACCGCGTCCGTATACATAAACCTCGTCTTCGTGTAACTATCGATCAAATCGAACTATCCCGAACACATTGAATTTTATACTCCCGCCTATCTCATCCCTAAAATATATCCACGTTCGACGTTTCAGCAGCACTATGCAATAAAACGGCGACTGTCCTTGTAGCCACGAGAAGTGGCCAGTAGTATAGATCGTAGCGCGTGAGACGTAGTAGTATCGAATTCGAATTCATCGGACGTAAGTATATCGAACAGTCTAGCTGTCTTAACGAGCCCCATAAAAGCCCCGTGATACGTCTTTGTATCTCTTGTCCTTGGCGCGTACAATCACGTAGCCATTGTGATCTCCGCTGAAATCCTACCACGACACCGAAACAATATCGGCTAACAAGCATTTCGCTGGCCGACTTTTCGTCTGATTAACGCACGTAATTTTGCGCGGCGATTTAAATGCGCATTAATTTGCATACCAAATCACGAAGGGTGTTGCTCGCCCTTCGATTTCCTCAGCTGTCTCTCGAGCTGGCCTCGTGGCCATGAAAATGAGATGCGACGCAAGGGGAAGAAAGGAAAGGCGAATTCCTCGTCGCTATCTTTTGAAATTTCTTTTTCTCCTTATATCATATTTGTTTATGATACGATGTGATGATGTACAATATATTTGTAACTCATCGATGTCGACGACGTTGCTTTTATTTTCATGCATTTGTGAGAAATTTTGTTATTCGGTAACTTTTAATTCGTAAACAATTTTTCTTCTCCATATCTAAAATTGTATTTGTATTTTATACTTACGTACATTGTTATATTTTATATTACTTTTATATTATTATTTGTTTTGTGTCTTCGTATCTTAAATTATATAATTTAATTATATATATATTATTACAATCGAAGCACTTGTTTCTTTCATATGAAACATTTATTTTCTTCCATTTTCCTTTTGTTCACTTTCTTTGAGCAAACTACAGTTTTTATAAAATTGTTTTCCGGTTTTTCGATATAGTAAGAAAATTGTGTAAATATTTTGATAAATACTTTGTAAATAATCGACTAAAAGGAGCTTTGGGTTTAATTTAAAAATAGGAGATATCTCATAAATGATTATAGAGTGGCAGGTATTAAGAGAATGATTTTTTAGAAAGTATGAAATACGATTACAATCGAAATATTGATATCGTTTTGAAAATACGAAATTTTTCGACAGTAAAATAACGGAAGGTAAATGAGATTTATGCTGATAAGGGCGATACGGGATTCAGGATTGTTACTGACAGAATATCTTACGTCGTATATTGATGAGCTTGAAGGGAGAAAGAAAAGCAAGAAATAAAGGGAATAGAATCAAAAGATACGAAGAAAGGAGAGAAAATTGGTTTGCATTTTGGAAGGCGCGTGATACAGGAAACCTATTCTACAATAGAAACAGTTGTTTGAAACTACAGAACATGTAAGAAATAAGAGTGAAAAGAATGAGAGGAAGGAAGAAGTTCCAAGAAAAATAGAGAAATATAAATGATGAAAAGATAGAGAACAATAACGCACAAATGGCAAAGTATAACGGATAAAAGAAAGCAACAAAAGATAAAAAATTGATAAGGGTGTAAAAAATGAAAACTATGGTGGTGGAAAATAATAGAAAATAATTCAAAGTCGAGGAACAAAATGTAGGGAAAAACGAGACGGTAAAATGATAGATAAAAAATACAAGATGATTAGAAGAAAAAAAAATAAATTGATCGCTAGAAAGTATAAAAAGAAGATGGGATAGGGAATAGGTGAAAGAAGAAACGAGGAAAGAATGAGAAACGCAATTGCACGAGATAAAGGAGAAAAAGAAAATGGAAAGATGGGAATTGCCTGCGACAAGGAACACGTGTCGGCACTCTTATGTGTATTCGTCCCTGTTGAATTTTAAAAAGTCAAATAAGGACGACGACAAAGGTAAACGACGACAAATATACAACGCGATGCCTTTTGTTTCTCACTACTTTTCAAACGCACGGTTATTTGGAAAGCGATGTTTGTCCCGAGCAAATTCGAGCTTTAATACTTTCACTTTCGGCATCTCTGAAATTTTACATATATTTCATTTTTATTTTTATTATTCCACCTCGCATAATTTCGATCGCTCGTATAGATTTTTAGCGATTAGAATTGAAAACTTGTATGATGCTCGTATGTATTCTTAGAGAAGAAGAAGTAGTAGAAGAGTTAAGAACCTAAGAAATTTTACTTTCTTTAATAAGCTTTTCTCGCAGATATAGAATTCAGTATCGTAACATATTATGAAAGATTATTAGTTCAAATTATCCACCATTCTGTGTTCACAAACGCCGTTTCCCGAGTACAATTTCTATAATATAACAAATACAATATACAATTTCATATTGTTACACGGTACAAGAATTTTATTTGAATATTATCTTTAAATATTCAATATCATTCAATATCGCTTTCAAACAAAAATAACACGGATTATATCTCCCTGTAGATATATCAGTGATCAGAGTTTGATAAAAGACAGACGAATAAAATATGAAATATAAAATATGAGGAGGATCGCATTAACAAACGATAGGCAAACAGACCGCGTACCGTGTTAAACTGCGTTCCGCTTTTAAATTTCTATTACCGTGGAAATTTCACCCGACGTTCAAACTTTATCCATGCATATACTCGTGATCACGGTATAATAGTTCCGCTGTGGTGGATCAAAGCTAGCCTTTCATTTGAAAACTTTTCACGGTTAATTAACGGAATTGTGGCTGCAAAATCGAGAGTATAGCTCTCGCTATTTCGCGATACGAGTGACCGTATAAGCCGTTCCGAGTAAAATCAAACGCCTATTCATTCTAATCACGCACTTCTATTTTATTATACACTGATTTGATATACACTAAGACGAATTTGACTTTGGCGAATTTTTTTATTCTGCACAGTTTCTAATGGTTTTATTATCGTTGAACGTAGTTAAGGATAACAATTTATTTTGTGAAATTTGAAGAATATTTATCAACACATATTCGGTCCAAGGGTTTATGAATCTAAGTTCCTTCTGTTTTAGAAAAATTATCAACAGATTTCTAAAACAAAAATGACTATGTAATAGATAATACTATCAGTAGAGAATATGTTTTAAGAAGAACGTAAGATCTACTCTGCACAGCAAGGCGCTTCATATTGTGATGTTTAATGAAAGGAAAAACTGCAACATAAGTTCAATTCTCAGCTTTAATATATAAGTTATAGTCAAAATGTTCCTTAATTACTGACAAGTATAATGTAGAGAAATGTAGACCGAGGATGCTTTACGGAATTTAATAAAGAGCAATTTCATTTTGTAAATAAAGAACGAGATAGGTATTCTTCGTTTAAGAAAACCTTAAAATTTACGATCATAGAATATTACCCAAAATATCAAACAATATTTCAATGATCGAAATAAATTGTCACGAATATTCTAAAAAATACCAAAAGTATTGTTGTCTCATTATTACTGTACCATAAGTACTGAATAATTAAATTTAGATATTAAATTTTATATTTTCTAATATTATTCCGGTTCGATTACAAGAAAAGGTATGACTTGCAGAGTATCGACTCGATTTAAACGTCGACTGAAACTTCAGAAGGTGAAGCGACAACAAAAATTACTGCAAATTTCTCTTAATCGTAGAAATAATCATGTTATCCGTGCAAACAGACCTCAGCAAAAGCTTTCTGAAGTCTCATATTTTTCAATCGCTGCAACAATCGCGCTACTGAAAGCAAGCAAACAACTTTGACCACAACTGTTAAAAATCTCGGATTTATTTTCAATTATAGCAATAATTGTGGCGCCGAAAACAAGCCAATCAGTTTCGCGTACACTTTCAATGACCACGATAATCACGGAATAATTATTAAGAGCTAGCGATTAAAGCAAATTGCATTCTCCAGTAACACGTTTCGCTTCAACTCTATTAACATAGACATGACCGGTATGTGCAGTCATTTATGCGAATTTTCATTCACACGAGTCATTAGAGTATCGGGAAATTAAATGAATAAATATCGAATAAAAGTTTTGACTGTACGCGTGCATCGTTTTCTAGGTAAAAATACAGCCTGTACGTGATCATTTCGCGTCAATGAAAACGATGGATGGTGGGCGCAACGACGCCAGCGTTCGCCTACGTGCAAACTACGCGACAGTTAATGCATACCCAACGTCGTGACCCATGAGATTACTTCGAATAACGTTATCTTATTACTATGCAGGGGTGAATTATCAAGAATGATCTTCGCAATTTTCTGTCGAAGCAACATCGCTTCGACACGTGTGTAGAGCCGTAAATTTTCTTCCAAGCCATTCTCCTTCATGAATTAAACAGAGTTCTATCGATTAAACAATATTCAGTCAATTAATGTAATATCATGGCTTGACTGACGACGATTAATGAGGAATATTGCAAGTAATTAAAGATAATTGATGGTATTTTGGATAATAATATTGTAATTAATTAAGAGGATAACAATCGGTGAATTTATACGTTTCATGTTTTTAATATTGGTTTCCATTGTTTCGTACAAATACGTTTTCGTTTCATTTATATGTTTATAAAAAACAGTTTCAGCGGAAGAAATTATTTTATAAAAGTTGTTGGAACTTTCATTCGAAAATTACTATAAATTACATCAACCCTTCTTTGGAATTAAATTAAGATCTAAATTTTCGGCGGTATTGTGCCATTATGAATAAAGTGAATATAAATGAAAACATGTATTATATTCTCTGTTAAATTCGTTCCTATCTGCAAGCAAATTGCGTTCCTTATCACCATATAATTTTATCAGTTATCGAACAGGGCACATGCAAGAATGCACATGCAAACTGAGCTTTAAGCCACCGATAAATCACGCTCGGTTCTGTGAGACCCATTTGTTCTCGTGTACGCTTAATTCAAATCTATTTTCGGGAAGCTGCGAATCTAACCTTCGGTACAAGCTGGATTTCCAATGTTTTACCCAAAACCCCTTACTGTTTATTCACGTTGACGGCTTCTACATCAGAATCAGTTTTTCGTTGACTGATGAAACATCATCGAACATGTTTTTGCACATCTGAGACGTCCTCCGCGACCCCGATTCTTCCGAGACAAGATACCAACATTTACAACGAATGACATACTAAATTTTTCGAAATAATATGTCGAAATTTATTTCAATTTCAATTTTCAATAATATGGACCAATGGACAGATAGTTAATAATTTATGTATAAAATAAATCATTTAAAAATAAAGCGCGCAGGTTTATTTGCGAATATTTTCATATTCTTCCGGTTTCTATTTAAATTACTTTAATAAAAATTAATAACAATAATCATTTTAGAAAAGTGATTGTACAAGTATCGATATTGACAATACATTATCGACATATACATTAATACAAAATCTATGTATTAATTTCGCACATGAAATCAAATTTTGATATAAACCTTTAACTTTGTAAAAACCTTAGAAAGAATTGTCAAAGAAGAATTGTCAATCATAAAATTTAAGGGAATACAGGGCTAATTAAGAGAATATAAAATCAAATTTAAAAGAACATACGATTACGATGGAAGAATATTATCGCGGATTAAAAGGAGAATATTTTTCCTGTGAATTATAAGTTTCTTGTTTCTTTTGAATTAAGTATTTCATAAATGCTTACAAAAATTTACCCCAAACTTTTTACTCGTTTTTCCAATTGTATCTATATTGAATCACCTGCTAATTTTATTATTAAAGCTCGAAACTGCTATTACAAACAGTAATAATAATAATAATAATATTCTCTTTTTCGATAGAATTTGCCACCAAAGTTTCCTAAAATATGTTAGGATTCTAAACTGATGTTTTCTAAATTCTTTGGGTTCTACAGAATACATAGAGATTGAATAATACATATATAGAGTACGTAGCGCAAAGTTTTGGTTACCAGTGCATGTTAGTTTAAAGATTTGGTTGGAAAAAGAAACCTGCTGCGCAGCTGTAAAATTTGTTGTGCGAAGTCTTAACCTTGACAATGCTGAACAACGTCTATAAGGCGGAAATCTACCGTGAGAATGGCGAGGGGCGAAGGTCACGCGTTAACTGGAAACTTTTTGTTTCATTTGTTGTTTTTCGCGTCAGCTAACCGAGGACAGGAGGAAAATGGATCTTAACTTACGCAGCAGGATGCGTTGGTAGGAAAAAAGGGAAGCAATTTGTTTTAACGTAACGTACCTTCGCCATACTTCACACCGCAATAACCTACTTCCTCGTAAATTTCTACCCCCGCAACTAGCTGGACCCTAGCGTATCTCAGCCCCGAAGTCTGCCGTTATGGTTTACATGAGAAGTTTTCGTGGGTCTGAGACACGGATTGCCAACCCCAAGGAATTTTTAGCGAACGAATAACTGTGAACAAAAGTCCTCGTAAGAACTCAACGACTGCTTCTTATGCGAAAATATGCGCTGCTTTCTCGTTTCATTCTTTCGCGTTGTTGTTGTTCTTGAATTATGGAAACGCGGATGAAATGACGTATTTAAATGAAGTGGAAATATGATAACAGAATACAATAGGCAATGGTTAATAATTAATATTGCAGAATTTAAATGTTTACACAAAAGGTGAGCCATCGAATGAATAATAGAATAATTGAGTAAAAATTTGTTTAATTAAACATTATTACTTCTAACATGCATCAAATATGCTTTACCATTAATGCGTGTTTCGTATGCATCTTCCATTTGTTCAATGAATGCGTTCACGTCCATTTGCATCTTTGTTACTTTACACAGCGTCACCCAACCTTTAATTCATCTCTGACTGTGACATGCTGTATCATTGGAATGTACATTACGGTGCATACATTACAGTCTATAAGAAGTTCTGTCATTCCGCCTAAAACGCATTGGAATTACAATTTCTTTCTTATTCTCGGAACTTAGATAATGAAAAAATTCTTTTTATTCGTAAAACAACCACCCGCGGTCTAATAATTATACTATCTATTGTAATATCGTAAGGTAGTTTGAATTAGAAATCGGTTGATAATAGAAAAACCGTGTACGTCGTCTTTCTGTGGTTCGTTTACATTTAAGAGTGCCTACGTGACTAAAGGCACGTAGTTGGTAGTTCTTACATAGGTATGAGGAAAACAATAGACAACGTTAAAAGAAGGACGGTTTCGCTATCCAAGGCGGGATGACCGAAAGATCAGAGTGTACGAGTCGAAAAGTGTGCGTGTTGCGAGAATCAGAGCTAATTGAGTCGTCGAAGAGTAGAGTCGTTAGAGATAATCGAGTCATCGAAGAGTAGAGTCGTGAGAATTGATAGAGTTGTTAGAGAGAGAGAGTGTGTGTGTTAGATTCGTTGTGACGAGAGTGGTCAAATAACTGTAAAGTTATTTGATATAGATACGAGTATTGCATTTAGTTTCCGTTAAATAAATATCGTTTTCTGTCCAATTTATATTTGTATATTCAATTTAATATTAATAAATTGTAAGTAATCGGGAAAACATTTCTATCTTTATTTTCCGATATTACATTATAGTGGTATTAACAATGTTTTAAATATGTAAAATTTGTAGTATAATGACACCCTAATTGTTCGAATTAATTATAACATATGCTGATACATAAACATTTATTAGAAATTAATGAAATTCATTAAAAAACACAAAAGATAATTAATGAAATATTTATTACGTAGTTTGATAAAGATTCACTTGCTGCAAGTGCTTGAGAATCATTAAGTTTCAACTTCCACCCCATTCTGAACATTTAATAGCACGAAGATAATTTCCAAAAGCCGCATAATTCAACAATAACGCACGGTTCATCGGTAACATAACTTTGACGAACTTCAGTTTAAACGTTCGTGAACGGCGAAAATTTCAATGAAATCGGAAAAACGAACATTAAATTCAAAAGTTCGCAGAATCGCGTTAATTCGATAGTTTCGAAGTCCTAAACTTGAAATAATTCCAACGTCGTGGAGTGGAATAGCTTAGAAAATTCGGTCACCGATCTTCGAAACGCATCTTACACTTCAAAACAAGTCTAAAACCGTTATAAACCTCAACCTGATACATAATGAGCAACAACAAGGAGCTCACAGGACTGTAAACAAATTTTTTTTCATAGAACATGATACACTGATCGCACACTATCTTTTTTACAACAAATCAATTATATACGCTTCGTAAAGAGATATTCTTAATAAATGTCATAGTCAACAAAGTCTTGGTATTCTGTTTGTATATTCAACTTCATGCATTATTTGCTGCGCAGGACTAAATTAATTAAAGTGGATACAAAGCTACATTTTTACAATTCTCAGTACTGTACGAAGCTTCGCGAAGGTACGATTGAAAGCGAAACGAGCTAATTTCGGTAAGTGAGGATTTCTCACTTCAATATATAAAATGGTGTTTTAAGTAACGAATAACTTGAAATCAAGTACTCTGCACGTTCAACGATAAAAGAACGAGATATTGAAGAAAATTGAACAAGTTGCACATTATGTATAAAATAGTTCCTGATTGATAATCTTCTCTTATACTCAAGCATATTCTTTCCCTCCCTCCCTCTCTCTCTCTCTCTCTCTCTGTCATATTCAAAATTTAACTTGAAAACGAAGTTATTCAACTATCCGAATAGCGTGTGTCATTAGTTCACATAACCGAGATTCTGCTGTACTCGAAATTCACGCAATTATTCATAACAAATCACATTAAATTCTCTTCCGCGTAATATGCAAACAGGCAATTTTCATTAAATCAAAACACGAGAATCGTTGTCCACAACTACAACGAAAGTTCTCGCAACTCCAATTATAGTTTCGAGGTTACATTTTCTATGGATAATCCAGTCAAAGCACGATAAATCAAGCTAACTTTCTAAAATACCTCTCAAGGATGAAAACCTCTTCTATAAAGTTTTAGATAAGTGTTTTCGCGCGAAACAGACCCTCGTCCGTGAATTGCTGCCGAAACGATCTTAAAACTTCCATTTCCTTTTGCTATTTACTCCCGAAGCATCGGCACCTTTATGAGCAAGAAAGTTCAACAGCCGACGAAATGGATCTTTTGTTTCGCGAGAAACAGAGAAACGTTTCGAGGAAAACGTCGATTAACATTGTTACCGAAATGTTTGCAGACTCGAAGTCTGCAGAACCAAAGATAACACACCGATCATTATTTGCGCTTTGGCATGAATTTTTTCAGTTAAAATAAATTTAATCGCAGCTGCTCAAATGGAATACGAATGAAGCTTCTGGAGATTATTCAGTCGATTTCGAATTTTTGTCAACAAAATAGGCTTGGATGGAAATTTTATAGCATATTTAAGACACATAGACATTTAAGTAGAATTGGATTGGATATATTTGAGAATGTTTGGTAATAAATTTATAAATTATTTCCATCAATTAAAAACCAGAACATTGTACAGACATTTGTCATTTACCTCCGTGGCCTTATACAAATTTCGACTTAATCTTCGTCCAAGGAAAGACAATACCTAGAATGCAAAAAATATTTGTCGGCCTTGTAATCGTAAAAATCGCTGCTTCATAGCAGCCATTAATCCGAACCGCATGATTGATGGCCAAAGATAAAGATAGCCGACATATTCGAGCGGAGGATCGCCACCTCATTGTCAACCTCGTCAATCGTCTCTCTCCCTGATCTATGATTGATGAAAGCACCAAACTCAAGCACAAAAATGCTGCTTGGTTCTCAGTGCCATTCGCAAAACTGCACTTCGCCAATGTGAAAATGTAGTTCAGTGAAATATCGTGAGGTTTTTCCGTTGCACGACATCTCGTTTCATAGAGGAGAATAAATTGTTATCTTATTGTTAGAAAATGTCCGTCAGGGAAATAGATATATTGCAACGATTATCTCTATTGTGTACAATATAAAATTCAACATATAATCACCAAAATTGAGGAAAGTTGATAATTTATGTATTGCAAGATGTTTTAGAAAGAAGTAAAAATGCTTATATATTAAACTATTGTGTAGATATAAACAAGTAATATATTCTTTTTAAGAATTACGATTCTATGAATTTTAATTTATTTCGGAACATTTAATGAATGGTATAAAAATATTACGAGTGTTATGTACTAAAACGATTGTTGATAAACTATGATCTGTAGTAGGTAGCGTCAAAACTGTTTAATAATTTATGTTCTCATACGAAATAGCTTGATAAATCTCGCGTACGGGAGTATGAAATTTTCTACTAACTGTAACGGTAGCAAGAGGATTAAGGATCTTACTAAAAACTCTCTTATCACGTACTCCTTGCCCTTAAACGTCCTTGTTTTTCTATATAAATACATACGTATTCTTGGATAGGTCATTTCCTAATGTGTTACGATTCAATTAAAAACTCTTTCAGTTTCGCAGTCCTACATTGCGTCCGTGCAGGCAACTAAAGTTTGAACAGGATTTTCCCGGAAAATTTTGAGTAAAGCACGTTATGCGTTTAGGACGTTATTCTACATGGTATGTATGCTACATATGTAATTTTAGCCAAATTAGTGACCTGGATATGTTCCGTTCTATTTATTAAACTAGGACAGCCTTCGCTTGCTAGATTCCAAGAGGTTATTATATGCTGTAAAGAGAGAAAAATATAATATACAATGATAATATGTATTTCTCTGTTATCTTTTACACAAGAACGAAAATAAGAATTAGGTACTGTTTTCTTTTCTCAAATTACTAAGCTACTTTACAGCTTATTTCTTACTTTGAGAAGACCAGTTTAATTTTTGTTTCTATTTTCTACATCTCTTTGTAACCACTGTTTTCCTCTATACATTACATATTCATTTACATTCTTCCACATTTACGTTTTACTTAAAGTGAGTTATTCTTGTTATAACGCGCTTCTTATTCAGCAACTACCCTCGTGTTTTTAATATATTTCGCGTTATATAAAGTCTCTACACAACAACAAAGCATCGCTTTGAAACTTCATACAAAGCATAATTCTAAATAAAATGTAATTTCAAGAATTACGCACTCGTAACTATATCCACGAAACATTATCGTAACAAGACTTCTTGTAAAAGTTTTCACAATGGTGGATCAACTCCCGTCATCCTTGCTTTACTCAAGGAAAAGTTTAATACAACATCGTTTAATTTTGACGCAAGTTAACCGCGAAATCAGCTACACGATCGTAAAAGTGAAAACAAGTTCTCAATTCACTACGTCCTTATTAACCTCCTAACATTACAGCACAATATACTAGCTATAAAAGTAAATCTTGCATCGCGTACAATACTGAAACCTTCATCTTGTCCTTTTACGATCCGTGGACACTGAAAGAATACAATAAGCCCGGAGAGACTCGTGATTACCCTGAGAGAAATCGAGCTAGCGAATCTCCAAAGAGGCAGTAGCCCTGTTGTTCGATAGCAGTTTAACGTCTTCAGAGAGAGAGAGAGAGAGAGGGAGAGAGAGGAAGATCGGAGAAACTGTCGGAAATTCCGGATGTCTGGTATCTAGGAGAGCGGTTCGTAGTTCCGAAAGCGACGTTGAATAAACGTTGAATAAATAATGACTGGCTTTGAGATACACGGCCTTACCTCGTCCATGCCACCCTGTGATTTATGGTTAACGAGATTTCGATATGTTTAAACGAGCATCGAGATTGCACGGGCCAGATTACAATCCTGTTATGGCTATCCCTAGGAGCCAAGAATTACTTCTACGTTATTGTACACAGGGAAAGCTCATCATGATCAAAACGGGGCATTCGTGTACAACGTTGGAGCAGTATCTTAATTAAGTATTAATAATTGGTTTGAAAATGATGGTATTTTCGAAATATTCTATGTTGTGGGTAGGTTAAATTAGGTTGCTCGGAAAATTCTATAGTTGGATTTTGATTGTACATTTAGAATGTTGTTTGAAGATTTTGGCCTGATCGTGGATATGTAACTGAAACGTACTTCAGTCGTCAAGACAAATAAGGTAGAGTCAGTTGGGTCAGTGAGATATTTGAGTCAAGCCATTTGGATTAATTCGCCATGTAATTTCTCCATTTCGGCTTTAACAATTTTTTAGGTTGATTCGCGTATGAAAACAGGCTTTCTGACTTAAACAGTTCACTGCGCGTGACGAATATACGTGTGACGAATATACGCGTTGTCGTTTATATTTATTTACGCACTCCACGGCCTAACTTCATGAGATTTCTAAAACTAACTTTCGCAGTTAACTCGTTAAAGAGTTTGCAATTTGTAGGAAATATAATGTTTGTAAAACGTGTATTTCAAAGTAAACTTTTGAAATCAGTTGTTTTATATCGGTAAAGATAACAATTGATGAGATTTCCTATGTTTCATCATAATCTGAACCGTTATTTGTATCTCTACACAAGTACAAATTTTAACTATTTTTCTACTCTCGAAGACATAAAATAAACTAAAAAGAATTCGTACGACAATTCTATAAGGGTCTATTGGAAAACATGTAATATTTCCCAAGATATTTCAACAAACGAACAAAGTGAAACAAAGTGGAAAGCTTGAAACAATCGAACAACGTCGACAAAGTAGTCTATTTAATGGATCATGAGTATGTTGTAATTGGATTAGTAGTTCCTTCTAAAGGAACCTGTGGTCCACATACGATTCTTTCCTTTGTGCCTTCGTGTCCCAGTCTTATCCGGAGACTGTAAAAGGAAAAAACGAGCTGGCGTTGATGCAGTGAAGTGCTCTTTCTGATTTTCTTTGGTCCAACCCGAGCGCCAAGAAACGGTAGGAGTTGTAGTCGCTTTGATAGATCGAAAGGGACACAAGGAAACAACTGTAGAAGCAGAATAACGACTTTCCTAGGTGCTCAGAGAATTTTCACATAAGATATCGTCGCGTTCTACATAGGATGTGGTTGTAAAACAGATTTGTGGGGAAAAGATATAAAAAGCGAATTTTCTGTTTGTTGAAATGCAAACACAATAAGCTAATAAGTACTACATTTTAAAATTTTGAAATTTTATAAATTTGGCATAATTAAGGTTCGAAAAGTGGCATAATTTTTAAAGAATCGATGTAGGAAACAAATTCTTCGTTTTTTTAAACGGAAAAATAGCAGTGAATAAAATGTCGTTTTAAAAATATCGAATATTTTTACAATTAATACTCGATAACTAATACATTAAAATAAATTTTGATAGATTCAAGGTTAAAGAAAATTATGGAAATACATGTTCCTTTGGCGCATGTTTCGCTCTAATCTTATTTTACGATATATTTGTTATCTGATAATTCTATTTATCCCTCTTACTGTATATTGTACACCCGTAAAAAGTAAACAAAAGTATTGTAAAAAGTTCCCAAGTTTCTCACTATTTTGCATATTTTTAGAAGCTACACATTCGAATGTAAATGATGAACTCCTAATTTTTTAATCTGCGCCCTCGTTCATAAGTATCAAGACATTTATAGAAAGATAAGAAAAATCTGAAATTATTAGGAAATTGTGAAAATCGTTAGTAGTTGTTACCTTATTTCAGTTTTCAAACTATAAAGAATTCATATGTGCATTTATTTCAACATCAGAATAAAAATCCCATCAATCGTACATGATGAGACACGCATCATACTCAGGTTGCATTACCCTATCGTTAGTGGAGCGGTCGAGAATATTAATGTGGCATTTTATTTAAATTCGTATATTATGCGCGATAAAATATTCCACATAAAAACATGAATATTTCAAGGGATTTAGATTTGTTTAAAGTTGCTTTTACAAAAAGACGACCTCCCATATTACTTAACGTTTCCCACTCTCATTTTACAAATTTCAACCCTGACGCGTTTCAAACCAACTTTATAACCATCTATCCACGTCCAGAATCGTTACTTACGTTTATCATATCTCCGCAACGTCTTCACCATACACAAGCTTCCACCACAAAGGTATCCTTTGCGCCAGTCATATAGAAGAGGATCAAACGTCTCGAGAAGAAGATACCACTACAACATTTACTCTTCCTGGTTTCCGTTTTCGTGGCCAAAAGGGAAACGGAATTCGGTAAGGTCTTTTGGTTACGAATCTCAGCTACCACGGCGCGTCTGAGCTTCTTCGCGAAAATCATTCTCAAGAAGGAGGAAGTATCCTGCTCCGTATTGTTAATAAAACACCATTGTTGGAGAATCAGGATCTGACTAACGAGATGAGAAGACTTCCCGGTGAACCTCCCTTCGAGGCATTTTAAAAGATGCAAGTTATTATTCGTTACAAGGCCGTGAGATTCGCACGTTTGATAGCTCTTTGACTATGTGAATTGTGATGCATGCGATTCGATCGGTTTGTGAAAAGCTCGTTTAGAATTAGTCACTTTAATAAGAACTATAATTTTATATTTATCTGCGTTGAAAAACGTATATGAGTATTTTGGGAAAATATTAAACGTAAATAGCAAAATCAATCCAGAGATATATTAATCGAAGAAATTTCAGAACAGGATTGTATCATGACAGAAAAATATAATGTAAAAATATATGATGAAAATATAATAGAAAAGTATTAAAGTTTGTTTCCGTCTTTTACAAAAATATTTTTTAAAATACGATATATGATAAACATTAAAATTAATATCGATCTCAATGAAGATATAATAGAAAAGTCTTAAAGTGTGTCTCCGTCTTCTGCTAAAATACGATGTATGATTAAGATTTACAGATCTAATACTGTTCACTTAGTTGAGCTGTCAAGGTCAAAAACATTAGAACCCTCCAGTTCTATGGGATTAACGACACCTTCATTATTGCTGGGTGTTCTCTCAAAAGAGCGATATCCTATGCGATCCTGTTATGAATTTAGAACTCATTTACTATTCCTACGCATATTTTATTAACATTTTGCCAACCTAGAAGACAAATTTTCAAGCTTAAAGCTAGTCGTTAATAACGTTGGAAGTTGATACAACTTTAAATAATAGAACAACAATGACAATTTATACGCATTTTTCATTACCAAATTTGTTACGGTTATACAAGACAATTTAGTAACACTGGTAACTTTTAATTCATTAAAGTTTCACTGATTAATGTATGATCGATCGTACAATTTATAAAAAATTAACGAGCGCAGAAATATACAGGACATACGTAATATGCAGAAGTAAATTATTTGTTATAATATTTAATGGGTGATGCAAATCTTTAGTTGGACTTTATTTCTTTAGTTAAGATAATAAAAATTTTCACAGTCTTTTTTATAGTCAGATTTTATAGCTGTACATTTATCTTCCATCCGCAGTACAAGTTTAAGTGTCTGTATTAATAGACGGTTACCACGTACTTCAAGCGCAGAATCTTCGACGTAAAATCGTGAGGGTACCATCCCTCGCCCGATTATCTCGAGCAAGTTCGCTGTATCTCGGTACGTGTAATTTTAGAACGAGCCAGTGAAAATGTTACCATGACATTAAAGCTGTACGTGGCCATTTATGGGGATACGCTGGACCCCTGGTAAATTTCGACTAACAAAGTTCTCGACCGCGCTGAGAATGTTTCGGAACTTTCGACCGACGCGAGCTTCACTAAACTTTCGTTCGTACGAATACATGTGAATACTCGGAAGAAAAAAGAAAACAGAGAAAAAAGTTTGTAGAACACCGTCTATTACTTTCGACTAAGATAAATCGTGAATTACGGAGAAATCTATTGGATACCAGCTACAAATTGTTTGTTATTCGACTAACGTGCGAGAATTCAGAGTTACGGCAAACTTCTCTGATTTACGTTTAAGATTAAAGGTGTCCAAGAAGTATTAGAGTAAGTACGTTTAAGTAAAACGGTAGATAAAGTACTTTGAAATATGACGAAATAAACGGAATAAAGCTATTTAGTTTGATAAATAAATGCCTTCGTACTTCCGAGCACTATTATCGTTATTTAACACGATTTCTACTAAAAGAAAAAACACAAAATTGAATCTTGTATCTCAAAAAGAAGGAGATTCACGAGGAAAATAACCTACTCCTTGTTTTTATTGGAAAACTAATATATTTTACTTTGTTTAGCAAACTACGTTATATGTCACATATGACGTAACGAACTTATTTAATTCAGTATCCGACATAATTTACAAGTCTTGTATGACGCAAATAACAGGTTTATAATAAAGTAAGTAGAAAATAAAAGTAGCAAGAAACATTCAATTTGTATTAAATACTAGTAAATGTTCTCGTGCTCGTGACCGGCAATGTACTTCGAACGAATACAATGAAAAATAATTGTCCAGCTTTATATACAGAGTAGTAATAGCAATAATAATAGTAGAATTACATAATTTTAAACGTGTCTTCGCTATATGATTCCTATTTAGATTTCTCAGAATACACGCTTTTGTATGCTTGTAATTAACGTGTAGCTTTATCGCTTTGGTGCGTAATAAAAACTTTCATCCTTGGTAATCTTTCTACCAGAATATAAAGTACAAATACCGCCCTGTCGTAAAGGCAGTGACAAAGTGTTTCCAATTCTGGAACTTACGATCTCGACATCGATTGGCGACGAGTTCGGATTAGAAGGCGATTGAAGCTTCAAAGCGTAGGGAAAGCTGAATCTTGAACTAGTACGCGGTAACGCCAGAGGAACTAATTTCCGCTTTGAATTTCACCAGGTAGATGTTTGTTGTCATTTTGGTGCCAACGACGTTTTCTATCCAGTAGAACTTTATTACTCCCCAGTCTAAGACACTTTATCAATGGTTTCCGATACTGGAGTCGCAGCTCCAATTCCATTTTCCAATTTGTCCACTTTCACGATCAACGTTAGCCATCGTTTTATTATGTGAAGTCGATATTGAACAGCCATTCTTTCCATTTTATCTTTCTGAGCGTCTTCATCTCTCTTGCGTTATACCGGTCTGTATCTGTGGAATCTAAGTGCCTCTGACGCTTTTTATCAGCGCCACAGCTGTTACCACATGTCAACTGCCATCGCCGAGTGCCGAGTATGTACGCGAGTACGTTCTTATTTCGCCCTAGCTGAACCAATGTGTTGCAACATCGTGAATTCGATGTCGAAAGACACGGCGCCTTCGAGCGTCAAGATATTGTTATGTGGAAATACTGTTCCATATATTCATTTTATGACCACAGGATATAATGACGCAATAATGATAGAGTGTTCGTGTTTAATGATAAAAGTACACTGCCAGCCACAAGTATTAGGACACTTATTTGTTACAAATTTGAGTCACACAGAAGATAAACTGATCAACTCTGACTAAACATCAAGAACCGTTCAATTTCTGAAAAATTAACCACTGTAATCATGTATTTTGTAAGAGAAACTAAAAAGTTATGGAGACATGAAATTAACTAGATTGACTTTTTAGTGGCCCGTTTATTGGAGTACTTTAATAAATACTTTATTTAGTACATTACATTATGCAATGCCAATACATTTGGAATTACATTTTACTTTCAGTGTTAATTTTATTATTAATTTCCAATTAACGTTACAAATAAAAATGGTAATATCCTTTTCTTTGATGAAATTTTACAGAGAGGAGTTTCCTAAGAAATTTTGAACTGATCTTTAAAAAGATTTATGTAGTAATGAAGTATAGAACGAGTCCAAATGTTTGATAAACGGTGTATACTGTACTTGAAATAGTAGATTCATAAACTAACTGGAAAATAAAAGCAATGGTAAACGTTGAATTTGTATCAAATGGCATATTTTGTCCAGACACATATTTGGAATCTGCAGCTTGAATATATATTATATTGCTGATATATAGAGGTATATTGCTGATAATCCGAATAATAGTGGAAAATATGTATTTATTCGTTGGAAAGATTTTTTTATGTATTTATTTTATCTTCTCATAATGCCGATTTGGGTTGTAGTATATCATTGCGAGTCGTGTGAATATTCAATGCCACATATTTATTTATACTGTATTATTGTGTATTATTGTATTATTATTTTATACCCTTTATAATTGAGTATTATCACATATATATATAACAAGAAAAGTTTATCCGAAAAGATATCTATTCTTTTCTATGTTATACAGACTTCTATTGTATCCTCACACGTTAAAGATATACTAACCCTGCGCGAATGTAACAGATGTTTATGACGTCAAGACTGTTTTAGTACTGCCTTATATCATTGTTGGCTGTTAAGAGTAACATCATATTTCTACTTTCTATTACTATACCCTTGTATGTTTGAGATATTGATTTGTTTATTTCTTTAGTAGAGTGCATTAATAACAAGCGCAACTTTTTGCTCAATATTACAATTATTTGCCCATCGTTATTCAATATTTTAATATTTAATGTTAGTCAAGGAATGAAAACAAGAATTTAAATTATTCGCTATAATTATTAATTAACAATAAACAACTTGATATAACGATATAGCAGACAGTACGTCAACATTAAAAATTCTCCTTAAAAAAATCCAACATTAAGATCTAAAATCTCCAATAATTACGTTATTATACTTCACAAGTTATCTGATTATTCCATTGAATGTAAAATTGTAAAATTGTGATGAAATTTATAATCTGCAACCTGTGGCTTGTCAATTGTCTCCTCTTCATCGAAAAATATATTCAATTTCAACTGTGTACAAGATAAGCGAATCCTCTTTATAAGATTACGAAATCCCTTTCAATATATCAATAGTTCATTCATCAATCGCACGCACGACACTCGAATTTGTCATAATTTTATCCACACACCAAAGAATCCTTCTATTATGATAATGCCTGGCGTTAAAAGTAACCCCAGCAATCCATCAAGCTCGATCCCCAGCTGACGTCGTGCGCAACGGGACTCTCGAACAGAGGCATATCTCGGAAGTTCCTGCCGGAAATCTCGAGCCTACCAAAGTGGTTCCCGAGGGCGAAAAACGGCGTCGATCGTTTTCCATGTATCAATCAAGGATTCACCGCAGCCGAATATTCCTATCTGACAAGCGAGACGATTTGTGTTATTCATTTTTTAGTTAAAGAAAATGCTTGTTATTCGATCGAAGAAAGTAAAATTTCTTTTAGATTTTAAACTTTCGTAACGTTTACCAGATAACATATTTGGAAGGATATTAAAATTTATTTGAGATTTTAAGCTTTCAGGATGTTTATTACATGGTACACCTGTCGCTCTGTTTCGTAAAATTGTATCAGCAATTAACACTTAAGCTCAATGTACTATAAAAAAGGTCATAAATGGCGTAAATTCGAAGAACCTGGGAACTTTTAATTTCTGGACGAAACAACTCGTAATCGGAGGAAATGAAAATGAGACTCGATGAAAATGGGAAAGCGACTTTCGCTTCGAGTTCGATAATTTCACCGTCACCTGGTAATAATTACCATTGCGCTATATATTTTATTTTCGAAATTCAGAGAATCTCGAGCTACTTTTCTGCACCAGCAAATACTTGGAAGATAAATGGGAGGGAAAAATGGGAATTGGGTGGATGCACCGTGAGATAAATGATATCTACTCACCGTAGTGCATTTACGAGTGGAAAGATTAAGAAAACCATTAGACTCGCTTGTGTCTTTGGTCGTAAAATTAGTGGTATAGTTAATTGTGTACCAGTAGGTATTATTTTAATTATGTACATCGTGAGAACGATGAGAAAATATAGGTAAATACTGTCTGCGTGCCCGTGTATACGTATAATTACACTTGTTATACTTTTTTTAATTAAATAAATCGTAACCATTAACGTGAAAATAAATGAAACACACGTTTGCAGTAAAAATATAAAATTGTACAACCAATCCGTATTTTACTTTGGATTTATGTAGTTGAAACGAAGCTATTATTAATAATGTTGTTCGACAGATTACATAATTTTCCGCATAGAATCTCACGTTTTAGAATTTGATTGAACAAAGGAGAATTAAAAATATTTTGTAATTGCATATCGCAATATAGCATGATCTTTATGGTATTTCAACAAAATACAAATTGAGCTTTAAGAAAAGATTTCTCATTTGATACCTATACATTTTTAGCAAATTTTCCATTATTCGCTATTTTTAATCAATATTCCTTATAGCCATATAAATATCATTCAACCTCGACATTTTCTCACATTTCACATTTTCTCATTTTATATAAGCTCTTTTTTGTCGAAAATGCTTACATTTATACACCTTTATCGATACATTATAAGTTCGATTTCTTATTTGTATAACAACAAGAAATTATTCCTTCTTTTTCACAAGAATATCCATCCAACTAATGCTGTAAACTTTTCACAATGAGATTCTAAGAAATTTTTCGAAAGATTCTTTTAGTTCTCATCCATCAACGCGTTAACCACGCTTCAACTCTCTTCGCAAGATAGTTTCACGTTTTGAACTTACAAAAGAGATTGTACTTTTTATACAAAACTAGACCTGATCTTTTACAAGACAAATTTACAAATGTTTAAAAAAAATCGGATATCAACAAACAAAGACACAACTTTCAAAGACAACTATGATTTTGTCTCAATCAAAGTTAATATTGGCATACCTAATTCTTCTTAATGAAGTGTTCCAAATAATATCATCCAGACCCTGCTTGGAATTTAAATTAAATAGATAAATTATATTTTTGTATAGCTATTTATCGTTTATTTATCATTATAGTGATCGAAACGAGGAGATCATTTTATGTGTAAATAATGCTGTTAAAAATCGCAAAATGAAATTACCTTGCAATTATTCTTCTGGAAGGATAATAGACATGTCTAAGAATCTAATTTCACAAATTTTAAATAATTGCAAAAACAAGAAATCTGACTCTACATTTTGGTGTGTCTAATAATTCCAATATTAAACGTAACGCGTATCACCGTGTGGACAATGGTCACTTGCCCGTGGAATAGGATCTCGCAGTTACTTCGAGCATTTCTAATTAACTGAGATTAAGAGACTTTTAATGCATTCCCTTGGAAACAAGATTAACTTCGAATTATGCGCTTCCAGCGCTGCACAATTTCCCCCGTCAATTTAGCCCCGTCGCCTCATAATTTGTAAAACTAAGTGCCTTTTAAAGCTGGACACCCATTATGCCATCAGCATTTGAAACTGGATGCCTCTAGGCGAAGAAGTATCGCCACGTTCGCCGAAATGAATGTTCACGTGGAAATTAATGCGGCCGAGTATCTTTCTAGAAACTAGCAAGGTCCTGCGATAGTACCAAACTGTTGGGATGTCTGTCACTTTAATCCTGTGTTTGTCTTCCTTATCCGCTTGTTGTTGTTCTCTTAATGCAATCTCACATCTAACGCGTGTATTTTAAACTCGCACCTGCATTTTAATGCTACGTTCATCGAGATGAGCTGAAAATGAATTGGAATTTTAATTATGTCTAACAGTTTATAAAGCTGAATTACAACTTTTGCCGAACGTTATGAAACATAAAATGCGAGAATGGAGAATCATTTCGTCCGTAATTGCAAAACGTTTAATCGATCTGTGATAATTTCGGGCATTGTTTTGTCGGATATATGTGGAAGAATTATTCGTTTCAGAAATATTAAGGAGAGTTGTACATATTTATCGGAATTTCAGAAGTAAATAATAAGGAAGCTATATAATACTTCGAATTTTTATATATTTTTATGTCAAGTTACAAAGAAGACTGGAATTCTTTAGCTCCTAGATAGTTCTCTTGTTAGATGTTGAGACAGTGAATGCCAGACGAAAGAATGTAGTTCGCATGCATAAAATGATTAGCCGAAGAATCTGAAAAATTATTATATTGGTGTAACTGTTCAACGTAGCTAACATACGTGTAACAACGCGCAACGCTGTAGAATCTAATTTATCGAAAAGGTGGAAAATAACAAAAAAATGAAGTACTGTACTAAATACTTGCGAGCTACGTATGTCGATGAAAAGTGTTATGACAGAAAATCATCATTAATTAAAAGAATATTAATTTCAGCTCTTTATTATACGCTAACATGATGACTTCAAAGAATCTAATCACTAGCATTAGAACTACATTTTCTCTTGTTTCATCCTATTCTTAGATAAGAATTAAAACTGTATAAAAAACGTGTAATACTAAACTGAGACTGTACATGTACGTCTATGGTTTATCGATATGTAATTATCTTCCAAAGATTATTAATTGATTATTTAAACAATTAATTAATTACACTTATTACCTATACATGAAAGTAAATAATTTAAATAATTAACTAATAATAAACTAATTAATTGAATTCGTATCTTCCAATTATTTGTCCGAATTAATTTCGTGAAACTACTAATCCCATCTATTCCTACAATATTTTAGATAGCATTGGAGTTCATTTTATCTTCCCTCGATAAATTTGGTACTATTACCAAACTACAATAGAAGTCTCGTTTCCTTCTATGTTGTAGTATGTCGGGTGTAGTTTATATATTCCTGAAGTCTACTGTATGAAGTTCCATCACGAGGCATAACAAAAAACCTTGTTGGTCAAGCAACTTAACGAGCGACCGTATAATTCACAATCTAGCAATATCTAAGTACTCGTATTCGCATTCTTCTTTTAGCTTCTATTAGCCAGTACAATTTTCTTAAGAACTTTTTTCTAGATTCATTTCACTGTCGAACTTTCCGAATTATGTCGTATCTCAATACAGTGCAAATTTTCGCAAAGTTTCATATAACACATACAATATGTTTGTTAAGTATTTCTCTCTCTCTCTGTCTCTGTCTCTGTCTCTCTCTCTGTATGTATGAAATTGATGATTTAATTTTTTTTAAATAACACGATAAAGAAACTGGGTTGTTTCAGAAAAATAACAAATAGTTTCGCGACTAGATTAATAAACTGCTGGGCATCGTACCACTTCCCGTAAATATTAATGTCTCCGTTTACTTTTTAGAACGTGCAACGCGGAAAAATTCACTGCGATTTTACTGAAATACGAGTTTCAAGCGTGCCAAGCTAATACCACCGGATATCCTATCACAGTCAAGAGTTCTTCCTGCTCAAAAGTGATCCTGTATCAATTTTTTATACTGTACAGGATACCGAGCAAAATTTCTACTTGAAAACTTCAACAATGTTTGCGTTAGACGATCCCATTAATGCATTTACCCATAAACTTTTTATACGTATAATCTCGATTATTAAACTTCAACAATGATTTGTATTTTTTACGTTCTTTATATGACTAGCACTTCTGTAAGGTTATTAAAACGACGACAGAAATATAGTAAAATATATTAGTATTCCAGAATCTCAACGTTGCAAAATTTGTTAATTCTTACTTGATTTCGTTACGAAATTATAGTAAAATAAGTAGAGAAATTCATAGTGTCAGCGTTTTAAAAAAATAATATGTAAACACACAGGAAATTCATAAAGAAAACTTGAACATCTTTATTCTTGTTCAATACTGGACATTTAAATAATTCTAAAACTTCTCATTTAAATGATGAATTTCTCTTATTGCTCCAAATGTACACTGCACATATTCAGCACGAAAATAGCTAACATCTAAAAAACTCTAATACCTGTTAATGGAATATTTAAAAAGATGCAAAGTTAATATTACTTACCTGTACTTTGAGTTATTTTCGATTTTTCCCATTGAAGAAATTCCTTAAATTTAAACAATTATTATTAATATGTTTTCTCGTTTCGATCGAATACGAAAATCTTTCTTTTACAACATTAATAGTTCTTCCACTTCCTGAAAGAAGGACGAGATCGGGATATAAAAATTCGACGACTGTATTCAAGACAGAATTAATTAGAACATCCTCGCTTTCGATCTGAATTACTTCTCAGTTTAAACTGTCGTCCTGCAAAATTTCCTCCATAATTCAGCGATTACAACTATAGAGGCCTCGAAATGAACGTTAATTAAATGTCAAGCACTGTTTGGTCATCGATGGACGGAGCAAATACGATAAACAGTAATCAGTGGTAGATTAATCTGCACGATTGGTCGGATTAAGCGACGTTTTTCACCGGCGAACCTACTAAACGCGTTCTTTTCCACGCTTGGCTATCCTCCAAAGATCGCCGCGCGTCCCTGGCCATCGGTGAACCTTAAACCACCGTTTATTTCACAAATGCCCGCGACCCGGCCAAATAAATCGGCACGGAAATCGTGTAGTCGAGGCGGACGTCGTAATAACGAACCATTATGGCGAATCTGTTTTCTATTAATGCCGAATATTTACTTAATTTGCCGTTTATTGTTGCTAGTTTCTGGTTATTTTATTATAAGTCCTCACTATAAATTCTCACTATATGTACCTTGTAATAGAACATTATATGAAACAAAATTTTCTAGAATTTTCAATAAATTGTAACATGTATGCGCATGCTGATGCTTATGGCCGACAGTGTGGATAATGAAAATTCAATCAACGATGAATATAATAATGCATCATCGAATTTGTATTAAAAATATATATTCACAAAAGCAAAAACTGTGGCAGTGATACAATTTTATACACATTAACACGTTACTTTCAATTTGTCAAAAACCTTCATGTATATCTTTCAAAACGAGACAGCTCTCGTCTAGACCAACATATCTTCGTAACGTCTAAAAATTTTTATCGTTTGCCATGGAATACGTGTGAACGATTTAATCTTCCATTAATTTGGAGCACTTAATCGACATTGTTATCGCGAGCCATCTCTAGAAAGCAATTACGTCGGTTCGCCAGACCGACGAGAATTTACAGCCGTTCGAACTTTACCATCGATTCTCGTCCAAAGGATCGAACGCACCCCGGTTAACCCGGTTAATATCGCGCGATTCACTCCAGTCACTCATCCTGCAGCTCTTGTAATTTCGTCCGTTGTAATATCAATTAAGTGTCTCGTAACTTTGTTGGATTAAACTCGCTCCCCTTCGTGCGTGATGAAGAAACCTCAATGCTCAGCGCGACGAGTGTTTAAACGATGATAATTCGAAGTGACAGACAAAAGTATTAGATTGACTCTAGTCGTTTGCCTTTCAAACATCTATACATTGTTTCTCGAAGGAACTTGAAAAATTATAACTAGGCTGCGTAAATATCTTTATGAACCTTAATTAAATACGAACCTAAATAGGAATTTCCTTTTAAGGCGATATATATTCCTTAAGAAGAATAACCATACGTAGCATAGAATATCTGATATTAAATAATGCCACGACTAGAAGAAGAAAACGATACATTTAAGTGAAATGTAGATAAGAAATTTATTTCACTCTTTAGATGTTGCAAGAAGTGTTATACGAGATTTTCTAACCACTGTATAGAACAATCGTAAGAAACATGGAACACATAATTTTAAATGATGTCAGAAGTAGAAGAGCAACACGATATTCTATTTAAATAGAATTCAGATAGAGATCTATTTCAATCTTTAGACATTATAAGGAATACTGTAATTTTTGGATATTTTATATATGTATGTTTGCATATTTGAATTTTCTATATATAAATATCTGTGATGGAGGTACAACTGCTCTTCAGTAGCATCATTACAACGAAATTGCTGCTGTGAAGAATGCTTTTCGTGTTGTTGTCGCTGATATAGTGAGGCAACTATACAGGTATGCTATTCTAGTTCTTGCCAATTATACGCTGTGTCAGAATATTTTATGGATACAAATAAGGAAAGAAGATTCTAGAAAAATATTAAACTTTATGAGGAAATTATACAAGAAACACGAAATACGAAAGCAATGCAAACGAATGAAAAATTCATTGAAAAATTCGAGAAGAAAAGAAAGTTTGTTTATTAATACATATTACATATTATATATGTGAATGAATAGAATTGCGTAAATCAAATTTTCATTGCTCGCTTAGCAAGTAATTACATTTTAAATTAAACAAGATCTACATAATCAAACGATCTTCTCGCCCTAATTGTAATTCTACTTCCCAAACTGGCTGCTATTCATGGAACACTACACGGAAGGAGTAATATATTTTCAGTGTAGAGAGGCGCGACAGCCTTGCAGTGATTTTAATTCAGTCGGTTTAGCGAAACGTTTGTAATGCAACCATGGCTGCAGCTGTGGCCTACCTGTTGAAGCGATAAAATGGAAAACGTTTGAGAGGCGATCAAACCAACCGGATTTCACGCTGCGGTATATAGCAATGCAAACCAAAAAGAATTTTTAGATTCCTCTATGAACACGTGCACGGACAAAGAGGCAAATTTTAATCAGCGCGCACCATTTGCGCGATACTTACAATAGCTGACCCAAGGTCAAAAATTGGAATCCCTTTTTCACAGCTGAAAAACTTTCCTTTCCTTTTTTCTGTACACTCGAACGAAGTGACTTTGAGTTACAATTCAGGTAGGTATTTATTGGATGTAAAAATTGCTAGATGAGACGAGACATGAAGCGATAAATTTTTGCTACAAATAAGAATGAGAAAAGAAATTGAGGATTTGGGAAAGAATTATTTATTTGAAGAATTAGAATAAGGAAAATATTTTGAAAAGTAGGTAAGAAATATTTAATAGAGAATTAATGGAGATAGGATTTTTAAAGAATTAAGGAGGAAATATTTATGGAAGAAGAGAATAAAGGATTAATCCCTTGAGAAAATCGATGATAAAGAATACAGAATAGAATTAAAGGAGAAATAATTACAAATGCAAATATTTGTTGTCATAAATATACCTCAGAAAGAAGTTTAATGTTTAGAAATAATTATCCTCCTTTATTTTAGTCAAGAACATGAAAAAATGTAAGAATAAGCACATCTTTAAAACGCTGAACTAATTATTAATTTAAATGTTGGATTAATTATTCATTTGAATTACACAAGATTCATTATTATCACAAAAATGGATAAAATGTCTTACTTTTGGAGAAGATAAATAAAATTTTCCATTATATCCTTGTCGAAAGAAAAATCTCGATAAAAATCTTCCCGATATAATAAAATTCGTATCTCTAGGCACAGCGATTATAGTCATGATAAGATCAGAGATTTAATGCATTACTGTTTTAATTTCAATATTGAAAAAGATTTTTATGAGATATTATTATGGTAGAACACGAAATAATACATATTTTCGGCTAGTTGTTTCTTTCTCAATCAATCAGTTTTCAGTTTCTTGTGTAAAAGTTATAAAGGCTAACGCGACATAAAATAAACAAATAATAATAACAAAATTTATTCGAATACATATTCAATAAATTATTTGTTATATCAAGATATCAGGAAATTTTTCTTCTGTTTTCTTTCTCATGATACTACATAATATAGACATTTCTAGATATAGTTTATCTATCATTTATCTTTGTTACATCTAAATCTACGATTTAAAAATATTTCCATCTATTTATAGCAAATCAATCCATTACATGATCAGCCTGTAATATTGAAGAACTTCAATCTTAACTAATTCTAATCGATTTATTAATGAACAATCATGACCAAATAAAATTAGAAATAGACACATTCATATTAAACAAATATTCCATAGAAGAAATTTCTCAAGACAAAGAAATGCGAAAATGAATTACTATTATTGCGTCTTATACGGTTCCAAAATAATAAAAATGCCAAAAAGATTGTACGAAAAATACGATAAATTGGAAAGATTACAATGTTGAATTTAGAACATGTTACCATTATATTCCCATTAAATATATTACTTCAAAATATATCATATATGTATGATTTTTCAAATTTTATTGTTTACGCAAAAAATTGACATTATTACAAAACTTAATTAAAAGGTCTGTTTAAACCTAGATCTGTAATATAGGAAAAAGTCGCTGAAAAAGAATGTGCCATTAATTTAAAAAAACACAAAGGAATGACACTCACCTTTTTTAGAAATTAAAAGTTTCCCATGAATAATTATACTTGTCGGCGAAAATAATAGCTTTTATTATCTTTGATTAATGACTGAAAATGACTATGGCATGCCCATTAATCTAATTTCAGTATTAAAACATCAAGTGCTGATAAATAAATCCCTAGAATATCGTCCTTCTCGTCGAGTTTTCAGTATCCGATACTTAATTAACTCTGTCTTGGTTGTAACCGCGATCAATACCGCGTTAGATTCAACAATTACTTCAACCCTACTGAATCAACTCCCAGACACTCTATCGTTTACCCTAATACATTGAAATGTAATACTCGCGGGATCGATCAACGCATGTATAATACTGTATATACATACGTCGATGATCGTGGGACCTCGAGAACATGCAGACATCCGGATAGAACGAGCTCGATCGACTGTTATCGAGACACTGCACTCCTCCGGCAGCATGGAGAACGAAACAAAGCAACGCTTCGTGCAACCATAAATTCCAGTTAACCAGACTCTCTGGCCTGTTCCGTTGTGAGATCAAGTGCAAGAAAGGGAAACATCGATGCCCCTCGAAGACACCTAGTTCTCCCCTACATCGGTCGCAAAGGATCGACCTTGCGCTCCTCCTTCATAGAGATCAAACACCGACATCAAAGAGCGACTCGTGATCGCGAAAGCTGACCATTCTCAAAGGAAAAGGCAGACCGTTCAGCCCTTGCGCTCGACGAATAAATCAAAATTCACTCGCCATGAGGACTTGGTACGTGGAGGACTTTCTTACAGTTTAAACGCGGATTGACATCTCCGCTCGCGATACGACGCTCGGTTAGGTACAACATTATTTAACTCCTTCAAGTAGATGAAACTCTTTTAAGCAAAAGCCAAGGAACGTTTTATCTTAATGGCATTAAAGAGAGCTGATAATTCTAGCTTTTTTTTATGATTTGTATGTTGCGTCTTTATCAATTAACCCAGCTGTTGTTCCCGAATTTTTTATATTCCGATTTTGTTTCAGTTTCAATCGAAAGAGAAAATAATATTTTAAGCAGGAATTCACGTATATATCAACAATGATGTTTTCTTCAAATATAAATTTTTTAGCAAATTCAAATTCGATTGAAAATGGCCCGAAATGATCCTGGGGACGCGGAAGAGATATAATCATGAAATAGAAATGAGAAAAGAATTGCATTGCAGATCTTGGGGGAGTTAAGAGTTTCCGATTATTTAGGCTGTTTGTGCATTATTCATTGATTTCCCTTGTTCTTACCGAAACTTCAGAATATTGAAGAAATTGATGCGTCTTGAACATCATCAACTGGAAATGTCATGTTTCTTGTAGAAGATCATCAACTTTAACAGTACGTTTAAAATTTTAAATATATCTAATATTCCTATTTAATAGCTTTAATCGTAAATATGGAATTGCACGCAATTGAGTAATCAGAGTTTGTAATAACGAACGAATGCAAAAAACTTGAATAGTGATAAAATCTACACGCAACTAATTTTCCACACTTTCTCTTGAACAACTTTAAAATAAAAACCCGTGAGTGCGGCTAAAAGCTGTTTGTAATAACGAACGAGTGTACAAGCCTGAATAATTCAAAATCTACACACAACTAATTTTTGACGTTTTCTTACGAACAACTTTCAAACAACCAACCTGTGAGAGCGGCTGAGCTACCGCTCGATCGTCACCAATCTTCGTCGACGGCTCCGTGGTTCTCGCCAATGATTAGCAAATAACAAAATCTAGGATCGAGCACTGTATTATCTGTGCGAAACACCGGCTCGTGATCCTGTCACAGGCCAAAGTCCTGTCCTCGCATTAATGTCAAGAGGTTGAATCTTCAACGCGGATAATTCTCGTGGGACTCTGATGACGACGTTTGGTCGCCTCGTGGTGAACATGATCCAGCCGCGGATAGAAATTCCCGTTGGGATGGTAGTGATTTGAATTCATAGTGCGTCTAACGCGGGATGTGCGACGCCAAACGATAACTCGTGCATAGATTGCGTTTCAGAGTTTCAAGATTCTATCGTTGAATCTCTCTTATGTCGACTAACGTCTTTTAAAACAGTATAAGTACCCGTTTCTCTGGAGTTTCATTTATTTGTCGACTCGCTTCAAAAAATTTGTTATGTCTCCTTTGCTGTCATAAAGGTATTTGGATATTCATTTGCTCCAAATTTTAACATTGCTCAATCAATTTTGCCTTATTGGTCGCATTTGGAAATTCAGCATCCTATTAAAAATTTTCATTTCATAGTTTCAGTCGGTCAGACAACTCGAGTCTCTTAGACGATCCTGACATATCTACGAAACAACAAAACATTCACTGACGCAAAGAAATATATAATGAACGTTCCTGTTTCTCGAATCTTGTCCAGGGAGTAATAAAAAGACTTTGGACCGCTGGTTCACTTTATCAGTTCCTTCTTATCGTCCAATCTGGCGTTCAATAGCGACAAAGATACTCTTTGATACAGTTTCGAGGTGTGACAAGGATTTTAAATTTCTAGTTAGTTAGTTGAGCAATAAGAATCTCGATCGAGCAAGTTGATTCGTGGGATCCAATTATCGTGACCTCACGATAATTTCCTTCTTTCGATCAAGCCTTCGAGTTGCTGCAGACGTTTCTAGACCTTTCGCGAGCGTGTCTTTAAGCGATTGCTCTTCCGACCGATCGACCGATACAGCTTATTATAGCTTTGTTCGTTAAGCCCAATCGTCTTTGCAATTATTTTCTTCGAACTTCTTTCACGCTCGCTGGAACGAACAATTTGTTAGAAGAAACGTCGAACAGTCATTACGACGTGCTTCGAGTGACTCGGTTAAGTGACTCTTAGTATTTCCGGCTGTTCTCAGATACATCAGAGGTATTCGTGTTGAAGTTAGCAGAAGCGAATGGAATTAACGGGTACAAAGACCGACTAAATCCTGCGAGTCCTTTCGTATTGTGTCTCCGCGTATGTGGATGCTGTTGCCAAATGGAGCATCTGTAAACGCTTCTATTAAATTTCGTGTAGCGTCCCGCGTTGCTTCGCATATGAAGGTCGGTGATAATTCGTTTAACACCATTTTCGCTCCTGATGTAACGTATGCTTTTGAATTATTTTTCCGTATTCGTGGTTGATGGGTTCAATGGGAAAAGGTGTACTATTCACGTTTTAATTATTCCTTTAAATTCCCATGCGTGTAATGTAGGTTTCGTTACAGAATTAATAATTCGTATGCTAAATTTCTCAATTTTTCAAGCTTTATGTAAATTTTCCTTATAGGAGCTTGTCCGATTTTCTCATTTAAAAGTTTTGTTATTATACATCTCAATTCTCATATCAGTCATTGTTTTCATATGAACGTTGATTTTAACGATAGGTATTTACTAAGAACTGTATTATTTCCATTAGAAGGATAGATGCAGATATTTAATGAGAGATACTGTTTCCCTTTAGAAATACGTGTTTCTTTAAAATTAATATATATCTACTTTCAATAGAAACTTAACGAATACCGTGAAACTGAGCGGAACTCCAATGTTTGCGTACAGTTCCACGACTCTTTCGACAGTCACTTTTGTTTCTCTTCAAGCGCACGACTTTCGTACTCCACGACTTGCATATTTCGTTATGGAATTCAGTTCCATTTGAAATCTCGCGTTAATATTGCAAAATATATTCAAAAGTTTCCACATAATTTTCCGTAGAATTAATCCACGATTATTTAGTTTCGAGTCGTTATAAAATTTCCCGGGGAAAATTATTACAGAAATATTAAACTTCTATATACGATCCTCGAAAAGTTTGCACACAATATTTAACGCAGTATACACGTCATTGTATAGATATTTTCCAAAGTTCGATACTCATTTAGAACTCCGAACGAACTCTATCAACACTGTTACACTTTTTCACTGATTCCTCCTTCGAAACTCTCGTTTCATACACAAAGGACCGCTATCAAAAGCACCTGATCTGCAGGTCACGGGTCGAAACACTTCCTTCGCCTTTTCAGCCTCGAGAGAACTTCACCACCGAACTATACCACTATTCTCTGGAAATCAGTCACGTGTCTTGGCTCCCAATTACCGTCCTCTTGAACCCTGCCATAGAATTCCGCCTTTCAAAGTGTGCTCGTAGAATTCCATCCTCATCCCGTTGAGATGCACGTAAGCCAGGAGAGATTCCTCTTGATTGGAAAATGTAAACGCCCCCTCAGACCACACTCGCAACACCAAAGAACTTGACTGACTAAACACAATGCTTGTAAACAAGCTCTCTGATACAAACTACCCTTATAAAACGGAGACACGGATTGAGAACGAAGAAGATGACAAAATCGATTAGAGGTCATTGATCGCTCGTCTTTTTTCAATTTCTACCACTTTTTTTTACGCGAATGATTTCTATTTACGATAGCACGATACGCGGCATCGAAATTAAACTAGCAATACAGGACAGTATTGCAACACGATCGTAAAAGCACGATTTGCAGGCTAAGTCACGTGGAGGACAGACTAGTTGGTCCCAATGTTCGAAACGCATCGATTGTCCGCGACGTCGTCGACGGTAACGGCGGCAGGACGGCTGTAAGTGGAGGCAAGAAGTCGTTGTAGGCGACGCCAGCACTTTTGGACCACGCAGACACGACGGCGAAGGCCAGACTGCACCACCCTGCCGCTCTCTCGGAATCGATACGTCAATCGTCCCTCCGGTCGGGACGAGAAAAGCACCGACACACAGGGCAAAGAGATGAAGGGAGACACGGGGACGAGATGAGTACAGACAGAGGGTAGAAGAAAGAAGAAGAGGGGACAAAGCTCGTGATACACATTAAAGCTCGGCCAGTCGCCATTCCCGTTGCCACGGTCCGGTTTTAGCCGCGGGAATTCATTGTCAGTCGCGGATAATTTCTAGAGATCTATCATTCGGAAATTAGAAATCATCGCGTTCTTTCGTTTCAGTTTTCGTTTTTTATCTTTCTTTGGTTATAGCGTAGCTCTGCTAGTTGTGAATGAACGTATCGTCTTCTATCTTTTTCTTTAGTTCGATACTCCTTTTTGCTTTAACTTGAGTGAAGTTGGTGATTGATTGGTCTGTTTGTGAAAGATCTTGAAATTGGTGTATCTCGGTGGCTGTACGCTTGAGGTATTTAATCTAACGTTCCTTTTTGCTTCAGCTGGAAAGAAATGGCTTTTTCTTATGTTCTCCGCGACAGATTTTAAATTTCGTTGTATTTTGACGACTGGAATGATCTTGCTGTTTGTTCTTGCGCTTGGATGAAGTAACATTTAATGGGTTTCTTTATAACGTATTTTAAAATTGCTGTATATTGGTTGTTGTTTAGCTTTCTCTTTTGATACGCCGCTTCTTTTTGTTTTAACTCGAAAAGGATAACTTTTATTTATCTTCCTCGTGACAAATTATACATTTGTTGTATCTTGACAATACAATAGTTCGAAGTCGTAAGATTCTGCCTGACTCACAAAGAATCTCCTGAAAGTCACAGTCCGAGTAGTCCAAAATTGTATGACCGTCCACAGTCCACTTTGAGAATCCTAGAAATCAAACTTCAAAGCTGTCGCATCACAGAATCTGTGACATCATTCTAAGATCTCTAGACCGTGATGGTTTCCACGAAACTTCAAAATTCTGATTTGTCTCCCATTCAAAATACGTGTTCTATTTTAAAATAAAAAGTATCAGGAAGTAAGCCGAAAACAACTTCAAAATGTTACAAAGATTTAATAGAATAAAGCGGTATTAATTTTTAACTGAAGAGAACAAAGAATATCTATATTCTTGCTCTATCTAATCTTACGTGTCTAAACAATTCTTTGTCAGTATTCTCAACTTAGACAGTCCCTGATGTCTCACTTGATCTCTATTCTGTACCCTTTATTCGAAACCTGAGAAAGTCCAGAGTGATTCTCTGGTCCCTGTGATGGTATATGTCTACTTGTTCAACTCTGCACTTGTCTCTGTCAGTTTCATGGAGTACCATTTCAAAGTTCTAAAGTGTTCCGAAATCTATTAAAGCCAATTTGAATCACGTGTTAATTATTGATCAATAAATAAACGTAGAAATGAGAGTTACAGATAAGTTGAAGTATCCAAACACTTAAGAACGGTAGTATATATCTAATTATAATTTTGTCTAATTACAGACTATAATTAGATTCTAATCTGTATTTACAGAGAAAATATAATAATAAAATAATAAATATATTTATATTTATATTATCAATTTTATTTCTAAATACAAGTTATAATTACATTTTAGTCTGTAATGTATTATTATATTATATTATAGTATAATCTAATTACAGTCTGTACTATAATAAAAATCTCTACATACAGTTTATCGTTATTATTATTATTCAAAAGTTCCATACATTACTTATTTCGAGTAAAATTTTCATGTTGCATCTCGTGGATAATTACTGAATCCACGATATTCATTATTTGCCTCCAAAATTTAACTGGCTGGCCTAAGTCGATGATGGGATAAAAAGACCAACATGGAAAGTAGTGAAGAGGAAAAGGACCCTAGTCACACAGCAGCGTTCATTAAAACTTTAGCTTCGAAGCTTTGGGACGCAATAGAAGGCAAACAAAAGCAAGTTTCGACAACGAATACACGAGCGGTTGCAATTGCCACGGTAATTAAAACGAGGAGGAACATGGTTGTCACTGCGCGATTCTTTGCTCTCTGTTAATTGGTTCAAAAAGCCGATCTTGTGTTTCGTATTATTCGGAAGATCCTTTTAGCAGGATATAAATTGATTTTAAATAATAACATCTTGACATTACCTTTGAGATTTACTTTTATACGTAATACTCTTCTTACTCTTCTTTGATTTCTTTTAATACTTAATTCGTATTCAAATGATGTTATTACGTCTTCGCGTTTTATCTTTTACTTTTATCTTTTTTTTCCTTTTTCCTAAAACGTTCATTGCTTCGTGCCTGTATCGTTATGGAATCATTGTTAATTTATAATCATTATTCGTAATTAATCTGTACATTTTGGTCAAATTCAAGTACTGTTACTACTAATCGATCAAAATGTCCGAATAACTACGAATGTATTTGTCGATTGAAAAGAAATACAATATAAATCTTACTATTAAAATTTCTCTCAAAGTTTAGTATGCTGCTGATAAATTTTCTCTTTTCCTTGCTAAAAATATATGCATTAAGTAAATAGAATTATTGCTTGAACATTTCTTGCACTAATAAAGAAGGAAAGAAATATAGTTTTCAGAATTTTGCTGTTAACTTTTCTTTCAAAGTGCATTTACAGTGATAATTTCACATTCTTTATCGCTAATGAATTGCTAATAAATACATTAAATATCATTTTGTGAAACAGTACAGCAACAGTGAATATGTTATAGCATATAATTTAACAGTACTTGTTTTAAGCGTATTATCCATGAAAGAAGATTTCGAGTGCGTATACATATGAGCAGGATAGAGATAATTTCTAAACAAAGGCCGAAGCAAAAAGGTATTACATACATATATTTCAGAAGGCTTAATCTCGTCGCGTCTTTATTGGTACAAAACACGGCCACGTATTGTCTGGTGTTTACGATCACGGTTGGCGGAGCTGGAACAAGAGCAACTCTAAGACGATCTCGTATAAATATCCCATTTTTAATAGAAAGAGGGTTAGTCGAAGCAGAAAATCGATAATGCGTGTACCACGTATTGTGCGTGGAAACCGTTCGATACACCTGTGTTTCTCAAAACGAACGCGTTGAAACGAGCGAAGAAATCTTGTCATCGATTTTGGTTAAGCAAAAACATATCCATTTCCTTTCCCGATAATGGGACTTTGTTACCACGAGAAAGAAAACACGTAAAAGTGCAGTGCTCGTACGATACGTGAACAGAAAGAAATGGGTTAAAAAAAGGTAGCGATGTACGAGACATGAACAATAATCAGGAAATGAAAGTCAAAAAGTCAGATGAGCGTACTAGAAGAAATATGAAAAAGAAAAAGATATAACTAACAAAAAATATCGATTAATGAACTAGATATTAATAAATGGAGATAAAACGTTCTGTAAAACGAATTTGGTGTATGGGATATTTTATGTTTTTCTTTATTAATCATTTTATCTACTGGAAAAAATTTAATTTGTTCTGATAAAATGATATAACAGAACAGTGGAGTACTACGTAAAAGTTTAAAATCTTAAAATTTGGAAGTTTTAAAAAAAAGAAATGAACAAATATTGGAAACACGTAAGGAAGAGGCGTAATAGACTTAAACAGTTTTCTTTTAATCATACAAGTATGCGGTTCTGGACAGGACTGTTAATGGAAGAGAGTCGATGAAAAAGCCACTTAATTTCCCGTGTCTCTTCCGAACGTACATACACTCTCATCCATAAGTACTACATTTAAAATAAGGATAAATTAATATTATAATTACAGAGCCATTAGGTACAGCTAATAAATTAGAATTAGGTACAGCTAAGTAGATCTATTATTAATGATTTTAAGAAAAGAAAAATTTCCTATATTTATTTGAAACAATAATAATAATCGATACAAAGCATATGATATTTAAAATCAAACTCATCACATTCTTTGCCTTAAGCTTTTCCTTAATTATATAAACTTCCTGAATTTTTATAAAATTACCATTTGCATACGCATTAATAACTATTTTGTTGGAAATTTACAAGCGATCGGTGACTTATGAACTGGAACGTACATACATACATATGTGCCTTTCAAACGGATGAACGCGTCCCCACTTTGCACGCACCACTGTCATCGATGATCTCGATGACTATTTCAAAGACACTCGACGCATAAAGCCGCGCGTGTATGTGCACGCATACCTGTGGCTCCTTATTGAACCATGCATCGATTAAGCCCGCCCTGTGCGGAAGCACCAACTATTTCCGATAATTTTGATCATACGGAAACGAACATTCTCTTCGTTTCAGCTTTTTCGCTGAAAACAGCATTAATTAGATGGGGTAATTGCGGATGACCGACTCTCGCGGAAGTGACTAAGTACTTTGCGGGATTGAGCGAAAAACGAGATTCGAGAATATTAAAACTAATTTATTTGGCAGAGGAAGAGAAAATACGTATAACGGATATAAAGTGGTGTTTTTTTTATAAAAGTAGGAAGTACCTACAGATTGATGTTTGAGATTTTGTTGAAATAAGTCGAGAAATAAGAAGAAAGGTAATAGTTGCGCGTGCGTAATTGCAAACAGCTATATTTCTAAAAATGAAAGATGTTTTATTTTCGTAAATTAAAATAAGAAGTCGAGAGTCATTGAAGCGTTATCAACAGAAATTAACTGGAATGTTTTAATAAACTATAATGGGATACTATAGACATTTGAAATAAAATCGATAGAGAATGATCGATCTTGAGAGTTGGAAATTCATCCTAAGAAATATTTAGGCTTATCGGTATATATAATTTATTATTTGCATATGTAATTTATATTTTTACTTTATTGGGGTATATATAATTTAACATTTGGATTTTTCATAAGCGAATTTGATATTCATTCAGTAGAATGAAAAAAAGTATATATATAACAAAGTAATGAAAATACTTGTTATAAAGTTCTACTGTTAATAACTAAGATGTTAAGGAACATGTAAGAAATTGAAAGAGAGGAAAATACACGTTTTTCATGTAAAGAAGGAAGACATGTGGAAAAGCATGAAATATTCCAATGTCGCCTCCACGCGAAGGAGGTGATATAGAAATATAGAGACATGCAGAAAAATGATACGGTTTAGACTCAAAGAAATATGAAGTATGGAAAGCTGCAGAAAACTGGTTGACAGTAGAAAAATATGTAAGAAACTGAAATATCTCGAATGGTTTCAGACATTTCTATACTTTTCGCGAAACATAAAATTCGTCTTACTCGGATTTTTCAAAAATATCTACGGAAACAAATCTTTAGCATTGGATGTCTTAATATTTCTGCAACATTACGATAACATTCTCTTCAAAATTTTAATTATTTCTTGTAAACTCATAATCCCAAAAATCATAAACTCTACTTAACAATAATTAATTTCATGTAGAATCAAAACGATAATATTTAAGATGCTTGTGAACGCAGTTTCAAATTTCATTAATTTTATAATTAATGTTATAAAATAGAGTATGTTCAGCGTTTGCACTTTTATTAATCATTAGAATAATTAGAATATTCTATTCCCCAATTGTCACAAATTTACGCTTAGAAATTTCAAACTTCGTTATACATCACGACTTACTTTTAATTTAACGTTAAATTCCCAGACCACCAATTTTTCGCAATTGAACTACAGTATCTTATGCATTATATATAATTCAATAATTCTGAACCTAATTAGTCACCGCGAAAATGCCAAACAAAAACGAACATGAAAGAAGATCATCAATATTTCAAGCTTCCATCGAAGGATGTTTAACAGACTTATACTTGACTGTAATTACTTTTCAATTACTACAGAAATTCATGAAATATTCGACCTTTGGGCTACGTTCTAATTATTATACGAGCCAGTAGCCCATTAATAGGTTCGTTAAAATTGCAAAAGAGCAATGTCTTGACACGCGACTTCTACACAAAGATACGCGTTCGGATAATAGCCGAGCAAGGGTGGAAGAAATTCCACTTCGGAAATTACCACGTCTCGTAAGACGTTCCCGATATCTCTGATAATTATCGAACCTCTAGAGACGGTAGCGACAACGTCTATCGCAAGAGATCGCGCGAACACAATGCGAAGAAAGACCCGACACGCGATACCTACCCGTTCTTAGGTTCGTAAGGTACACGCTCAAAGAATATAACGAGAATGGATCGAGAAGTTTCCTATTGAGATTCACGGAGAAGGTACTTCTGCTCGTTCCAGAAAAGTATGAATCCATTCAATGACGGTATCGTTTGCAAACCCCACGATTTCACTTTGATCACGAAACACAGAAAGCGTACCCAGTATAAAGAAATTGTGCGATGTGGTTTGACAGCGAATATTTATGTACGTTAAAATAAAAATATATAAGGAATATATGATAGTTATGCATGTAAAATATGCAAATGTGCAGAAAAGATATATAAAATACGCCAATCATATGTTTAATGTCAACCATACGTCAATCATAAGTTTTGGTTAAAATTTGGAGTGTTTAATTAAATAATGTAACTTCGCTAAACTGAGGGCTTTGTTTTGATCACAGAACGCTGACTGTAAAGAAATTCAGAAATGTGGTTTATGTATGTTTGAGAATTTTAATTATTTACGATTTTATTTAATGTAGTCTGCAAATATTTATGTACGTTAAAATAAAAATATGCAATAAGTGGATAAGCAAGAAACATATACTACTTATGTATGTAAAATATGCAAATGTACACGAGAAGTATACAGTATAGAAGTATGCCGGCGAATAACATACACGTGCGGGCATAAGGGGATTCTTTACGAAAAAGTAAGAAGAAAATGTAGAATAAAACTTTTTCCTTTTATGTTTCGTTTTCAAGAAAATCGAGTTTAATACTTTTATAGTTGAATTTGGCTAATTACCAATTAGCTATGTGTAAACAATCAATAGAAGATTATTCTATATGCGAAAATCAGTAACAAATGTCGAATAAAACTTTTCCGTTATTTTATAAGCATTATATGAAAAGGTTTTATTCTATATGTATTTTCATCTTATCTTATCATAAGAAATCATCTCATGTTCCGCTCATTACATATTATTCACCGCATCCTGTATGATATGCGTCAAACATACGATTGGTGTTGATTTTGGCCGAAATTTATAGTATCTGATTTTGGGAAAATGGTAATAACGTTTAACTTTACTTTAAACTAACTTTAGAATTTCCCTTGAACTGCAAAACACTGAGCATAAAGAAGTTAAGAATGTACATTACGCGTATTTGAGAATTTCTACCATTTACGGTTTTGTTTAAATTTATGTTATATTGGCAGATCGCGAATATTTCGAAGAGTTAAAATAAAAATATGCAAAAAGCATATAATACTTATGCACGTAGTATGGAAATGAATAATATATAAAATACATCAGCCATATGTTTGGTATAAATTTAGAACGTTTAATTTTGCAAAAATAGTGATAATGTAACGTTTCTTTTGTTTCTTTCTAAATTTATCTTTTTTATTTATTAAAAATGTTATTAACTGTTATTAAGTTTTCGAATGACTAAATCATTCCTATAGGATATCATAGCGCATTTTCTTACTCAAAGCAATCTTTGAACCTCTGCCTTTAAAAATTCTTTTTACTTTTTATATAAAATTATTAAAAGCCATTCCTATTACTACCGAATAATATCGTACGATTTGAAAAAATATATTCACGAATTCTAAGCAAATGTCACACTTTCCCTTTGACATTAAGCTCGGTATAATTCGTACAAGCTCGAACAGATTCTCTCTTAATTTTCTTTCTTAATATTTTGCTCCTTGTCTATCGGTTTTATCGTTCCTCATTTCCGAAACTCACAAATATACTTAATATCAATGATTTTGCAATAAGAAAAACACGTATGTAATATCTTAAATAATGATAATGACGATACTTACAAAAGAATTTTATCGAACATGTTTAATTCCTTTATCTATAATTATTTGATAATATTTTATTATTTTTTAATATCTTATACTAAAAGACGATTAAAAATTTCCGAAATAAAATGGGAACATTGCTTCAAGCGACACCCTAGTATAAATACTCTCTCTTGCTCGATCTTCAATCACTCGTCATTCGCGCCCGCGATAAATGAATTCTCTCATCCCTGTAATATTAACCACATTTCCTGAAATATTTAATTACCACGTTCTGCCTCGCTCTGCCATATAAATTTCGAACGCTTATCGCGTCGTTCGAACCACCCTCTCTCCGACTTTCCGCCCCTCGACAACTCGAGTAAAATCGGCAGATGTGGGTCATGGGTGCAGGTAACGAACCAAAGCAATGGCGTGGTCGCTCGACAAAGGGACGATTCGCATAAAATAACGGAAAGCAGCAATAGTGTCTGCTGGGAACGAGCGGATATTCATTTGTGATTTAACGTCATCCGCGTTATTCGGCCAGTCGCCTGTCCGTCGTTTCGCCATTTTGTATCGAGTGCGAACGAGTAGGCACGCTCGCTCGACTCGCGACCCTCATACCGATTGACGTGACGATTACTGGTAATAAAGTTTCTGCTACTATGGAGGCAGTCCTTAATACGGCTACATGAGGCAACGAGATAGAAGTGGCCCCGTCGACGACAAAACTGTCCACCCCACCTGATATTTCTTCCGCTTCGACCGGAGATCTCCGCTGATTTATATACACAATATAGTATTTCTTCTCCGTCTCGTTTGGAGGAATGGAGGAACGGAAGAAGAGAGTTTAAAAATCGTATCCATTGTACACGGTATTTCACACAGTTGGAAAAAGTTACGATCTTCGTTCTGCAAAAATTCCTCGAATTGTTATTGCCTAATCTCGCCGTTACATCAACAAACGAGTTTTGAGGAAGGGAGGATTTATGGAAAAACCGGATTGGAAACTTGATGTTTTTAGAAAAAGTGAATTCTCGCAACTGGGCAAAATTGTAACTTTCGTCCTACATTCCTTGAATTTGTACATTCCAATTCGGTTCTTGTTTCAACAAAGATATTTTGCAAAGAGCAAATTTATAGAACAATTAGACTGAAAACTCAATACTTTTAGGGAAATTGACTTCTCACGACTGAGTGAGAGAAGATAAAATCATAGAAAATTTTAACCGAAAGCGATAGTTTTAGAGAAAGTGAGTTCACAGAAAAATTTGTCTTAAAGCCTCGTGTTTTTAGGAAAGCCTTAACATTAAATTTAAATGAAAAGTCATGTGTATGAAGGATAATTCCTCTCAAATTCTATAACAATGAGGAAATACGACTGGGTCAAAAGCGTTTCAAAGGTCGTGGCACGATTAAAACGATTCGATATAGACAAAAAGGTCAGAGGACAGAATTAAATGGTATTGCGGGATATATATCCCGCATTAATGCGGTTGCGCGTTCTTTAAATGCAACTACTTGTACTATATCGTTCATGCATAAATCGATTCTCTGGTTCTAATTGCTTTAAACACTTGCATATAGCTCTACCCTATTGTGTGAAAAAGCCTGTATAGTGAAATGAATAATTTGAGAAGATTTATGGAAAGTTTGTAACAATATTTGACTTGTAGAGAGAAATCAATCGTTCCTGTTAATGGTTTTTGTTGTAAGTGGAGAGGAGAAACAGAAACTGGGATGCGTATAGGGGAGACGAGACTAGTTTTTGTTTCTGACGGGGTATTCACTCGTGCTACGTCAGGCAAGTTTGTGGAGATTTATTTTTGGGATCGTTTGTTGGAAAATAGACGGTGAATTGTGTGAAGGAAATGAAGGCGTTGTAGAAGTTCTTGCGTTTCATGTGATATACAGTGAAGTTGAATAATCATTTAACATATAAAAACTAATACAGTAAATGAAAAAAGTTATGGAATAAAAAAACAATTATGTTAATCTCTAAAGGGGATTAATTATATTAATCCCTATCCTTGAAGATATATACCGACTTTTTATAACTACAATTTTTCAAACGATTGATAAATTCAAAATCATTTATTGCTTGATAAGAGAAATATGCAAATTATTCATTTTAATAGGTTACATACGGAAATCTCATCAACGATTCATATCCTACGATTCAAATTGTTTATGATAATAGTTCATGATAGAAATCATATAGATTATTATAATAATAATAGTTATGATACAAATATCGCTTTAAATAGTTCGAATGTCATTGATAAAATATTTGTATCCAATGCTCTGAGATAAATAGAGAGACGAATGAAATTAAACATTTTTTGATCGGACGACATTGATTCGATTTGTATAGATTGGTCGCGACTATGCGGATTCGTTTCTATAAAAGCAAATCACGTTCTGTCAACAAAATAAAAAATGTTGACGCCCGGTAGAAGAGATGTTTTTCACGCTTCCTTCGAAATTCCGTTAAAATTTGATGAATTCGTGTTTCGTGTTTCTCTCTTGACGGCGATAGAAAGGTCCGATGACGAACGACTCGTGAAAAATCTTTTGTGCGGGAAATCGCTTGTAACTGGAACCGAAAGATCCACGGTACTGTTACAGTCAAAATAACGAATCGTGCAAACTTTCCAACCATGTACATCGAACTATGAGAGAAATAGTTCAATCGTTTTAATTGCGCTTGTTCAACTGATTTTTATAGTTTCTCAAAACATAAAAGAGTGTACTATTTTTTTAAATAATTACGATCGTTCATATTTATTAAAGGTATCTGTTAAAGTTTGTAAAACAAAATTTTTCACGTAATCTATTACTACGTATATTCAACTTATCTTTTAATAAGTTAATTATCTTTAATATATTCTGTCATACATTTAAGAAACAAAATCATGCGTACACACATGATAATTTAGTAGGATATAAATATTTGATATTTAACAGAATTATATTCTTGACTAAGTATGCATGTCGCAAATCCGAGGATCATTGTCGGATAAAACGAGACAATCGATGTGCGGCCTGTTTGAAAGCTGACTCATTCGGTCAACGAGTAAAGTGCAGTGTAAGTAGAATAGGAGCGTTTCTCGTCAGCCACGGTCTGACGATTACTCCGCACTTGACCGCCTAATTGCATCTTCACTATTCTTTAATGGCCTCGTAATTTCTCTAATTCTCCGAAGTTCTTCGAGCGCGAAAATGTTCAAATTATTTATTGCAAACGTGTATAAACATCGCAAACAGTATGTTTAGGTTAATAAAGTTGTAACAAAATACGTGAATTTTTACACTTCTTGACATATGTATGTATATTGCAATGAATTTATTATGAACTGGAATATTTATTCCCCTCATTGTTTAATTAAAATGTCTACTATCTGTGAAAAAATCTATTATTTTTCATTTCATGCGTGTTTCTATTTTGTTTTCTACTGCTTTCTAGTTAAGTTTCTTTTATCGCTTATTCTTCCTTTCATTTCATCTTAATCTCTTTATCTATTGGTTTCTACAGTGTAGTAAAAATAATTTCAGTTTCCAAATTAATCAAAAGAATGTTAATTAAAATAATTAATGACTGAGATGTTACAGTTTAAATATACAAATCAAGATTTCGTAGTTTAGCATAATTTTATGAATTCCAACTTGGAAAGTGCAAATTCTGTATTCGTATAACGAAAATAACAATGAAACGAAATTTATACTTCCTACGGAATGTTTAAAAGTAACTAAACACAAAATATGCAACATGTCTACATAAGTAGTATTACTTTAGTAGTAGTATTTTATAACAGAATATAGCTATATTGTATTTGAATAGAAATCTAAATTTAAGAAATTCCAAATTAAAAATTCGTATCAAAGAGTTAAAAGATTTCCTATAAACGAAGAGATATCAGTAGAAATTTCCTACGCAGAACCTCGCAGTCTAAGCAGAATATTGATAAATTGATTACCGGATGGGCCATCAAATCCTTCATCAAATTAAAACCATTAGCTATATAAAATTCGAAGATCTAATCAGAATACGAAAGATTTTATGATTCGGAGAACGTCTCTCTATTCAGAATAACGACTGATGTAACGTATACTGACACGAGCACCAGATTCGGCCGTTTCTCGGGAGTAATGGATTCCAGGATTTACGAGCCGGCATTCTCCAAAATTACTGGCGTGTACAACGACCCTATGCAGCATATTCACACGCCTCGTTGAGGATTTTGCAAGATGTATGGAAAATTGAGAGAACTGTATGATAATTTCTATTGATTAAAATGTCTATTATGACTAAATTGATAAAATATCTTATGCGCAGAAAAATATTTCATATTATATTATATGACTAATAAATCATACTAATGAGATGTACTTGTGCAAAGGACCTCAATTTTCAACAAGTTTATTTCAAAAATATAGTGAAGTCGCACTGCAGTCGAGAACTTCTAGTTGTCAGAATACATAATTACAAGAAGAGGACTCTGAAAGTTACCTTAAAGTAAAATGTATTTGACTTTGTTGGTACTGCAAACGGTACAATAAAAGTCTAGCACAGAAGTTAACTAAATCTTTTTGTAGCTAAATTGTCATATAAGTAAATGAATAGTTAAGTAATAAATGAAGCTACATGAATAATTATTCTCTTACTCTCATATTTAAGTAAACTAAGAATAAATTGTTATTTCATAATGTTCATGGCTTATTTCTTGCAACAAGGTTTGAAAGAAAAATTCTACGTTAAAATTCCAACAAACCACAAAAGGACGAACAGTCTGGTATAGTCTTGGTACTGTTAATCGGAAACTTATTGAATGAACGTACATCGAGAAGACACTATTATATATATATCTATTACACTCAAAGTACTGCCTCAGGAATTCAATTCGATTGACGCTTTCAGGTAACTTCGAGAAAGGCACATAAATCGAATAGAGGTAGCACAGAATCTCAAGGAAACCACCGAAGTGTTAGTGTCTATTCTATTCAGCTTCCTTTCAAGTGCTACTCATTTTTGGATCCAACTATGACAAGAGATAGACATTACATGGTAACGTTACTAAGAGACAATGGACGCCAGGTTCCAAACATTTTTCCTCTATTACAAGCAATTATTTAACAAAAGTTACTAAAAAGTTGTACTATCATTGTTTCTCATTAGAACATCCAAAATAGAGTACTTATAGTATTTAATAGATGGACTAAAGTTTTATTTAAGTTTAATTTCTTTAGTTAATACAAATATAAACATGCATAAATACCCGCGATCTACTTATCAGTTAATTATCGTCCAGTTATAAAGTAGATAACAAACTCTGAAAAGATTAAATTGCAAAAGAAGCCGGTTATTTCAAACTGGAAATCGAATAGCAGAAAAAGATCTCTTCTAAATTATAACTTTTAAAAGCACGGCAGCGAATTCTCTTAAATACTCCGCCAATACACTCCACGAACTTTCAACCGCCATCAAACTTCGTTCAACTTCGACTTTCGTCTTGCCATATTCAAATACCTGGAGACTCATAGTAGAGTGTTCTTCCTCGTTCGAATATCAGAGGTTTACAGTAGAAATGCCATTTCCACGACAGCACAGACTTATCGACGAGTTCCCGTTCGATTCTCCCGTTTACAAACGTTACAAGAACGCGTATGTAGATCAGTAAGTACGCGTAGGTCGAGAGTGGCGCGTTGTTAGCGCGTCCTATCCGAGGAGAGCGGAAAGCTCTACGGCTGAAACGATAATGACATTCTACCGCGTGCTTGGAGCTTCCTAATTAAATGGATATCGGCTTAGCCAGGTCTTGACGAGCAGCGATAAGCCAGGTTTCATTTCTTCCCGCTGTGGAATTAATTAGCGCTTACTGTAGTTGGTGTACTCGTTCGATTCCTTTGTGGCTTGTATTTCTGTGCGCGGAATTGCGATGATTAAGAAACGGACGGCCCTTCTTATCGATGAAAACCATCGTCCACAACGAAACGTGAATTTGTAAGATATTTCCTAGCGAATAAAAGTATCTCGAAGGAATATTGAAAATTGTTGAATAACACAATGGTCAAAGGAACAACGCGAAGGAGGCAACTACCTACCCGTAGTAACATATTTGTTACTAATACTGTTAAAAATAGATTTTCATATTCTATGAATAGATTGGATAGAGTGCCTCTTTTGATTTCTGAGGTAGGAGGAAATAAATTTGTTCATCTAGATGCATTGTGTGAGGTTTTCTTATTATTGCTGTATATTAAAGGATTTTTTAATAAATTTTCACAAATTTTTAAAATATTCCAAAAATTCTCCGTTGATAATGTTATATAGTTCGCTTTCTAATTATTACGCTTTGAGTATTTCATTTGATTTCTCATTGACTGTAAATTTCGAACACTTACATAATATCGTAATGTAATAACATCACTTATATTGCGAATTAAACCTAACGTCCCGTCGTCAAAATAATAAATAAGTTACCATGTTCGTAAGTTTAATTCAGCACGATAGAAAAAAATGAATAAATAGTTAGTGAAAGAAGTGATTATATTCAATCTTTTTAAAACACACGCATAAGTGCATCGACTGTTAGATTCTATTTATATTCACACGACAAAGTGACTGGTTCTGTGCATCATAAAAAACATTCATTGATTGTGCCGTGAATTTTGAAGTGTCACAAAACGAATACTTACAGTGTCGAAACATTTGAAGAACCGCATTTCGTAGATGGTCCCTGAAATTCATCAATTCACATCTGAATTTTTTGGCACGCTATCAGTTTCTTTCTTAATTGTGTATACACTGTGTATGCCGTGAAACTCGATTTGTTACTCAGGACAATCGATAAACTGTGACGATACTTCATTATCCTATTAAAGTAGTTGATGTTAAGAGAACGCAATCCTTCATCGAAAAGAATAAATTTGAATTTGAATTCACAGATAATATAAATCCAGATTCGAAGATTTTGTTTCGTTATTCTTCTCCTATTACAGGATTTCCCGCTTCTTGTACAGTTCGAAACCACATGAATATGAATGGATATCGGAAATTAGCATAATTCAACTTCCTCTTGAATAATAGTATCTACTTTACATTTAAAGTAAAATCATGTTCGCCAGAAAAAAAACTAGAAGGCGAATATTTATCGCGTAGTTGCGATCGAAACATTCGAAACAAATCTTTTCGTTTATTTGTGAGGCGATTAATCGGACAACAAACTTTAATAGAAAAAATTAATTTTTGTTCGATTCACGATACTACAATTAACAAAATTGAAGCAATCATATATATAAATATTATTTCACAAATATTTGGCAATATTTCTGCATTATAAACGGTATTTTATATTTTCATTAATACTGCATTAATTTAAATTACGAGACGCATAGTTAATTTCAAATAATCGCAAATAAAAGGCGAATCGAATGACATTTTAAGGTATGTACTAATTCATCTCCAGGTCAAACTAATTCTGTTTAAAACTTAAGAACTTTGACTTCACTTTTCTTTATTATAAATTGAGGTTATACTTTATCAAAACAAAGAGTCAAAAAAGTATTTAGAATATCGTCCCTTCAAACACTTGACACATCAATTTTTTCAACAATGTGCTTCGTTGCAACGTGACGCGACGCACAAGATGATCGACACAAACTGATGAGCTAGTGACCACAGTGCTTCACTGAAACTTCAGTGTTGGAGCTTGCACAACATAAAAGATGGACTAGAAACGTGGTTTACGCGTTTACTGAAAATAACGTTTGTGTATCGTGCAAGCCTAAGCTATCATAGACACGGCCACCGTCCTGCCGCGTAGAACACTTTGGCTAGTTTAACGAGTAAGGATCTAATTTACATTAGCATCGAGCAACTTCCTATTTAACACATACATATATCTACACGACGTTTACTGTTTCGACATTGTTGACCATGACATTAAGTACCACCATGATATACTACCTAAAGGGATTTCAAATACCGATTCTGTATATTGTTGTGTAATACCTGTAATACTCGTTACATCCAAGCTTGCAATATACAGGTCTTAAATAAAAATGAAAGATCAGTGGTGAGTTTAAAATAATGACGCATTTCAACTATTTTATTATTTCTATTTTAATACTATCTGATATATAGACCGTATTAAACACTACAAATCTATAAATGAGGTGTTCATTTACCAGAGGTGTTCGTTTAACTCCACAAATCAAAAAGTGGAGAAAATTGATGAAATTATACAAGATAAGCATCAATCAAACGTCCTGGAAGTAAAATGTTAAAAATTCGAGTTAATCATTTTGGCTTGTGAACGACTCAAATACTATCAATATATTACTGTTAATTAACTGCATGTGATTATTTTGGAATATTATCTAGAGCAAAATGAAATTGATGAATTATTGTAAATTTTGTATTTAATCTAATTTTGACAATCATGCTTTTTATTAATTTCATTGTAATAAAGCTTATATTACGTACGGTATATTGGTATTGGAATATAACATTTGAATATTAGATTACAAATATTTTTTATGAGATCACTTATTCTTAAATTTGGCAATAAAATAGAAAATAGCTATAAATGGAGATCGAAATATCTATGTGTATCATTTTAAATTAAAAGTAATATGTTTTATCATTGTATCAGATGCGTATCGATCCTGTTGCTTGAATTTGTTATTTTTAAATCTCCAACATTGCACCAAACGTCAATCGATACGCGCATTCTAAAAAAGAAGAGAAAGAAGAGAAAGCTAAATGAAGAGGAAGATTCATCGGAATGTCAAGGCTAGTCGATTGTGTATATCGAATGTCGCGATGCCATCTGTTCGTGTCATTTCTCATTTTGTCTCTCGTGCAGAATTATTTCCCTAATAATTTGGACTATGCAGTTTCGCCTTGAGAATTGCTTCGTGAACCGGGAAACTATTTAAAGACAATTACTTTACCGAAAGAAGCAAATAGGAAGCAGGAAGAAGAAGCAAATGGGACATTTTCAATTTACTTAATTATTTCAATTTTATTAATTACAGAAAACTAAGTCCGAGTTATAGAAGAAACTCTGTTCATTTGGACCTTTGGAAAATTTTCTTCAATCTATATTATTGTAATTACTGAAGTACTAAATTACTGCAAACGTTACTTTACAACAGCGTATTTTATAACAAGTTATTTCTAAGAAGCATCTGTGACAAGTATTCTAATATGTGTTAAATTACTCTGAAGAGATACCACGAATCTCTGGTAAAATCATTATGTAATACTTAATAATATTAGATGAACGGCGACTCATAGATTACAAACTTCTGTTACACGACTGGCATTTACAAGATTACAGCTTCACACAAAGCACTTAAAAAGAAGAAATAAGAGTAATATAAAACGCATCAAACTTTACCAAAATAATAAACGTTCTTCTTACAAGTGAAAAGTTAGAATAAATCTGTTTTTTTATCGGATAATTCAGATGTTTGAATCAACTTGAAAAACAGTGCAAACGATATCACATCCCCTTTAACATGGATAAAATTGTAACCTGACAACATAGAAAATATTTTTCGGTGGAATAAACAAAGTGGTCCTTTTAGCATTATTATTATGTAACAATGAAAAATACGCCTTTTCGGTGTAATCGAAAACATTATATAATAAAATAAGTTCCTAAGTAAAATAGTTCACACCGTGACCGGATTCGCCGATCGATAGATAGAACGATCGAAATTTAAGGACACTATTATTATGCATTCAATCTTCGATCGGTAACTCATCCTACGCCCCGACATACGCGTGCTTTATCTGGTTTACGATACCCAGCCGCGAAAATGTAAGGGTAACACCGATCATTCTGATTTCCTTTTCTTCTTTTCCTCTCCCTGCCCCTTTTCCATTTTTTATGAGCTACCCGTTGCAATTGGAAAACGAGAACTCTCATATGTACCGTGGAACGGATTTCCATATTTGTTGAATACACAATCGTGAGAACGCTCGATCAACGATTTGTTACAAATTCAGAATTTCCAACGACCGCGACCCCATCGTTCGCCATTTCCTGCTGAACTAAAATAACTGTACTTAAATTGCTTTTCTATATCGACCACATCACTACCCTTGGAGTAAAAAATATAAACACGATCTTAAGGGGGTTGTAAAATATAATAATGTACATTTTTACATACGTATACAATGAAGACGTAAAAGTATGTGTTTCATTGCATATAAAGAAAAGACGGTTTAAAGAAAAATTAACAATTTGATACAGTAGAGCATGAATGAAATACAACATACACTTAATTTCATTTGGTACTTCGTTTCATACGAAAAGTTGAGAATTTCACAATTTGAAAAGATTAAAGACTGTTTATATATAAAATTATATCGTAAATGATGTCCACAATGAAACTGAAGAGTCCGTTCAAGATTTAAAAATATAGTTCGTAATTACCTTAGCTATAGTTCTTTTATTTCTTTCTGTGCCCTGCAAATGCAAACATATTTTTTCATATGAAAAAAGGCGAGCATTCGGTTTTATGCAACGAGGAAACAGATGTAGATTCTCGTAGATTTATATTTAACATACACATATGTAGACATATTTGCTAGCATAATATTTGCAATGCGAGAAATGTTCCATAGTATGTCTACCAGCGATTTGACCCAGAAATTGATGATTAACATTCAGGATGTTTGAACTAAACCAAAATACCAACTTCCGTAAGTTAGCATTGCATCATCAATACCAACATTTCCTAAAAACTCTCAACCATCGACGTGAAAGGAATTGCTCGGATGTACTCGTGGCCTCCCTAATGAACCATTCAAGATGTTCCCTTTCGCCTCAGCGTCTGTTCAGAGACCAAAGTTTATCAGAAGGTACACGAGAAAGCAAAGCTTGCGAGGAGAGAAGCTAATCCACGGTGTCGACGTTATCCTGTCGTATCTTTTGCTATTATTACTCTTCGTCAACGGGAACCATTGTTCGCCGGTAATAATAAGGCCTAGTTCTTTTACTGGTAACAATCTACGTAGACGCTGCATTTCACGCTCCTTAATGAGATAGAACGACACTTAAAACACCGCGCGTGACTAAGGGCGAGCTCGACCATGGCATGTCGTAGTTAAACCGCTAAACGCCTGTGTGCCCACCGCGTGGCTCTGATTTTATCTTGCTTTTCGCCGAACTGACAATCTGTGTTTAGTCAAGGTTGCAGAAGGGAAGGACGATGGCTCCTGAATCGCCCAGCATCACACGGAAATTCCCGTGATCTCGGTTTGTCGAGGTGAAACGTAAACTCCGGAAGCTGGTGAAAAAAAGTGACGAACAGTAGACCGGATTTTACCTTTTCATGGTCAACGGACCTCACGAACGGAGCTTTAATCAATCTTGTCCTTTCTGATCCCAATCCATCGACACCATATTTCAAAGTTATTTATATCATATTTTTTGTTTCATCATATTTGTAGAACGAGTGGATTGCTATAGTAAATTCTAGGATATGTACATGTGTGAAGTTTTGGCAAAAAAACTGCTAAGTTTTTGACTGTTTTACAGAAGACTGTCAGGACTGCTTTCATGTTGGAGAAATAAGAATCTGATAATCAGTTGTAAATCAGGAGTCGCAAGTGCAAGACATATTTTGTAGAGTTATCTCCGACCGTACATATTTTTATTCGGTTGCATTGGTGAACCATATTTGATTTTCATTTGGCAGTAGAGGTGTCAGAATTTGTAGGCAACGCCTATTGAATGACGCTGCAAATATTTGAAATTTATACGATGAAAAATATGTAGCAGTTAAATATTCATGAAAATACCGATAATATTGTGAAGCGGTAATATTATTGGAAACGATGAAAAACGTAGAGAACGAGTAATCATGAAGTGATTGAATATTTATATCAGAGTATGGGTTACAAGTAAGAAGTAATTCGGAGAATGCGAGTGAAGATTTTCTGGGTGCTACGTGAAAATTTGACTGTACGTCGCAAGAATGCGTATTATGGGCGTGATATTGTTAAATGATATACATACTTATTATGTATACACAAAACGAGAAAATTTGTTTCAAAAGAAGAAAATACAGCATTTCTAGTTTAACAGAGAAATATCTCACTCGGGTCGGAAAGAAAATTTTCCCATCAAGAATAGAAGACCATGTTCCGCTACGGAAAAATCCAGCAAGACGATGAGTGGTATATAGAGAAAAAATAAAGGATCCAAATATCTTTGCCGGCACTCTGTACACTATTGTATTTTGAAATATTTTGCATAAAGGAAAGATGAAATGAAACTTGTTTATATCTTAAAATTATAAATTATATATAATTTATTTTATATTATAATTAATTTGATATTATAAATTATATATATAAATATTAAAATAAAATGAGAAAAATCTATCTAGTCTTTTTCTGTTATTATTGATTGAACTACGGATTTTTTGTGGACACAATTAACAAAATGGGATTTGAATGAAGATGTGTTTTACCATCTAAATATTATAACGAGTACTTTACTTTGGATATTTTGTATATTTTTACATACTATGTATATTTTACATATTTTTGCATATTTAAATGATTCATAAATGCATAAATATTTGCAGACTATTAAAAACATATAATTGGAAGATATTTATATATCCACGAATGTCAAAATATGTTAAAAATGAAAGTAGACCACTTGTATAATCCGCAAAGTATATTATTCAGTGGTACTGAGTAATTTTATTGTTGCGAATAACTAGTAATTGAGAGTATCATAAATAATGATATAATAAACATAATATTTTGTACGGTAAAATACCTATACAAAATATAATTTTATTTAAAGGAATCTTCTAATTGATTCGGAATGAGGCTGTGCAAATTTAATGAATATGAACCGAATTAATTGTAACACGAATATCAATATACACTTGGTAAATTCAAAGTTGGAATTGCTATACAAGAGATGGTTCCAGCAAAGGAAATTTTTCCTCGATACAAAGTATTAGCTAGTATACCGCCATTAAGTACGACGCCATTAAGTTGTCCCTAACTAGGGGTGAAGCTTCTCCAAAGGAAGTTATAATATTTTTATCGAAAACTTGAACGTCGATCTCAAAATATTTTATTCTGGCTTAATTAGCCGGCTTAATTATGTATTATATATATTAACATAATATGTAATTGTTATGTTAATTATGTAAATATTTACATCTTTCGTAAAGCCCTGATGAGATAACTTGAGGAGGATAAATTATTCAGATAATTATCCAAAAAAAAAAGTACACCGAACTAGCGCTTGTATCAACTTATATTACGAATTAAAGTGCGAAAAGTTAACGATAACCAATTATCAAATTGTCGGACGTTACAAAATCTGGCTGCTAATCCTCCGAGAATCTCAAGCATCTCACCTACTTTGATAATTAGAAGGTTAACAAGATGATGATGTGGGTCAACGGAGGAACTAAGCTCAAGGGAAAGTGGATTTCTCATCTACGACCTGCTCATGCACCATGTTATGAGTTCGTGAAACACCTATCGCTACTGCGTGTCCAACTATCACTTCACACAATTTACAGAGATGCAGACATTCTTCGCCTAGAAAGTAATTTCCACACTTTGACATTTAGCTCGATTGATATATCATAGTACCTATACAAATTTATTAATCTTGCTGCGGTCTTCTAACTTTGTATGTTTCAACTTCACTATAGCTTAAAAGAAGTATTTAAAGGTTTCAAGAAAATCTTTATGGTAGTACAATTGACGTGAGAATTCACGCTTGCCAATAATTCTTCCATGTTCTCCTCAGATTTAAGAAATTGTTTAATATAATAGAGAAACACTAAGAATTATTTGCCAGTGTTAATATTCAAACCCTACGATATATAGTAGTGAACAAAAGACATTTTAACATTCATTGTGTATAATAATATAATAAGCATACTACATCAGTATTAGCTTTTATTAAACAATTTTATCATATTAATAACAGTCATCTATTTAAAAAACATACATACGATTTATTTACTATCTATACCAATTCTTTACTATTTTCTTCACAATTTAATTCTTCTTGTCAAATATAATTCTGTTTTCTAAAATTATGGTATTTTCTTTTTGGTACCACATATCCTTTAAACTTTCTTGTTTCCTCCACTGTATTATAGTAACAACTCGATCAAACACAATACATTAGTAATTGAAACCATGTGAAATGATCAAGTATCATCCGAAAATTATGAGACTGTTTAGGCGAATGCAATATTTCAGTAGGAAACTACCAGAAACCAAAGAGTGTCTAGTGTCGTACAATCTGATTTGATTGCAGTCATTAGTTGGAGTAATTAAACACCGGGAAGAGCTCGCTGGTGTGCGTGGCCATTGTGAATGAAGTTCCAGTGTTCAGTGGAGTCGCTTCTCGGCCCTATTTCAAAACTAGAAATCGCCAGAAACGGAAACCGCAATTGCTGGCCACAGTGTGAGAAATTCTCAAATTCCTCGTGCGGTTCCGTACATGCCAATTCACTTAAATTGTAGGAAGACCCGTTCCGCGGATCCTGACTGACGTTGATCGCGCTATTCTATTTCACCACGTCGCGATAACTTCGTTTCTTGCTGACTCTGATTCGCCTTCGAGAGAAGGAACATTGTGACAAAACGTCGTACAGTTTGCTGACGTGTCGTTGTTCCGACGGTTAAGCATTTAAGTAAACGGATATAAGGATAATAGGTGCAGAGGAAGAAAGCTGGTATACTGGTTAGCGGACGAGAAAAGGAAATGCATTCTTTGTAAAATAAAAATAGGTGTAGTAAAACACTTATTAGAAGATTGCCGTGGCATAGAGCCTAGCGTATTGAATGAGGAGGAAATAGTGGAAGGCAAAAGAAATGAGGCAGTGATAAATTAGTTACGATCTACAAAAAAGAGGCATAAAAGTACAAGGAATAATCTAAGCCAAATATAAATGTAGGATCATATTATAGTTTTTACGAAAATATATGTGTTAAGAGAAATTTAAATTATAATGTATAAGAATAGGTTTCTAATTTTATGAACTTTGTGTGTGCGAAACCAAGTGTGGGGAAAATATAAGTATCTGTGAGTTTCAGAAAATGTTGTAAAATCAAGTCTATTTCCGGACTGTGAAACTGAAATTAAATAATATATATTATAAGGATAATACGTGTGGAAGTATTATATACATATGTACATATATTACATACATATATTATATACATATATGTATATTTCTTCATCGATAAGCGTTTTAATGGAAATGATACTTAGTGTTGTCAAATACTGAAATAGATATAAATGATAGAATTCTTCTATGAGAAATTGCAAAGTTAAATTAATATGCTTTTATAAACTATGCTTTTATATTACTTTTTATAAACGGGTTTTAAAAATTGGAAAATTTATGATACTCCTAATATTCATATAAGTATATCTATCTACGCTTAAGTTACGCTTAATTGGTTATCCACTACAAATTTTTAATTGTGCGAATAAACTTGCCTCTATAAAAAAGGGGGGGTTCATGAGCATGACATAGTGTCTAATGACATCGTCAGGGACACTTTTTTAATTGATTAGCTAATTAAAAATCTGTAAACAGAAATCAATGAGCCATAATGTGAGCGCAGATGCCTTCAATAGGCAATAATTACAAAAAGCGCACCATGTAAGTGCGTAAAATATTGACGAGCGCGTAAAATACCCAATATGTTGTCAAATATTCTTAAAATAAAATAGAATACACAGATATTTAAAATAAGAAATCTCGTTCTATATAACTATTCTTTATTTATTTATTTATTCAGTTGACGGAACGGCTAATGAAGAGGGGAGAATTAATCTAACAAGATACAGGCAGAAAAATGAGTACACTTTTAATAAAGTTTTAAGTAATGTTGGATTTTATACATGTATATATATGAATTAAAAGTTCTCTTCATGTTGAATATATTTATTTACACAATTATTGTGTATTATACAATTTTACAAGTCATTTTCTGTTTTCATACATGGTTAAAGATTTTTGACATTTGCAAGTTTATCTAAGAAAAGTAGTTTATTCACTACTGATTTTATACTCACTTTTCTACTGTTTCTCTCCTGTAAACAATCATCGTTTGACAGTTTCGATAATAAGAAAGGAAATTTCTGACGCATGAAAAATGTCTGGTAATCACTAATTGATTGTCATTAAATTTAAATGTTATTTTTTCCTATTACTTATTTCTCAAATTACAGTGTGTCAACTATAAATAGTACTATGTCTGCCTCTATGAGAGAGCTATGTCAAATCTTATTATTCAAATTCGAAAGTATATAAAGCATATAAGCTCTCCATTTAAATCCCAATAAGTTTTATAAAAACAATTGAGAAATTTATCGTTAAATTGGACGGGAAGCCGACAAAGTTAATTAGTCGCGCTTTCCGATAACTTTTCACGCGGTGACCCGTTGGAAAATCAGCGAAATACACATATATCGTCTGACTGTGTTTAATTAATTAACTGCTGCACCCAGAATCGGTGCCGGTACCAATTAATTAGGCTTAATAATTTACGCCCACGTCAAGACCATTTTAATCGGATTAAAAGCATCGAATGTCATAATGTACTTTGCCAACGTAATCCGCTAAGTAGCGAACTCTACAAGAGAGAAAACGTAACTGGGAAAAAGCGTTGCAGTCGCACCGTTTCACTGCATCATACAGGGAAATCCCATTTAGATTCTAATAGGAGTCAAGATAATTTCATAACCAGCCTAATGATACGTACGTGTAAGAATACGGAGGTAAACAGTCTCCTTCTATATACACTTGTATCTATATTATACTTGTTCTCTTGTTGGTTTAGTTCTTGAAATTTCAAAAATGTAATAAGGATTCCAGATGTGTTTAAATATCGCAAGCCAAGTAGATAAATTGGTCGTTAAAGGCAGCTTGTAATAAAAAATTTCAGTAATTGAGAATAAATTTACATGTCCGTTCATAAGTAATAGAGCAATTAGCAACAGGGTACATTAGTAACAAGATGTACTTAAAAAGTAATTAAGTACTTTTTGTAAGCTATGGAATTATTATTTCGTGTAAATTCTTGTGATATAATCTGCAGTAATAGTAAAATTCATTAGTCAAAAAGGGAGCAGAAAACAGACGAAAAAAGATTTAATTGTATTATTAATGGAATTGCGAAATTCTTGTAACACAATATATCCAGTAACTACAAAAAGTATTTACATATATCCTTATCTTTTTTATAAGATTCTCTCCTAATTTAACCAAATTTAATACTGTGTTCATATACCTTTTACAGCCACTGTATTATAATTGTTTCCCATTTGATCCACATCTATTATCAGCACCAATTCTATTATCGTCAATTTCTCACAGAACAATTTTTCTATTCTTCCCATCCGACTAAAGCCATTGGGCTTATTTTTATCATAAATATTTATGCAATAAAACTCACTCCCTTATTTTTGTACCCTTATCTTCACCAGCTCCCTTCTCATTAACGCTACATCGAGGTGGATTCGTCACTTAAGAATATCGAATTTAATTATTTTTAACCAGCCGAACACCCGGCACTGTTCTCGCCCGTCGAAATAACCAGAAAAGTGGAGAGGTTAATGGATTCGCACGATCGAACAACGTGGCGAGAACGGCCAATCGATAGGAAAAGCGATCCCTGTTTCTGTTGCCATTGTTCTCGATTTGCGAGTGCCACTCGCCACGCTATAGACCTAAGGATCGTTCGAATAAATTCAAATGACCGGTAAGATTAAATTATAGCGCTCTTCGCGGTCCCGACCACCGTGGACGATACAATCGAATCGCGTTTCAATCGAAGTTACACTCGAATTACATTCAACAACCGCGCAACTTCTCGCTTGCCACCGATACGCCGCTGTAATTAAAACGTCCATAGTGATTAATGAGACCGATACGCGAGCAATCAGACGTCCCTCTCGTCCCTCGTGATTTTCGACGTCTTCCAACGGTTAAATCCCCCGACATAATTGCCGAGTAAATCTTCCTATCCGCGAGTATCGGTTAAGATTTTTTCGCGTTTTTATTTCGCCAAGAAGAGAAGATTAAACGTCCAAGGAGAATGGGAAACGTCATCGCGAACGGCGGAGTTTAAAGCATAATAATATGTCAGTCGGAAATCTTGATGAAAGGATTTGGGATTAATGTGATTTTTATGGCGATTTAGAGAATAGATTTCTTAACGTGAAATCGGGAAGATCGCGTTACACTAGTAAATTTATGAAGTTGAAGGATATTTGGATTTGGCTGAAGGATTTCTTCTTGAAAATGAAAATTAATGTTACACGAGAAAATTCAATTATTTCCATCAAAATTCTATGCGAAGTGTAGATACGAATTGCTTTGAACGACAGACAAATTTTTTAAATCTATATCATATACATTTTGATTGTTAGCAATAAGTTTTATATTTTTCATTCCTCTGTTAACAAAATTGAAAATCAGTCGAATGTTGATATCACCAGTGACATCAATCTTTGTATTTTAAGATTGGTTATAAATCTATGACTTACAATTTTAAATTAAAAAAATATCAACAGAACATCGAAGTCATATTGTTGTACAACATATAAATGTTTGGTCCTCAGTGTCAGTTACAAAGGTTTATATCTGTCTCGGGTAGCAGGCTGTTTAATTACACATAAATTAGGTTTAGTGTAATTTAATGCCTATAAATATGTAATACGCGGCTTAAATTATTGATGTGCGATTTGATTATAATACCATTCTACAGAAATGCTGTTCACCGTCATCTGTTCGATATTCGACCAGAAAATCAATGTGGCTGCAGAATATGTTACTGACACGGCCGATAAATTGACCGAATTCTCGCATTAATAACTGAACGAATTTAATGGCGATTGCCATACTTTTAATCCTTGAATCGAAATTCGCTTATTTTTTTCTCTTTTTTTTATCAAACGCTATGAAACTATACATATTCTCAAATTGATTAGCTTCTTATAATAACGAACTGTTATCAAATAACCAGTAATATTCTTCCTTACTTTATTTTATATTTTCCTAACAATAACTTTAATTGAAGTTAAGGATTATATATATTATTTTAAAAATAATATTAACTTAAAAATTTGTTCCGTATTATCGTCCTTCCTAATTGGTAACGAAATAAGAAATTGAAAATGGTTTCGAACGAGTCCAAGAGCTCTTTAAATTTTCAACAATGTGAAATTACCAATTCATTGAGCGAACGGAATTCATTTATAGAAATGATCCCATTACAGCTATTAGAAACAACGATGAATAATTTTTAAAACCGTTTAAATTTATATATAATTTTTTAGCCTAAATACCAATGTATAATAAATATTTAAATGATGATTTAATTACAAAATTTAAAAGATCCAGTAAGGTCGAACATTGGCAACGTGTTTTAAAGAGTATCTATGACGTCAAGGTCTCTCAGCAATTCTTGATAACTGCATAAAACGTTTTCCGTAGTTGCGCCAAGACTACAGCTGCTGAATTAAGAATCGACAGGAGCTGTACCGTTGAAAGTTGAGAAACGAACGAAATGGAATTCCGCGTAGTCATCAATTATTCCAAACTTGTCCCAATCCTCTTTTCTGATAGTTCTCGGGAGCGAATACGAAAGTTGCCGTAATATCGATGCCCCGGTGTATCCCTGATTATGATAACTTACAACGAAGCGAGTCCTGTCATTGGTTCTTTTGAACTGTATAATGTGCTTCCCTTAACGTGTAGAGCTGACAAAATTTAAATTTACAAGCATAGATTTCTATGGATTTTGTGACCACAAAAAGTACTTATACATTACATTTACTATAGCATTTATGTATTGAATCAAGTTCAGGTATATTAATATCATTTAGCAGTATTTTCATATGACTACAACAATTTAATACTATGAAAACGAAATATGAAATGTAATAGAAAAAGTTAACAGATAGCATCTTGTGTTCATTGTATCTTTCTGCAGATTTTAAATGAGTAGTATCGCAATAAGAAACGCGTTTCTGTCGTTTAAAGTTGTGAAAAATTCCTACTGGACTCAGAAGAGCTAACACATTCCACTTCGATGTGCTTATCGGCGTTCGATCAAATTGATGGTGGTTCAATGGCATCACCAAGGAAGTGAGAAAATTTGTTGGAGTTTGGTTGGTAAGAAGAAGAAAAATGAAAGAGATCGAATTACATGGCGGGAAAAGACTTAGCACAGTGGACAATAAAATTGTAAAATCGTCGAATCCTTACGCGCTAAGAGTCGTTAATTCGTTAACAACAATTATTGCATTGTCAAGTGTTTTAAATATCGTAGTTTATTTATTGTTGTAATTTAAATAATATTCCTAAAGCCGAAATATGTGCTCTTGTATCACGAGATTACACTTGACGTTGTACTTACACTTCACTCGTCGACAAAATATGACGAAAAAGAAAAATCCACAAATCGCCGAAACAGAATGGACAACAGTAAATTTCGACGCGAGTCATGCATCATCGTGCGTTCACTGGATGCGGAAAAGTCATTGGAGAAATGGCGCGTGTGGGCCTTTTAATCTCGCAAATTGCTCCTGGCGACGACGAACACGTCAATTCCGGCGGCGAGCCGTACGGTGCTAACAGCTGCCACTATCCGCAGCTCCTAGTGTAGTGACACCACGGTTCTTAATTAGCAGCCGTACTAACGAGGCCTCTCGTGGCGAAGAGAGGAATTTTTCTAATTTGTTCGAAAGAACGAGCAGACCATCGAACATTTCGCGTCGCTTTACTACGAAGATGAAAACTCACGCGAGTAGTATTATACTTTGTTGATGTAACTACGTTTGTTTAGTGTTTTTAAGGAAAATTAGTCCTCTGACCGGGAAACGCTTTAACAAATTAGAGTCGTCCGTGAAAGTAGTGATTACGTGCATTGGGTAGGATCAGTGAAGCGTACATTTCACTCTGCTTCTATCTCCTGCCAGATGTTACATGTTTTAAGAAAAGAGCATCAATGTTTCTATTACGTAGTAAAGATGGATTTATTCGTGAGGTTACTTATTGATTTATTTATTTTTCACTGTATGATGGCATACTAAAAAATATAGGATTCATCGTGATATTCAGTAAAGGTGGGAAATGGACAAATATAAAGGTCTTGTAAACTTAGACGTGTAACATGAAAAGCAAATGGATTTTTAATACTCGATGTTTGCGATATTGATAGGTATTCATACGACTCGTGCTGATCGTTAAAAATATATAAGAAAAAGAAAATAGATTTTTTATAAGAAAAGATGTTTATCAAGAAATACTTATTTATCAAAAGTACTTGATAAATAAATTTTAGAGTGGAAATAAATAAGGCCTTAAGTGCCGAAATTAAAGTTTTGCGAAATACAATTTCTCGTTTACCAAAATGTTATTTATTGACAAAATATCACAAAACTTATTTATTACATGTACCACGTCACTCTATATAACTTTACAATATTTTTGGTTTAATATTTGAAAGACTTGTTAATTAACATGAGAGGAATTTTATATTTTAAGAAAGGATGTAAGTCCATTGTCTAGTTTACTTTAAAAACTGAAACGGTTGATAAGTCGATAAAGAATAATTTTATTTTCTTTGCTGCTATTTTTCTTCTTAGATGATTAATCTTTTTGTCGTTCTGTTACCTTCACACCCTTCATTACTTCGTCGCTTTATTATTTTTTTTAACAAACCTGGTCTGCCTGGTATGTTCACGTGACGAGCGACAAGCAACAAAAATAAAAATAAATTCTTGTCAAAGGCACAACACACATGTCTGAGCACGAAAAGCTCGTACATTTAGCTTAATTTAGGAAACAGATCCTGTAACGTGCGTCCTATATCCTGTACGAAGAGCTAAAAATTGTACAGGTTATTATGATCACTTGTTTGTATATTTCCTGATATTGGCTTACATACAAACAACCTTTTTAAGGAAAAATAAAATTTCTTCTTTGAATGGCGCTCATAGCTTTCTTTATTTCCCCTTTTTTATTGTTAAATAGAATATAAACGATTATTAATAAGTAATAAATGTATTAAATGTAGTTTTTCTGTTAAAAAAAATTCAAAATATTTTCAGTACTATTTCTAGCTAAAATTCGGCTGACAATAGTATAATAAGAACTCAAAGAAATGGATGGATACAATGAAATAAATTCGATGTAATGGAGCGATTGTCGATAGATTCTATTGTTGGTCAGATCACCATCTCCACGAAATATCTACAGAATATCTCGTTTCCATTCGACTGCTTCACAACGGGTATAAGAATTCGATGCATTAGGCTACATACGTATACAGAATGCATCGTCCAACGAAAAATACATAGATATATGTTCGCGAAAACCTTTTCAGAAAACTCTAAAAAATTGTTACTGAATAACAATACGTGCGTGTATGTTGTTATACAGTACGTACTCGACCCAAAGGAGTTGAAGGACGAGTCGCGTATCGTGTATATCATGAATTTCTAATACGTACCTCTCGTATTCGCTCGAGTTATGCACCTCGCTCACATACATATTTACTCTTCTTGCAAAATGTATCGACGGGCCACCGATATTGTGCGAAATCTTATAAATATTTAAGTCCCGAATAAATCCTGTCACAGAGTGTATAACTAAGGTATACTTTCAGTTTCATAGCTCATAGACAATTTTTTTACGCAGCTGATAGTTTCAGTATTCATATTATATTTAATACAATGGATAATAAACTGATTATTTGGTAATGACTTATTTTATGATTTCATAGAAGAATCTTGATAAATATCAGTGCAATATACATAGAAGGACTACACATTCTGAAAACAGAATGATTAAATTTAAAATGATTGAAGTATTTAATAAGTGCATTATTACCTTAAAAAAGAAGCAAATTAAGCTAAAAGCTTTCATAGAGTGGAAACTACAAAATTTATAATATCATAACCAATAAAACAATAAATAAATATCGATCTGTATCTTTTTATAGCTTCAAAGAATATACATATCTCTTAAAAAGAAAAATATTAAAAAAAATATTATCTCAATTAAACTACCAACATTGAAAATAACAAATAAAATCACACAAATTTATCCACTTTACTAAGCAATTTACGTTTCTATCGATTCCTCGATTGTAAGGATAAAACTGCTTGCAGCAGGCAGAAATCCAAGTGATAAAGACGCTTATGTGACTTGCTGCAATCGAACGCTTGACATGAGAAGGAGATCCAGTTCGTTGGTGCACAGACCTGAATCTACAATTCTATGTATCTCTACTAGACCTGTTATGTCTGTTTGGAGGTCCCTCTTCCTGAGGCACCATCGAGTCTCCATAATTAAAATCGCGACCGAAACAAGCATACAGTTGTGAAAACCAGGGCAAACTGAACACCAAACAATTCATTTACTCTTCTCTGTTATTTCCTGGCCTGGGATGGCAAAATTCATTAAACGGGATGAATTTACATAACTTTACGATTAAATTAAACATCATGGAAAAATTTCGCGATGATTTATTTTCCTCGTCTCGACTTTCGAATTCTTATCTTTCGAAAGAAGTAAACCGAGTGAGAATATGGTTGTGAAAGTTTCATCTGACTAAGGACGCGATATTGCGAAATAGTAAAATAGTTGTTGGAATATGAGCCGATAAATGGTTTGATGGTGATAACGAAATATTGATATTAAGTACATACTAGAGAACATTCAGATCATGGTGAAGAATTTTTGAGTTGTTTGTAACCCTTAACTGATACGGTTACGAACAGAATAGTTTGGATTAAGTTACTTAATTTATAATTTTTAATATTACATTAATTTTAGATTATAGATCGTTGAAAATTGAACTATGACTCTCTTATACTCTCCATTAAAGGATGCATAAAAACACAGAATTTTCAAAAGTCTTTGTCTAAGCATCCTGTTCATACAACATTCATCTTCTGACTGACCTCCATTATCTGTATGTCGAATGTATGGTCATGCGAGAAAGCCTTGCTGGTTCCATTACCAGGTCTCAGATGAAACGCATCTTCCTTCCTTTTCCCATCGTTCTTCCATTCTCTCCCTCTTTTACTTTGTCCCATTTTAAAGCCACTGACGTAATAAGCTTTTATTTTCAAAACGTAGAAATTTTTATTGCACCGCAAGGCGATTATGTGCGAAAAAAGACTGAAGTATACATATATATTATATACATTCAAATTATCAGTCTCTGAAATATGTAATAATTTCTTCATTTAAGGGATTATTAATCATTTCTTTTGTCCCATATTTTTACGTGCCGTTTTATTTATGTCAACGATAAATTATATCATATCATATATCATATATAATTATATCATATGTATTTTCAAGGACTAAAATTCAGCCAGTTTACGGAGAATAATGACATGCTACAAAATTAACATAAATTAACGTAAAGTTGGACAGTTCTAATTTTTAACATTTATTTATATTCGATTAAAATTAACCTCAAGGGAGAGACACCTACGAACTCGTGCAGGATAAAAAGTATCATATTCGCAGCCTGTGGGCTGAAATAAAAGGAAGATTCATTCCTTCGTTTTTCAAGCGTAAACAAGTCTTGTACGTCATAAGAAAAAACGAACGAGCAACGCAGTGAAGACGAAAGAACGAAGAAATGAGCCGAGTCCAGAGGGAGTTAACTGAAGTAGCAAGCCCATACTGTTGAGATATAAAGCTAATTAGGTCAGTATGCTGTTACAAAATTTCCGAATAGATGAACCAAAGCCAAAGGATAAAAAGCTTTGTTTATTTATTATTACGCATTTGCCAATACGAACATTATGCCTAACATTACGCATGGAGCAAATTTAATTCGATCATCCGAACAGCGTGTGTCATGGTTAGATCGGTGAATCAAGTTATTCAATATTTATATTCGATAATATAAAACTTTCATTCCTGATAAATAACTACTCCAATGAATATATGTATTTGATATTGTATAAGTCTTTGCTATTGTTCATATGTAATTGTTTATGGATACTGAATTTTATTGGAAGGGATACAGTGTAACGCGGCATAAACCATTAACGAAATAAGAGACATAAATCTACAAATATTTTCCGATCAAACATGGGAGCAATATCGTAATATTTCACTACAAATCAGTTTGCCTAAATATACATCAACATATCAGAAGATGAAATATGATTATATATTCTCTGTTATATAATACGATAATGTGACATTATAAATTGTTTAACAGCAATACATTTCATTTGTATGAAATCAATCCGTATCTAGAATAGTTAACTTTTTATTACCTCGTTTCATTTATCCTTGAACAATTTCAGTCATTATAAATACGGTAATTTCTCTTTCAATGCATACTATGTTACTCTACAAAACGGAACTACCAAAAAGACCGCTCGTTTAAAAGTTAATCGTTCTACAATAAATTTAAAAATAGTACGATAATTAATTGGCTTGAATAGAAGCTCATAAAACTCATGAAGTCAACACGATTTGATCAATAGATCAACAGCATTGGTTTATTTTATAAAATGCGTGTTCAAAAGCTAGCACATCGCTCACGGTTGTTAGAAAACAATTAAACGTCAAAACTCAACCGAAATACGGAAAATAATTTCGCTTTGTGCAGACATTGTTCGTTCTATTGTATCTTATACAGGAAATATTTATAAATTCAGTTTGTTACAATGAAATAAAATAAGATATATCGTAAAATGTACAGAAGAAATACCCCATAGAAACGCTCTGGACACATATACTAAAATATAAATTGTGGGAAAAAAATTAAATTACAAATTGTGATACACTGAAGAATCAGAAGAAGTGTACAAACATTTTATTTCTTTTTTTATTGGTTTAAATGGGATTTGATTGATTTTGTAACTTTTAAAACAACATCTTCAGTTTTTGAAATTGATTAATCAATTTTATCGTTTTTAACACTTTTCAATCTTAAATATTTTGTGTAAATTTAAATTTGTTTCCTGTTTGAAAATAACAGAAAAATATCTGTATTGCTGCGTTTATTATGTGATTTGTTAATTTTTCGATCTATAGAAATGTTAATCCAGGAATTTCAAAGGAGTTTCACTTTTTGATTGTAAATAAACTTCAAAGAATTTAGTAATATCTTAAGAATTTCCTTTTCTCTCTCTCTCTCTCTCTCTCTCTCTCTCTCTCTCATTCTCATATTCTATCGAATTCTTCATATTGCACCGAATAAATATTGAAACAAGTTTTCGTGTATTTTTATTCTTTTGTACATCACAATTTTTACGCACGAGCTACCAGCCTTTCTATTTTATGCGGAATAACCTTCGATAGTGCTTCCTCTTCGGTAGAAAATAACACCTTCGACAACGAGAATCTTACGTAATCCCTTTCGTTATCATTTTTCTGTCCTACCTCGTACGTTGACATGAGTTCATAATCAATGTTGTGGTATCTTGCTTATGTTCATGTTTTCTACACACCGGCGTGACAATCTCGGTTCGATCGAAGATGAGATTTCTCGAGATTGACGCTTAATAATATTTTCTGAAGTTCCAATGTTCCTTGAAATTCTTAACAGTTCAAAATGTTCACTCTCAGTAATAAAGTGTAGAAGCGTTTCATCAGATAGCGAAAGTTAAATTATATAGTGCACATAAATTTTATAGTACACATTCTATGTATAATACTACAGAATTGTTAATTCCGCTGACTGTTTATTTTTCAAGTCTTTCTTGTCGACATAAAAATGGCTAATATCACTTATTTAATAGAACATATCTAACAGAGAACGTATGTCTAACATATACAATTTAATCAAACCTAATCAAAAACAGATTCTTCAAACAGCGAGGTTAATTCGATTTTCGATATTCTAAGAGTCTTTTTGATAAGACTTTTGTCTCACAGAGAGAAGAATAAGTAAATTTTGGATAGAGACGGCTAGCTTCGTGGCTTTCAACGAGCTTGAACAAATAGCAAGCGTCTCGAGGCGGAAGGGCTGTCTACGCTCGTTCCGGCTGAAACGAACACGGCGAACGTCGCGTCGACGACAGGCGAAGATTCATGGAAAGGAGGAACTGAGCGCGTTCGCGTTTCTCTCCTGCGAATCTGTCGGAAATCCTTCCCTCTCATCCGGTCCACGATTTCTCGAGACTTTCTTATCGTCCAGATAAATGATGTGGAAGTAACTCGCGCTATTATATCGCACATGTGTTTACGTGTCTCGAGGAGCGAGAAAATCCTGCGTTTGGAACAGAGAAATCTGTGACAATCTATTTTTTTTACGAAAAGGTTTCTGCGAGATAGAGAATATTTTTGATAGTTTAAATCGTACGATTTATGTGTTCCGGTGCTGTTCGTTATTGAATTGGGTTTTTGGGCATTTGAGGGAGGAAGTTAGTCGTGGCTCTTCTGTTTTGTTGAGTTTAAACGTTTCAGAACGGAAGAGTGAAGTATTGTAGTCGTTCATAGTTGGATATGTGATACGAGAATTTTTTCCAATTTAGAAAGACCGACAAATGTAAATCTTGTTCATATTCTTGAAATGTCATATTAAAATTCGAGTCCTAACAGCATTGTGGTTATTACTAAACCTCTTGGAACGTTTCAACTGTAAGTTCTATTAAGGAGAGATTAAGTTAACTCTTTATGATCTGCCCTTAAGATCTGCCCTGTAAAACGTAACCATAAGCGGAAACTTACGAGATCTAATAAATTTAAATTTAAGATTTCCCTGCGACTTCTGCTAAGCTGAATATGCTCTGAATTAACGAATGTGTATAGTAATGTAGAAAATCATAATAGAAAGAATTATACAAATTTCAGAAATAAGACTTATACATACGTGTAAAGTTACTTAAGTTAGTTAAAAGTACTTAAATTTTTATTGAATAGGACGAAATAAAATTGGAATTAACTCGGTATTTTCAAAGATAACAAGATAATTTTAGTTATATCATAAACTGAATACAATTCAACTCTTTCGACAGTAGTGGTGGAATGATGCTATGGAAACGACGATATTGAAATATTTCACATTCGCGTATAGATTTAATTTTCGCATTGTGTGTACTGTACAGGTGCATGAAATGCAAAAGACATGAAATCAGTAGGAACACTTAAAAAAATGACTCGAAGGATTACCTTCAAGAGTTCCAAGGATTACCTTCAGGAGTTCCAAGGATTACTCAGAAAATTGGATTCCTTGGAGTTGTAATTTTTGAGCGCGACTCTTTTAAATGAAGCAACGGCGAAATTTGTTACATTTATTAGGAAAAAATGGAGAGGAAAATGGTAGAAAGAGATTTATGTCCCTTGCTTGCATTTTCCTAATAACTACCACGTAGTGAAAGCATTTTCCTTTTTCAAAAATTCACCTATTCGATTTCCATAAATAAAAGCATTCGTTTCTTTTTCTACAGTTATTTATATAATAATACAAATCCTAGATATATATTATTTAATTGCTTGAATGTGCCCTTAATGGAATTCCTAATGTTTTTTGTTTTATGAATGTGAATATCACATTATTCGCACACAAATTATTCGAGATGATCAATAGTATTCGATTTAGAATAATATAACTTTTATCAGTCGTATCCGTTAAGGAATCAAAGGGACATAACATTATTTTGGATTTTAAAAAACTTGTGTTTCTTTTAATATATGTCGTATAAAATAAGCGCGAATTAAAAATATAAATCTGTTTCAATTTTATATTGATACAATAATTCAACGCATATTCTTAATCAAATAATTCATAATATGCATTTTTCATAGCAGCAATAATGAGTTTCCTTGGAAGGAAAAATTTGATAATTATATATTTTATTTGAATAAAGACACGAAAATGAACATTGTTTTGTTCGTTTCATCGATACAGTTGTTACAAACATTCGAAGCGCAGATAGTTAATGTGCGTTGCAGCAGAAGTAATCATCACTGACAGATAGTTAGTGAGAGCCAACGTCAAATTATTTCACCAACTCTCTGTAAATTTCGATAAATAGGTTGGCAGATTTGTTGTTGACACGTGATTTCGTCGGTATTTTTGTCTCGAAGTTAAGACAGAAGTTTTAATTGAACGTCATCCGTGACGTCTTCACATGGGTGTTTCAATAATACTTATATACGTCCATTACAATCTTGAACAGCTAACACGATATTTGAGAGTAAATAAAAAAAATCACGAAAAATTCCCTGTTTAGTATATCTATAATAATAATATTTCGATGGTACAGAAAGCAGAAAAATATTGTTTCAAAACTTAGATGAAAACATATGAAATTCAGGGATCAACGAATTAACTCTTCGTATTCAAGTAGCGCCTTATAATGACGCTGATAATGTGAAAATTTGTCGCTCATTATTATCACTGATAAAACATGAAAATAAATTTATAAACAAAACTATTTTCGAAATAAAGCTCTTGATCTTTCTTAAAATTTCGCTGTAATCATGTGTTGGAATTGTGAATCGATCGTGTCATGAAAATTTTTAGAATTCAAAAGATTAAAGAGAATTTTGAATATTATTTAACTTGTATAATACAAATACCATAGACAAATTTGACCCAAAAGCTCGGAATCAATAAAGGAAATGCTTTTGAATTTCGCAAACTAACAAAGAAAAAAAAGATTTTAAACGTCGTCCGATGTTTCATTAAATTGTTGACCTAACAAAGAAAAGCGGGAAGCTTGGTCGATACGTCGACAGCAAGTGGCCGTAGGATGAAACGAAAACACGAAGAACAATTGAATTTAAAGCAGTAACGTTAATTAAATGGAGAAGAAAAAGAAGAGTTTTAAAAAATAGTCAAATTCACTCATTAAGTGAAGCATGTATTTCACCCAACAACTATAGTAACTCACCAAAGTATTTGAACATTTGTAGAAATCATATACGAATATATTGTATGTGTTATATAAAACTTCTATAAATTTATTTAGCACTGTAATAAGATACGACTATCATAATTATACATATTGCTAAAGTTTGAAACAAAATTGAAAATATACTTAGAATAGACACATCGTTTTCACAGATGTTACAGAAATATTTGGACAATCAATTGTTCGTCATATTAATAAGCCACAATTCTTAATGGCATCTTCTAGGTTCAAACTCACTATTCATGTTATATACTAATTTTTTACCAAGTAAAAGTGAGTTAAAGTGAATGACTTGTAACCTTCATATACAACATTAAATTAATTTAAAATTTTACCAATAATATCATTATCACAATAGCCATGTCATTACAGTGCCAATAAAATTTCACATACTTTCACGCAACATGTATAATGTATTCATGAAAGTTTTCTATAATAGATATTCAAGAAATATGTAAATAACTGATGTAATTAAGACAGAGTAATAATTAATTTAAATTCAAAAACTATACTGCATGGAAGTAATAAATAATAATAATAATTATAATAATAAATATTTAAATATTGTCGATAATCACTGTATTATATCAGCACTCGTTAAACGAATTATTCGCATAACAAACATTCCTACTTAACCCTGATTTATTTTATCTACGATCAGGACGAACCTCTTTCGAAATTCCCGATATCCTCGTAATCGCATTGAAGAAATTACAGCAGGTCAATCGTTCGGAAATAGCGAGGCTGCACGTTTCGCGGCACCGGTCGCGAAAAGTCGAGCTCGGGAAAACTACCAATAGGAGAAACGGAAGTAGAAAAAGAAAAAGAGGAGGAGGAACAAGAAGGAGAAGAGAAAGAGAAGAAGAGAAGGAGAAATTGATAAGGAGAAGACGCTCATATCGTGCCACTGAGGAGAGACAGTGTGCCGTAGTCAAGAGAGAAATACGATTGGTAGGGATATTGATCTTCCGTGGGAGGTGCCATGTGCAGCGTCGCCGTTCAAGCGACTTGCGATTCTTCTTCCCTAGATCACTCTCTACTCCCGTTGTTTTCCTTCTTTACTAATCCTTGCTTTCCTTCGGTCCTCTGCTACCCTTTCTACTGTCGGTCGTAAGTACATGGACACTTTGCTCGATTTATACTAACGACACAGAATATTAGGAAAGTGGATGGTCAAAATGGTCAAAAGTAATATTTATTATATTCTTGTGGAATCAACAAATATACATATATCATGTGAAATATCAGCTAATTATTTGTTTTAAGCCTTATCGTGATATTATCGTAACCTTATTATGGTATATTATATAATCCTTCCTTCAGATCTGATGGTTAATTTCTTCGAAGACCTCTGGTGTTTTGGGATTCCAATAATGAGATCAGTAATGTATTTCTGTGATTTACTAGTCTTTTGTGACGCTTTATACTTTTTCCTTTGATAGTCGCCAATTCTTTTTATTGCACGTTAACTTCTAGAACCAAATTTTATCATAATATATGTCAATTCTAATAAAGTATAAATCGTGCTGAGTCTTTCCGTCTGTGTTTATGTAAATAGATTGCATTACGTTAAAAAAGGCCAAGTGTCTACATATTTGTGAGAGTGTAGCGTACACTGTGATGTGTGTTGGCAAATTCTGCTATGGGCGCCTGCTGCTTCAATTCGACCGGCCATTCCTTTTTAACACACCAACAGCACCCGTTTAAACGGATTTGTCCGCAGCGCAAAGAAAGGATCTCCTTACCAAGACACCAATAATCCAGCCAGTCAATATTCCCTTTACGTGAGGATGCCACGTAAGGGATGTATAATTTCCTTCGTTTGAGTCGTGGTTATGCTTGTTTGATCGAAGAATGGTTTAATCGCCGCCGAGAGTGGAGGAAGACGTTTCTGGCAAAGATGATATTCTTGTGATACGGAAAAATGCTGATCTTGTAATTCCAGTTAAATATATTGTTTGGAAACTTTTTAATATATCCTTTATAACGCTGTTCATTCGTAGTTTCTTCTAGTTTATAAATTAATTAAATGTTACATAATCGAAAGCGCTACAGCAAATAGAATACGAATTCAAGTATTACAGACATTTACGACAAATAAGGAGAAGAAAACCAAAAATGGCAGACAGTATCTAATATATTAAAGGGCTAGAAAATAAAAAATAAGTGTATTGACAAATTTTTCAGTGACATTCAATAATTCTGATCGAATAAAATAAATTTTTGGATAGAAACAATATTAGAACGAGATGCAATCTACCACCTTCAACTGTGTTAACACTATTGTCACACTAGTTTCACGTTGTCGAATGTAGCTAGCTAATCCTTAAATCTATGCGATTCTCGGAAGTGCATAACCTGAGATGCTTCTGCACACTTTGCCACACACCTCTGAGACCTATTTTCTCGTAATGCAATAACGGAAGCTCTGGGTTAAGCCCTTACCACCTTAGGCTCAGAACGAATAGAGTTTCCGTACCTACGTAAAATAAAGAAACATCACGGTTTGATGACCGGCAGTTTCGCGAGATCCATGTTTTTAACTAAATTCTATTACGATTTACGATTTTCTGTCTGACTGTCTGTGATTTAAAAGAATTATTTCTCATATATAATACAAGTTAAAATTGTTATATATAATATAACATAATACGAATACCGATAAAAACACAAGACAAATGTACGTTTTGAATACGTTTTTCTGAATTCTTTCGATTGCTTCAAATCGGGTGATTCTTTTATCGAATGTACAAAGAGTAAGTACATTACCGATGAAAAGTTTCTGTACATTAAATATCCTAAAAGACATGGACACGAAAAAAGAATTAACCACTTTGAGTTAGTTTATACAAAAATAAAAATGTATATATTTTTATATATATTTGTAGGAATATGTATATATTTCTGTATACATTTTCAGATTGGCTTCAAATTATACCAATATTTTACTATGATAGTTGTGTATTATTGGAGGGCTAATGATATTTCAAAATGTTTTATACAACACATACAGTATAGACATAAAAGTTCTTTATGTTAAGTATTCAAATACTTTTATGAACCAATGTAGTAGTGAGAAACTTAATTTCTACTGTAATGTTCTTTCAATTTTAAGATTTTATCGCCTCTTCTTTAAGCCTCTGAATTGCTGTTAATAACCAGTAGGCAGCAGCGGGTTTCTTTTAATGAAGTTTAACTTCAAACACAAAAGTTACCGTGGCGATTGATAACATCGAAAGCGTTTTAAGTCTTAAAAGGATCCAGACTGCGAGAGAATTTAAATCCTTGACGGAGGAAAAGTGTTTCAAAGGTCGTGAACGGCTTGAAAAATTGTGAATTATTGCTACACCTCACGAAGTAATACTTTGATACTTTCTTATGCTTTAATACGAGATCCGAGCAATATCAGTTTACCTCTGATCAGTTGTTTTCAGATGTCTACACACCTTGCAACTTGTCAATATGTCCTTCTTTTGTTATATAAAATGTTCAACTTTCAGAGTCTACCCTTTATGAAAATATAAAAGTAACTTCAACCCTTGAGCTTAGCTTTCGTTTAACATGTTTACACATTAGCCACACCAAACTAATTATACCATGCATAATTTAAATATAAAAAAATGTACAGAGAATGCACAATACACATAATACAGAAATATCCAAAGTACACGTTACAATGTTTGAAATATGAAACAAATTTCTATTCATTCAGTAATGATACAAACGTGAATTTGTATCAGAATCTGCAGCCTAGTAATCATTAAAGACGCATTGAGTAAACAAATCTTAAAATAAAGCTATAAATTGAAAGTAAACTAGATTGGGAATTCTATAGCCATCGCGGTCGAAATGTCCATTGAATTTGTGCAATTTTTATGCTCTTATATTTTGGAAACTTCAAACTTATAGAAAACGAGCTGGTCGTTCGTGTGCCAATCACCGGAACAATATCAATGTGGACAAAAGTTTCCATCGAGGCGATAGACGTCTGGCGTCCTTTTCTTGTTAACAGGCACAGAACACGAACGTTCTGAGTTTATACGCATACCAATGCACCGTTCAAGACGCGTATAAAAAGCATATAAAACGACACATGCATTCGCAAAGGGAACGAACTTTTCCAGAACTACGTAAGAACTACATATTGATACATGAGCATGACCATTGACATAAAATTTTCCAAGATTGATAGCCGAGCACAGAGAAGCAGAAAACGTCCAAGTCAAGGGATTAGTCATATAATAGCGACGGAGGCATAAAACAGCAATAAATAATATTTATATTAATATTATTATTGTCTATTCATTTATTTTTACTTTAGATACAAAGCCTATTACAAGGAGACTATTGAGTTGTCGTTTCTAATTTTTTATACTGTATATGACACTTACATTGCATTCCTTATTTCTATATTACATTGGTTATTTTATTATATGATATTATATTATATTACGTTATACTATATCGCGTTATATTGTATTACGTTGTCTCAAAGTACGCTATAGGGTAATATGTTATATAATGTTACGTTTTATTAGATTACGTTATATAATATTACAATACATACAATATATCACGTTATATTATATTGCGTTTTAATATATTACGTGAAACTATATCCCGTCATATTATATCACGTTATATTATATTACGTTGTTCAGTAGCATGTTATATAGTATTGCGTTATATAGCATTACGTTATATAGTATTATGTTATATAGTATTGCGTTATATAGCAATGCGATTTAAGGTGTTACGTCATACAGTATTACGTCACTGTGTATCAGGAATATATATATATTTTTTCTCGATTATTATGATGATTTATTTACAATTTACAATTGTGTTCAAGGACTTAGCAAGAATAAATAATTGACAAAGAGTAAGGGTTACAGCGAAAATAACTACAAAATGTAGAATACAATCTTTTCGTAAGATACTTTGTTTTCGAGAAAAGTAAATTTGAAAATGTAGTATATTCGTGCATTAGACCAGTCCTTAACTGTGTAACATGTTCAAACTTTATCTCCTTGAAAATGAGGTCTTAAAAGGAAAAATTTTACTGCACATTTTTTACTTATTTTTACACGTAGAATTCCTCCTGCTGTTTGTTTACTCACACCTAGTATGTCATTAGCTAAGTTCAACTATACTGCTTAATAAATTTTAAAACTCTATTTTCTGAAAAACGAAGCATCATTTGAAAGAATTTTATTCTATAGTTGTAACTTTTTTCTTCACGCAGGATCATCTCTTGTCGGCTTGCACTATCAATACGGTAATACCCTACCACCATTTTTACTACGTTTAACATCCACATCGGAACACCATGTATTTGTGTAACTACGGTATTTCATTATTTGGCAGATGTTCATATGAATATTCCCTTTCCAATCTCACCAAACATATTTCGCAAATACCCAGCAGAATATATCGCTTGTCAAAAATGCTACAAGTTTTCCAAATAACCCAATGTTGTCACTTGAAATGGGGTGAGAGATACAAATTTTTAGTACGAATGGCAAAATCATTCGCTCATTAACTCGTTTAACGTCTATTTGCTATTTAATGCTTGTGTAGTGTCGTAAATATGGAATTTACAGCGTGAGATTGCATCAGTCTTATGTTAAGCTCAGTGCAATTCTGGTGATTTAAGTTTAAGGAAAATGAGCAAGTGTAAATGTATATGTGCGAAAGATACATGGCTGCATTAGCTTACTGAAATCCAAATGAGAAATAAAGAGCGTAAAATGTAAATACGAGAAATGGAAGAAGTACGTGACGACAGAAAATTTTTCAAAAGTTTAATCTGTGAGATGTTTAACTAGACGAACTAAGAAAGGATTCTGGCTTAATTTTAATGCTTATGTCTTATTATAATTATATATAATTAGTATATATATATTATTATATTATATACATATATAGATTATGTTATATACGTAGAGGAATATAACATATGCGAAATACGAGTACATGAACGTTCCCACGCTGAAACACTAGCCAAGTCGTGTGATATATTACATATAATGTAGCGTCGCTATACGAGAACCAAAGTCAGTATAATTTCTTGAATTTGGAAGATACGAAACTTTATATGTTACATTATGTCGCAATAAAGCATGGTCTGCAGCGAAATATGTGAAACGATTTATGTATATCTTCGAATAACGACAAATTTTTTTAGGTAAAAATTTTAATCACATTCAAATTTTAATTTTACGCCTTACGAATTACTACAATTATACTTAAAATTACATTTTATGAGAAAATTATAACTGTTTATCTTTGAACAATTTAAACTAGTCTCGCATATCAGTATTGGAGTCCATTATTAATAGACTCCTGTCTTCCAAACAAGATCAGGCTGATAATTCTGGAGTTACAAGCTTATTATGCACATATTTATAACCTGTGCATTCAATCATGATGAATGACAGTCACGAAATCAGATTATTCGATCATATCGACAGAAGTTTCATGGGTCCGTGACATGTTACAGGATGCGACATAATAATTCGTGCTTGGAGCTGTAATTGCATATTATCAATTGAAGGTATACACTGGAAAAGAGAAGCCCTCAATACGCTACGATTAATATCGTCGACACAAATAAACATGTTATAGTTGTTTAACAGCGTATAAAAAGAAAATTTTGATACGTGCTTACAAATGTTATTTTCAAAACAAGTAGTATTTCAAAGAAAATAATGCGAATAAATATATGTTAACATTCCATTCAATTGTTAGTTTACAAAATTTCTTTCTTTTTACATAATGATAGAAACATATCGAAAAGAGAAAAACCATTCTATGGCTAATAATAGTAATAACGAAATACTTTTAAAAATTACAAAAGTGAAACGATGAGCTAAATATCATTTCCTTGAATTCCGTACATCTTGATATTAGCAAAAGGTCAAACAGTATGTTAAATTGGGGACATTCCAGAAAATTTTGGCAGATACCTAAATATTTACTAACTTCACGTTTGATATACTGTCAGATCCTAAAAAATAAGCAAGACTATCAAGTTTTTACAATCAAACGAAAGAACATTTCCTGCTGCAGAAATTCTGACGTCGAAACTAAAAAGTATCTAGGAAATCGTAAAATCTCTGAAGAAATATGTAACATATTCCTCTCGTTCGTCTTAATTTATCAAACTTAATACTTATAAGATCCAGAAAGTCACCCTCCTATAATAAAACTTACTTTTTATGCTTTTCCCTATCCCTTCAAATTTATTCCTCTAGCGTAAAAGGACAGAAAAATAATGCAAATTATATGTATATTACAGAACACTCAAAAAGGTAAAAACCACAATTAATGAATAAATGTTAAAATGTCTATTTCCAAAGAGGAGGTCATTTTCTATAAAATTCCTTGTACTTAACGTTATCACGAAATTTTACCAAGATGAGGCTGTTCGGGTAGCGTAAAACATGCAAAAAATTACTACACGAACAGAATTTATGACAGAAACGTGACTTCATTGCTGTTTTTAAGATTCAGTATTTGCATCTCCTTTTATCCTGACTTTCTTGAATTCATTTATTTATGTTCAAGAAACTTACCGCGGTAATTAGGACTCGGAAAACTTACAATTTCTTTTGGCGTCCCCACGACGATTAATGAGCTGTAAAGTTGCGAAAAGTCGGACTGGGAACAGAAATTACGCGATCGCTAGATAATTTTCACAAATCAAAACGTGGGAACCATGTCTACCCACACAGTTGATTTGTTCGAGGCTCGTGGAAAAGGTCAGCAAATCGTTCGAAAAATTTTCATTGGCAATTTCGCGTCCATGCAATTTACTCGTAATCCTTTCAACGTATCAAAAAAAAAAAAGAAAAAAAATTGAGTTTATATTGATAATAAAGGAATTTTAATATTAATTTGCGTTGATAGTAAATTATTTTGTACAACACTTTTTCGTTATTATCGAAAATTGTTTTAAAGAAACAATCACCTTTCAATTATGACGAGAAAATGTTTAATTAGTAGTGTATTAAAAATTTCTAAACAATAGTGATTATTTCAAAACTGTGTTCGTAAATTACAAATCCTAAATATGTATTATTCTAAAATGTGGTACTTTCACTGTTACGTTACGCATAAAGGCAAAGTCTCTTTACTTCTACTTTCCGTAGATAGACAACACAAATTTTCTGTTTAGATGTGTTGCAGCAAACATCAACTTTTACGCAATTCAAATTCAGAGCACATGAAATTCATACAGCGAATTTATGTAGCAAGTTAAAACCATTAAGCTGGCCAAGTCCATATGGAACAAATCACAGAAGTGATAAATATCTCTGCCACAACATACAATCGACTAAATCCACATTTCATTGTTGCCATAAGCACCGTGCATAGAATCATTTATATCGTACATATGATCATAATATTCTACTACACCAAATATGTTACAAAACCATTTCAAACATGTCATAGAATACATTCTTATCGTAATACACAGAATATAACTGAATGTTGTAATTGCAAAGTGAACTTGAAACTTCTTGATCATATATATTATGAGGAAAACTAAATTATACTAGGTTTTGAAGATTTCATTACAGATCTATTTTATGATAGCTTATGTTCCAAACTAACAAGTGTTCCGTAACTTATGAGGTTAAACAATTATAAGGTTATGAGGTATTATGAAGTTAACAATTTCGTCAAATCTTAATTTCTATAAATTCCACTGAATGATGCAATTCGTCTTCCCTACAAATAAAATAACCAAACTATGAAGATACCAGGAACAAAATGCGACGTTACGCAACGACTACAATGTCCTACGAAATCTAATCGGGAAGTATAGGCCTTTGAGCTCGCGACCACATTACATAAGGCAGTCACTTTCGGCTACTAGCAGTCTGGCTGTGTAAAAGTTGCGGAACTGTAGCCGAAGACAAAATAAATCGTTCGTACGAAGGGTGAATCTGACGGAAAGTGGCATAATACGGGTAGGTATTTAGATTAGATTGCTATGTCAGACATACGGTTAGAAATTACTCGGAAAATACGCATTCCGATATTTCGTTAATCGAATCAGTACAACTGCCTTTCGCTATATTTAATCGTACGTTACACAAATTTATACCTTAAAATTTGTACTTTAAGAACTAAGAATCAGTATAAACTCACTCAGATAGTCGGGTATTTTGTAACTGTATACCATAACTTTCATAGTAGTAGTTATACCATAACTTTCATATACCATAACTGTATACCATAACATAGTACTATATCGACGAACGCAAAATTTTCGAGAAATAAGTAGACGCCATCATATCTTCATTTTTATTCCAATCGTAACCAAACAGAAAATATGTCTGTCCTATTTAAATTCACGACTAGGTGAAGTGGCATTCGATCTTACTTTAATAAGCGCAAGATCGCGGTCTTATGGTTTCCAAGATTACCATGAGTTGCTCATAACTCGACGAAATCGAAAGGAAAATCATTCATGGTCTAAAGGGAAGAAAAAGAAGAAAGAGAACCACGATATCAACATTTTGAGAAGAAATGTTTGTGGAGGGGGCTTGTATAGAGGATGTACGATCGTGAGATTTATTAAATGTTATTGCTTGTTGTTGAAACCGTCGATTATATTTAAAATGATAAATTGGTATACAGATAATGCTCGCAAAGACGCTCGTACTAACCGATTCGCTAAGACAGTGTATAAGTCGTAAAATAGGATCGCTAATGACTCGTTAATTAGATCGCTGATAATTCGTTGATAACTGGTTGAAAACCGATCGACAACTGACTGTAACTCCTTTCCTTGCGATCGCGTCTATTTATTTATAGTGGTCGGGGGAGAACAAAACAACAACATGATTTGAATTGTTCTCTAAATCATGTGCCGCTACATGTTGAATAAGCATTACGAAATGAGGATGAAGAAAGGCGAACAGGATCGCGCTTCCATGGAACCTCCATCAAATTAAGCAATGAAAGGAATGTATTACAATAGTAACAACAAGCGATGCAAAGATCTTCGGTAAATAAATCCTATCATATTTCCATCTTCGTTTCGTCGATAACAAATAGGATATATGTCTTCTCTATTTAAATTCACGACTACATCAAGTAGCGTTTGATCATACTTTAAGAATCGCAAGATCAAAATCTTATAATTCGAGAGGAAAATTCATACGTGCTCTGAAAGATCACGGGCGAAAAAAAAAAAAAGGAAAGGAAGAAAAAAACATCGATGATAACATGTAAAAAAGAGAGGTTGGATAACCATTACGGAATAAGAAAGGAGAACAAGATCATGATTCCGTGATTTCCTTCCATGAAACCTCTATCGAATTACTGCTTACTTCACCTAGACCGCGTCACGTCGTCCCGCTTATTTCTCAGTCGCATGCAATGCAAATGTAATCGAATAATAATATAGCGTAGCCAACGCTCCCAGTGGACCGCGAAGACATTCTCGTAAATAAAACGGTTGCGTTTATTCTAAGGAAATGTAGGAGTAAAATGGTCGCTGCTACTCTATGAAGAATCTAGAACAGGAGCGCGTTCGCTTGGGATCTAATCCCGAGAGAGCAACTGCGCCTCCTTTAAAAACAACGCGTCGATACAATTCCCAAAACGCACGACCCGATAATACTCATCCATCCTATGTTGCCAAAACCGTGATGCGCATATCATGGAACTTTCATTGTGAAGCTCGAATAAAACATTTGAATCGGCTCGGGAGAAAGTATCTCTTTTCTTCCAACAAGTGGAAAGTACTATTATATGATGTTTTTCTAAACTTTGAGCTTAAATTTTTTCTTACGAGGTTTATTTAAGAATTAGTGGAGAGTACCAATAGTGAAAGGACGTGGATTTTGCCAATGAAGGCCCGATTCCCTCTTTTAAATGACGAATGTACAAATGATCTTGCACGTATCATAGGAGAAATTCTGCTTTAGTGAGATACCTTTACCATTTATTTTTGTAGCCATTTTTGCAGTTTTAACTACGTTTCTCGAAACTCTGTACATCCTTTTAGAGAAACATCCCTTGAAATACGCACAATTGTCATTCACGCAACATGAGCCCTATCGCTTATTCAAAATTTAATTAAGCTATTATATCCATGAGCAGTATATAACCATATCATAAGTCTACATAAACATCTTTCACCTATATTCTAGATATGTCACATTACTATGAATATTATTATAAATATGTCAGAAGTCACATAGATAGAAAAACTTTACTTACTTTACAAATAAATAGAATTACTTAATCAAACAGTCTCGTATTTCTTTTAAATCCGAAGTCGAATTTTCCACGTGGAAATTTTTCTTTTCCAAATTGATAATCCGATCCATTCGATCGAACTAGGATATTAGAAAGCTGAACGTGAAAGATTATACATCTGGCAACAGTTGATAAGTGGAACAATACGCAGAAAGACTAAGAAGGAGATTTAGGTCTATGAGTTATCGGAGTGAAAATTTATCGACAAATTTTAGACAACGTTGAAAATCGCAAATATTTGTGGGTCGCTCCTCGTTTCGAGTGGGAATACCTGGATCGTGAAAACGGATAAAACGAATCGTCGATACGAATTCGTTGCAGCGTGTCGGATACCTGTAGGAATATATACGTGAAATGTAAAGTGAATATATTCGGACAGAAAATAAGTTAGTGAAATATTATGGCTGAAGAGAGCAACGAGAACTGCCATTTCAATCTTTTAGTAGGGTTTAATACGCGATAAATAATGACGGCTGCTTGTGACACCGGCATATTACAAGCTGGATCAAACAGACTTCGGCGGAAGCTCTACAATTTCTGTCGTTAATCAGGTACGAGTGATTAAAAGTAGATTAACTGAAAAACGCAGACAGAATAAGAAAGGATTCGTGTACGATCTGTTTACATCTGCAACTATCTTTAACTCATTTTCAGTTGAGACTTATCCCTGTTAATCATCATGACAATGTATGTTTTAATACGAATGGTTAGTTAAATGTGACAGTATGGAGATACTTCATAAAGGATATTAATTTGAAAAAGAATTTATAACAGATATTCCCATATTTTCGTCCGCGCTTTAGGATATTTATATTTTAATCCCTTTAAAGAGTGGCTTTACTGGTTTTTAGTAGGAGAATAATACGATGCATTATCGATGGATGTTGTACAACAATCGTTGTAAATTTTACGCTGTATTAGCTACAAATAAATTCCTAATTCATAATTGATGATTACATAACGTTTATCATAATCTATATGTATGCAAATTACCTATATTAGCTTAACCAAAAGTTTCTCGACTTTGAAAGACCAGACACAGAGAAGACAAGACTTGCATAACTTAATCCACGAACTTTTCGACTAGATTGATATATGTTTCTTCATAAAAATCATATGATTAAATCCGGTAACAACGATTTCGATTCCTGTACGATAAATTATACCTGCTACTGGTATAAAAATACCGGGGCGAATCTTCCTCAATAACGTATGCAAAGATATAATAATAATACACCCAACTTTGAAAAAGATAAGTTGTCAGCATAATCTTAAAAGATAGTAGGTAAGTATAGATATTAAAAAACTATACATATGTATAGATAGTTCCATTTATAGCGGGATCCAATATATTTCAGTGGCATCAAAAGCCACTCAGTATCGTCTTTGTAAAATTTACCTCGGGACGTGTTATCTCATTGGTCTCACAGACATCGGGTTGAAACCTGCTTACTCATTCCAACAAATGTTTCTCCAAACATTTACCCTTCAACTTCAAAACAGCAAATCTCAAGAAGTCATTGATAGCAAATCCGAAATTCTGAAAAGCTCGACGTCGAGGTACGATATCGCGAGAAACAGCGATCCTCATATACGTGGGATCAGTGCTTTTAGCAAGATTAAGCGTCATTTAGCGCGTATACATTAATTCGAAAATTAATTAACGAAGTAATCGGCATCGGTGTATATGAACGTCATTTACCGAACGTTGTTGCACTAAACCGAGCGTATGTTTCGAGCTTAGTCACGCATGTCAAAGAGAAACACATGATCACCGCGTTTCGAACGGAGACGTCGTAACTTGACCGAACAGAGTATGTACATGCACACTCGCGATTCACAATACAAACTTTATTAAGCGCATCGATGTGGAAACGACCCACCCGACTGTGGATCGAGTAATTAACTGTTGCATGCGCGGAAATTGATTACAGCTGGAACCTTTGAACAGATGCTTTTCGTTAACACTGTTTTCGTTTTGTACCCCGGGATGAAGTGCCGTTACTTGTTTCTGCCGTGCTTTCTATATATTTGTATAAATATATTGAATCATACTTTAATTGCTAATTTAATTTAATGTAATGGTCATTTAAGCTATATACATATAACATGACATACATATATATGAATAATATATATCTAAATTTTTTCGAAGAAATATTTAGCACTAGCAAATGATTATAGCAAATGATGTACTTAACAAATTAAACTTCGCACGAGAACAAATGCAGCCAACCGTTGCTCCTACTCGAGCAACCAACCACCCATTATGAATTATAATTTTCGTGTATATAATTACGAAAATATCATGTCACGAGTACTTTATACACAGGAACATTTGTTTAAAATTCATCCGTTGGCGTATGTAAATTATTTACATTTACGCATGCCCGGACAGGATGATTACACGATTTGTAGTACACTGAGACATTATTTACAAACGTCGATACCGTTCGAGAACATCAATCGCGAGCAGTTTGATAGAAATAATATTTGACGGATCCATAATCTTATTTGTGTTGTGGCATTGTTATTTCCGCTCAGCAAAATGTAATTACAGCGAATAGTATCGATTACGAACACCGAAACAATAGGGAATGTTAGTCTCTTTTAATTGTCTGAATTAACTCACATAGGAACTCGATTTCATTCATAAAGATAAACGCTTTCTGTTTCTCAATTTTATCTTCATACGCATAGTATTAATGAACCATTAATTGCTAACGTACGAAGCATTATGCGTAGTAGGGCGTCCTTTTAATTTTTTCATATCAAATTGTTCTTAATTAAAAATCTTGCAATTAAAGTTTCAGAATTGAAGTACAATATTATGACCAAAAACCACTGATCAAGATTAATACAAGATATATGTACTACTCTAATACAATGACTGAAGACAAAGCTGAATGACACTAAGTTCCTAAAATACGATTATGTCACAGAAATACATCAAACTTAGAACAATAGCAAAACCCTCGTAAAAGCAAAATAACTAATATAGATTCAAGTAAGTTAGTATCCCAATTCTAATGGAAACCATTCTGAGAACAAATCTGGATTCTCGAAAGTTAATCTATGAAACAATCTTAGAATTCGTGTAATATCGTATACTAGAGTTATAAACTATAAAATACCAACCCTTAATGCTTGTATCACCGGATTCTTGGAAGCCTCACTTCAGGAATTCATACTTCTAGACCATAATAACACTATTATCGAATCAATTCAATTGAATTCCTAATTCTTACATTCATAGCGAATAGCACTTGCACGCATACTTCAACGAAAAAGTACAGAACATCACTCAAATAAACGTAGAAATAATTTCACGCTGTCTCAGATTTGAAAAACTCGAGCTCAATTTATCAATTAGCCACTGATCACAAAATAATAATCTTGGTTAAAAACAAGTAAACTGATTAAAGAATAATAATTTTGGTTAAAAACAAATTATATACATTTTAATATTGAAATGTATACATTTAATATTGCAATATTTAGTATGAAGAAATCATTATACCAATGCGTTAATATAAGCACAAGAAAAAGCGAAGCTATTCAATCCTATACTGATTCAGTTTTCCTTCAGCATTAACGAACACAACTGATAAGAACGATCGAAAGTACAAGATCGTTCTATGCGAGTTAGGCTGCTCGATGCACCGATCAAAATTTAATGCATCGTTTTCTCTGGACGCGTTGAAATATCGACGTTCGCCATTGCGCACGATCAACAAGGAAGATCGAACTGAAAATATGAACATGGACCGATCGAGGTAGCCGTCAGCAGACGGCACGCAGGCATGTATCGTACAGGCCTACTAATTGAAGTAGCATGGTGCTCGTCACGCGAATGAAAGCAGACCGATCGTTTCGCTTCCAGCTGGAACTTTTCCCCGAGGGAACGCTTGATACGAGAAACGTTCAAACGGTAACGAAGAGGGCAATTACAAGTAATTGGGAATAGGTAAGTGGACCACGTGACGTCCTTATTTTCAAAAGAGCACGACTTATTTCCCGCGCGCGACACCGCCGTCCGCAGAAGGCCAAGCATGCAACGCGATAGCAAGGGAGAATTAGTTTAGCTCTGGCGATGTTAACGAGCCAGTCTCTCTACACGTATTTTTTCGTGAAAATATAATGCGTTCGCTGATCTCGTTTCTTTGTTGTGTTCCTTATGCACATACAAAATATTTTTAAAGAGAAAGAGGACATAAAAGAGAAACGTAGTAGATATATTTAGGTATAGGCTACTTAGGTCATAAGCATCGGGACAGTTTGGTCGATTTGTAGTAACCGTATTTGAAATCAGACAAAATATATGAATTAATGATGATCAAATATTTACATATTATGTATATATAAGGGAATTATATATAAGAAATATATAAGAATATATAATTTTTATAGGAACAGCTTTTACTCTCTTTTTATGAAATTAGCAAAATATAAATTACCTAGTCAGGAAGCGTAGAATAGAAATAATATTTTTACTATGTACTGTATATATATACCGCTATATACAATATTGACTATCACTACTTCCATTAATATCAGAAGTCTTTCGATTATTTTAGAAATACCTTTTGAATTTCATTCGGGATTTACAAATTAAAGAATTCGGAAATAAACAGCTTGTCAAGTATAATAGAATAGTCCTGCAACGCGGCTTCGCGATAATGCAACTTAAGGCTGCCTATAATTTTATCGCTGTAATTACTGTAACATTTACTCGATCAAATTTGATATCCCGCGACTACTTGTTGGAATCTCATTTTCCAAGGGTGAATATTTCATACTCGAAGGCCATTAATGGGCCTGTCTTCATTACCTTGAGTTTCAAAAACCTCGAAACAATTTTGCAACCAAGAGCTTTTCTCCTGTAACAGAGAATTTCACCCGTCAATGATTTCAACGTCACTCTGAACGTCTTTCAGAACACTCTTTTGAATAATGAACCACGAAGAAATCGAGCATTGTTGCAATACGACTCTTCCTTTCACTGATGGAATTCAAGATCGGCCTCTGGTTCAATTCAACTTGAAAATCGTATTTACGAAATGGAATTCGCGAAGTTTTCGGTGATATCGCCGACACGTGTCCAGAACTACCGGAATTCTTGGAATAGTTGAAGGTTTGTATACATCTTGAAAGAGACGAATCGATGCGACGCTTTGCCGCCACACAGCCGATCTACCACTTATCCGAACTATCCAACGCAACTCGGCCGTTACGAGAAACAATCGGTACACGTCCAACTTCCGATCGCGATGGCAGATACAATTTCACTTTAATCTCAAAAGCAAAGCGTAGTGACGACCCAATGGTAATGTCGTTTAACGTTACGAAAGGAGATGGATGTAGAGAAACGCAAGAGAGAATGGAGCTAGTTGTCACCAGAAATTCGTTGCCATAGGTCACATTATTCGTTGTTAAATTTTAGTTTACGAAGATCGGAGGTTGTCGTCGAGACACGTAAATGTGTCTATCGTTTCAATATTTCAAAGATGACTCTAACAGGATGAGACAAGTTTTATAGGAAGAAAAATTCGTTGCTAAACTGCGGATATCTACGTTCGTTTATAGAAAATGTTAATGTAAAAAATATATAAAGATCACAGGAGAAAGATATGATGTCATATTTTTCATATGAGGGAAATTTAAGAATTTAATACATTGTTCGATCAATTACACATTACCAAAACTATCTTTTTATTAAATTTGATTATGGGATTCTTTTCAAAGATATTTACCTCGGAAATATTGATTTCTCTTAAAAATATTGCTTGTCATATTTTAGATATGTATTGGATATGTACGAGCATCAGTTTCTTTCACAAAACTTTATGGATTTATTATCTATTGCTGAGAGGCTTTTATCTTCCAATAAATTGTTTCCTTTTTTAAACATGCAATATGCTATTATATTAAAGTGCGCCTTTTTAATTATTAAGTAACATTAAAAATCAACGAACTTGTGCTTATCATATTTTTCTCCAATAAGCTTATCGTTTACATATTTCAAAGATGGTTCTGACAGGATGAGATAAGCAGAAGGAAAATTGTTGAGTTGAAGTTTCGTCAGTGATGCATCAAGTAGAATCTTCGATTTTAATCACTCTTCAGAAAGCACGAAACGCATCGAGACATAACCGTAAAAGATGACATTTTCGAGTTCTATGGCTAATATTGATCTTATATTTGATCTCATGCCAGGACAACATTAAACGGCTCGATTAAAATTGGTCGCTGCAACGAATATTCGCAATGAATATCCGCGATGACGGATAAAATTACGATACGTTTAAAGCTAGTGTATTTTTGTAGAAAAATAAGTATGTACAGATCTAAATAATTTCAATAAAAGGATCGTTCGATTTTAAACAACCTGCTAATGTCTCAAATATTATAGCGTAATCGCAAAAGGAATTGACAAGATTGAGAAAAGATGGAACAAGCTCAGCATCGACAACTTATAATAGAATATTTTCTGTTCTATCTATTGGATATTACGAGTATCGGATCAATACGAGTGTTGATAGCTCGGGATATATTTTGGAGAGAAAAGGAATATTTACAGAAAGATCTCTAAACGTTCAAATCTTTTCAAACATACATACAATATCACTAATAATACAAATTAAGGAATTCATAATAAAATTATTACATGGCAAAACCAACATTATAAAAGGTGTCACAATAGAAAATTTCACTAAAAATCTTTATTAGGAAAATTATTATATATCAAAGATATTAATATATTTAACAACTGCTTTACTTTTTCATTTCACTATATTATTCTTTTAAATAAAAATATGCTTTTTCAGGACACCCAATATAATACTTTGTTTCATTCTTACTTTCCAAAAAAATATAATATACATACCCAGCTATTATTTCGCAAGACAAAGACTTTCCGACTAATTTTTAAATCTATCGCTTAAAATTATCTCTAATCGTTCAAATACATAACATTCACTACGAATGATAGAAGAGGAGACAGAAACAGAATACACCTAAATGGTAAATATAACGAAAGAAATATAATTCGAAACTAAATTCTCGGATAAAAAAGCTCGTACCAGTGTTTCTAATGCTAGACATCACGTGTAAGGAATAAAATCACAACTCATACGATCTCTTTCACACGGCGATATATCGCGATACGTACATGTATAATGTCATACACGTATCACATACGTGTATCGCCATGTGAAAAAAGGCTAAGGATTTCTATCTTTCCTATGTACGCCCTGTCTGGTCGCTAAAGACTGGAAGAGGGGAAAACTACCGAACAATCGATTACTCGCTACGCTTGGATACTGGGCGGAAACAACTGAACATTATTCGCATGTTTTTCCTTTCGGCGTTTCGCATAATAATTTCCGTGTGTATAGTGTATACTCAATCAGAGTAGATAGCAGTAACACTTACGGGAACCGATATACGAACCACTGGCAGTTTATTCGACATTTTCTATGACTGTTGCTCCTAGCTGGCACACTCAGAGCTGCATCCATATAAAAGAAAAAAAATCAATTACCGTTGTTTTCGCTGGTGAAATTTAATCTCTTGGCTAGTTAGTTTTTACAACTGTTCGACTACGGCGCAGTCGTTAGTAACATCGAAACGTTAAAACGACGAGCAACTTGTTTGTTTCGAGGTTGAGAATATATATCTGTACTTGAGAGCTTCAAATTAGAATCAGTTCATCTCCTTCGGAATGAAGTTACATACGTCACCTATCTTACCGCTCGTCCTTTGTTTCATTCCTTATTCCGTTCTTTATTTTGTTCTTTGTTTCGTTCTTTATTTCGTTTTTTATTTCGTTTTTTATTTCGTTCTGTATTTCGTTCTTCCTCACAAATTTGTTTATTAAAAATAGAGAAGATTTAGTGGTGTTAATTTTTTTAAATGCGATATTACCTTGTCAAACATCGTCTGGTTACATATCCAAAAAGATAGATTTGGAAAATTTCATTTTAAAAGCTGATTTAGCGAAGAGAGCTTTTAATTCTAAATCTAGGAGATTGCGGTCCTAAAAATTCCATTGCAAGTCTGGGTATATCTGAGAAATATAATAACTTTAATCCATGTTGCGGTACTAATTTTTGCATAAAAATTGTCCGCATGCAAGAAAAGTATTTAATTTTACTAAATTAAACAAATTATTCGTTCTTCCTTTGCTCTTTATTTTCTTCCATATTTTCTTTCGTTGTCAGATATATTTCAGGTACAGATATATTTCTCTAATTTTCTACCGATCACATCAAATTTACGTAAAATAGACGTAAAATTCTTCAAATGATGTTTTATTAACTCACGTTAAGAATTACAAGATTACTCTTGTGTAAATAGAAATCTATATTAGATTACATGTATAAATGATTCTCTATAAAATGATTTTCTCTAATAGATATACAGAAAATAAGATCTATTCAATTCAAAATGAATAATTCTTATATTAAAAGTAGGATACTTTTTGTTAATAAATTAATTACTAGTTATCAATGATAACTAGTTGTTGTTGATGTTATAAATGAAATATTAACTCGTCTTTACGAGTTCATAATATAAAGAAAAACAATCTTTCTCAGGTATACTCTGTACAATGAATGGAAACCTACCATGTGATTGCGAACTTTCATTATAATGACTGATTATCTCTACTGTTGTAGAAATCACCTACATTAACGCTACTATCTATATTAAGAGAACTATCATTCGTAATGTCATAATAACTCTGCAACTATACCCAAAAAATAAAAAAAAATGATATTCAATGTATGTTTCACGAAGATAGACTTAAAATCCAATAAAATGTCGCAATCATCGCCTGAAATTTTTTAACAATGAATTATAATACACTCATAGCGGATTATACACTCAAATATGAAGAAAGTAAAAAGTAGTTTAATATGTAATTAGATGATACTTAGGCCAATCGTGACAGAAAAATTATACAAGCTAGCAGTATTTGTAAAAATCATCATGAGACGTATTATCCTATCAATCTCTGAAGAGTTAACAAATTTTTTGCATATATTATATGTCTATGATCTTCTAACACACAATAATAAAAATGTAAAATGTATGTACAAAGTTTTAAATTGTGAATTGTAAATTTTGTATGAAAATTATTTTCCAACATATACATAGCACATATAGGCAAGGAAAATCCGATTAGTGACGAATATGTACATTCAACATGAAATTTAGAAAAGATACTTTCACGATAATTAACGTAAAACGTGTACATAAAATTTGCCAATAAGAAGATAAATATTTTATTTGTTAGTTAATAGACATGTAGCATAGATAATAAAGAACGGCTCAATGACCGTGATAATTCTAAAAAGCGATAAATTTTATTCGGCACAGAAATGAAATTATACTCTCCCTCTTGAACACCGGCCATTAAGCGTTCGTTTGCCGTGGTGAATGAAATCTCGCTTTAAAACGCGTGCTAACGATTGATATTTCTAATTTCCGGCCGATATTCCCCCATCCAGGTATAGCGCTAATGGAGAGTGAGCTTTTAAGTCCCTTATTTCACGTCGATAAATCTATCATCTGGCAAATTTCGTCGACGAAAAAAACAACCGTCGACACGCAGTCGACGCTACAACGATGATAAAGCTGCATAGTTATCGCGATTACAGCCAACAATCCTCCTGCCGTTTCTATGGGTTTGTCCCGTTGGAACATGTGCGAGAGCACGTAGTCGTCGCCGTTATATCGACGACATGAGAGTGTCGAAATCGTTTGGTTGCTCGATACAACGAGCACGGAAATTCGTTTGAAATTTAAATCACGCGGCTAACATGCAAATCGAGGATGCCATTAAGAAGCGATACGTCGCGCGTCGCGGTGACGATTTGTAATGGCGTGGCAAGTCGAAATCTCGTTCCATCAAAGTCAAAGACTGGTAGATTACTTTACAATTTCTCGAGTTCTTAAATAGGGGATTTTTAACGACGATAAAAAACAGATTTATTTAGCTTGGTGCATAAAAATATAAAATCGAACGGAATATAAAATTTTGGATAAATTCTAATTTTTATTATGATGATCTAATATTAATTATGAAAAACGGCGTAATCGTGATTAGTTTATAGCTTGGAGTTATAGTTTGGAGTTATAAAAAACCATTTTTTTTTCTATAATATCTTTAGAAGTTAAAAGTTTTAAAGATGTATTAATTGGTTGATAACACGTAACGGAAATTCCCAAGTAATAAGTAATCAGAGAATAAAATTTTGCGAAGTTTTACAAAAGACTTCTCAATGGATGCCCTAATTTTACACTATTCTTCGAAAAGTATTTTGACAACTAAAAGGGAAAACGGTGGATACTCGAAAAGAGTACACGTTTTAAGCGTACTAAAAGTTTTTAGAATTAAACCTTTTTATTTCTCAAGTAGTACGTCTGCTATGAAAATGAGGACAATGCTAGAAAGAGAACCACAGTTTTGTAGAAAAACTGAAGTCACAATTAAGACCCGAATAAAAACCAAGCACGTACATCTTACCATGTTTTTCGCCCTTCCGTACGTTCTCCTTGATTAGCTTTTTTAATTTTACTCGTTCCGATCTTGAAACGCTTCTACATTTGTCCCAAAAACTGTCGAGCTTATCCTTTCTTAATACTATTTTAATCATTCCTGATTTGTTCGATTTTACAATAAAATACGTACCCTATCACGAGTTTATTTAATCGAATTGTTTTTGGAATGATTTTGTAATAACCAGAGAATCTATGTGTATGCGTCTAATAAAAAATCACGTATTCCAAGTAAAGTCTGAGGTTTACCTTTTACCGCTTCTCTATCCTAAAATTTAGTTTTATAAAAAAGCTAAGCAAACATTGTCTCAAATACACCTAAATAAACAGAAAATTGCTGTAATTGCGTGAAAATAATCAAACTCTCCAGAGTTTGTCTCCTAAATTATCTTCTAATTTTCGTACTGTCAAAAATACGAGCTTGTTCGGAATATAGAAAACTACTATCAACTTGAAAAACAATTAGCAATTAGTAATCACGAAAACAATTTAAAAGCTATTGACCTAATACTGCCTAAACAAATATTTGAAGCTTAACGACCATTCTCCATTTTCCTATCAGGAATGAAAGACATGGTAATAATTCTGACCCTGACCGATATCACGTTATAAACGAATCCCATTTATTCATAAATCTAGTTATTCCCAGAACAAATACTCACCATTGACACATGATAAAACACACCGAACTCCGTGAAACATATCATTCAATCAAGTTTTTGCCGATTCTGAGATGGATACCATGCATTTACGAAGAAACCTTTCCCTACATAATTATACATCCGAGAACTTGCTATTATTTTATTATTTAAAAAATTAATATGATTAAATATATATTTAACACTATTGATAAAAGTAGGTAAATGAACTCTAACCTTGAAGCCAGTAAGGAACGTCGCGGGATCAGAGGGGGTCCGGGCCGAGGACGCCTGATTGGTGGCCCCGTAACTCAACTGATGCTGATAGTTGGAAAGGATCTTTTTGTGAGCACTGGCCTGAGCTCTATAAGCTGACACTGATAACTTCATTTCTTCGTGTTCCCGGTAAAGGGTCCGATTCTCCCGATGCTCCAACCAGGGTACATTCTCGTTCCTTCGTGGTAAACGTGGTTAAGTCTTTTTAAGAGATCGGCACGCGCGGCCGGACAGCTACGATGAAAATCCCTCGGAAAAGGAATGAAAGCGAGTCAGCTACCGCGTTCGACTAGTTATCCGCTTTTCCTGCCTTCGATTTCAGCCGATTTTCCCGGTCTATCGTAGTTGTTTACTTTTATTTTCACGAGTTCCCTTCGTTCGATATCCTTATCTCAAACTCCGCCCACGATTTCGTTTCAATTCTTGGTAGTTTTCCCCAGGCCTCTTTCCCTTTTGTATCTGACTTCGACTGACTTCTACTAAACAGACAATCGTCGTTAAACGGTACTCCAATCTTGTTCCTTCGCTTTGGAATTCATTGTTTCATTAAACATCAAGATCTAAAAAGGAAGTAGCTAACGCTCGCTTTAAAAAGCTTGTAATACGGGCGTACGATACAAAGAGGCTTTACGGGGATAATTCGTCGAGAAATTTTCTTCCCTTTCGATGATCGTGGGGTTTATATCTTCTTAACGGATCGGTTGTTACGAATTTTCTCGATATCACGGGAAAAGGGGTACGGAACGGCGAGATGTTTCTCTCTATTCGTTTGTGGACGATGATTTCCCGCGAGAGAGGCGAATACGAGGATACGTGACTCTTCGGCTTGCCTTGTCCCTTTCGCGCGCTCTCTTCTCGCGTTTCGACGGCTATTCTCAATATATCTGTCCGATCGAATGGAATAGTTTTGCAACCAAAGGCTTTCGAAGGTGAGCAGATTCAACACACCTAGCTAGCACGATCGAGGAGTAAATCCTTTTAGAAACCGTATGAAGGATTAAACATCTTACAATGGAAGAAAGGGTATCGATCGTAGGAATAATCCTTCTTTCGTTTACCAGTCCACGTTCGTTTTCTTACCCAGTTACGAGCAGTTTAACGTTCCTCCCAAGCTGTCGTAAATTCACCGTTTCGCCAAGAACAAACTCGCTCCCCGCTGGACTTTTTCTAATTGAAGCTTCCCTCCATCAGGACTCCCTGTAGCGTAAACAGACCGACTATCCACGGTCTAATTTCAAATCTTTTAAACTCTTTCAACGATCAACGTCTCATATTCTATATAATGTTCTACCGATAATACGAGCAACATACATCGAAGGCAGATCGCGTATTAATTTCTCGTCATCTATTCACATGGAACATCCCCATCTTCGACGAAGGAACTAAACACCCTTGGATTTTTTGTCTCTCTATTAAAAATTAGAATTTCATTAATTCACTAACAACGATTATAAGTCATAGGAATAACGAACATTTGTAATGTCGCTCGATTATTCGCCCCTTGAACGCCTTCTTTCTACTTCTTTTTATTCGTCGTCGACTCAAGCTATAAGGCCACGTGCCGTTGTTCATTAAAAGTCGAACGCGCAGGACGCCACGAGTAAAGCGTGTTCCCACAATCAAGAAACCGTGACAAGGATATCTACGTCCCTTTATCGTCCCCTTGTCGTGTATCTCTTCGTTCGGATGACTTCCACGTACTTCGCAGTTCTGCTCCCTTCTAGCGTCCTGTGTGATCGATTCTATTTCAGCTACCGTGGCACCGAAATGCGAAAGAGATCGAGCATGATGTCCGACCAGTCCTCGAAAAACCATTGGATACTTCGAGCGGATCCTTGGGTCCAGGCAATAGAACTAGCTTTCCTCAATGATCCTTTGGTTCGCGTTTTTCTATGTTTCGATCTTGATCCTTCGATCGAACTCGACTCGCGACAACAAAGTCATTTCCTTGTGATATCGAAAGATTTGCAGGATTTACTCGTTCGAACGGTTATTTCTTATTCCTCGAGGTAACGTCTCAAACACTCTCACGATGAAACGAATTATTTCTTCAAAAGTATCCGGATCTTGATCGCAACACTTTGGGTCGTTGATCACAGCACGAACAACAAAGATTCACTAATACGACAACGCTGTCTATACTCATTATAAGACAGAAGCCGTAAGAAGTAAAGGAACTTTCGATTATAGCACCGAGCCAAATATTTTTCCAGTTGATTTCAGGATACGAAACGATCGTAGACGATCACCTGGAAATAAGTGGAATTGTCACCATATTGCGAAAAATCTGCTCGAACCGACGAAACACGTATCACCATTGGTAAAGAGCCTCTCGAACTCGAAAGCTTCGCGAACCGATGAGATTCGCAGCAACGGAACATTAAGACGCGTCTGTAGCCGTAACCTATCGATTCTGATAGCCTGATAAGGCAAAGCTTTAAACCGACGAACCATTACCAAACGGACTTACTTCCGAATCCATGCTCTGATCTTCGACATTGTCACGACTCCGTATAACGGGTGTAAGGGATTAACAAAAGGATTAACAAACTCGGGATCATCGAAGGGTACGAGTCACGTACGAAACGAGACAGAGGGAGAGACACGTTGGCCACGTCAATTTGCTTTGCCAACAATAGACATTGGCACTCGATGGAAGATCAAAGCGTCGCGTGGTCAGTTGGAACGCGGCAAACGTCAGTGACTAACCCCGTAATCCGCTTAACCGAGGAAATTATTCGTTCGCGGGCCGGAACATGGAAAATCGTTGTCGCAAACTTTTCCAATTGGTCCAGATTTGTTCTTCCTTACGCGGTTGTCTCGTCTATTTTTGATCGTCCGATCTTCTGTTTGTACGATCGGTTGAAATATAAACGATAGACGAGTAAATCAGTGAACAGAATTCGGTCGGGCCGTTAGTAGACCGCAACGCGTTGCGTCCGTAGCTCGAGCATAACTGGATTACCGCTACCAACGACACCGTGCATCGAGACATCGACTAACCACCACGAGGTTCGGCCTGTTCGTTCTATATTCACCCTTCGCTATAAGTGGATTAAATATTATCATAAACTGCGCGCGACCGGGCGAACGTGCCACCTACGCGGATTCTGCCTCGCGTGATTTTAGTCCGCGCTTTCATCGCTCGTGTTACCGCTCGGTCTCCGATTCGTTCGCAAACGAATTTCACTTGTTCGTATGATTTGGGGATGAATAAATGTAACGTCAAAGGAGATTCGAAGACGGTCATCGCTTTACTCGAATTCGGTGGTTATTGGGTTATAGTTAATTGAATTTGAAGATTGGTGTAGAAATAATAGAATAATTATATTATAAATATATCTATATATTTGTAAAAACATAGAAGAAAGACTAAAAATATAGGATTTTTCAAATTAGGCCTTTTCTGACAAATTGTGAGAACATGATTTACAAATGGCAATAAGAAAAATATATGTGTTATGTGAAAATTAACTCCATGTAGATGTTTCGTTATGAAATGAGTAATGAATATTGAATCTAACGTAACATGTATAATTAAATGTTCTTTGTCACAACATCACGGACAAATATTTTATTGTGCAATACATGTAAGAGATCGCGGTTTATTATAAAATGTTTTTATTTCCCATTAATATTAAGCGTTTAACTATAAAAATATAATAAAAAATTTGCAGCCAAAATTTGTACCGTATTTACTTTCTATTTTCACTTGAGAATTATGTCCGCAATTTATCAGAAAAACCGAGGACACCCCATGATATGGAATGCATGATATGGAAACTACAAAAATGATTCACATACATACATACTGATAGAAAACAGTAACGCGAAAACCAAAAGATAAAACAAAGTTTTAAATGCGAAATTGAAACATATAAACAAAACATTTTTAATTTAAGCAGACAATACGAAATTATCTCGCTTCTTTGAAATAAGTACTACGTATTTAGATCCACAAATACCACTATAAATGAAAGAAACAACCACCGATCGCACTATTATCCTTTGGTTAATCCTTGTCCGAAGACAAGAATCGAAGAAATTCTCCTTGCCTATTGTGCACTTTCAACGAATCCGGATCACCATTTTTATGCGACGATAAAATGGAACCTCACAAAATCAACCTAAAAAAATATCGTTCCAACCTCCGGTGGAATAATTATTCTTTACGCTAAGATCCGTTGGAGGAACACAAAAGCATTGTTTGTTCAATTCCACGGCCCAAACCATGACTCCCGATTCGTTTAACGATCACAATTATTTCCTAAGCAAGTACCTGCTTCTCATTTGGTAGCTTGGCTGGCATTATAATGCATAAGCACACGGCGTACATGTAAATTGAAGTGCGACAGGACGAGAGAGTGAAAGTGAGAGGGAGGAGCAACCAGTAAGAAGCAGCATAACCTGCTCGTCAAATACGTCGCCCATTATACGTTGACTGCATTGCTGTCTCTCTCATCACTTTCCAGCCCTTTCCCGTCTTTCCAGCAACGCTCTTACACAAATACGAGCCTGACTGTCATTCGGCTTATCGATCATTCCAATTGGTCATTACGGAAGATCGAGAGGGACAGTAAGCACGGACCATCGGGCGGAACCACCCTTTTATTTTCCTATCGCCCTATCGTTTCACCAGCAAGGAATATTTCGCGTAAACGTTGGATATTGTTTTGTCAAATAGCGTTTTTAAAAAATATGGAAGCCATACTTCGCAAGGACTATTTGTAACTTCCAATTTTATGATTTCCAAGATTTGAAACATCGAAACTGTCGCTAAGTAATTTTTATTGTAGAAAAAAGAATAGTGATAATACTGCGAGTGCTGGTTGAGAAATTAATTTTAAAAGATGTTGAGGATTAAGTCATGTGTAAACTATTAATAGAGAAAAATAAAAAAAATAACGTCACCTGCATTCCTAAGTTGAGGCGTATAATGAGAGATCTAGAATACGACAAGAGGAATAAATGCGTTACAAACAAAGTTGCAACATAATTCGTAAAAGTACGTCATATAGAAAAATCTCGTAATATAATTTTATGGAACGGGTAGAATTGTAAATCGAATTGAAAAACGAGGATATTAGTGTGCAAAATATGCATATGATCAACCGCTAAAAAATGAACCTACAAACCTATAAAGAAATGTGCGTAATACGTTTACTATAAACAACACGCACATATATATAGGTTCGATCTTTAACGTTAAAGAGTCAAAAAGACACGTTATCGGAAGGCCAACAGCTCGGAGAATCTTTTGTCAGCACTTCTCTTTTCGTTAACCCTTTTCCTTTGACTTTTATCTTATCTTTCTTTTCGCCCGTACGCGTTAGTAGAGTCACGCAAACAACAAAGAAACCACTTTGAGGATAACGAGAACTTCTCGAATTCGATATAGAGACGCGAAGCAATCGAACATCATGTTTAAGGTGATAAAAGCACCGTCGAACTAATCCAAATATAGCATTGTTCCGCTTCCTCGGTCTATTTCTCTCTGTAAGGACGAGTCGAGCTGCGGACGCCTGTATTTCTGGACGGTTCTCATAAATGAATTACGCGATTTCAAATCGGGTCGACTAGAATTGTGCAAGAAGGTCACAGCTTTTCTCGTTAACCGAACAATCGTCATCACGCGACGAGGCTTTATTAGAACGGCATTCCTTCTTCGAGTGCTTCCTTCCGCGAAGTAAAACGAACGTCACTCGAGCGAACGGCTAATTACGTTCATTAAAAAACACGTTGTTTTCTCCGATATTCTCGAAACGAAAAGAAATACACTATGAGGTAAATCCAACCTTCGCCTACACCATCGGAACTTCTACTTACTTTAATCGCACAACAAACTTAGCGTTTCTTTCGTCAACGAAAACGAAATCAAACACTATTGTACGCGATATCGATCTACAATTGGCGTCCGGCCGAATGGATCGCTACCGACTTCGACTAGTAAATCACCGACGACAATAAGTCGATAATTCCTTCACCTTCCAACGTGTAGAATATCTTGCGACAAACGATATGCTTCTGGTCGTTCACAGACACACAACACCCTATCCATAGTTCCTCTGGAAGAAAGGATCAGCCGATCAGCCCTTCAACGACGATCTTCAAACCGACACGACCGACCAACATATGCCAGTCATCGAAATGCAATTCGTCGTGACGACCGAACTAAAACAAACTAAACCAAATCGATATCGAACTGTGTACGATCGCGAGTTCGAGTTCTTCTTAGCAGTCAGCTGATGAGCGCAGCTTCTCGATGATCGACGGCACCAGAGTCACCCACCAATAGAACTGTCACCCGCGACGAGGCACGTAAAAATACCGTTACGATATCGCGTTGATACGATCGATTTAACAATCGGCCGATCTGAAGGTATCATCGAAGGATACCGGTCGCGTTTCCGCACGCACGTGTTACTCGGCCCCACGAAAGTCACTAGGAGGCAAGTAGCAACCCCCGCCAACCGTGGAGGACGGAGGGTGTGAGACAGGATGCCGGAACGTCTGACGATGGGAGGGATGATGGTTTGGTAGGGAGGGAGGTTGTAGTGGGAGCGTGAGAAAGAGGGGCGAAAAACGGCGAGGGGTAAAGAGTGGAATGGTACAGAAGGACGACCCGCAGGTTTCGCGTTATCATTACCACCATAGCGCTCGGGATTCCTCCCTACTTTGTTCCAGCCTGCAGAACCCCACCACGTATCCACATCTACGGATTAAAAACCGAAATCCTTCCCCTATCACTCCCGCTCTGTGCCCCGTTTACGTGGCGTTCGTGTGGTGTTCGTCGGTCGTGGGGATGCTGCGCAGTCTCTGGACCGTGTATATACCGTGCAACACCGAACGGACTTTCTGCGATATAGCCTGCTGCCGCTTCCTGGCCTGGCGAGGCGCTATGCGAACCCGAAATGCAATTTGACCAAGGGGGAGCAGAGTGGAGCAAGAGAACCACGGTCGAGGATGGATCGTATACGTTTTTGACGGAAGTTCCTTATCGAGATACGATGAGGATGATCCATCGGATGGTATTGACGAATCGTATTGGTACTGACGAACAGATAGCTTTTTCGACCAGATAACGTGCGATTTCCTTTTTTTTTTCTTTTTTTCTTTTTGGAAGGTAATAACGTGAAATTGTTGTTGAAAGAAATAGAGATTCTTGTCATTATTAGTGGGGAACAATGAGACTGATCTGATCGAAGTAATTATTGATGAACTATCTCTGTGTCGCTGACTTGTGTGGTAGATTTCTACAGAAGTTATTATTCGGACAGCTGTTTTGTACTTTGACAAAACTATGTATAAGTCTAATTACAATAAGTAATAAGTTATTCATTTATATTTATTAGCGATGCATGATTATCGTAACTGTGACACGTTACCCTTCTGTTTGATTTCTAATGATTGAATGAACAATGTAGAATCTTGAGGAAAGAATATGATGCTGAAAACGGTTGATCGCATGATTCTTCGTATCTTTGTTGTACATTTCATTCATTTCTATTTTAAATATGGATCTTGAAAAAGAGATCGGTAATAACGATAAAATAGTATTTAGTAAAATAGAAAAGAGAGATGTACAAATATATGAGTGTATGTCCTTGTTTTTTGAACCCACAAGTTTACTGAATTTTAAATATACCATGCTCGATATCAAGTTTTTTATCTAAAGGATAATTTAAAAGTGAATTAATTTCTAAATAAAAACCATTTCATTTCCAAATTCAATGAGGAATTAACCATTTGCTGGAAAATCGCTGTAATGGAGTGTACAGATTTTTCAAATGTTCCGAACTTCATTTTGTTACCCGTAATAGTATAAATCTTACATACATTTTAGTTACAATTTAAACATTGACCAGCATTATTACCTTGTTTACAATGAAAACGGAGAACGGCTTTTTATGTTTCTCAATGTCATAACATATTCATGAAAATTCGATAAATATTGTAACACCAAAGTAAGCAATTTAATATGGATATATTTCGATGAATAGTAATAAATCAAAAACATATCAAAGTACAATTACAAAGAGTATCGAACATCATATATTACATAAAGTATATTTATCACATAAGATAATCAATATAACTGGAGTAAGATATTTAACTTTCAATTGACACTAATCTGCCACTTCATACGATATGCCTCACATAAATTATGAACACATAAATAAACAAATCACTTGTATAAAAAGCTAAATCACTGAACTTGAACAACTTGCTTTATGATGCAAATGAATGTGTAACAAACGTTTCTTGCAATTGGTTTCCATCTACTTCAATTTATTATTTCACATATTAAAAAATAATACAAAATAATCGAAACATCTTATTAAATATAGCAATATTAAAATATATTAAAAATACACATAGGGATATTCTTTTTACATTATATGCCTTAAGTTCCTATTCTGGCATATTCTTATGTCATGCCTTTATAAAATTTCAATTATATATCCCTCCATTGACTTATATGTTTAAAAAGTAATAAATAAAATATTCATTGTTATTTATTGTATTTCACCTGTATTGTTGTAGAAGACGATTTATAATTGATGCAGTAATATACAACAACAAGCCCAAGTTGTAATTTTCAGTTCAAAATGGAAAATGTGATGTTGGTATGGACTACCGGTTTTGGCGGAAGCAACATACAGCGTCCTCTATATTTTCTGGCTACAAATATGTTATACAAAAAAACTATCCTTTGTAATTTATAAAAATGTTCTACATGAAAATACTCTCCCAACCAATGGTATCATAATACGGCTGAAAAAGTACATATTGTAAAAATGTAAAATTCTACATTTTTCAATTAAAAGATGTTCTATTTTATGCCTGATTTGTAATTTCAGAGGAAAATTCAGTTTCAATTCGAATCACTACTATACTGAATCGATAACGTCGCATGCGACATGAAAATGATACGGGGGGTCAGATAACCTCTATGGATAATCTCTAAAACGTAGAACACGAAACAGCATCGAGTGTCACGTCTATTGTGTACCTCGTCGATAATTTCACGTTCTGAAATATCGACCTGGAAAAAGGTCAGTGTGTTTCTTACATCCTCTATGACTTGCGACGGCAAATATTGGAATTACATATTGTATCAACTCAGTCGTCGGAAGAAACAAAGCCAAACACGTATAAACGTAAGGGAAGTACCTAATGAATTCTTTAATGATTCACAGAAGGATTAATTCGTATTAAAATTAGTAAATAATTAATGTTTATATGTATTTGAGATATTATTGAAAATTCATATATATAAGTAATACTTCTCCTAAATGTTAATAAATTTGTACTTATTTATTGGATTGATAATCTTTAAAAAAAAAAAACAGCTGAAAGGAAGACATATTAGACACAAGAAAATATCAAATTATTAAATGAAAGATGTGATGGAACTATATTGGGGACTACTGATAATTACTACCCTCTTTACCTATATTAAGTGATCCAAGAACATATTTCCCTCAAATTTTTGTAGAAGAATTTGAATATTTTATAAACATAACGTTATTTAAAAAGACACAATGATTTATCAGCACAGATCTAACTATACAGAAATAAGTAACTGAAACAAACGCGATAAAAAATATAGCAGCACTGTGTTTTGAAATGAATTCAATAAAAATCATTACATCTGAGCAAAGAAAATTTTATTTTAAATATTTACGAATCACAACTTTACAAACTTAATTAAAAGTTAATGTCTTTCTAATTCGACTTCAAATACGTTAAAGAATGAAAAATTCTAATATTTAAGACTCTTTATTTATAATCAAAAACACTAGGAAAAATCGCTGTATCGTATTAGAATTCGCAAAGCTACAGAAAACAATCATTATATCACAATTAAAGTACAGGCCAAAATATTCTCTCACAGCTTTAATTCAAATCTAGTCTAATCTTTAATTCAAATCTAGTCAAAAAAGTCTAGATTACTTTCCGATCCTAACTCAACAGATATTCAATTTTTCGAAATATTAATCAAAATCCACGATTTTCCTAATGAATATCACGATGGAATGGTATATATATCAGACAAGAAAAACAAATACTAAGCTTATTAAAAATAAAGTAAATATACGCGAATAAAATAAATAAAATAAAGTATAACAAAGCATAGTGACAAAGTAGTAACAAGAGTGACTTCCTATGCTCTTAATAATCCACAGGATCGTGTACCAATCCGGCTGGCTCTACCTAGTTATAATTAATAGACATACTAGAAAGTATGCCACCTATGAGATAGGTAAGAGTACCTACCTATAACTACATATGAGTAAGAATATATAGGTAATGCAGATATCCTACCTATCCTATGTGGCCCCGCATTTAAAACATGACATGACAAGCACAGCAACATTGACTTCATAATTCACACACACGACACCTGGACGCTAGAGTTTGGCGCATCATTTTCACACTCTAATATACGTACCATTTTGGCGAAACCGACTGACCAAAGCCAGTAGCCGTTGCGTAAAACACGCATTGTGATAAACGTTGTATATTTGCGCAATTACAATTATGTTGCAATGCAAACGCAATTTGTTGCGATCAACGAACTATATATTGAAATAATAAATGAATTGAAGTAATATTTTAGCATAACCTTATATTAAAAACTATAGCAGCCCTACGAGAAGATATAAGATTTACATATTTAAGAAGTAACTGTTGAACAACGGTGTACACTGGCAATTAAGTTGAGAAAATTTACCAAAAAATTCTTACAAAATATTGAACTAAACATTAGCTTCCATATATTATTTAATATATATTATTTAATATATCGTTTAATAAAAAATAAAAAGCTCTTTCTCTAGTACTTCTCGTTTATTAAATAAAATAATTAATTTAACGAAACATCCAAAGTTTTATTTTTTAAAGGATACATCCCGATTTTCCATGTTGCATTGAACCGAAAGGATCTACCTGATGAAGTCAAACAACGTTCTTACGTTTCTTTATGATTTATTATATATGCAGAACATTAAAACGATATCGAAACTAAAGAGATATTCCTTGATTTACCCCGATACTTGCAAGATAGAAGTAACTCTCGGATTTTATTTTCATCGTACAATGATTTAATGGTGTGATCAGCTGCAAGATTCATTAAAATTAGCGGCTGGCGACATCTAAGCAGTGACATCCTGTGATTCAGACACTTTATAGTAAAATAGCATCAGATCCCAAGCAATGTGGCAACACTGTGATTTCCGAAATCTGCAAACATTATTTTTATGAATACTAAAGTTAAACATTACCAGCATAATTAATAATGTGCACACAATATACAGATACGTCCAATGTCCAAATATGAAGAACGGAATAAATGAAATATAAAGTAGGTAAAATAGTGGGACATAAATAAATAAAAAGCAATAAAATAGGAAAGGAGCCAAAATAAACAAATGTATAACAGACGTTATCTAACTCTACAGTTGTTATACGAATGATGTGAATTTATATAATGACAGAATTGATAATATTTCTCTATACAGGTATTGTTCGAGTACCGAGACTCAAAAGGATCACAAAATCTACAGAAACGTGGAAACGAGAATAATATAAAGGATATTAAAACCAAGGGTTAACATTTGAGACGATGATGTTGCTGAGAGATGTTACAGTGTGTATGGTTTTATGGATAGGCATTTTATCTTTTTTTTTTATTATTTATTTATTTACATTTTACAATTTGTCCAGTAGGACATTTGGTAAAATATTATAGCGGCATTTTATCTGTACATACCTCTACCGATTTCGGTGTTCCCAGCGCGTAGATCACTGCATCAGCGATGTCTCTATCATTTAATAAAACTTCTGGGGAGACCTTCATGAAACTATTAATCTGTTTTGACATATCCGTCCGAACAAATCCAGGGTTAATGGTCTATTTAAATATACAAATAAAACAATGTGAGAATTGTATATCCTTATAATACATGCATGACTACATTTTATCATTGAGAATTATATTAATAAAAGAAAAATCATAAACAATTCCATTGAGCCAATTTTAATTATAAAAGTAGGAACGTTATATATCAAGCAGCTTGATCGCATTCCAAATTCGTTGTAAAGAGGATAATTTAAAAAAGGAATATCACTGACAACCCATTTGATTTCATTTTGAACAATTTTCCTAAATATTGAAAAGGTAATTGTTTCGAGGTAATCAAATTAACATTATTAGAAAAATGTAATAAGTTGCACTATTAATGAATGAACTTTCATTTTCATTGATTGTAATAATTTTAAATGGAACGATGCGTAATCATGAAAATTAGTTCACTTTAAATGGTCTTACACCTTTACAGGACTTAAATCCCAGTCTTTACGAACCGAACAAAGATAGCACTATATAATATTGTATACATATGTAAATAATGACCTCTTACCGTTACTTTGATTTTCAGTTTATACTGGGATATTTCGTGACGGAGTTCTATCCCTAGACCTTTTAGACCGAATTTACTAGGACCATATATGCCCATCGGTACGCTCACAGCTTCACAATATAATCCGGTTATGCTACAAATATACGTCATAATTAAAAATATCAAAATTCAACTGAGTGTGCAAAATTAGGCTAATGTCTTCATCCTGGATTTTAGTAACACTTTCTTACGTTCTTCCTTCTATCAGGCAAACAACGAAAAAGTAATAACAAATGCGCAGTAGAATTCCAATGACTTCGCAGAAGAATAAAATAACCATAATTATTAAAAGAAAGATGTTTACTTAAAGTTACATCGCGTTAAAGGAGCAAACATATCGTTTATTTTTATAGTTTTTGGTGTTGAGCTTACATCGACGGAAATTATATCGGTTGAGTGATTTATGGAATATAAAAATATAAAGATGCAGTGCAACACTTGCATATTGTCGAATTTATTCGATAAATGAGATCTTAGTTTGGTAAATCGGTCTATATCTGTATGAAATGCAAACATTATTTATTTATTCCGGCTTTACATTGTATTAAAAATAAACTTCTCCTCGTTTTCTTTGTATCTGATAGGTCTATTATAGCTTTTTAAAATTCTAAGAATTATATGGGCAAAGTATTTCTCGAATTTAATTAAAGTTCATTCTAAGATAAAACAAATATTTTCTGACAACCACACTTGACATTATTTAATGATTTAAGTAGTTGTAATTAAGCAAATATATACAATATAAATATAAAAGTATATTAAACAAAAACGTTATTGCCACGAATAGAGTTTCTTTTGTAGTGTTCGATATAAGAGTTATGTGTCTTGTAATGAATCATTTTATTATGAAAACTGAAACTATATGTTTAGATTAAAAAAAAAAATAAGATTGCAAAGAATGAAGAGGAAGACAGGGTAATAAATATTATCATACGAAACAATGATTTTGTAAATTACTAAGGGAATAAATATAAGATGTAATAATTACCCTGTGATATTTATTATATGACCCGCAGCGTAGCGTCTTCTCATAGACTGAATTGCTTCTCGTGCGAGAATTGCTGGAGCTATCAAGTTGGTATTAATGACGTTATGAATTTCGTCGGTGTCTGAGTCTGTAACAGAACGTTTATAATTAGATCTTACAAATACAAATATACATATCATTATATATCCAAATTGCAGTAAAACTTATTGGAACTACTTGTGTGTAGAGTGGTAGGATTTTTCATATATTACTCGTATTATATACGTGTATCTTAATCATCTTTATTTTCCCAGGCACTCTGAGCTGTTAAATTTCATACCCATTTTAGAGGTAGTAGTTTCTCGGGAGTTCTTCCTTGATATGATTTGAATTATAATTTATACCATCTGATGACTATCTCTAATACTGTGAATACTTTAAAATGCGTGAAAATGTCATTTGTGGAGATATCGTCTTCTTCAAAATATCGCACTTTCGTCCTTTAATGTCACAAATTATTGATTTATCAATCCCGCGAGACGCTACTATTATCATTGTATTTATAATGTTATTTCTGTTTAATTAATACTTCACGTTTCTCCCGAACTCATAAGACGAAAACCTGAGATAAGAAACCTCAACACTTAACAAAGATAAAGCTGAGTATAAAATTATAATGCATCTTTAACATAGCATAAGTCGCAGTCAGTAAAATATCAATGCCAATTTATAGGTAAGAATTTATTCAAATTTATCACTTAAAAATTGTAACGACTGAGATTAACGTATCGTGTAAAATCAAAAATTCTTATTTGTTTTGTTTGTACGTTTGAGCTTCCGATCCAACAAAACAAATATGCCTCTTCCTCGTACCGTGGTACGCTTTCAACAGTAAACCGGTGACTCTAACTTAATGACGTTAACTTAATAAGTCAAGATCATTCAGAAAAATGTTTGTATTCACTCGAGCTGTTATGTTAATGGCAAAGCTAAATTGATTTTTTAGAAATTACTCACACATCTGACTTCTCAGATAATTCTAACGAATTCTGAGACATTAATTGCACATAAACGCTATTTATCCAATGAAAGCTTTCCTATTACGGATAGTGGGTTGCTACAGAAAAATCCTGGATACAAATATTATTCAGCCACCTGGCCACAAATGACTGGCATTAAACGAATCCAGAATATTGTAATCATTTTACACTTTCAGCACAATAGGTGTATAACCAATGATTACTGGCAATACTTGAGAAGAAAAAAGATTACAGAAAAAGAAAATGCAAATACAAGCATGTTCGTAAAGCATCATAGGCTGATATCAATAAATATTTTACCGATGACATATGAGAAACTGAAGAGGCCAGCATTATTCACTAGAATGTCAACGCCACCAAACTTTTCCTCGATCCATTTGATCGCACTAAGTATTTGTTCTTCTTCCGTTATATCGCACTGGATCGGAAAAAATTTATGCTCTGCAATTAGTGCGGCAGCTTCCAGGAGCTTATCCATTCTTCTTGCTAAACCAATCACGTTAATGCCATATTTAGCCAATTCTTTCGATATCGCGAGACCAATTCCTGCGCTCGCGCCTGTCACAATTGCGACTTTTCCTGACCAATAATTCATCACTCCTATTACCGTGGTGCAAAGTAACTGCGCGCGGAATACTTTTCCGTTATAAGAAGGATTTCAGACTCTTGCCCCTACCAATCAGCGGCCACTTGAGACGTCCCGTGGCAAGTAACGCGTATTTACATACGCGTGGAAACGAATATGTAATAACTTGCTATTTACAGAGTGCCCAGATGCAACGAGTTAAATATCTCAAAACACAAAATGAAAAATACGGAAGGATGTTTCGGATGGAAGTTATAAAAAAGCTGATGATGTAATCATGAAAATTCTGAGAAAAATCGCGATTATATTTCTTTCATATATTCATTATTGCGTGATTTGTATTTATAATCACAGCCAATACAAAATAAAGAACAATGTAAAAAGTGGCTGTCTATTCCATATGATCTCGAAAACCTATTCTACACAAGTGGTCGTTATATGTGTTTGTTTATACCAGCTAACTTCCGTTTACCGAGTTCAAAACCTACGAGATAATGACGACTCATTACGAATTGGTTATTATGATCATTTTGGTAGTTTTTGTGTTACAAACGCGTTCCTTATTTATTTTAACCGAAGAGGAGGACGGGTACATATTGTTACTTTGTAACGAAAGCTTTATTTGAAATCTTGGATAATGGATCGTATATGTAACTCCATCATAATATTTAATTAAGAGTAACTAAAATATTTTGTCGGCCGGTCAAATCGACCGCTCGCGGTAGGCAAGGCAGAATACAATTTTTTCTTAGAAAAAAAAGCAAACTAAAAGTAACTATCGAAGAATATATCGTATTAATGTTTTAGGAAAAGTCAGAAGTTATGAAGGGATATTATAACGTTTAAATATGGTGTTACGTCCGGTGACTCTTTACGTTCGAGGCGGCTACTAACTGTGCGCATAGAATTAAGCGGATGGCAATAATCCTAAGGAACTGTCATAAAACGAGGCTTTTTGATTTACCGTTAAAGCCGTCAAGTGGCATAAAACATCTTCGAGTCAAAAAATTCCTTATGGTTATTGCTCCATCAGGTAAAAATAGGGGAAACGTGGGTTTTGCCATGTTTCCCGGGATTCCACCCGCAAGCGACCAGTGATAGGGCGATCACCACCGAACAAGAGTTTTCCTTTGCAACAGCATTGTCACCGGACTTCGCTTGTTCATCATCTTTAGAACAGTCAACATCTCTTTACCGGATTCTCACCCTTCAATCAGTCACCTACTTAACTTATATCTACGCACCAGCGTACTGGTGGATACAAACTATCTTTTCTACAAAGTTGTTGGAAATGTGTAATATCTTTGAACTGTTAATCAAGTGTTATATTAATAAAACCATCTCTATTATCCTAACCGAAATAGGAAATAGATCTGTTCGTGGCGTCGATTGTCTCGTAACGTAACGAGAATTTACGACTCCCGTTGACGCGCTTCCTCGCGATCGCGTCTCTTCGCGACTCGTCGAAAAAACATATGATTACATTTGTGTAGAAGTTCGAAGACGGTCAATTTGACCAGCGCTGACAGGCTTAGTGTTAAAATAGCTATATTTTCCAACGTGACAGTTCTTCAATTAATGACATAACATTCAAGCCGAATTATTAGCGAAAGGTAAATAAGATGAGGGGATTAAATAGAACATCCACTTTATTATTTTATTAGTGATAAATGGACCGCAGATTTGTATGCATTTGTGGAATGTTTAGAGATGCAAAAACACACAAAGTGCACATAGTATGTAAAAATATATTAAATATCTAAAGAATTGTACTCTTTATAATATTTAATATATAAAACAATTTTTTAACCAAGTCCTAGTTTTCTAATTAAATCAAAAAGATATAAGATTTTACAGAGGTCCGTAAATATTGCAAACTAATGATGAATCATTAATCTTTATTCCAGTATGGAAAACATTATAGAGCACTTATCTTGTCACATATATATCATCTTAATTACTTATTACTTTTTTTTGGAAATACTAATCGAAATCCAAGATTTGTCCAATGCCCAATGTCACGATGGAATGACATATATATCAGCCAAGAAAAACAAATACTAAGCTTATTACAAATAAAATAAATACCACGAATAAAATAAATAAAATATAACAAAATATAACAAAATATAAATAAAATATAACAGAATAAAATAAATAAAATATAACAAGAGTAACTTCCCATGCTCTAGATTTTTTTTTTATTATTATTTATTTATTTACATTTTACAATTTGTCCAGTAGGACATTTGATAAAATATTATACCTTGGTGATATAGCAATATAGCATGTGGATGGCTACCCTCAGTGGGATACCATCCTGCTATAGATGATCCAAAGGATCGTGTGCCTACCTATGAGATAGGTAAGAGTACCCACCTATCCTATGTAGACCTATATTTAAAACGTGACATGACAAGCAAACCAACATTGACTTCACAATTATCATGCACGATATCTGGGCACTAGAGTTTGACACATCATTTGATGCGATCAGCGAACTATATATTGATGATACAAAATGAATACCCGATGTTGATGCACCTACACAGCACAAGTTCAGCTAGCCTGGGGACCCGCTATAAAACTTAGGTTTTTGTTAATTAAGGTTCTTCAAACGGACAGGCAGTCTTTGTCCCAAATTGACCAATTAACAGCAACGTCAATTTCCCTTACTTTGTGAACGAGGGCTATCCTTGACGAATCCGATGATCTCGTGTCCTTAGACACACCCCATCATAATTTTCCTCTGTGGCATCATCGGGACGGAAAGTCATTCTTTCTTGCAATCTCATCGACGAAAAGAGTAACGCCTTACGATCAGTGAGTATTACGCGTTTTAGTCCGACTTAGATTTTGTGAGCAAGTACATCTATCATCCCGTTGACCGCGGATTCGCTATCGAACCTAAGACCAACATCACTAGTGTCGCGAGTGCCCAATCGCCGCGGTTGATTGTCAAGTCTGTAGTATCCATACTCGTGTTAACAAATCATACCTTCGTTATACCATAATGATGGCCAATTCCAATGAAGATTTATCAAACGGCAACAACCCTATTCCTGACGCTACTCCGACATATATTTAAGAAGTTACTGTTGAACAACGGTGTACACTGGCAATTAAGTTGAGAAAATTTACCAAAAAATTCTTACAAAATATTGGACTAAACATTAGCTTCCATATATTATTAATATATATTATTTAATATATCGTTTAATAAAAAATAAAAAGCTCTTTCTCTAGTACTTCTCGTTTATTAAATAAAATAATTAATTTAACGAAACATCCAAAGTTTTATTTTTTAAAGGATACATCCCGATTTTCCATGTTGCATTGAATCGAAAGGATCTACCTGATGAAGTCAAACAACGTTCTTACGTTTCTTTATGATTTATTATATATGCAGAACATTAAAACGATATCGAAACTAAAGAGATATTCCTTGATTTACCCCGATACTTGCAAGATAGAAGTAACTCTCGGATTTTATTTCCATCGTACAATGATTTAATGGTGTGATCAGCTGCAAGATTCGTTAAAATTAGCGGCTGGCGACATCTAAGCAATGACAACCTGTGATTCAGTCAGTCAGGGAGCAAGAATGGTGGTATAACAGCATTAGATCCCATGCCTTGTGATAACACCGTGATTTCTGAAATCTGCAAACATTCTTTTCATGAATACTAAAGTTAAACATTACCAGCATAATTAATAATGTACACACAATACACAGATACGTCCAATGTCCAAATATGAAGAACGGAATAAATGAAAATATAAAGTAGGTAAAATAGTGGAACATAAATAAATAAAAAGCAATAAAATAGGAGAGGAGCTAAAATAAACGAATGTATAAAAAGCGATATGTAACTCTACAGTTGTTATACGAATTATATGAATTTATATAACGACAGAATAAATAATATTTTTTTATACTCTCTCTATACTATACTATTCTCTCTCTCTCTATACTATTCTCTCAAGGATTAAAATTTGAGATACAGTGTGTATGGTTTTATGGACAGGTATTTTATCTGTACATACCTCTACCGTGTTCGATGTTCCTAGCACGCAAATCACTGTTTCGGCGATGTCTGTACATGTTAATAAATCATCCAGGGGGATTCCCACGAAATTATAAGACTCTGTTAACATATCCAACTGAACAAATCCAGGGATAATGGTCTATTTAAATATACAAATAAAACAATGTCAGAATATTATGTCCTTATAATACATGCATGACTACATTTTATTATTGAGAATTATATTAATAAAAGAAAAATCATAAACAATTCCATTGAGCCAATTTTAATTATAAAAGTAGGAACGTTATATATCAAGCAGCTTGATCGCATTCCAAATTCGTTGTAAAGAGGATAATTTAAAAAAGGAATATCATTGACAACCCATTTGATTTCATTTTGAACAATTTTCCTAACTATTGAAAAGGTAATTGTTTCGAGCAATCAAATTAACGTTATTAGAAAAATGTAATAAGTTGCACTATTAATGAATGAACTTTCACTTTCATTGATTGCAATAATTTTAAATGGAACGATGCGTAATCATGAAATATTAGTTCACTTTAAATGGTTTTACATCTTTACAGGACTTAAATCCCAGTCTTTACGAACCGAACGAAGATAGCACTATATAATATTGTATACATATGTAAATAATGGCCTCTTACCGTTACTTTGATATTCAGTTTGGACTGCGCTATCTCGCGACGTAGTTCTACCCCTAGAGCTCTTAAACCACATTTACTAGGACCATACATGCCCATCGGTACGCTCTCAGCTTCAAGATATAATCCGGGTGTGCTACAAATATAGCGTCATAATTAAAAATGTCAAAATTCAGTTGAGTGTGCAAAATTAGCATAATATCTTCATCCTGGATTTTAGTAACACTTTCTTACGTTCTTCCTTCTATCAGGCAAACAACGGAAAAGTAATAACAAATGAGCAGTAGAATTCCAATGACTTCGCAGAAGAATAAAATAACCATAATTATTAAAAGAAAGATGTTTGCTTAAAGTTACATCGCGTTAAAGGAGCAAACATATCGTTTATTTTTATAGTTTTTGTTGTTGAGCTTACATCGACGGAAATTATATCGGTTGAGTGATTTATGGAATATAACAATATAAAGATGTGCAACACTTGCATATTGTCGAATTTATTCGATAAATGAGATCTTAGTTTAGTAAATCGGTCTATATCTGTATGAAATGCAAACATTATTTAATTATTCCGGCTTTACATAGTATTAAAAATAAACTTCTCCTCGTTTTCTTTGTGTCTGATAGGTCTATTATAGCTTTTTAAAATTCTAAGAATTATATGGGCAAAGTATTTCTCGAATTTAATTAAAGTTCATTCTAAGATAAAACAAATATTTTCTGACAACCACACTTGACATTATTTAATGATTTAAGTAGTTGTAATTAAGCAAATATATACAATATAAATATAAAAGTATATTAAACAAAAACGTTATTGCCACGAATAGAGTTTCTTTTGTAGTGTTCGATATAAGAGTTATGTGTCTTGCAATGAATCATTTTATTATGAAAACTGAAACTATATATTTAGATTAAAAAAAAAAATTGCAAAGAATGAAGAGGAAGACAGGATAATAAATATTTTCAAGCGACACAATGATTTTGTAAATTACTAACGGAATAAATATAAGATGTAATAATTACCCTGAGATATTAATTATATGACCCCTAGCGTCGCGTTTTCTTATAGAATTCATTGCTTCTCGTGCCAGAATTGTTGGAGCTAACAAGTTGGTATTAATGGCGTTATGAATTTCGTCGGTGTCTGAGTCTGTAACAGAACGTTTATAATTAGATCTTACAAATACAAATATACATATCATTATATATCCAAATTGCAGTAAAACTTATTGGAACTACTTGTGTGTAGAGTGGTAGGATTTTTTATATATTACGCGTATTATATACGTGTATCTTAATCACTTTTATTTTCCCAGGCTCTCTGAGCTGTTAAATTTCATACCCTTTTTGGAGGTAGTAGTTTCTCGGGAGTTCTTCCTTGATATGATGTGAATTATAATTTATACCATCTGATGACTATCTCTAATGCTGTGAATACTTTAAAATGCGTGAAAATGTCATTTGTGGAGATATCGTCTTCTTCAAAATATCGCACTTTCGTCCTTTAATGTCACAAATTATTGATTTATCAATCCCGCGAGACGCTACTATTATCATTGTATTTATGATGTTATTTCTGTTTAATTAATACTTCACGTTTCTCCCGAACTCATAAGACGAAAACCTGAGATAAGAAACCTCAACACTTAACAAAGATAAAGCTGAGTATAAAATTATAATGCATCTTTAACATAGCATAAGTCGCAGTCAGTAAAATATCAATGCCAATTTATAGGTAAGAATTTATTCAAATTTATCACTTAGAAATTGTAACGACTGAGATTAACGTATCGTGTAAAATCAAAAATTCTTATTTGTTTTGTTTGTACGTTTGAGCTTCCGATCCAACAAAACAAATATGCCTCTTCCTCGTACCGTGGTACGCTTTCAACAGTAAACCGGTGACTCTAACTTAATGTCGTTAACTTAATAAGTCAAGATCATTCAGAAAAATGTTTGTATTCACTCGAGCTGTTATGTTAATGGCAAAGCTAAATTGATTTTTTAGAAATTACTCACACATCTGACTTCTCAGATAATTCTAACGAATTCTGAGACATTAATTGCACATAAACGCTATTTATCCAATGAAAGCTTTCCTATTACGGATAGTGGGTTGCTACAGAAAAATCCTGGATACAAATATTATTCAGCCACCTGGCCACAAATGACTGGCATTAAACGAATCCAGAATATTGTAATCATTTTACACTTTCAGCACAATAGGTGTATAACCAATGATTACTGGCAATACTTGAGAAGAAAATGGATTACAGAAAAAGAAAATGCAATTGCAAGCATGTTCGTAAAGCATCATAGATTGATATTAATAAATATTTTACCCATGACATGTATGTAATTGATGATGCCAGTATTATTCACTAGAATGTCAACGCCTCCAAACTTTTCTTCGATAACTGTGAACGCAACAAGTATTTCATCTTCGTCCGTTACATCGCACTGGAACGGAAAAAAATACTCTCCAATCATTATGGAAGCTTCCACGAGCTCATCCATACTTCTTGCTAAACCAATCACGTTAATGCCATATTTAGCCAATTCTTTCGATATCGCGAGACCAATCCCTGCGCTCGCGCCGGTCACAATTGCGACTTTTCCTGACCAATAATTCATCACTCCTATTACCGTGGTGCAAAGTAACTGCGCGCGGAATACTTTTCCGTTATAAGAAGGATTTCAGACTCTTGCCCCTACCAATCAGCGGCCACTTGAGACGTCCCGTGGCAAGTAACGCGTATTTACATACGCGTGGAAACGAATATGTAATAACTTGCTATTTACAGAGTGCCCAGATGCAACGAGTTAAATATCTCAAAACACAAAATGAAAAATACGGAAGGATGTTTCGGATGAAAGTTATAAAAAAGCTGATGATGTAATCATGAAAATTCTGAGAAAAATCGCGATTATATTTCTTTCATATATTCATTATTGCGTGATTTGTATTTATAATTACAGCCAATGCAAAATAAAGAACAATGTAAAAAGTGGCTGTCTATTCCATATGATCTCGAAAACCTATTCTACACAAGTGGTCGTTATATGTGTTTGTTGATACCAGCTAACTTCCGTTTACCGAGTTCAAAACCTACGAGATAATGACGACTCATTACGAAGTGGTTATTATGATCACTTTGGTAGTTTTTGTGTTACAAACGCGTTCCTTATTTATTTTAACCGAAGAGAAGGACGGTACATATTGTTACTTTGTAACGAAAGCTTTATTTGAAATCTTGGATAATGGATCGTACATGTAATTCCATCATAATATTTAATTAAGAGTAACTAAAATATTTTGTCGGCCGGTCAAATTGACCGCTCGCGGTAGGCAAGGCAGAATACAATTTTTTCTTAGAAAAGAAAAAAGGAAACTAAAAGTAACTATCAAAAAATATATCCTATTCATGTTTTAGGAGAAGTCAGAAATTATGAAGGGATATTATAACGTTTAAATATGGTGTCACGTCCGGTGACAGTTCGCTGTTAAGTGCCGAAGCCAGTTCGCTGTTGAGTGCCGAAGCCACTTCGCTTTTGAGTGCCGAAGCATGGAGACGTCTGTCTAGTGCTCTGTGAAGTTCGTAAAACAACACGTGTCGCCCATCCGTCGAAAATGAACATAGCCAAGTGTTTCCTATCCTTTAGAGAAAAAAATCCTACGCTCCTAACCTCTACCCGAATACTAGCGTCATAGCCTCACGACTAGTTATTCAATTTGAATTAACTAGCTCGATGATGGCCCAGGAATTACGACCAGCCTCTCCTGAGCAAATTCATAATTGCTCCGCGCTACCTCTTCCGTGGCAAAAGTGCAACAGATCCCCCCGTACCAATGACGCCAAAAATTCTAGGAAGCGAAGAATAGAAGCACCAAAACAAACACAAACGCCACCTAGAACGAACAGTCAACAATCAAAGTAAACACTTACAACAGATTCGCCGTATTGGAATCCACAAACGACTCCATGGAAATCGCAGACCCACCATCAAACCAATACACCTAAAGAAATTCCCCTCCCCCACCAATATTTGTTGATGATGTCATTGACATACAAACGATGATCAAGTCCATAGAGAGTGATATCTCCAAAGAGGACTACAACCTAAAAACCAACAATAACAAAGTAAAAATCCTGCCGACAAACCCTGATGGATACAGAAGACTCACCAAACTACTTAGGACCTTGAACGCCAACTTTCATACATACCAGTTCAAACACGAAAGACCTTTTCGAGTGGTTCTACGCAACATCCACCACTCAGCAGACATAAATGAACTCAAATTCGAACTCTTAAAACTCGGCCACGAAGTTATCAACGTTAGTAACATAAGGCATAGAGTCTCGAAAGACCCGTTATCCTTATTTTTTATCGACATAAAACAAAAGCCTAACAATAAGGAAATTTACAACATCAGTCGTCTAATGAACTCAATAGTAAAATTCGAACCACCGCTTGTTAAAAAAGAGATAGTGCAGTGTAAAAGGTGTCAAAGGTATGATCACACGCAGAAATACTGCAACCATACCTTCCGCTACGTTAAATGTGCAGGTACACACCCCACTGACCAGTGCACTAAATCACCGGAAACCTCAGCGAAGTGCATCCACTGTCAAGGTGACCATCCTGCTAACTACAAAGGCTGCTCAGCTTACAAAACCCTGTACACAAATAAGTACCCTAAACTCAGAGCAAAAGAGATAACCAATCAAATACCCAGTCCTCCTAAATTCACTACTACTTCAACCTATTATGCCCAAGCAGTACAAGGAATCCAAAATAATCTGAATAGATACAGGGACCATACTCAAAATAGTGTCCCCAATTCACCAAACACAGACAACGTCTCTAGACTTGAAAAGCTAATAGAAAAACAATCAGAGCAAATAAATAATTTGCTATCTTTACTAACACTCAACATGGATAAATTAATACGCCCCGACGCAAAATAAAACCAAGACGCATAGCTCTTTGGAATGCCAACGGTCTAGCTCAACACAAACTTCAACTAGAACTCTTCCTAAAACACCAGCAAATCGACGTAATGCTCGTATCGGAAATCCACTTCACCAACAAGAACTATCTGAAAATAAATGGTTATAAATTCTACCATACCTAACATCCCAGCGGAAAGGCCCACGGCTACACCGGAATCATAATCAAATCAAGCATTAAGCACTACGAACTTCCATCATTCCAAAAAGACTACCTCCAAGCAACAAACGTCGCAATAGAAGACTGTCATGGTACAATCACCACTTCAGCAGTATACCGCCCTCCCAGACACGCCATCGCCAAAGAAGACTTTGATAACTTCTATATAAGAATGTCGCGAATTTCATAAATAGCCATTAGTTATTTCATTACTTCATGACGGACTATAAGATATAAGTACCTAAGATTACTGGGTACAGCTAACACCCAACAGATACATGTAAAAAAGGGAAGGAGAACAAAACGTTCATCAGACGCACATTGTCAACAGTAACAGCATTTATGTACAATTCAAATGACAAATAAAAAATATAGTGGAAGTGGATTGGATTAGGGCTCTGGCAAGGTCTCGTATGTAGCCACTTCACGCGGTAAAAACTGCCAGCTGATATTTGTTTTCAGAAATTAATCTGTAGAAGACGATGCCAAGCTAAAAACAGCGTAAGACGTCGTAAAATGTATACGTACCAGTTTTAATTAAGTAATAAACATATCTACGCTAAGTCTATTGTACGCACTTTATGCACAAAGACGTCCTTTTTTATATTTAAAGGGAAAAATATAAAACTCCGTTTTCTAATCCATTTCTTTATTAAATAGTATGATCCATTTAATAGAGTGTCCAAAGTTCTATTCCATAAAACATTCCTACATACATCTTGATTTTACCATATTGCATTAAGATTCACAATCGTTCTAATGAGGACATCGGTTCTTACATTCCTTTGTATAAATGGTAATAAGCTAATAGTAATAATAATGTAGATACAAAACGTTAATCGCATATCTAACAACATATGTCTTCAACTACTCTGATACTTGCAAGGTAGGAGTAACACACTGATTTTTTCGCCATTGTACATTGATATAATGATGTGATCAGGCGTGAAGTTCATCAAAATCGGCATGTTACAGCATCTAAGTAATGACTAACTGTGAGTCAATCCCGCTGTGTGAAAATAAATCCCGTGCCGTGTGCTATTACCGTGATTTCCGGAATCTGCAAACAGTATTTCTATGAATATTGAAGTTAATCATTACCAGTAAAAATAATAACGTTCACATAATATTGACATATGATCTTAATTGAGAAAGGAGAAATTCTATCATTCTATAATCATCTATCATTCTATAATAACAAAATGGTTACTTCCACATATTATAGAAAAAAATATAAAAATTGTATGCATAGAAAGAAATAAAAGAAAATATCAAATAGGTAAAATAAAGGAACATAAGTAAATAGAAAAACAATAAAATAGGAAAGAACATAATTCAATAATCAACTGTATAAAAAGGGTTATCTATCTCTATAGTTGTTATACGAATTATATGAATTAATATAACGACGGCGTAAATAATATTTTTTTATACAGATCTTATATTAGGAACGAAATAAAATGAGTACAAATGCGGGAACGTCAGAACGAAATTGGCATAAAGGAAATTAAAGATGTGGGTTAAAATGTGTGTCGATAATCTTACTAAGAGACGTTACAGTGTGTATGTTCTTGTGAACAGATATTTTATGTATACATACCTCGACCGTTTCCGGTGTTCCTAACGCATAGATCACTGCTTCGGCAATGTCTTCAGCTTTTAATATAAAATTATTGCTCACGACATCTTGGACACTTTTTATCATATCCGTCATTACAGCTCCGGGGCTGATGTTCTATTAAAATATACAGATACAACCATGTGAGTATTATTTATTCTTATAGTATGTGCATGCTTATATCTGATTGTTCAGAATTACGTTAATAAAAAATCATAGACAATTTTGTTGAGCCAATTTTAATTATACAAATAGCAACGATATCTATCAACGCCATCTGTTAGATTTAGGTTTTAAATGTTCCCACACCTTCGAAAATTTTCATTTTCTTGTCTGTACGTATGGACTAACGATGACATTAAATAATATACTATACATATGTAAATAACGAGCTGTTACCGTGATTTTGACGTTCAGCTTGGCTGCGATTATTTCGTGACGGAGTTCTATCCCTAGAGCTCTTAGACCGTATTTACTAGGACCGTACATGCCGATCGGTACGGCTATAGCTTCAAGATGTAATCCGGCAATGCTATAAATATGCTTCATATTAAAAAATGTAATAATTTAATCAAACTGTCTGTGAAAAATTAGTATAATGGAAGACAGTATAGTTTAATTTCTACGAAATCACGGAATTTAATGAATCTTTTTGAAGTTCTTCGTAATAAACAAACTACGAAAAAATAAGCACAGACATTTTGCTTGTTTTCATATTTTTTATCTATTTCGGATGTCTTGCATATATCGATAGAAATTCGATCGATTGGAGAGATTGTGGAATATAAAAATCTAGAGATACACAGTGACATTGACGTATTGCTGAATTTATTCTATATATAAAATCTTAGTTTGGTAAATCAATCTATTAGGCTGTCCCAAAAGTTTGTTTCGTTTTATAAAGAAGTAATAAATGTACAACATTTCTTGTTTTATATTATTTTATCGAATTATGTATCATGCATTCTGTTCCATTGGAACATATGAACAACACATGAAAATAATATTAATTCTTTATAAAACGAAAGAAACTTTTGGTACAACCTAATATATCTGGAAGAAATGCAAATATTCTTTATTTTTCCCGGCCTTATATTGTATTGAAGACACACTTGTTTCCGTTTACTTCGTGCCTGATATGTCTATTATAACTTTTTTAATAATTCAAATAATATGCTAGGGGAAGTGTTTCATGAATTCAACTCAAGTTTGCTCTAGAATGAAATAAATATCATTTGAAAAACGATAGTCTTTATATTATTTAATTATTTCAGAAATAACATGTAATTCAATAAATACGTAAAATGTGCATATAAAAATATATTGGGCAAAAAATTAAATTCAAACGAATCGAGTTTATTTGGTAGTGTTCAATATAAAAGTTATATGTTTCATTTCTGTTTTCTCCGTTTGTAAATAAAAGATGAAAACTACTTGCTTAGATTAACAAAAAACAATTAAGATTTGAGAGGACAAACGGAACGATAGATTCTTTGGCATTTTCCACAGATATATTTATTCGACGCTGCCATCAGTAAATTACGGAGGAAATATATTCTTATGTAATACATGCAGTTACCTGGAGATATTAATTATATGGCCGCAAGCGTTGCATTTTTTCATAGCTTTTACTGCTTCTCGTGCAAAAATTGCTGGTGCTATCAAGTTGGTATCAATGACTCTACGGTATTCTTCGGTTTTTGAGTCTGTAACGGAATATTTACGATTAATTATTACAAACAGAAATGTATCTATGAATATTATTATATATCCAAGCTATTGTTAGTAAGAGTAATTAAATATAACAGTTGGGACATGTAAGAATCAACGTTTAGATAAAAAAAACTTCAATTTCGCGAGTAAAACTGTATTATTTATGTAATATTTGACATTTGTAACATTTACATTTAAAAATAATGACTAGGAAAGCATTATTCTTTTGAAATAGTAGATATTGTAGGAAAGCAAACATCTGGAAACAAAATTTGAATTTTACTTGAAAAGATCAATCGAATATAGCGAACACAACCTTTTTGTATCAGATTTGATTTTTCTAAAAAATTTTCGAATATTCCTTAAACACGTGTAACAACTTTTTTATCTGATGAATTTAGAAAATTTGGAGCAAGAAAATCTCGATCAGAACATAACTAATGCACAGCGAAGTTTTGATATTGCAAAGCATTTTTAACACAGCATAAGTGCTAATCGTCAGCAATATATCAGTGGTAATTAATAGATAGCGATTTTTCAGAATAAATATCACGCAGAGATTGCAACAAATGAAAATCACATAGCTTGCAAAATAAAAGGATCCTATTTATTTTGTTCGTATGGTTGAATTTCTGGTCTAACACAACAAAAGTTGTAATGCTTATGTTTTAATGCAAATGTATATAAATACTCCTTCCGCGTACTATGATACGCCTTCAACAGTAAACCGATGACATGAAGATTAATCTAATCAAGCACGATAATTCAAAGGAATTATTGTATTCACTCGAGCGGTTGTACTGATAACGAAATTGTAATTTTCTTGAAATTTTCTACACAAGTGACTTCTCCGCTAATACTGAAGAAATCTGGGACACTAACTCCACATCAACACTATTTGTCCAGCGAAAGCTTTCCTACTATAGATAGTAGATAAACGAATCTATATTAGTGTAACCATTTTACACCTGTAGCATAATAATATAACCTATGATTACTGGCAATACTTAAAAAGAAAGAAGAATAGAGAAATAAGGAAAATTAAAATCGAAGCATATTCGTAAAATACCATATATCGATGTGAATAAATATTTTTACCGATGATAGGTGTGGGACTAAGAACTCCAGCATTATTCACTAAAATATCAAGGCGACCAAACTTTTCGTCGATCCATTTGAACACCTTAAGAATATCTTGTTCGTTCGTTGCATCGCACTCGATCGGAAAAAATTTATCCTTTCCAATTTCTGCTGTAGCATCCTGAAGTTTGTCTATTCTTCTTCCCAAACCAACTATTTTAATGCCATGGGTAGCCAGAGCTTTCGATATCGCGAGACCGATTCCTCCGCTCGAACCGCTCACAAGTGCTACTTTTCCAATCCAGCGATTCATCATTCGTATTGCCGTGCTACAAAGTCACTACGCGTGGAAGTATTCCGTTGTAGTTTAAAAAGAGATTTCAGACTCTTGCCCCTACCAGTCGCAACCACTTGAGACGTCTCATAGCAATTACCTAGAATGCAATCTACGGAGTGCTCAGTTTCAATGCAACGAGCTAAATATCTCAAAACACAAAGTAAAAAATACATAAAGGTGTAATACGAAAAATACAGAAAGTTATAGAGAAGCTGATGTTGCGATTCTGGTAATGATCGCGATTATATTTTCTTTATGAAGTATATTCGATACAGGAATTATAACTATAACTATAGCTATACGTCCGCTCCCCTCACCCCTCCTCCATAGTTGCATTAGTCAGTGCAAACATTCGAATTACATTGCGTAAAGATACGCAATAATAAATATCTATAGCGATTAGAATTAATGAGTGTAATTCCTAGTTAGTTACTAATGTTTAGGAACAAACATTGTCGCAAAAATGTAACAATATCAAAAATAGCTCTCTATTTTATACCATCTCGAAAAGCTATTCTAGCCAAGTGATCGTTACATGTATTTGCTTTAAATAGCTGACTCATGTTTAACGTAACTATTACATGTACTACACCCATAAAATAGTGATGACCTACTCATGATGAGTTGGCAATTACGATTTCTTTCAAAAATTTTTCTGCTCCGAGCGCGTTTCTTATATGTTTTAACTGAGAACAATGACGGGTACATGTTGTTGTTACTTTATAATAAAACATTTACTTGAAATCTTGGATAGTGGATCCCATCATAGTATTCAATTAAGATCGCAATATTTTCCAATGTGGCAATTCTTCAATTAATGACATAACATTCAAGCGGAACTACCAGCGAAGGGTAAGGTAAGGAGATTAAATATTGTAGAATTACCACTTTGTTACTTTGTTAATGATGAATAGACCGCAGATTTGTATGTATTTATGAAAAATTTTTAGATTTAAAAACACACTTTATCTAATATTACAAACCGCTTATCTTGTTACATACAAATTCTGCCGATTACTTAGATACACGCAATTTTAGCAATACTACTTGATTAGCTTTATCAATTTTGCTGATAGACATATCACCGTTGCAGCGCCACAATGACGCAAATACGAAACGCTATTTCAGGATCCGAAAGAAAATTTCATTTAGTACAGCTTGTAATTAGGTAACAATGTATATGTTATATGATATTAAGATAAACAATATTTTTTGCCTTCTCTAGTTACTCTTCAGTATGTCTGTGTAATTAACATTCTTATCGTTACTCTTACGAAGTACGATAGCCAACAACGAAATTTTTATTTTTTGTTTAAAAACTGAACGAGATTGATCCATAAGCTGCGATACGAAAGGTACACAGAACTCACTGGGCATTATTTTAAACATGTGATCGTGTCGCTTGTCACACATTTTTTTTAAGTTTATGTTATAATCGTTTTACCTTGCACTAGTGTTATTTTACATTACTTTATATTTTGTACTTTACTACAATAGCCATACTGTATGTTTCATACATAATTCGGTCTTATAATTCTAGCTTAAGGTCGTGAGTATACAAAAGAACCGTAAGAGATAAGTCGTTCGATAGGCAATAAGCGGTAAAGCGGCAAATCGAGCACGGCTGAGCAGCAGAAAATAATTCAAACCTATATCATTGACTAAGTAACGTCTGCGGATTTATTGTATGTAAGGAATAAGTCAAATGGCAGTTAAGCGACGAGTGTCTATTCTCTTAGCGATGCCACGATCTATAACTTTAATTTATTTTATGACGCCCAAACATCTTTTGCTGCTTGTCGTTTTTTACTCATCACGACCACAAAACGCTATTCAGTTTTAAGTCCCCAACAACGAATATTTCCATAAAAGCACAATTGAAATTATGAAACTGTTATACTGAAAATATTAGGTATGTCTGAGACAGAGAACTTGTTTATCTCAGAATTGGCAAATTTGCAGTTAGATCGTTATTGCCTTGGAACGAAGATATCTACATATATTGTAGATGGTACATCACTCCCGACAAGAATGATTAATTAAATCTTATTTTTCGTCTACGATTTATCCCAGTTTCATTTGGAACAGAGTTACATCTCAACTAGTTACGAGAATTACACTGCATAGTTGGATTGATCTGAAATTTCATGAAACTGCAAGTCATGCTGAATGGCTACTCTTCGTTAATTTATTTCATTGATCTATGCACTTAGTATAAATAGAATACATAGCAAGAAACAGAGTATAATTATCAATATAAAAAATATACATATATTAAACGCGTTGCAACGCATGTCACTGCATGCGTTACGATTGAAAATTATATTTTATATATTTCTCACATTAACTTCTATAGCCACATTTAGCTTGACGTTGATAATAATTATGCCTATGTAAGCTGTTAGATACTATTCGTTTTGGACATTATATAAAATGTGATACATATACGATCAATATGTACTTGTGGTGCTCTATTCTGATGATGATTTTTATCTATATATATTATGTATTTTCAGCCTGTATAATATATATATACCTAATCTGATAACAATGACAGTCCTCCTAAAGCAATACTCTTAAAAAAATATCACCAATGGTGATTTATACAAAAATATGTCAAGACCCTTGAAGATAATTACAATGTCTTCATCTTTCTCCTTGATCCCTATAACATGTAAGACTAGTAGTACCCTAGAAAGTTTCATATAGTTAGAGGAAAAGTTTCCCGCTAGATCTTTTGCAAATACATAACAGGATTTCACTCGCTTCGTAGGGATCACTAAATAATGGTCATATTTGCAATAATGGTCATAAAAGCACTGGATTTGATTCTGTAATGAAAACAGAATACATGCATGCATATATTGAACTGTTTGCATATTAACCTCTATCATATTTCATACATAGACACCAGAAGTATTCAAGTAATGCCTACTGAGATATTTCACTTTTTGTTTATTCAAAACGTGATAACGTGTATTTTAATCGAATAATTGAGGCTTATCTCGTAACATTTACTTTTCATATTTGAAAAGTTCCAAAGACAGAAATTTGATAGAGATATTACATATACAAGGTTTTCGGTAACTGATAATACAATCCAGCAATTCTAATCGTAAATTTCGTATTGAATTGATCCAACTTCCACTTGTGCTCTTGTATCCATAAATATGAGTGTTACAAGTTAAGACTGTGAGCACCGAGATACGGTATTTTATGAAATACGGTTGCAATTGTATCAGCAGATATGCTACCGAAAGTGATGCAAAGTCAGGGATCCTATGAGAAGGTTAGGATTATTGTCTGTGTAAATTCGACCAATTGCGGGGAGACGTAATCGCGGAGAGAGACGTCAACGGGGGTCGTAAATCCCCGTTACGATTATAACAATCGACACCACGAATTGATCGATCCCCTGATTTCCGTTGAGATAATAGGGGTGATTGAGTTTGTATAACACTGTGACTCACAGAATTATAAATTATATATTTCCAACACTTAGATTACACTGACGTAGAGAAATAAATAGTTAACAACTTGTCGCACGAAGATGCGATAGATATGTACGCTAGAGCAGGGCTCTTATAATGGAAAGTAATGTATTAATGGACTCAGCACTATAATATATTTAGGATAGAAGATGTATGTTCGACAACACCGAGAACCGACAAAGATTTGCGTGAAGTATGCGAATCTCGCGCTATGTGTAGACTGCCGCGTTAGACGTTAGTTTTTAGACTGTCTGTCGCTCTTTTTTTAATACGGAAGAAAAGTTCGGTGTGGGTGTGCCCCTGTGCCTAAAGAACGCGGATTCGTTGTTCCCACTTTCGTTAGGAAAAGTGAGGGTAACGAACCGAGGTGTCGATTGGTCATGACCTGCACTACTGCTCGAAGGGATGAGTAGGGAGTCTCCTGCCATCGTGGTGGATAGATGACTGTGTGCGTGAGAAAACCTAGCTTGTTTTTATTACAGAGCTATTGGGATTTTCCTAATGGGTGCATACCCGCTTTCTCCGTGTTTTAAGTGCGAATAATAAACCCAAGGACCTCTCTAAAAACCGACTGTGTCTCGAGAATATTTTTAAGCTTTAGAAATTCTTCAAGACAAACGGATTGAAGGCACATGGCGAAACAATACAGGGAAGTGAAAGTTATGGTGGGTCCTTAGGTTTATTGAGGGTCGAAGTGACGTTACGCAGGTCGGTTGTTGTCCGGTCGCGCGGGCTGGCGTGCAGATGTTTTAGGGGGCGTAACAGTCTGCGAGGATGAATCTGATGCGAAGTCACGGCAGCTCTAGGAAAAGTCACGTGCGAGCGCCTCTGGCGCAACAAAAAGAAGCCCAAGGAGGTGAGTTCTAAGTTAACGAACAAACTCGATCCGAAATCCGGATGTAAGTATAATTATGTATTTTCTAAGTACGCATGCCATGTGGAATTATCATAAACAGTTATAAATGATAATCGGTAACCATGATATTTAATCAATGAATTTGTTGTCAAAACTGTTTTGCTCGATCAAAACATTTATTTCGCCGCTCCAAAATTTACACTACGGAGAACCGCAAAGAAAGATGCATGACATTATTAAAATTCCTTACGGAACGCCACAAAACTCCGAAGATTATAAGAATATCAAGATAGAATGCGTGCACCAACTGGAAAGAATATGCATTGAACAGGAAATGGATAGAGAGTACTAGATTTTACAGACACTAAAATTTGCAGACGATCAATAACTACATATTTATGATAGTTTAAAATCTCGACGAAAAAATAAGTATTATTTCCGAACTAAATATAACACAAGTAAGTACTTGCACGATAGTATTTTGACACGTGTATTTTATCGTCGTCGTTCGCAAACAGTTTCAGGAGTCAAAGTCGTCGCAGATCGGCGATCTGCGGACGATCCCGCAAACAGCTGCACGTCAATACGAAAAAGTCTATATGAGAATGTCGCGAATTTCATAAATAGCCATTAGTTATTTCATTACTTCATGACGGACTATAAGATATAAGTACCTAAGATTACTGGGTACAGCTAACACTCAACAGATACATGTAAAAAAGGGAAGGAGAACAAAACGTTCATCAGACGCACATTGTCAACAGTAACAGCATTTATGTACAATTCAAATGACAAAAAAAAAAAAATATAGTGGAAGTGGATTAGATTAGGGCTCTGGCAAGGTCTCGTATGTAGCCACTTCACGCGGTAAAAACTGCCAGCTGATATTTGTTTTCAGAAATTAATCTGTAGAAGACGATGCCAAGCTAAAAACAGCGTAAGACGTCGTAAAATGTATACGTACCAGTTTTAATTAAGTAATAAACATATCTAGGTTAAGTCTATTGTACGCACTTTACGCACAAAGACGTCCTTTTTTATATTTAAAGGGAAAAATATAAAACTCCGTTTTCTAATCCATTTCTTTATTAAATAGTATGATCCATTTAATAGAGTGTCCAAAGTTCTATTCCATAAAACATTCCTACATACATCTTGATTTTACCATATTGCATTAAGATTCACAATCGTTCTAATGAGGTCATCGGTTCTTACATTCCTTTGTATAAATGGTAATAAGCTAATAGTAATAATAATGTAGATACAAAACGTTAATCGCATATCTAACAACATGTGTCTTCAACTACTCTGATATTTGCAAGGTAGGAGTAACACACTGATTTTTTCGCCATTGTACATTGATATAATGATGTGATCAGGCGTGAAGTTCATTAAAATCGGCATGTTACAGCATCTAAGTAATGACTAACTGTGAGTCAATCCCGCTGTGTGAAAATAAATCCCGTGCCGTGTGCTATTACCGTGATTTCCGGAATCTGCAAACAGTATTTCTATGAATATTGAAGTTAATCATTACCAGTAAAAATAATAACGTTCACATAATATTGACATATGATCTTAATTAAGAAAGGAGAAATTCTATCATTCTATAATAATCTATCATCCTATAACAACAAAATGTTTACTTACACATATTATAGAAAAAAATATAAAAATTGTATGCATAGAAAGAAATAAAAGAAAATATCAAATAGGTAAAATAAAGGAACATAAGTAAATAGAAAAACAATAAAATAGGAAAGAACATAATTCAATAATCAACTGTATAAAAAGGGTTATCTATCTCTATAGTTGTTATACGAATTATATGAATTAATATAACGACGGCGTCAATAATATTTTTTTATACAGATCTTATATTAGGAACGAAATAAAATGAGTACAAATGCGGGAACGTCAGAACGAAATTGGCATAAAGGAAATTAAAGATGTGGGTTAAAATGTGTGTCGATAATCTTACTAAGAGACGTTACAGTGTGTATGTTCTTGTGAACAGATATTTTATGTATACATACCTCGACCGTTTCCGGTGTTCCTAACGCGTAGATCACTGCTTCGGCAATGTCTTCAGCTTTTAATATAAAATTATTGCTCACGACATCTTGGACACTTTTTATCATATCCGTCATCACAGCTCCGGGGCTGATGTTCTATTAAAATATACAGATACAACCATGTGAGTATTATTTATTCTTATAGTATGTGCATGCTTATATCTGATTGTTCAGAATTACGTTAATAAAAAATCATAGACAATTTTGTTGAGCCAATTTTAATTATAGAAATAACAACGATATCTATCAACGCCATCTGTTAGATTTAGGTTTTAAATGTTCCCACACCTTCGGAAATTTTCATTTTCTTGTCTGTACGTATGGACTAACGATGACATTAAATAATATACTATACATATGTAAATAACGAGCTGTTACCGTGATTTTGACGTTCAGCTTGGCTGCGATTATTTCGTGACGGAGTTCTATCCCTAGAGCTCTTAGACCGTATTTACTAGGACCGTACATGCCGATCGGTACGGCTATAGCTTCAAGATGTAATCCGGCAATGCTATAAATATGCTTCATATTAAAAAATGTAATAATTTAATCAAACTGTCTGTGAAAAATTAGTATAATGGAAGACAGTATAGTTTAATTTCTACGAAATCACGGAATTTAATGAATCTTTTTGAAGTTCTTCGTAATAACGTACAAACTACGAAAAAATAAGCACAGACATTTTGCTTGTTTTCATATTTTTTATCTATTTCGGATGTCTTGCATATATCGATAGAAATTCGATCGATTGGAGAGATTGTGGAATATAAAAATCTAGAGATACACAGTGACATTGACGTATTGCTGAATTTATTCTATATATAAAATCTTAGTTTGGTAAATCAATCTATTAGGCTGTCCCAAAAGTTTGTTTCGTTTTATAAAGAAGTAATAAATGCACAACATTTCTTGTTTTATATTATTTTATCGAATCATGCATTCTGTTCCATTGGAACATATGAACAACACATGAAAATAATATTAATTCTTTATAAAACGAAAGAAACTTTTGGTACAACCTAATATATCTGGAAGAAATGCAAATATTCTGTATTTTTCCCGGCCTTATATTGTATTGAAGACACACTTGTTTCCGTTTACTTCGAGCCTGATATGTCTATTATAACTTTTTTAATAATTCAAATAATATGCTAGGGGAAGTGTTTCATGAATTCAACTCAAGTTTGCTCTAGAATGAAATAAATATCATTTGAAAAACGATAGTCTTTATATTATTTAATTATTTCAGAAATAACATGTAATTCAATAAATACGTAAAATGTGCATATAAAAATATATTGGGCAAAAAATTAAATTCAAACGAATCGAGTTTATTTGGTAGTGTTCAATATAAAAGTTATATGTTTCATTTCTGTTTTCTCCGTTTGTAAATAAAAGATGAAAACTACTTGCTTAGATTAACAAAAAACAATTAAGAATTGAGAGGACAAACGGAACGATAGATTCTTTGGCATTTTCCACAGATATATTTATTCGACGCTGCCATCAATAAATTACGGAGGAAAAATATTCTTATGTAATACATGGAGTTACCTAGAGATATTAATTATATGGCCGTAAGCGTTGCATTTTTTCATAGCTTTTACTGCTTCTCGTGCAAAAATTGCTGGTGCTATCAAGTTGGTATCAATGACTCTACGATATTCTTCGGTTTTTGAGTCTGTAACGGGATATTTACGATTAATTATTACAAACAGAAATGTATCTTTGAATATTATTATATATCCAAGCTATTATTAGTAAGAGTAATTAAATATAACAGTTGGGACATGTAAGAATCAACGTTTAGATAAAAGAAACTTCAATTTCGAGAGTATTAGTACTGTATTATTTATGTAATATTTGACATTTGTAACATTTACATTTAAAAATAATGACTAGGAAAGCATTATTCTTTTGAAATAGTAGATATTGTAGGAAAGCAAACATCTGGAAACAAAATTTGAATTTTACTTGAAAAGATCAATCGAATATAGCGAACACAACCTTTTTGTATCAGATTTGATTTTTCTAAAAAATTTTCGAATATTCCTTAAACACGTGTAACAACTTTTTTATCTGATGAATTTAGAAAATTTGGAGCAAGAAAATCTCGATCAGAACATAACTAATGCACAGCGAAGTTTTGATATTGCAAAGCATTTTTAACACAGCATAAGTGCTAATCGTCAGCAATATATCAGTGGTAATTAATAGATAGCGATTTTTCAGAATAAATATCACGCAGAGATTGCAACAAATGAAAATCACATAGCTTGCAAAATAAAAGGATCCTATTTATTTTGTTCGTATGGTTGAATTTCTGGTCTAACACAACAAAAGTTGTAATGCTTATGTTTTAATGCAAATGTATATAAATACTCCTTCCGCGTACTATGATACGCCTTCAACAGTAAACCGATGACATGAAGATTAATCTAATCAAGCACGATAATTCAAAGGAATTATTGTATTCACTCGAGCGGTTGTACTGATAACGAAATTGTAATTTTCTTGAAATTTTCTACACAAGTGACTTCTCCGCTAATACTGAAGAAATCTGGGACACTAACTCCACATCAACACTATTTGTCCAGCGAAAGCTTTCCTACTATAGATAGTAGATAAACGAATCTATATTAGTGTAACCATTTTACACCTGTAGCATAATAATATAACCTATGATTACTGGCAATACTTAAAAAGAAAGAAGAATAGAGAAATAAGGAAAATTAAAATCGAAGCATATTCGTAAAATACCATATATCGATGTGAATAAATATTTTTACCGATGATAGGTGTGGGACTAAGAACTCCAGCATTATTCACTAAAATATCAAGGCGACCAAACTTTTCGTCGATCCATTTGAACACCTTAAGAATATCTTGTTCGTTCGTTGCATCGCACTCGATCGGAAAAAATTTATCCTTTCCAATTTCTGCTGTAGCATCCTGAAGTTTGTCTATTCTTCTTCCCAAACCAACTATTTTAATGCCATGGGTAGCCAGAGCTTTCGATATCGCGAGACCGATTCCTCCGCTCGAACCGCTCACAAGTGCTACTTTTCCAATCCAGCGATTCATCATTCGTATTGCCGTGCTACAAAGTCACTACGCGTGGAAGTATTCCGTTGTAGTTTAAAAAGAGATTTCAGACTCTTGCCCCTACCAGTCGCAACCACTTGAGACGTCTCATAGCAATTACCTAGAATGCAATCTACGGAGTGCTCAGTTTCAATGCAACGAGCTAAATATCTCAAAACACAAAGTAAAAAATACATAAAGGTGTAATACGAAAAATACAGAAAGTTATAGAGAAGCTGATGTTGCGATTCTGGTAATGATCGCGATTATATTTTCTTTATGAAGTATATTCGATACAGGAATTATAACTATAACTATAGCTATACGTCCGCTCCCCTCACCCCTCCTCCATAGTTGCATTAGTCAGTGCAAACATTCGAATTACATTGCGTAAAGATACGCAATAATAAATATCTATAGCGATTAGAATTAATGAGTGTAATTCCTAGTTAGTTACTAATGTTTAGGAACAAACATTGTCGCAAAAATGTAACAATATCAAAAATAGCTCTCTATTTTATACCATCTCGAAAAGCTATTCTAGCCAAGTGATCGTTACATGTATTTGCTTTAAATAGCTGACTCATGTTTAACGTAACTATTACATGTACTACACCCATAAAATAGTGATGACCTACTCATGATGAGTTGGCAATTACGATTTCTTTCAAAAATTTTTCTGCTCCGAGCGCGTTTCTTATATGTTTTAACTGAGAACAATGACGGGTACATGTTGTTGTTACTTTATAATAAAACATTTACTTGAAATCTTGGATAGTGGATCCCATCATAGTATTCAATTAAGATCGCAATATTTTCCAATGTGGCAATTCTTCAATTAATGACATAACATTCAAGCGGAACTACCAGCGAAGGGTAAGGTAAGGAGATTAAATATTGTAGAATTACCACTTTGTTACTTTGTTAATGATGAATAGACCGCAGATTTGTATGTATTTATGAAAAATTTTTAGATTTAAAAACACACTTTATCTAATATTACAAACCGCTTATCTTGTTACATACAAATTCTGCCGATTACTTAGATACACGCAATTTTAGCAATACTACTTGATTAGCTTTATCAATTTTGCTGATAGACATATCACCGTTGCAGCGCCACAATGACGCAAATACGAAACGCTATTTCAGGATCCGAAAGAAAATTTCATTTAGTACAGCTTGTAATTAGGTAACAATGTATATGTTATATGATATTAAGATAAACAATATTTTTTGCCTTCTCTAGTTACTCTTCAGTATGTCTGTGTAATTAACATTCTTATCGTTACTCTTACGAAGTACGATAGCCAACAACGAAATTTTTATTTTTTGTTTAAAAACTGAACGAGATTGATCCATAAGCTGCGATACGAAAGGTACACAGAACTCACTGGGCATTATTTTAAACATGTGATCGTGTCGCTTGTCACACATTTTTTTTAAGTTTATGTTATAATCGTTTTACCTTGCACTAGTGTTATTTTACATTACTTTATATTTTGTACTTTACTACAATAGCCATACTGTATGTTTCATACATAATTCGGTCTTATAATTCTAGCTTAAGGTCGTGAGTATACAAAAGAACCGTAAGAGATAAGTCGTTCGATAGGCAATAAGCGGTAAAGCGGCAAATCGAGCACGGCTGAGCAGCAGAAAATAATTCAAACCTATATCATTGACTAAGTAACGTCTGCGGATTTATTGTATGTAAGGAATAAGTCAAATGGCAGTTAAGCGACGAGTGTCTATTCTCTTAGCGATGCCACGATCTATAACTTTAATTTATTTTATGACGCCCAAACATCTTTTGCTGCTTGTCGTTTTTTACTCATCACGACCACAAAACGCTATTCAGTTTTAAGTCCCCAACAACGAATATTTCCATAAAAGCACAATTGAAATTATGAAACTGTTATACTGAAAATATTAGGTATGTCTGAGACAGAGAACTTGTTTATCTCAGAATTGGCAAATTTGCAGTTAGATCGTTATTGCCTTGGAACGAAGATATCTACATATATTGTAGATGGTACATCACTCCCGACAAGAATGATTAATTAAATCTTATTTTTCGTCTACGATTTATCCCAGTTTCATTTGGAACAGAGTTACATCTCAACTAGTTACGATCAGTTCGCTGTGGAGTGCCGAAGCGTGCAGACGTGTCTCTAGTGCCCAGCGTAGTCCGAAAACAACACGTGTCGCCCAACCGTCGAAAGTGAACACAACCAAGTGTTTCCTACCCTTTAGGGAGAAGAAAATCCCACGCACCTAACCCCAACCCGAATACTAGCCTCATAGCCTCACGACTAGTTATTCATTTCGAATTAACTAGCTCGATGATGGCCCAGCAATCGCGACCAGGCTCTCCGGAGCAGACTCGCAACTACCCCGCGCTACCTCCCCCGTGGCAGAAGTGTAGCAGAACTCTCCGCACCAACGACGCTAATACTACCAAGAAACGGAAAATAGAAACAACAATACAAATAAACACTCACAACAGGTTCGCCGTATTGGAATCCTCAAACGACGCCATGGAAATCGTAGAACCGCCACCAAACCAACACTCACAGAGAATCCCCCCTCCCCCACCAATATTTGTGGACGACGTCATCGACATACAGACAATGATCAAGTCCTTAGAGAGAGATATCTCCAAGGAGGACTATAACCTAAAGATAAATAACAATAAAGTAAAAATACTGCCGAGGAACCCAGAAGCTTACAGAAAACTCACCAAGATACTTAGGACCCTGAACGCCAACTTCCACACCTACCAACTCAAACAGGAAAGGCCTTTCCGGGTGGTCCTACGAAACATCCACCACTCAGCAGACATAGACGAACTCAAATACGAACTCTCAAAACTCGGCCACGAAGTCATCAACGTAAGTAATATAAGGCATAGAGTCTCGAAAGACCCGTTATCTTTATTCTTCTTAGACATAAAACAAAAGCCGAACAATAAGGAAATCTACAATATCAGTCGCCTAATGAACGCGATAGTAAAATTCGAACCACCGCTTGTGAAAAAAGAAATAGTGCAATGCAAAAGGTGCCAAAGGTACAGTCATACGCAGAAATACTGCAACCATACTTTCCGCTGCGTTAAATGTGCAGGAACTCACTCCACTGACCAGTGCGCCAAATCACCGGAAACCCCAGCGAAATGCATCCACTGTCAAGGGGACCATCCTGCCAACTACAAAGGCTGCTCAGCCTATAAAACACTATACACAAACAGGTACCCTAAACTCAGAGCAAAAGAGGTAACCAACCAAACACCCAGCCCGGCGAAATTCACGACTACCCCAACCCCCTCAACCAACCAAACACCCAGTCCTACCAAATTCATCTCCACCTCAACCTCCTATGCACAAGCAGTACAAGGCATCCAAAATAACCCGAACAGCCAAAGGAACCTTCCCCAAAATAGTGTCCCCAATTCACCAAACACAGACAACGTCTCTAGACTTGAAAAGCTAATAGAGAAACAATCAGAGCAAATAAATAACTTGCTATCGCTACTAACACTCATCATGGATAAATTAATACGCCCCGACGCAAAATAAAACCAAGGCGCATAGCTCTTTGGAACGCCAACGGTCTAGCGCAACACAAACTTGAACTAGAGCTCTTCCTAAAACACCAGCAAATCGACGTAATGCTCGTATCGGAAACCCACTTCACCGACAAGAACTACCTGAAAATAAATGGTTACAAATTCTACCATACCCAACACCCCAGCGGAAAGGTCCACGGTGGCACCGGAATAATAATCAAAGCAAGTATTAAGCACTACGAGCTTCCATCATTCCAGAAAGTCTACCTCCAAGCAACAAACGTAGCAATAGAAGACTGTCATGGCACAATCACCACCTCAGCAGTATACTGCCCTCCTAGACACTCCACCGCCAAAGAAGACTTTGATAACTTCTTGGACACCCTGGGCAATAGATTCATAGCTGGAGGAGACTATAACGCCAAGCACATCCAATGGGGCAGCAGACTGGTTACAGCAAGAGGCAAAAACCTCTTAAACAGCATAATAAACAACAACCTCAACTACCTCACCACATACGAACCCACATACTGGCCCACTGACACCAACAAAGTACCCGACCTTCTCGACTTCTTCGTAACTAAAAATATCTCATCAAGACACGTCGAGATCAACTCCTCGGCTGATCTCTCCTCTGATCATTCCCCCGTAATAGCAACAGTCAGTTCAACAATCATCGAGAATACACCTAATGGCTCCATTCACAACCAACACACCAACTGGCAGCTCTTTAGAGAAGTCTTTACACACTCAACTTCAGCCTTAACTCCACTAAAAATAAAGGAAGAAATCGAAGCAGCCACGGAATACTTAAACACGAGCATAATAAACGCAATCCGCCTCTCCACACCGACAAAGACGTCTATCAGTAAACAAGAATATCCCCAATACATACTAAAAAAAATAGCAGAAAAACGTAGACTAAGAAGAATATGGCAGACCCATAGAACACCGGATGACAAACGCAAACTAAACAACGCAACTAGAAAGCTATTCAAAACCTTAAAAAATTATAAAAACGACTGTTTCCAAAAATACCTCGCCAGCTTATCCCCCACAGCCGACTCCAACTACTCACTATGGAAGGCCTCCAGGAAACTCACACGCCCCCCACAAATAATCCCACCTATCCGCCGTCCGCAAGGTGGATGGGCGCGAAGCCCTATAGGAAAAGCCGATCTGTTTGCTAAATACTTGTCTAAAGTATTCAAACCCCATTCCCCCAAAGCTGCCGCGGACGTTAGTGAATACTTGCACACCCCCTTCCAAATGTCCCCTCCTATCGAACCCTTCACTTCTGCAGAGACTATAGAAACAATCAGTCGCCTAAACCCCAAGAAAGCAGCAGGACACGACCTAATAGGCAATAAAGCAATCAAGGAACTTCCCATAAAAGGGATAGCACTCATCACATCGATTTTTAATGCTATCCTTTGCCTTGAACACTATCCTAAGGCCTGGAAAATCTCATCGATTACCCTCATCCCTAAACCCGGTAAACCGATATACGAAACCAGCTCCTATCGCCCAATCAGTCTTTTACCTACCCTGTCCAAACTATTCGAGAAGATGCTCACGAACCGACTCCTTCCACTCCTAGAAAACTTGAAAACACTCCCAGATCACCAATTCGGCTTCCGAAAACAACATTCAACAGTAGAGCAAATCCACCGCATAACTCATACGATCAGCCAAACACTCGGAAAGAAAAAATATTGCTCAGCGGTTTTCCTAGACATCCAACAGGCATTCGACAAAGTATGGCATGAAGGGCTACTATACAAGCTTAAAAAGATCCTACCTCACCCCTACTACTCCATCCTAAAATCCTACCTAACCAATAGACAATTCATGGTTAAATGCCTAGACGCCACTTCCGCAACATTCCCAATAGAATCCGGCATACCCCAAGGTAGTGTCCTCGGACCCCTATAACAATAGCGACATTTGCAGACGACACAGCGCTATTAGCTACCCACGCAGACCCGGTAATAGCCTCATCCACTCTCCAGCGAAGTCTCGACTCCATGGAAAAGTGGTTTCATAAATGGGGCTTCAAAACCAACGAAAAGAAATCCTCACATGTAACCTTCACGCTCCGAAAACAAACCTGCCCCCAGGTCACCATCAACAATGCAACAGTTCCTAGCAGGGGCTCAGTCCGATACTTGGACATGACCCTGGACAGGAGACTAACGTGGAAGAAACATATCTCAGATAAAACGAAGCAACTAAAGGACAAACTAAAAAAACTCTATTGGCTCACGGGCCGACGCTCCAAACTAAACATAGAGAATAAAATTACCCTCTACAAGACCGTAATAAAACCTGTCTGGACCTACGGAATCCAACTATGGGGAACAGCAAGTAACTCCAACATCGAAATACTACAACGCTTTCAATCGAAAACGCTAAGATCCTTAATAGACGCACCTTGGTATGTTACCAACGAAACCATCCATCGCGACCTCAAGATACCCACAGTCAAAGAGGAAATAGCAAAATACAGCGACAGATATAGCAAAAGAGTCAACAAACACCGAAACCCCCTAATCACTGGACTACTTGACACGACGGACCAGATTCGCAGGCTGAAGAGGCACTACCCGCTAGACCTAAATTCATTTAGTTATCCAAACTAAGCATATGCACAATACTTATAAATTATACCTATCTATAATAAGTATTAACTTATTGTAAATAAACAGCCATGTCACTGCGCCATGCCACAAAAATTACTGAAAATTCTCAACGCGAGAATTGATTGTAATTTCAACAAATAAATAAATAAAAAAAGAAAAAAAAACTAGTTACGAGAATTACACTGCATAGTTGGATTGATCTGAAATTTCATGAAACTTCAAGTCATGCTGAATGGCTACTCTCCGTTAATTTATTTCATTGATCTATGCACTTAGTATAAATAGAATACATAGCAAGAAACAGAGTATAATTATCAATATAAAAAATATACATATATTAAACGCGTTGCAACGCATGTCACTGCATGCGTTACGATTGAAAATTATATTTTATATATTTCTCACATTAACTTCTATAGCCACATTTAGCTTGACGTTGATAATAATTATGCCTATGTAAGCTGTTAGATACTATTCGTTTTGGACATTATATAAAATGTGATACATATACGATCAATATGTACTTGTGGTGCTCTATTCTGATGATGATTTTTATCTATATATATGTCGGGTTTACATTAGAATTAGGGTTAGGGGCGTGAAACGAATCTTCGTTTGGGTTACACGTTGTCGTTATGCAATGGAGAAGACATTGACTAGTGCAAATACGATTATTATAGAACCGGACAAGTAACCGCGGTAGTTAGGTGCTCGAGAAACTAATGACAATGATCCTAGGTTCAATAACGAATCCGCGGTCGACGGGATGATAGATGAACGTACTCACAAAATCTAAGTCGGACGCGTAATATTCACTGGTCGTAAAGAGTTACTCCTTTCATCAATGAGATCGCGAGAAAGAATGTCTTTCCCGTCCCGATCATGCCACAGAGGAAAACTATAATGGGGTGTGTCTAAGGACACGAGATCATCGGATTCGTCGAGAAAAGCCTTCGTTCAGAAAGTAAGGGAAATTGGCGTTGCTAATTGGTCAATCTCCATATCGGTGGTTAGAAAAAGATGCTAGCCGCCCTCGAGGGGAAGTTGCTAGTGGGAGACGCCGCTCGTTGAAAAATATGTCTCCCCTATCTTCCCGTAGTTGGGACAAAGACTGTTTGTCTGTTTGAAGGACTTTAGTTAACTAAACCTTAAGATTTATAACGGGCCCTCGAGCTAGCCGAACATGTACTGCGGAGACGCATCAACATCTGGCAATCATCTTACTCGAAGAATAGGGTCTGCGTGTGCCGAGCCACAGGACAGAAACCGTTGGAATGTTTACTGTCGCGTGTCGCCACGAATATTTCTTTTAAGGAGAGCTATAGAATTACTCCATACCTTTGTTAGACAAAGCGTTCATCCCGTGACCGCGGCTACGTTCGGCGACTGACTGTCGCCTCGAACCCAAGCTCATTATCACGACTCTCGAACAATTACAATCGGGTTGAATAACTACAATTGTTCAATTACAGCTATAGTAGACTCTAGGTTACAATGTTGCGGGATTATCCAAAATTCCAAAGGCTCCGGTGTTCTTTCATCTCCGACATATATTATGTATTTACAGCCTATATAATATATATAGAACTAATCTGATAACAATGACAGTCCTCCTAAAGCAATACACTTAAAAAAATATCACCAATTGTGATTTATACAAAAATATGTCAAAACCCTTGAAGATAATTACAATGTCTTCATCTTTCTCCTTGATCCCTATAACATGTAAGACTAGTAGTACCCTAGAAAGTTTCATATAGTTAGAGGAAAAGTTTTCCGCTGGATCTTTTGCAAATACATAACAGGATTTCACTCGCTTCATAGGGATCACTAAATAATGGTCATATTTAAAAGCACTGGATTTGATTCTGTAATGAAAAAAGAATACATGCATGCATATATTGAACTGTTTGCATATTAACCTCTATCATATTTCATACATAGACACCAGAAGTATTCAAGTAATGCCTACTGAGATATTTCACTTTTTGTTTATTCAAATGTGATAACGTGTCTTTTAATCGATTAATTGAGGCTTATCTCGTAACATTTACTTTTCATATTTGAAAAGTTCCAAAGACAGAAATTTGATAGAGATACTACATATACAAGGTGTTCGGTAACTGAAAATACAATCCAGCAATTCTAATCGTAAATTTCGTATTGAATTGATCCAACTTCCACTTGTGCTCTTGTATCCATAAATATGAGTGTTACAAGTTAAGACTGTGAGCACCGTGATACGGTATTTTATGAAATACGGTTGCAATTGTATCAGCAGATATGCTACCGAAAGTGATGCAAAGTCAGGGATCCTATGACAAGGTTAGGATTATTGTCTGCGAGGATGAATCTGATGCGAAGTCACGGCAGCTCTAGGAAAAGTCACGTGCGAGCGCCTCTGGCGCAACAAAAAGAAGCCCAAGGAGGTGAGTTCTAAGTTAACGAACAAACTTGATCCGAAATCCGGATGTAAGTATAATTATATATTTTCTAAGTACGCATGCCATGTGGAATTATCATAAACAGTTATAAATGATAATCGGTAACCAAGATATTTAATCAATGAATTTGTTGTCAAAACTGTTTTGCTCGATCAAAACATTTATTTCGCCGCTCCAAAATTCACACTACGGAGAACCGCAAAGAAAGATGCATGACATTATTAAAATTCCTTACGGAACGGCACAAAACTTCGAAGATTATAAGAATATCAAGATAGAATGCGTGCACCAACTGGAAAGAATATGCATTGAACAGGAAATGGATAGAGAGTACTAGATTTTACAGACACTAAAATTTGCAGACGATCAATAACTACATATTTATGACAGTTTAAAATCTCGACGAAAAAGTAAGTATTATTTCCGAAATATAACACAAGTAAGTACTTGCACGATAGTATTTTGACACGTGTATTTTATCGTCGTCGTTCGCAAACAGTTTCAGGAGTCAAAGTCGTCGCAGATCGGCGATCTGCGGACGATCCCGCAAACAGCTGCACGTCAATACGAAAAAGTCTATATAAGAATGTCGCGAATTTCATAAATAGCCATTAGTTATTTCATTACTTCATGACGGACTATAAGATATAAGAACCTAAGATTACTGGGTACAGCTAACACTCAACAGATACATGTAAAAAAGGGAAGGAGAACAAAACGTTCATCAGACGCACATTGTCAACAATAACAGCATTTATGTACAATTCAAATGACAAATAAAAATATAGTGGAAGTGGATTGGATTAGGGATCTGGCAAGGTCTCGTATGTAGCCACTTCACGCGGTAAAAACTGCCAGCTGATATTTGTTTTCAGAAATTAATCTGTAGAAGACGATGCCAAGCTAAAAACAGCGTAAGACGTCGTAAAATGTATGCGTACCAGTTTTAATTAAGTAATAAACATATCTACGCTAAGTCTATTGTACGCACTTTACGCACAAAGACGTCCTTTTTTATATTTAAAGGGAAAAATATAAAGCTCCGTTTTCTAATCCATTTCTTTATTAAATAGGATGATCCATTTAATAGAGTGTCCAAAGTTCTATTCCATAAAACATTCCTACATACATCTTGATTTTACCATATTGCATTAAGATTCACAATCGTTCTAATGAGGTCATCGGTTCTTACATTCCTTTGTATAAATGGTAATAACTTAATAGTAATAATAATGTAGATACAAAACGTTAATCGCATATCTAACAACATATGTCTTCAACTACTCTGATACTTGCAAGGTAGGAGTAACACACTGATTTTTTCGCCATTGTACATTGATATAATGATGTGATCAGGCGTGAAGTTCATTAAAATCGGTATGTTACAGCATCTAAGTAATGACTAACTGTGAGTCAATCCTGCTGTGTGAAAACAAATCCCGTGCCGTGTGGTATTACCGTGATTTCCGGAATCTGCAAACAGTATTTCTATGAATATTGAAGTTAATCATTACCAGTAAAAATAATAACGTTCACATAATATTGACATATGATCTTAATTGAGAAAGGAGAAATTCTATCATCCTATAATCATCTATCATTCTATAATAACAAAATGGTTACTTCCATATATTATAGAAAGAAATATAAAAATTGTATGCATAGAAAGAAATAAAAGAAAATATCAAATAGGTAAAATAAAGGAACATAAATAAATAGAAAAACAATAAAATAAGAAAGAAAATAATTCAATAATCAACTGTATAAAAAGGGTTATCTAGCTCTATAGATGTTATACGAATTATATGAATTGATATAACGACGGAGTAAATAATATTTTTTATACAGATCTTATATTAGGAACGAAATAAAATGAGTACATATGTGGGAACGTCCGAACGAAATTGGCATAAAGGAAATTAAAGATGTGGGTTAAAATGTGTGTCGATAATCTTACTAAGAGACGTTACAGTGTGTATGTTCTCGTGAACAGATATTTTATGTATACATACCTCGACCGTTTCCGGTGTTCCTAACGCGTAGATCACTGCTTCGGCAATGTCTTCAACTTTTAATATAAAATTATTGCTCTCGACATCTCGGACACTTTTTATCATATCCGTCATCACAGCTCCGGGGCTGATGTTCTATTAAAATATACAGATAAAACCATGTGAGTATTATTTATTCTTATAGTATGTGCATGCTTATATCTGATTGTTCAGAATTACGTTAATAAAAAATCATAGACAATTTTGTTGAGCCAATTTTAATTATACAAATAGCAACGATATCTATCAACGCCATCTGTTAGATTTAGGTTTTAAATGTTCCCACACCTTCGAAAATTTTCATTTTTTTGTCTGTACGTATGGACTAACGATGACATTAAATAATATACTATACATATGTAAATAACAAGCTGTTACCGTGATTTTGACGTTCAGCTTGGCTGCGATTATTTCGTGACGGAGTTCTATCCCTAGAGCTCTTAGACCATATTTACTAGGACCGTACATGCCGATCGGTATGGCTATACCTTCAAGATGTAATCCGGCAATGCTATAAATATGCTTCATATTAAAAAATGTAATAATTTAATCAAACTGTCTGTGAAAAATTAGTATAATGGAAGACAGTATAGTTTAATTTCTACGAAATCACGGAATTTAATGAATCTTTTTGAAATTCTTCGCAATAACGTACAAATTACGAAAAAATAAGCACAGACATTTTGCTTGTTTTCATATTTTTTATGTATTTCGGATGTCTTGCATATATCGATAGAAATTCGATCGATTGGAGAGATTGTGGAATATAAAAATCTAGAGATACACAGTGACATTGACGTATTGCTGAATTTATTCTATATATAAAATCTTAGTTTGGTAAATCAATCTATTAGGCTGTCCCAAAAGTTTGTTTCGTTTTATAAAGAAGTAATAAATGTACAACATTTCTTGTTTTATATTATTTTATCGAATTATGTATCATGCATTCTGTTCCATTGGAACATATGAACAACACATGAAAATAATATTAATTCTTTATAAAACGAAAGAAACTTTTGGTACAACCTAATATATCTGGAAGAAATGCAAATATTCTTTATTTTTCCCGGCCTTATATTGTATTGAAGACACACTTGTTTCCGTTTACTTCGTGCCTGATATGTCTAGTATAACTTTTTTAATAATTCAAATAATATGCTAGGGGAAGTGTTTCATGAATTCAACTCAAGTTTGCTCTAGAATGAAATAAATATCATTTGAAAAACGATAGTCTTTATATTATTTAATTATTTCAGAAATAACATGTAATTCAATAAATACGTAAAATGTGCATATAAAAATATATTGGGCAAAAAATTAAATTCAAACGAATCGAGTTTATTTGGTAGTGTTCAATATAAAAGTTATATGTTTCATTTCTGTTTTCTCCGTTTGTAAATAAAAGATGAAAACTACTTGCTTAGATTAACAAAAAACAATTAAGATTTGAGAGGACAAACGGAACGATAGATTCTTTGGCATTTTCCACAGATATATTTATTCGACGCTGCCATCAGTAAATTACGGAGGAAATATATTCTTATGTAATACATGCAGTTACCTGGAGATATTAATTATATGGCCGCAAGCGTTGCATTTTTTCATAGCTTTTACTGCTTCTCGTGCAAAAATTGCTGGTGCTATCAAGTTGGTATCAATGACTCTACGGTATTCTTCGGTTTTTGAGTCTGTAACGGAATATTTACGATTAATTATTACAAACAGAAATGTATCTATGAATATTATTATATATCCAAGCTATTGTTAGTAAGAGTAATTAAATATAACAGTTGGGACATGTAAGAATCAACGTTTAGATAAAAAAAACTTCAATTTCGCGAGTAAAACTGTATTATTTATGTAATATTTGACATTTGTAACATTTACATTTAAAAATAATGACTAGGAAAGCATTATTCTTTTGAAATAGTAGATATTGTAGGGAAGCAAACATCTGAAAACAAAATTTGAATTTTACTTGAAAAGATCAGTCGAATATAGCGAACACAATTTTTTTGTATCAGATTTGATTTTCCTAAAAATTTTTCGAATATTTCTTAAACACGTGTAACAACTTTTTTATCTGATGAATTTAGAAAATTTGGAGCAAGAAAATCTCGATCAGAACATAACTAATGCACAGCGAAGTTTTGATATTGCAAAGCATTTTTAACACAGCATAAGTGCTAATCGTCAGCAATATATCAGTGATAATTAATAGATAGCGATTTTTCAGAATAAATACCACGCAGAGATGGCAACAAATGAAAATCACATAGCTTGCAAAATAGAAGGATCCTATTTGTTTTGTTCGTATGGTTGAATTTCTGGTCTAACAAAACAAAAGTTGTAATGCTTATGTTTTAATGCAAATGTATATAAATACTCTTTCCGCGTACTATGGTACGCCTTCAACAGTAAACCGATGACATGAAGATTAATTTAATCAAACACGATAATTCAAAGGAATTATTGTAATCACTCGAGCGGTTGTACTGATAACGAAATTGTAATTTTCTTAAAATTTTCCACACAAGTGACTTCTCCGCTAATACTGAAGAAATCTGGGACACTAACTCCACATCAACACTATTTGTCCAACGAAAGCTTTCCTACTATAGATAGTAGATAAACGAATCTAGATTAGTGTAACCATTTTACACCTGTTGCATAATAATATAACCTATGATTACTGGCAATACTTAAAAAAAAAGGAAGATTACAGAAAAAAGGAAAATGCAAATGCAAATGCAAACATATTAGTAAAACATATGTATTTTAACATAACTTAACATCAATATTTTACCGATGATAGGTCTGGCACAAACAACTCCAGCATTATTCACTAAAATGTCAAGGCGACCAAACTTTTCGTCGATCCATTTGAACACCTTAAGAATATCTTCTTCGTTCGTTACATCGCACTCGATGGGGAAAAATTTATCCTTTCCAATTTCTGCTGCAGCATCCCGAAGCTTGTCTATTCTTCTTCCCAAACCAACTACTTTAATGCCATGACTAACCAGAGCTGTCGATATCGCAAGACCGATTCCACTGCTGGAACCGGTCACAACTGCTATTTTACCGGACCAACGATTCATCATTCTTGTTAGCTCACCGCAACGTAACTGCGAATGAAGGCATTGCGTTACTTTATATGAAGAAGTGGATGCACTGACCTTGATTTCTACCAATCAGTGTTCACTCATGATATGTCGTTCCAAGTAAGTACTTACGTAATACAGTACATTTCATACAAACGTGTATGTAATGATCTTCAATTAGCAGGGCTCGTACATGAAATACAACTAGTTAAATATCTCGAAACAGAACGTGCAAAATACAAAAGGATGTTTCAGTTGCAAATTATAGAGAGACAGATAATGCGATCATGTAAACTATAAATCATAGGTATAACTATAGCTCCATACAATCAGTCCCCCTCCTCCTTCAACGAGTTGAGTAGTCATGATTAATCGATGTAAATAATCAAAGCAATCCACTACAAAGACAAGTACTAGGTATCTACAGCGGCTGCTGTTGCTAAGTACAAACTCTAATCAATTATCGATGTTCAGGAACGAACATTTGTCGAAATGAAAGACTAGTTTTATAACTCCATTTATGGTATTCTTTATATTCATTGTTACCTTATTTATATTTATATTGATAACAAATAAAAAATAAAATGCAATACAAAAATAGCACTCTATTCCATAAGATCCCGAAAACTTATTCTGCATAAGTGGTTGTTACATGTTTTTGCTTATAACAACTGAGTCATGTTACAAAAAGAGACTTACAATACTTATCGAGCACCACAGCTATAAAATAGCGATGAATCAGTATGAGCTGGACATTTCGATTACTTTGGCAGTTTTAGTGTTATAAGCGTTCTTCTTATTTATTTTAATCGAATAGAATGACGAGTACAAGTTGTTGTTACTTTATAATTGTAGATTTACTTAAAATCTTGAGTAATGTGTCGTACATGCGACTCCGATATAGTTTTTAATTAAGATTGCAACATAAAGTGTATTTTATTCGAGTGCCTCGTGCGTAACTTGTTGTATTCACTCTTAATATTTGAAAGTCATCGGTAAACGTGACAATTGCGAAACGCAAAAATAAGTGAATATAAATTTGATAAGATAAAATTGATTGGTTAGAGATGCTAGTTGCACAAGGTGTTCGGTAACTGTCGATGCAATCCAGCTATTCCAATCGTAAATTTCGTATTAAATTGATTAAGGGGGTATTCTGGTCTAGAGGCATGAATTTCGGGCGATTTTTGATGCTCTGTACAAGCGAAACAAAAAATATTTTTGCTATCCTTTTTAGCATTTGTTTATTGATATTTCGAGATTACGTAAAAAATTCACTGAAAAAAACTCAATATTTAAAAAGTTATGAGCTGGCAAAGTGGGTGCTGCAAAAAAAATGGGGTGTCATGGCGTGCATGATATCAACCCTTCTGGTCATCTGAAACAAAAAATGCGAACGGATTCTTAATTAGTATGGATGTCGCTATCGCCTGAACCTTGGAAAAGTCAATACAACATTTTTTCACAAAATGACGGCCGTTTGAAAAAAAATTTCTTATTTTGCGCGTTTTTTTTTTTTTTGACAATTCCGAACGTTTAAAAAATAGTAATATTAAAGATTTTGAGCTGAGCGTGGTCTGGACGATAGAGGAGTATATAAGGAATATTCAGACCAAATTTAAAATAAATCGGTTCATTAGAACTTGAGATATCATGCACACCAACTCGAAAAAAGTAGTTTCGAGAAAAACGCGTTTAAAGTTTTGAGACAAGTTTCCGACAATTTTACTCATAGAATGGTACAGCATACTTACATATTTTTAATCGGCGATATCTGCTCCATACAAGAAACCTTCCTCTACTTCAAAATACTTATTCTCCGAAGTTCTTTCATGGAGACGAGCAAAACAGAGAAAAATTCTAAAATACAATAGCCGTAATTGTTATTAATTAAAACTTCTTCATCTTGCGAACTTCTCAATTTTGCTGCAGATGCACTAATGAAACTGGTATCTTCTTGATATCGGAAAATCTTCTCTTCTTCACTCTGCATGCTCGTTTAGAGCAGAATTTTGAATGTTTTCTATCCATTTTACTTTAAAATCTCAATATATAAAACAATTTTTACTTTAAATATTTATAAAACGTTGTCAGAGTTAGCACGTACACGTTACTTGAAGGCTGGCAAGAAACTAACTTGAAATAAGTACTAAGACGAAAAAATTCCGACAAAATACGTTTTTTGGCCTTGGATTAAAAATACCTTAAAAAAGGTATAAAATGCAGTAATGATTTTATGAGGGTTTTCATACGTAGGTACTCGGGCTGCGTCTACCGTTTATTGTACATTGGTCCCGGTCGGACCGGAGCAGATGCTGCGTCACAAAAATGGCTGTAACTCATAAAATAATTGAAATTTTGAAAAATCCTTTTAAGGGCATATTCTTGAATGTCTAAACTTAGGAAATATGAAAAACAAATTTTCGATTTTTTCAAATTTCTAGACCAGAATATCCCCTTCAGCTTTCACTTCTGCTGGCATTTGTATTCATAAATATGAGTGTTACAGGCCAAGACTGCGAGCACCGTGACATGGTATTTTATGAAATACGGTTGCAATTGTATCAGCAGTTATGTTGCCAAGGTCAGAGAGTGCATAACAAGTTCTGGATTGTTTGCGAGGATGAACTTGAGGCGCGGTCAGGGCGCTTCTAACATGAAGTCGTGTGCAGACGCTCTTGGCACAAACATCAAGAAGCCGAAGGAGATTCAATGTTGGTGAACAAACTCGATCCGAAATCAGCGTGTCACTAGGAGAAACGGAACAATCGATCTTGATGCAAGAACATGGAGCTGTTAGCGGATTTGACAATGACCCTAACAGGAAATCGGGAAATTTTCATAAGGCTTGTGTAAATACAGGCAAACTTGACGCGAAATCAGAGAACTGTAATCTTCAGCAAACCTCATACGAAATCAGGAATTAGCAGAGGCTATTGTCTTCCTCACTAAGCCGATGCGAAATCGAGGGGCCATTTGGTTAGAAAGATTTTCTTTGGATACTGAGACAAATACGCAAATACGTATATGATAGACAACAGATTATTATACATGAGTATATGTCGTGAATAAATAAGTATAATTATGTATTATCTAAGTGCGCATGACAAGTGGAGTTATCACAAACAGTTATAAATGACAATTGGTAACTATGATATTTAATCAATGAATTTGTTGTCAAATTGTTTTGCTCGTTCAAAACATTCATTTCACCGCGCCAAAATTCACACTACGGGGAACTGCAAAGAAAAATACATGGCATCATTAAAATTAATTACAGAACGCCCCAAAACTTCGAAGATCATAAGAATATCAAAATAGAATGCATGCGCCAACTGGAAAGAATATGCATTGAACAGGAAATGGATAGAGAGTACTAGATTTTACAGACACTAAAATTTGCAGGCAATCAATTACTACATATTTATGATAGTTTAAAATATCGACAAAAAAATAAGTATTATTTCCGAACTAAATATAACACAAGTACTTGCACGATAGTATTTTGACAAGTGTATTTTATCATCGTCGTTTGTAAACAGTTTCAGGAATCAAGGTCGTCGCTGATCGGCGATCTTTGAACCAATACGAAAAAGTGTGTGTAATAATGTCATAAGTTTCAAAGATTTAATATTAATTCATTGTCATAAATTTTATTATTTTATGACAAACAGCATGTGTCGCGAAGTCCAAAACTACTAGGCACAGCCAACACACAACTGATATACTCAATGAAAAAAAAGAAAAGAAGGGAGAAGTTAGCAAAAACAACAGTATTCAATTAAAATCCAAACGGTAAATAAAAACATAATGGAAGGTGTGTGGGTTTGGGAGTTCGAGCAGGTGTAGTATGTAGCCACTTCCACTGGGTGAGACCTGGCAATTAATATTCTTTTTCAAAGTTTCAGTCTTAATGTATATCCCTGCTGCGAGCAAGTCATGCTCGCAAAGGAGCGCGCCGAGAGTGGTCCCTCCTAACGCCCCAATCAACCAAGGATGACTCCCGATTACATCATCAGGGAGAAGACGAAGGAGTGCCCCAGCAGCAATATGAAACGATGGTCCCGGGGCTCTCCTACCAATCCTCAGGACGACCACCGTAGAGGTTTTAGCCGGTACGAATCCGACACTACCCGGCGCTCTCTCCTCGGAGGGCGCGGGCGCCTATGAAAAAAAAAATCTTAATGTATATGTAGGCTGAGCCGACTGTGCGCGCTTTTTGCATAACGAGATAATATTTAATTTAGAATGAAAAATAAAACGTTCTTTTCCGAATCTTTCTCATTTATTAAATAGAACAATTGGTTTAATAAAGCGTAGAATGTTTTATTTCTCCAAACATCCTACTTTTATCATTTTGCATTGAAGATTCAAAATCGCACTCATGATTCTTCCGTTTCTTTGCATAAAACATAATAACGTAATAGTGGAAATAACCTAAATATAGAATGCTAATCGAATATTTACCAAGATATCCCTCAACTTATTCTGACACTTACAGTGGCGGACAGAAGTTTAAGACGATGATTTGTAAACCGGATTACAAACACCTTATACGCATATTGTTCTTCTATTGGGTTTGTCTCTTTGGAATAACATAGCTGTATGCTTAACCTTCGTAACCTCAGACCGTCAGTTGTCAAATACAAACAATATAGGAGTTATAACAGTTAGTTACCGCTTAGCACTTGTAAACAATGGGCATTAGTTTAAGTCGATCTGTGTAAAACCTGAATATGAGTACAGTTTTTGAACATTTTGATTCTGGAATGTGAAAATCGTTGTTTAGTGTACCTTTTATTCCTTAAAATTCATTTAGGTAGAAACAGACTATGGATAAATGAAAGAATTTATTTGAAAATGAAAGGGAACAAATCGTAAGGCTGTGAAAGCAAAGTAAAAACTTCACCGAAATAGGAAATATAGTGAACAGGTCAGAAACGGCTTGTAAGCAAGCTTGGTATAAATTTTTAAAGGCAGGCATGTATTGCGATCAACCGAAAAACGGAAGACTACAGAAAACAACGCCAAAAATGGATCACCGAATTCATCGATTGAGCGAAAAGGATCGTTTTCGTAGTGCAAATAATATTGCTGCGGAGATAAACTATAAAACCGATACACAAATTAGTGCTAGAACTGTTAAGAGAAGATTAGAAGACTTTAACTTAAGAGGACGAAAACCCCCAAAAAACCACTACTGAGTTCTAGGAATCGAAAAAGACGACTTGCATTTGCTAAAGCTCATAAGCATTGGACAAGTGAAGATTGGCAAATGTTATTGTTTTCAGACGAATCGAAATTCAGTCGCGTCTCTTCTGACGGGATACGGCATGTTAGACGTCGAATTGGCGAAAGTTTGAAAACACAGTGCGTTTTAAAAACTCTTAAACATGGTGTTGGGAAAGTTATGCTGTGCGCGTGTTTTTCTCGAGGTAGTCCTGGTCCGATATGTCGTATCAATGGAATTACGGATCGCTTTCAATACATGGACATACTGAATGGATGATTTTATTTTTCAAAATGATAATGATCCGAAGCACACGGCTCGGGTTGTGAAACAGTGTTTTGAAGAAGAAAATATTACCGTGTTGCCGTGGCCGTCGTAATCACCAGACATTAATCCAATCGAGAATTTATGGAGCATCATAGAAAAGACAGTACAAGGTTATAAAGCGAAAAATTTAAATGAACTTTACAATTGAAACAGCTTGGAGTAATATTACGGTAGATCAATGTAAAAAATTAATAGATTCTATGCCAAGAAGATGTACCGAAGTGATAAGAAATAACGAATATTGGACAAAATATTGAATTTAAACAAAAAGTGTGTATATTTTCTTACCAAAAATTAATATTTTACAAATACAAATTACGCGACGTACCTCAGAGCAACAAGGATCGATAAGGATCTAACCGCGAGGGTCGTGAAATCCGATCTTCTACTCGAAGAAAGAAGCATCGATGCGGCTGCGGACTCGGCCGAGAAAAACAGCGCAATGGCGGCCTGGAAACAATGGAGGCCCAAGCCTCAACAGAACAAAGATGGCGCGAAGCCAAAGCACAGAGACCCAAATGACCAGAAGTGCTACAAATGTGGAAAACGGGGCCACATTTCGTACCAGTACCAAAAAGGGAAGGGAGATAAGGAGGAGAAAAACCAAAGGGAGAAAAGGAGACAAGAAGACAGCAAGAAGGAGAGAGAATCAGAAGACAAATCGAGATCCAAAAGACTTCTCTCTACGTTAGCTTCATCGTCCATCAGCCACATGGAAAGAGATAGGATCAGTTACCTCGACTCGGGGTCCTCGAATCACATGACTCCACGCCTGCAACCGGACAGATCAGAATTGACAAGGAATACCTGGAGGTTAAAAGAAAAGGAACGATCGTTGTGAAGATAACTAAATCTTGTGGCGGTTGGACCTTATCCTTGTCGAACGCTCTATGGGTGCCTGAATTAGATGTGAATCTAATTTCAATCAGGCAATTGGCAATGAAGGGTGTCACCACAGTGTGTACGAGGGATGAGGCCGTTGGAACACATGATGATGGAGACGTTGTATTCAACTCAAGAGTAGGAGACAGTGTGTACTACCTAGAGACAATACCATCTGAAAGGCACGTAGCAAACGTCACCGTGGAAAACGATCAGGAGGAGCCTGGGAAGGATGACGAAGGCATTAAGGTCATTAAGGCAAAGGCATACAAGAGTATTGTATCGTGGCACGAGAGATTAGGTTACCTGCATGGAAATGCAATGAGAAAAATCCCTGTAAGTAGCGTGAAGGAGGACTCGAGGAAACATGAGGAACTATGTAGAGTCTGCATGAAAGGAAAAATGACAAAAATGCCATTTCCGAGGGCAGCTCACCACATGTGTCAACGCCCTTTAGAGATTGTTCATAGCGATGTTAGTGGCAGAGCTCAGTGCATGTCATTAGACGGAGGTAATTACTTTGTGACTTTCATTGATGATTCCTCTCATTTCATGTACGTTAGGATCATTAGCAGGAAGAGCGAAGTACTTAAGTGCATCAAGGAATACCAGATGGAAGTGGAGGCTCTATACTAGTCCAAAATAAGTGTCCTCCAAACTGACAATGGAGGTGAGTATATGGGGGAAAATTTTGAAAGTTACCTGAAGGAGAAAGGCATCTTACACAGGAAGACCGTTCCTAGGAACCCTAAGCAAAATGGAGTTTCCGAACGAGCAAATAGGATCCTGGTTGAGATGTCTAGGTGTTTACTCATCCAATAAGGGCTCCCTGACTATCTGTGGGGAGAGACAGTAAACACTGCGTGTCACATAAGGAACCTATTCCCATTCGCTGCTATCGGAGACAAGATCCCATTGGAACTATGGAAAGGTAAGGGATGCGACATCCAAGGGGAGATCAACAGACTGAGAGTATTTGGGTGCACAGTCTGGTACCTGAGAAGCCCAAGCGGACAAAAATTTAATGGCAGGGCAGATGAAGGGATATTTGTAGGTTACCTGCCAAAAACCAAGAAAGTAATAATATCTTGTCATGTCAGGTTTGAGGAGAATGTGTTTCCCTACAAGAGTGTTAAGATGGATACGAGTAATATAAAAAGGAGATTCTCAGAATGGATATAGGACGTAGAAGATTTTGAATTTGGAAAGGGAGTTGACCAGACTGACATTGAAATACAAAGTGATGACAAAAACGATGAAGGGGAGACTGACTATTTCATGGACAATTTAATGAGTGAGAATAATAGGGGGGAGGTTGTGAGTGTACCGACTGTGACCAGGAGGTCGGCAAGATTACATAAGCCAAAGACTTGTGATAGTTGCGCTCATGTTGCAACCGTTTGCAAAACTCAAAGCATGTATGTATCCGTGAATGTGTACGAAGCCCTGAGGAGACCAGATGCTCAAAAGTGGACTGATGCAATAATGAAGGAGTTAGACAATCTGAAAAATAAAGATGTGTGGGACATTGTGCAAAAACCTTTGAACAGAAATGTTATAGACTGTAAGTGGATGCTTGTCATAAAGGGAGACCCTGATAGATATAAGGCTAGGCTTGTAGCTCGGAGATTCTGGCAGAGACCTGATGGAGTAGATTACTCAGAAACCTTCAGTTCAATAGTAAAACGCAGAACTCTAAGAATTCTGCTTGCTTTGTGTGCAGAGAATGAGTGGGCTTACGAGCATATCGATGTGGATGTGCATATCTCAACATTCCTCTGGATGAGGATATATACATGGAGCAACCAGAATTTTTTAAAGTTCCAGGAAAAGACAGGACTTAATATGTGTGCAAACTCAAAAGGAGCCTGTATGGACTAAAGCAAACCGGGAGAATGTCGTTTAGGTACATCAATAGTATTTTGAAAGGTATGAGTCTGAACCCATGTATGAGTGTGTGTATGTAAATGCGTCCAAAAATCTGATTGTAGCTGTGTATGTGGATGACATTCTTGTGTTTGGAACGAAGGATAAGATTGAAGTGTTCAAAACTAGAATTAAGGAGAAATTAGATGTTAGGATGCTGGGTACAAATACTCAATTTCTATCCATCCACCTGAGTAAGCCAAACAGTACCACTGTCGTATTTGATCAATCCGTACAGATAGGTCAAATGCTGGATCTGTTTGATATTGCTCATGAGGTTGGAGTGTCAACACCGCTAGCTAAGGAGTGTGAAGCCAGTTTTGACATTGAGTATAATGAGCCCTTCGATAATAAGTTGTATGAACGAACTGTGGGGCATATAATGTATGTCGCAACTGTGAGTAGATGAAGCTAGTGTACCAAAGGACAGGACAACCTTTGAAGGTGTTTTATGATTCAGACTTTGCGGGCTGTACGGTAGATAGGAAATCTAGGAGCGGGTATGTCTTCATACTTGCTGGTGGTGCAATATCTTGGTTGTCCAAGAAACAACCAATTATAGCTCAATCGACATGCGAAGCGGAGTTTGTGGCGATGCAAGAAGCAGCAAGGGAAACTGTGTGGATTTCCTTACTGTTAAGGGAGTTGGGTTAATTGTCATATTGCCTTCGCCCTTGCAAGATTTTTTGTGATGACATCAGGGCTATTTCATGGTCCAAAGATGAAGTAGTTGCTGAAAGTTCTAAGCATGTTCAAGTACGTTATTTTTATGTTAAGAACTGCGTATCGAAGGGAATATTAGATTATACATATATACCTAGTCCTGAGAATGTTGCTGACATTCTCACCAAAGGCTTAAATAGAGTTAGGACTCAGCATTTTACCAAAGCTATGGGGCTTATAGAAAGTACGATCAAAGGGGAGTGTTGAGCGAAGTTAACTTGACATGATCGCTAGTTACTACAAGCTAAGTTGGTACGACTTTTAACGACGCTCTTTTGTCTTAGAAGTCGACCACGTGTTAATTGACTAAGTGTATCCTGTGTGTTAAACCGTGTTGTACGAGGCGGAGAAATATAGAGAGAAAAATCGAATCTGTGTGAATCGATTAATTATCAACCCCAAACCTACATCAATTAACACTTTTATCATATCCGTTATAAGAACTCCAGGGCTAATGTTCTATTGAAATATAAAAATAAAACGATATGAGAATTGCTTGTGTTTTAAGTACATGCACGACCCCATTTTATTATTGAGAATTACGTTAATACATAGGTAATCATAGACAATTTTGTTGAGCCAATTTTAATTATCGAAATAACAACGCTATCAACGCCATCTGTTAGATTTAAGTTTTAAATGTTCCCACACCTTCGAAAATTTTCATTTTCTTGTCTGTACATATGGACTAACGATGGCATTAAATAATATACTATACATATGTAAATAACAAACTGTTACCGTGATTTTGACGTTCAACTTGGCCACGTTTATTTCGTGTTCGTGTAGTGTTCGATATAAAAGTTATGTTTTGCTTTTGTTTTCTCCGTTTGTAAATAAAAGATGAAAACTGCTTATTTAGTTTAAAAAAAACGATTAAGATTTGAGAGGAAAAACGGAACGATAGATTCATCGGCATTTTCCACAGATATATTTAACTAATACTACCACCTATAAAATACAGAGGAAATATATTACTATGTAATACATAAAGTTACCTGGAGATATTAATTATATGGCCGCACGCGTTGCGCTTTTTCATAGATTTTATGGCTTCTCGTGCTGGAATTGCTGGTGCCATCAAGTTGGTATCAATGACTCTACGGTATTCTTCGGTTTTTGAGTCCGTAACAGAATACTTACGATTAGTTATTACAAACAGAAATGTATCTATGAATATTATTATATATCCAAGCTATTGTTAGTAAGAGTAATTAAATACAACAGTTGGGACATGTAAGAATCAACGTTTAGATAAAAAAAACTTCAATTTCGCGAGTAAAACTGTATTATTTATGTAATATTTGACATTTGTAACATTTACATTTAAAAATAATGACTAGGAAAGCATTATTCTTTTGAAATAGTAGATATTGTAGGGAAGCAAACATCTGAAAACAAAATTTGAATTTTACTTGAAAAGATCAGTCGAATATAGCGAACACAATTTTTTTGTATCAGATTTGATTTTCCTAAAAATTTTTCGAATATTTCTTAAACACGTGTAACAACTTTTTTATCTGATGAATTTAGAAAATTTGGAGCAAGAAAATCTCGATCAGAACATAACTAATGCACAGCAAAGTTTTGATATTGCAAAGCATTTTTAACACAGCATAAGTGCTAATCGTCAGCAATATATCAGTGATAATTAATAGATAGCGATTTTTCAGAATAAATACCACGCAGAGATGGCAACAAATGAAAATCACATAGCTTGCAAAATAAAAGGATCCTATTTGTTTTGTTCGTATGGTTAAATTTCTGGTCTAACACAACAAAAGTTGTAATGCTTATGTTTTAATGCAAATGTATATAAATACTCCTTCCGCGTACTATGGTACGCCTTCAACAGTAAACCGATGATTCAAGATTAATTTAATCAAGCAAAATAATTCTGTATAATAATAAAAATAATCTTTTTGCTGTTATATTAATGACAAAGCTAAGCTAATTTCTTGAAATTTTCCACATAACTGTCTTCTCAGCCAATGGTCAACACTATTTGTTTAACGAAAGCTACAACAGATAGTAGTTCGGTACAGGAAAATTCTGGAAAAGAATGTTATCCAACCATCCGACACCAAATAACAGGCATTAAACAAATCTAGATTATTGTAACCATTTTACACATTTTGCACAATAATTGTATAACTCATGATTACAGACAATACTTGAGATGAGAAATGATTACAAGAAAAGAAAATACAAATGCAAGCATATTCGTAAAGCATCATAGATTGATATCAATAAATATTTTACCGATGATAGGTGCGACAAAAGCAACTCCAGCATTATTTACTAGAATGTCAAGGCCACCAAACTTTTTATCGGTCCATTTGAATGCACTTAACAATATCTTCTTCATTCGTTACATCACACTCGATCGGAAAAAGGGATACTGAGGCAAGTACACAAATACGTATATGACAAACGGAAGGTTATTATAAATGTGTATATGTCGTGAATAAGTACAATTGTATATTATCTAAGTGTAGATTGTACTGGCAATGTAGGAAAAATGACAATGACAATAAACGTGTAAAGTAACGAGTTATTCTAAATAGTTATTAGTGGTAATGAGAAATTATGACACTTAATGAATTTATTATCAATATTACTCCGTTCATTGCCTCTGCTACACTGCTATATAATTCATACCGCATACATTTATTTCACCGCATCAGAATTCACACTGTACTTATATATAACGTTCCTAAAATTAATGCTATGGGACGTCACAAAACTGCAACGATTTTTAAAGATATAAAGATGGAGTGCATGAAAGCGATAACTGAAGCGCTCTCAGTACGAGAGCTGAAAAGCAATATAGGAATAGAGAAAGAACTCTGCATAGGGAGAGATCTCTTGTTTCCTTGCCTAATAACACTTGCACATTTGTGCAGTAAATATGTAAATGTTACAGCGATCACGAACGGGACAGCGTGCACACATGAAACCTTCTGTTTTTATTCTTATGTCGCATCCACTTACATATGGCTTGCCTACTTTGTTTTCATACTTTATAGTGACGATACATAACATTTCTACTCTCATTTCCTTACCACGAGGCATAACACAAAGTTTAATAAAATGACTACACCACGGTTATAGTATAAATATGTCTCGATACTCGTTAGGGACAACCGTCCAAAAATTGCGTCGTGAAAAATTAACATGGAAAACAATAAAGTTATCGTGTTTGCGAAACAGCGATAAGTAGAGTGTCTGCCTTTGTTTGAGACATTCATAGCAAGTCACGCATGCGCAGAACGAGAACTTTCTTATTTTCTGTGTTGGTTTTTCATGACTCAGTTTTCAGACGGTTCCTTCTATGCTTTCAGTATAAGAGTGTCCAAACCTATTTATATGATTGTGGTCTATATTAGATTTAGTTTATGATTCATGATGATTTCATTTCTCAATTTTAAATGGAACTATATGCAATATATTTTTTATTATATCTAATTTAAGATAAGTTAAGTTAAGATTTAAAAATAATTCAAAATATACCTTTTAAGAAAAAAGGATAGTTATTTTTCAGAAAGATAGCAGGATTATAATTCGAATTCTTAGAAAAAATGCATAAACTTTGATTTACTATTAAAACATTTGAAAATTAGTGATGGCCTGCGATACATATACGTTTACATGTAGACTGCCATCTATAACGTAGTTTCAGACTTAGCCCACAGTATAAGATTTTACGTATCTACGAATGTCACTGTATCGGACGATTTAGTCAGAGTTTGAAGCAGATTTAAAGACAATATTATTAAGTGCGCGATACGCTGCAAATATGGCAAGCCAAAATTATTTAAGTGATCCAAAAAATCCGTTCTTCTCTCTCGAGGATGATATAGACGACGAAACTTTTCTAAAAAGTGCACCACCAAGATCTGGTCTTACGACTTACAATCAGTATAATAATTTTGACAATGGTCTCGAACAAAAACGTCAACAATTATTGCAACGAAAAAAGGAAATAGAAGAACGTACAATACAATCAACAAAAAGGTCTATTTCGCTTTTAAGAGATTCCGAACAGATTGGAGCTGCTACTGCAGAGGTGATTCTAAAAATTTGTCACTATTAAATATGTTGTTTTTTATGTCTTACTATAATAATTATTTAGATTTATTTCTTGAAATATTTATATAATGTTTATTTGGTAAATCCTGTTTGCCCATTTTTTATTTACTATATTAAGTTGTTTTTAATATAAAAGAGATAATTTGTTATTATAAGGAAACTACTGCATTTAAATTTAATATTTAATTTATCTAAATATACAAATTAATTTATGAATTATATAAAATATATTAAAATGTCAAATTTGTTATACGATATGAACAAAATATTTATTTATTGCATGTTCTCTTTAATATATTTCACTACATATATATATATATATATATATATATATAGTTGTATATTAATTGTTTTATTTCAGGAACTCATTAGACAGAGAGAACAATTAGAAAGAACAGAGAAAAGATTGGATGATATTAATAGCACATTAAGGTTTAGTCAAAAACATATCCAAGGAATAAAAAGTGTGTTTGGAAGCCTTAAAAATTACCTCAGTGGTAAATCAATGGATGCACCAATACCGTCAACTATATTATCAGAATCTTCTAGCTCTGAATCTATGACATCTCCTGCTCTATCTAATTCATTAGAACAAGTACAGACTAATATAGCTAATACAAGTCCAGCATTAAAATTACATGGCTTAGATAATGATATAGAAACAAATTCTTTAAGCAATAATGTGAGCAAAGTATTAGAACAAAATTTAGATGAGATGAGTGGTTCATTAGCTAGATTGAAAGGTTTAGCAATAGGACTGTCGGAAGAAATAGATCTACAAAATGACTTGATCGACAACATAACAGATAAAGCAGAAAAGACAGATATTATGCTTCAGAAACAAAATAAAGACCTAACTCATTTATTAAAAAAATAAGTCATATATGTGCAATAGATAAGATTTTTAAAAAGTGCTTAGTATATTAAATTCATTTATATTTTAAATGAATGTATAATAAATATTGCCTTCTTTAGTCTGAAAAATTTTCATATATGTTATTTATTTTGTAAGATTACTTTATGATATTTTGTAAAATACATGTTAGAGTAATGTAAAACCTTATGAAGAAAAGTATAAAAAAATGCACTTCTATACTTATAATTATTATTTCAACTATTAGTTTTATTTTTATTCACTTTGTATATTATAAGAAATATCAATTTAGAATTAAATATATATTATATTTCTTTCTTGCTGTTCTCAGCAAGTCATATTATCTTTAATTTTCCTGCTAAACTTATTAGACTTAAATTTTTTAAAATATTATATTAAGATTTAAATCATTTTTATATTGTCTTAACCTTATACATCAATCAATGAACTAAAAATTATACAAAATACTGTGATAGAAAAGAATCAGCTGTAATGGATAAGTGATAATTGGTATCTTTTGACAATTCAAATATTACATTTCATTAAAATTTATGGCAATGAACATTGTTGTTAGGAACATTAGATAAACAGTAATTTTTGTTTAAACTAGATAAGTTTGATGCAATCTAATGTTCAATAATAATTGTGCATAAACCATATCAAAAAATGTAAATAAATTACATATAATATTAATAAATGTTACTATAGATTGAAGAAAATTGATTTAAAGATATAATTCTAAAAGCAATGTTCTGTATACTACAAACTGCTTTAAATGTAACAGTTTATGTTGCTTGTAATAGAGTAATTTTCTTTGGATAAATTTGCATATAGATATTTTGTAAAAATAAGTATAGGAATACATTATAAACCAAATTATCTAAAGAAGAGGAACTTCCCTTTAAAATTAATAATAATGGAAAATGTACAAATATTTATACAAATTACAATTGCTATTTACACAAACCTACAATTATTCGTTTTTATTATATTATATATATATATATATATATATATATATATATATATATATATATATATATATATATATATATATATATTACACATCTATACACACATATATATATTATACATATATATTAAATATTTGGTAATGCCCATATAATCATAAAATGATTAAATACATTTATAGATTTTAAAGCATAAATGAACATGTATGCTAGTACTGGAAAAATATCTTAATTATGTGGTATGTCAGTTGAACAAGGAAAATATTCATAGTTTATAAGTACAACTTCTATCTCACTGCCAATGATATTAAATCAAATTAAAAAGGAAATGTGTTATAGTTGTTTGACCTCATTTAAATTATATTGTCATCTTTGTATGTGTATATGTATGTTTGATATAATATTAATAATGTTGTATTATTACACACGTATTGTAGCTACATAAATGTATTATATTTGCATGTACTTATCCATAATCATTTTTTTTCTCTTTTGAAGATAAAACATTGATTTCCTTAATACATTTTCTACACATATAACTATATATGTATAATTTGATATACTTGTATTAAAGAGGAAATTTCTTCTCTACTTATATATAGTACCTTTATACATTTTTAATATATAAGATAAAAAAATAAGTAATGTTTTATACATATAGAATATTTGATATATTAATAAATAATCATGTTAATAATATAAGAAAAATATAATTAAAAAACTGTCATTGAGGTATACAAATAATAAAACCATAACATTTATCGTAAGTTCAATTTATCTACAAGAAAATGTTCTATTTCTTTTTATTTTTGTTTCATTACGTGTTAAAAACAACAATATATATATAATTATATATATATTACTTTCAACAAAAAAATATGATTCTTTTACAATATTTTATTGATTTAATCTTGTTATTTATTTTTTCTTCTATTCCATCTATCTCAGTTTTTCTGCATTAAGGTTGTTGAGTGGTACTGGTGGTGGTGCTTTGGCTACCTGCAAATAAGCACAATAAATTAAATATTATGTAATGGAAAACTTTTACCATAAATTACTTGATATTTTCAAAGAGGAGTATTTAGATTTAAAATGTTTATTGATATAGCTGTTTGCATTTAATGATTTTATATTCAAATCAACTAACTGTTAAAAATAACACTTAGCAATTTGTGAATATTGAATTTTGAAAGTTATTAATTTAAAGATAATATTTGCTACTATACAAATATAACTTACCACCATTTCCAAAATTTAACCGTCGACAACCAACTTTACCATCATGATGGGAAGCAAAGTGAGATCGAACATTCATAGAAATTCCGGATTCCTATCAATAAAAAAGGTTTATGCTACACAACGCACTACTAAAATTACAATACACAATTACAATTACAATTTTTGACATAAATAATACAATATTTGCTTAGAAAATATTATGGGTTGCATCGATTAATGTATTAAAATATACGCATATAATCTTACTTAAAAAAGCGTTAATATCTATTTATATTACATAATCACATGATTTTAAGGTATACAAAATTATTAACGGAATGAATAACAAGAGGGTTATTTGCGATAGAAATTATAAAATTTAGATTTTTATTATGAAGTATTATAAAGTTATTAGTTAATATACTTGGTAATCATTTGATGAATGTATCAGTAAAATATTACACCAATGATAATGAAACGCCCTCAAGATTACAGATAAACTGTTTCAGGAACGAAGCAAAACCGTAAAACGATATAAATTTATTACCTTAATTACTTTCATAGAGGAACCTAAAAACTAACCACAGTATATTTTGCAATAAAAAACGATAGTAATGCAAATTTCAGTTCATCAAAGAACATGATTTTATGCAAAAATAATACAAAATAATATCCACTGTATAGTATAAAACACTATGTAATAATAGAAATCGTTCCGGTGAAATTTTTGATAGAGTGATGATATATAAAAGGGACGTAAACAACAGTAGAATAAAATACTTAAACAACTACATTTCGATATATTATTATCATATTTGTAATTTCTCGGGAATTAATATAATAATTATCAAAACTACAACAGCATACTCATATAAATTGCAGCGCCAATTTTAGTTTTTAATTTTATAAATTTATATGCATACACGATGCAATAAAAATAAGTTTCTTTTGCTCTTATATAAATTGTTCTAGTTATCTAAGAGTATTTCAATTCTTCTCTCAGTACTATAGTCATTTATGATATTGAATGGCAATACAGTATGGAAATATTATTAAAGTCTTACCGCAATGAAAAGTAATATACAAAGAAACAAGTGCATTTTGAACAACTTCATCCTGAGATTTAAATTGGAAAAAAACTCTTGTAACCTGGATGTTTACGTATTTATACTCGTACAATACAATTAAAGTATTTATCTACCATCAGAGAAGTATATTTGTATGATTATATTTCCTGTAATCTTCTACAGTAATTGCGTGTTTTTATCTTTGTTTTGTGTTAATATTACTCTTGTACAGTGATTAAAAAATACGTGTTATTTAGTTAGCATAGAATTTAATTGCAGTAAAATTGCATAATTTTAATCAGTTCAAAATCTTCAGAAAAGCACGATAAAAAATATCAAACGAATGAAAAAATAATTACTAAAAATTCCATTCGTGTCAAATAATCTTCTTCTTACTACTCGATTTAATTTACGATTTGTTATATTTATTCATTACATTATTATGTGCAACTAAAAGAAGCAATCTATCATTTCTTTTCTTAATTTAATATAAAATGATTATAAATTGTACATATACATACACACTTTGTCATAAGTGACTTATATTTTTCAATATTTTATTTTTATGAATATACATAATTTACATAAAGATTCTGTATTCGTTTAATAAAAAATATGTAAATTATATAAGAAAATAAATAATGTAAATAAAACATAATATATTACTTTTATTACATAACATTTTATTTTATATTTCATGTAATTTGTAGTAATAAAAGTAATATGAAATACGTAAGACTAGTTTTCTATTAGGTAAAACCACAAATAATTTATTCATAAAATAAAGTTAAATATATAAACAAAATATATTTTGTTTATACGATTTTTATAATCTAATTATTATAAATAAAGACATAAATTCACAGGAAATGTATTATTCGCAGTTACTTGTATTTATTCGTATGAAATATATCGATATTACAATCGAGATACCGCAACTAAAAGTCGGTAATCGATACGGAAACGAAGCTTTAGAATTTCTGGTAGGTTCTATGGAATTGATTACTTTAAACGAACTGCGAGACCAGACCAGTCAGTTTCTAGTTTCTAGAATCGTCTGCCTTATTTTACCGTGTTTTTAGTATTGCGTAAAGGATTATTTTATTACAAAGATATTATTTAAAGATATACAAGTAAGTATTCTTGTACATTTTATGTACATATGTACGTACTTTCGTTTATACTTTGGAATAAATACGTATATTTGTGTACATTTTCTTCTATTCCTATAATAGTTAATTGCATTAAATTTGTCATTTTTACTAAGAACTATAGCAATATTAATTTTCAACTTATTAGTATCACTTTTCTCTTATATTAAATTTTAAAAAGATTTTGTTTTATATTATGCTTACTCATTGTTTGTATAAAATAGTAAATAGAAATAAAACATTAAATAAGAAACATGGTATTTATTATGCTTTCTTTAAATTTAGAATGGCTATAGACATATCTCCGAACAAGGATGGAGGTGTACAGAAAGAAATAATTAAGGAAGGTATAGGAGATGAAACTCCATCACCTGGAAGCAACGTAATAGTACATTATACTGGTACCTTAATGGATGGAACAAAGTTTGATTCAAGCAAGGATCGTAATGAACCATTTCAATTTGAACTTAAGAAAGGAAGTGTAATTAAAGCATGGGATATAGGGGTAGCTACTATGAAAAAGGGCGAAGTTGCACTATTAACCTGTGCTCCTGAATATGCATATGGGAAAAATGGCAGTCCACCTAAAATTCCTTCAAATGCGACACTTAAATTTGAAGTTAGTTATTAGATTAAAACTTTAATTAATAAAAAATTTAATATTGTGAAATATATTACTTTTTTTTTTAGATTGAAATGATTGATTGGAAAGGAGAAGATTTAAGTCCTGAAAAAAACGGTAGTATTGAAAGGTATCAGATTGTACAAGGAAAAGATTATATTACTCCACAAGAAGGAGCTTTGGTAAATGGTAAATATAATTGTGTATGATATCTTCACTTTTTCTTACTTTGAATATAATCTATCTCAAACTTGTTCCTTTTTCAGTACATTTAACTGGAATATATAATGGGAAAGTATTTGAAGATAGAGATGTACAATTCTCCCTCGGAGAAGGAGAAGATTGTGGTGTTATAGAGGGTGTAGAGAAGGCTTTGGAGAGCTTTAAAAGTGGAGAAAAATCAAAACTAAAAATTAAAAGCAAATATGCATATAAAAACGTCGGGAAGCCTGAATTTGACATTCCACCAAATGCAACTGTAGAATATACAGTAGAATTAAAAAGCTTTGAAAAAGTAATTATTTCACTAAGATATGTAAAATAATAAATTAATTGTATTATTTTTTAATTCACATATTCCATGCACGTTCCAGGCTGTAGAACCTTGGTCCTTAAATAGTCATCAACAAATAGAACAAGCTAAAGTGTACAAAGAAAAGGGAACAAATTATTTCAAAATGAATAAATATAACTTAGCAATTAAGATGTATAAGAAAGTTACTTCATTTTTGAAATACGAAGATGGCTTTGAAGCAGATCTTAAAACGGAAAGGAATAATCTTATTTTATCGGCGCATTTAAATTTGGCTTTATCTTACTTAAAAATAGAGCAAAATGTTGAAGCAAAAGATGCATGTAATGAAGCTTTGAAATTAAGTCCACAAAATGAGAAAGCTTTATTCAGGAGAGGACAAGCATACCTCGCATTAGCATCGCCTGAAATTGCGATTAAAGACTTCCAAGAAGTTTTGAAGATAGAACCAAAAAATACAGCAGCTATAAAACAAATTGGAGTTTGCAATAGTCTTATCAAAAGGCAATTAGCAAAAGAGAAAAAACTGTATGCAAACATGTTTGACAAATTTGCCCAAGAAGATAAACAGGTTTGTGAAAAACAATAATCTTATATAATATAGTCTGGAAGTATTTAATTTTTTGTTTTACTCTTATATGTATAAACTTAACAATTGATAGCATGTGTTTCATTCATATTATAATACATAATAAAAAAATATGTAGAATACAATAAAGTTGATTAAATTTATGTCTAGTCAAATACATATTCATAATAAGTTTCTACACCATAAATTTCTACGTCGTCGTGATACGTTTGACCATAAATTGTTAGTAATGTCACAGAAGGAAGAGGAGGAGCTGCGAGATCAACCAGATGTGATGTGTGGGGCCTTGGGTGAATGGGGGCAGGAAGAACGACCTGGAGGTAGAGATGCAACTGCCTTTGAAAAGGAGAATCCTAATATACTTATGCTCAATGCTAATGGTACTGACGAATTTCAAAATATGTAAAATATTAATTATTTATCTGCCCCATTCCTTACACTGCCCTGGTTTTAACTACCACCAGTATGAAATTCTGTTAACTATTGGTTTTTAATGTGTTCCAAGTAGTACTATTTCAACAGTACCACATAAAAATGCATGTCATTTAGTTTACTATCTAGTTTATTAGTATTCTGTGACATATGATGCAGCTTAGTCAGGAAATCTCATATTTTGCGTAATTGAATCAAAATTTTTAAAGAATAAAATTTTCTTACTACTCATCTTGTTCAGTTTTTTATATATATTCAAGATGTAAGACAAGAATTATCAAAATTTAATTCAACATAAATTCATTTTGTAATTTTACCAAATGTAATTGGTCTTTATTTACAAGTTTATACTCAAAATTACAATGTTTACATTATTATTATTATATGTTTTGCATTTCATATAATTATAAATGCAGTGTAATAAAACTAAATGATAATATATAATTCTTGAACAAGTTATACCCTTGAATTTTATTTACCTTCATATAAATAATTTTATAAGTTATTATTATTACATGCAATACTAAAAGAAGGTAAGTGATTTTTAACAACTCAAAAAATCTCAGAATGTTGTATTTGAACAGACCATCATCTTCCGTGCAGTTCTATCTTTCGAGGGTATAGAAATATTCACTATCATTCTGATCGCAATTCCGAAACAATGCTATAACAATGAAATAAAAAATATAAAAACTTTTATTTTTCTTATTTTGTTGATTTAGCAATAATTGCGTCATCACCGGAACAAATTACTGGGAACAACGAGAATTGCTTTAAGCCACCAATTTCATGGAATAGCAGTGGTAATATTTACGATTTACAACTTACGACGCATATAATTTTGTAATATAAATAGTTCCTGGTATTATCTATAACCTGCACCGACAATGGCACAATTATTAATGAATCGCCGAAACAAGAAAATAAAGTTTCTTATTCTTCATTTTATTGTTGTAATATCGTTTTAATAGAATTGTTGAAATTCTTATAATCAAAATGATACCGAATATGGTACTCTCGAAAGGTGGACGATGCGGTCAACTACACAGGCGGTTGTGTTCGAGTCCGTTCGAACACAACATTCTAATATTACATTGAATACTAAAACTGATGTTACATGCATTGTTTAGAGTTTAGTTTAGACACGTTCGACTTCTCATCACTATAACATAAACAACTTTCGTCGCTTGCCAACTAATGGAACTCGGTCGCAACGTATTCGAGGCCAGACGGATTCAGCCATCGCCATATGAGGGTTAAACTAATTTCTACTTTTTTAAACTGGTCTGTTTAGATACGAATTCCGTGAATTGTTTTGCTGTGCCACATTTTCTTCCTTATTCCTCATTTTTACGTTTAATGTATTCACAACAGTGTGATCATATTCATAATCAGATAATAGCACTCAATTTATAGAAAGCCATCAGTTAATAAATTTTAAGTTACAACAGAAGAATATATTTAATACGTTAAAAAGAAAAAATGTCGAACGAAATAGGCAAAGGATCATGATGTTTATAAAAATATGAATAATTACATTGGAATTACATTTCAAGTAAACATATCGAGCTAAATGAGAGAATACACAGAAGCGGCTAATTGCTTGCTTTGATTTTGAAGCTATGCCACTATTCGTAAGCGCGTGGGTAAATAGAATCATCGGACGAAAACGCGAGACTCGCTTCTCCTTATCGTATAGAGAACAGCGATCATCTTCTCCTAATTATAACGTCAGATATTTCGAGATATTAATCCTTTGGCGATAACGCACACATCCAAACCGCTCTGTGTTCTCGCCTATCATATAATTATGTTTCTAGCAACAGCTCACAGATGGCGCGCGACATATAATTGCAATAGTAAGCGTACTTACATGTTGCACTGTTGCCATTCTGAATGTTCTCGCGAGCGCGGGTTCCTCCGAGTTAAACGAATAACTCTGTATCCTGTATCTAACTGCTTCCTGAAGAATTTTTATTAATTTGCTTAGCAACAGAAATGTTGATGCAGTAATAAATTAGCTTATGACAAAAAACTGATAGTTTCAGTTAAAACGTAAATATTAGGACTGTAGTAAAATTATTCTTTTTACTTACTCTTACAATTGAAGTAAATAAAAGATAAATAAATAAATATATTAAATAAAATTGTATAAAAATTGAAAACTTATAATATTAATAAAGAACTATGCAATAAAATTACCTAAATACCTAAAAGTAAATAAATATCATAAAGTATGTTGAATTATATACGTAAATTTTGTTTTTGCTATTGGTTATCTCATAAAGTTTAATCTGATTTAATTAATATTGCAATACATATATCTTGCAATCTTATTGGTAAGCCTTACTATTTGTACGTGTTAAACGAATGATATGTTCAATTACTAACACATAGTCAACGACTATTAAACACATTTAAGGAGATCAGCGATCAGCGCGAAACTACAGTCACATTCACATACATATAATCATTAGCTCTCGACAGGACTGGATTGAAGTCGTGTGCTAAAAGTGACTGAGGAACTAATTGTTTTAAAAAATGCCTAATATTATAAACGATATCAAATTAGATTTTAAAGATGTTTTATTACGCCCAAAGAGGAGTACGTTAAAAAGCAGATCCGAAGTAAGTAATACTTATATAAATTTTATTAAGATTGGCAGACAAGGCTACATTTTTTCATCCTTTTTTTTTAAAGTTTTAATCAAGTTTCATATATAGCTAATAGAATGTAAAATTATAACAATACAAACTTTTCGTAATTAATATGTAAAAAGGCACTTTTTTTTAAATATGTGTAATAAAAGTGTTTTTCATGAACATAAGAATATTATAACTTACTATTAACAGATAACAAATTTGATATCATAATTATAAAAAATCTATATATTTGTAACTTAATACACAGTCAAGAACATGTGTATTTATATATCTCATTCTTTATTTATTTATTAATATTATTTCAAATTATTAATTTCTTATACAATATTAATGAATGAAATACGTTACAATTCTAGGTTGATTTATTTACAGAAATTACATTTCGTAATTCGAAACAAACTTACAAGGGAATACCTATAATCGCTTCAAATATGGATACAGTAGGAACATTTGAAATGGCTAAAGCTTTATCAAAGGTACGTTCCAAATGTTTATTCTTTATTGTGCTCCAATAAAACTGACTCTTGTAGTAAAAATTATTATTATTATGATTAATAAATGTGTAATGTTATATTGTAGAATCACAGAATATGAACAAATTTGATGTCTTCATATTCCTTTTATTACATTTTTAGTACGGTCTATTTACTACCATTCATAAATATTATTCGGTGGAAGAATGGAAGGATTTTGCTTCTGAAAATGCAGAAAATCTTAAATATGTAGCTGCCAGCTCCGGCACAGGGAAAGAAGACTTTGAACGCTTGTCAAATATATTGACAGCTGTACCAGAATTATCTTTTATCTGTTTAGATGTAGCTAATGGTTATTCTCAACATTTTGTTGAATATGTTAGAAAAGTGAGGGCTGAGTTTCCTAATCACACAATAATTGTAAGTAACTATATTATAATTTTTAAAGGAAAAACAATGGGAATTAAATTTTTTACCACTAATTTAGATCTTGTATTTGAAAGTAAAGATTTATTGCTGTTATTGTAGGCAGGAAATGTAGTTACCGGTGAGATGGTAGAAGAATTAATATTATCTGGAGCTGATATAGTAAAAGTTGGAATTGGCCCTGGATCTGTGTGTACTACACGAATGAAAACTGGTGTAGGATATCCACAGCTAAGTGCTGTAATTGAATGTGCAGATGCGGCTCATGGTTTAAAAGGACATATTATTTCTGTAAATAACAGTATACTGTGTTTATATATGTAATAATCTTTGTATGAATATAATTTTATGTGAATTATTAACAAATGTATTTTGTTTTAGGATGGTGGTTGTACTTGTCCAGGTGATTTAGCAAAAGCTTTTGGTGCTGGAGCAGATTTTGTAATGGCAGGTGGTATGTTTGCGGGACATGATGAATGTGGAGGTGATTGTATAGAAAAAAATGGTAAAAAATATAAACTTTTTTATGGTATGGCTTCAAGCACAGCAATGAAGAAGCATGCTGGTGTTGCTGAATATAGGTTGGTATATGGATAGAATTATAATTTTAAAGTAAATTATATTTTTAATTTTATTTTTTAAATCTTTTTAGATCATCAGAAGGTAAAACTGTGGAAGTGCCTTATAAAGGACCAGTGGAAAATACTATATTAGATATATTAGGTGGTTTGCGTTCTGCATGCACATATACGGGAGCTGAACGGTTACGTGAACTCCCACGTCGTGCTACATTTATACGCTGTACGCAACAATTAAATCCAATGTATGGTCCACCACCAGAAATCTGAAGCTATTCTAATTATTTAATCTATTGTAGTATACATTTAGAGAAATTATTATTACAATGGATCAATTAACAAATGCTGTTATTTGCTGGCAAATAATGTTTATGTAAAAATTTAAAAGCTTCAACTAATGTAAGTGTACATACGTTTTGATGACAATTTTAAATTACACTGGATTCAGTGAATTCAAAAGAAATAACGCTTAAGAGCACAAATATGTAAACTTTATTTTTATATTTATATTCTTTTTATGAGTATTTCAAGCTTAATTGTATATAGACATATACATATATATCGTTATGCATATTTAATAGTAATACACATACAAGTAGAATCTGCCAATATTAGAATGAAATATATCTAAATTTATTTTGTAAAATAACTCTATAAAGCTAGAAGGATTGTATGTTTGATGAATATGTGCATATAACTTTCACATTTACATTTACATTACATTTTACATTACTTGATTACATATATGTACATATGCAGAAAGTAAATTTACATATACATGCATGTGTGGAATACGAATTTTAAATATATGTATAGTAATATTATGCCAAATAATATGTTAGTAAAAATATTAAAAGCTGGAATTCTGAAATATTTCATTGGTGATTATTTTATGAATAATAAATAATTATATCTTGAGAATCATGTTTTATTAAGATATTTTTTGTACCATTTTACAAATTAGTAGTTCTACAAACCTTACAAACCTTTCCTTTAAAAGCTATGATTGAAGCTAACATTTTATATTAAATATCATACGCTTCAAATATCCATTACTTGAATTTCTTGATTAGAATGTATGAAATGTATCATCTTTGTTCCTGAAACATTTTCATTATTTGTATCTACCGCTATAATTACAAAAATATAATAAATATAATCTTTAAAAAAATTGTGTATAATATTTCACGTTAACAATTATATTCAAATATTAAATAATTAAATAATAATAAAAGAATTAAGTACTGTTTGGTTTTGCTTTAAATAAATTGTAACTGATATATAAAATATATTACTAAAACAAATATAAATATACATTTTTTAAACTTTTTGCTGTTACATAAAATAAAAACAATTCTCTTTAATTTAAATGTCTAATATAATGTTTGTACATTTTTTGCGTGTATTAATTGTACTTAAACATATATTAGAGAACAAGACACACATCAAAATTTTAAGTTGTAACAGAAAAAGGGAATATATGGTATTAAAAATCATACCAAATCACTGCCGGTTTAATTCATAACTGTAACAAAAAGGATAAATCAAAATTTGAATTTTCATATTATACAACTCTATAAAAAATATAAGGCGAAATTCATTTTGTACTTCGATCATTATTATATTTACACTACCTAGATGTAGAGATTGTGATTTAATAAGACTACATTTATACAAAGTTTTCTTTCAATCATGCTATTTTCGGCTATGTTTAAATATGTTTGTACATATAGATGTTCAACCATACAAATAAACTATATTTAAGTATAATATAATATTAGCAACAAATACAGGTATACAAAACAAATAAAGTTCTGATCCTGAAAAATTAAATATGTTTGATACGTACAAGAAAGTAATGTATTTATAAAATACATAAAAATATGTTATGAGTAAAAAAAATAATTTTATTATGTATATGTGTATCAATACATATATAATAATAATTGTCATTTACTTTTTAATAAAATTGAATACTTTCTTTTATCATTGCGAGCGTAAATTGCAACATTAAAAAAATGTAAATAACAAGTTCTGTTTGAAATTGTATCTAGTACACATCCAATACCACATGTCAGAATTTTTATGCAATTCATAAGTAAAAAATGAAACAATAAGTATACAAACAACATTCTTACATTACTTATTTGAAATTCAGTTATACAATTAGTTTGTTTTAATAAGTAAAATATCATATGTGAAGAAACAATAAATATATAACAAAAAAAAAAAAATGCCAGTCATGTTTACAAGTATGCTTAACATGATATAAATATGTAGAAAAAATATCTGAATATTGTAGATGACAAAATTTATAAATTCAATTCTGATAAAATTTAGATGATTTGAAACTTAGTTTTACATATGACTAGTAGAATTGTCTACTATAATTAATATATTTGTGAAAATTAGTAAATAATATATAAGACATATTCTATAAGTTATATATAACAAATAATGTGTGTGATTTGATATGCCATCCATTATTCTCTGGTTTAGCAGGTCCTGATTCCTTTGAATATAAACACACAGAATGCTGAATGAAAGTCTTAAAATAGTAGATCCCCTGATGAAATTTATCGTAGAACAGGTAAACATCCCTACAATTGGCTGCTCCAAAAATCTAAAATAGTAGTGGTATATGACAAGAAAAAGCAAAGAAACCAAGGTAAAATTGTATTTAGTATTGTTATAATAGCATATATGTGTACGTAGACCATCATATGTGTATCATATGCATACATAATAGATAAAACAGTTCATAAACAATAGAAACGAATTTTAGCTGTCTTTATAGCCAGCTTTATACTTATAAAGTTTTCCTAATTCGCTAAGGATAAATGTTTCATGAATGAACCAGTGAAACATAAATAATGATATATCGAAATAAGTATCTAAACGTATTTCTTATCAATACATTGGTAAGGATAATTTTTAGTATCTTTAATGATAAATGGGAAGCATAATATGGATATTTTGTTGCAGATTCCTCGTTCCTGTTTCTCACCTGCTGCTTCACCTGCCAGTTTCAATTTATGTTACAATCAGGTGTTATGGAACAAAAATACATACAATATTATAAGTAAAACACAAGTAGACATCATGTTAATATCATATAATGTTAAATTCTGGCATTTCTCTCGTTACTTAAAATTAAAACCATGAGTATCCTACAATATGTATATATCTATGTATATAAAAGAACACAAAATATTATGATATAAACAAAACATAGTTGGTTCTAGTGGCATTTTTTAAAGTTTATGGATTTTGCGAAGCGATCAACTATCGTAATTTATTGTAAACAGTATATGAAGTTACAGCAGGCATTAACCGCATCCTGATGGGAAACTATCTGAAAACTATCTGAAATAAACAAACAATAATAAAACACATGAAGCATATATAAATGTAAATGTACTTTCAAAGGTGTAAAATATATCATATTAATATTTAAATAAAACATTAAAATATCATAGAGATTTGTCATTTTTATAAACATTTATCTCCCTGAAAGTATCAACAGTTATCAGTGTGGGTATGATATTTCCTTCTTCTTACACCATTGATTTTCATAATAAACAATAAATATATCAAGCCAATATAAATGTAAGTGATTGAACATAATAACATATGATTAATATATGCACAAACAATCATGTTGTATCAAATTATTTTGTGTGTATTATATCAGAAAACAATTTTTCCTAAATAGAGAAGGGGATATTTTGTTTAATAGCAATTTGTTTTGTACTGAAACATGTAAACATATATATAAATATACATAATATATACAATATTCATGAAATATGAATTATTGTACTTATTTTCTTTAGAATCTATACTATAGAAATTATGTATAAATTTGTAAACAACTTTTTCGATGAATGCTTTCCATTTGTCAGAATTAATTAAAAGATAAATCAATTCCTTTCTTTCCCTCTCTCTTTATGTCAATTACTAATTTCGTAATTCACCAAATTAGAGTTTTCACTATAATAATTTTATATCTCTGAATTTCATGAATATTTTTCTGGGTTCATGAGTAATTTAGGAATAAATTATAGTATAGCTATAGTATACTTTATATACTTTACATACTTTAGTATACTTTATATAATTATATTACTTCAAATATTTCACAATATTTAAAAATTGCATGATTTTATTGCACTCGATTTTACATTGACTTAATATAAATGAATATTTAGAAAAATTGTATGATACAAAGAAAGGAAAAAGATATGAAAAAAGAAAGAGAAGAATTAAAACAATAAGAATTAGTTTCTCAAAATTCTTGCATCTTCCATTGTAAAGTATTTAAAAGATAAAATAAAATTAAAGGTAGGAAAATTGTACCAAGAAATCTCCTTGACATATTATTAGGCTAAAACTTTTATCTCATACAATTTTCTAATAATTCATGCATGTTTATTTATGGTACATAAATAATAAATACTTACAGCTAATATTTTTCCTGATGGAAGTTTAACTTTCTGTATTTGCTTGTGAGTAAGGATAGTTTTGATAGCCCGTTGGAAAAGACGGATTCTGTTGACCGGTTTGTGGCTGTGTGGTAGCTCCAGCTCCTGCTGCATAATAACCCGTTGGAGTTGAACTAGCATTTATTGTTGGATAACTACCGTAAGCTTGTGGAAATGCATTAGGAGTCCCACTTGCTGGACCAGATTGACCTTGCATACTTTGTTGCATATTTTGAGCCATTTGATTGTTTTGCATTCCCAACTAATAAAAATATAAAATTTACTATTTTTTATATATTACAGTCCATTGTGCTATAGTCTTTCATACTTGTGATAATTAACATACCTTCCCTGCTTTCATTTGAGCTTCTATAGCTTCTGCTTCTTTTATTTTACCAATACTTCTATAATATTCTGCCCATTGTGCACTATAATCAGCCTGACCTCCATTCTGTGTAGCTCCAGTTTGTTGTTGTTGCTGTTGCGTTTGTGGTTGTTGTTGTTGTGCTGGACCAGCAGCATTAGCTGTTGATGTATTAGTTTGGTTTTGTGTATTTCCTAAATGTAAAAATAAACTGTTTTTATGTTCACATTTTGTACCAACCTGCCTGACTTTTGCATTTTTATAATATTTTACCTGACTGTTGATTATGATCTTGTTTTCCTTGTTTTGCTTGTTGTTCAATCATATCTGCTTCTCTATGCATACCTAATGATCGATAATATTCTGCCCATTGTGCACTATAATCTGGTTGTCCTGTTTGTGGATTTACTTGAACAGGAGCTTGACTTGCTGTACCTTAATCAATGTATAATGTATAATAGAATATATGCGTTGAGTACTTACGTCCTTTTACAATGTAAATGTAAACATACTTACTTGTATCAGTAGTTTGAGGCTGGTTTGGCCAGGCTTGGTAAGCTGTTCCAGCATTCCAAGTTGGATTATATCCAATTGCTCCTTGTGTACCAGTAAATGATGTATTAGCTGGAGCCTTTGATTTAATTTATATCAGTGAGTTATTAAGTTAATAATATTTTTCTCACACATACTTGGAGATTGTATTATCAAATATTTACCATGCCTAACTTTTCGCTAAATATTCTTTTTGCATGCTCCACTTGTTCAGGGTTTCCACGAATTATGAAAATTTTTTCATTTTCATTACTTTGATTTCTTCTATCTAGTTCACAATGTGCTCCAGTCTGCTGATTTATTTGTTTAATGGTTTCACCACCTAAAGTAATTAAATGCTCACAATATTTCTAACATTGAGGATACTTAACTTATATACTTGTAAAAATTAATATAATTTTACCTTTTCCTATAATAATACCACATTTTGAAGATGGGACAGTAAACATTGTTTCTATTTTATCTTGCATAGGTCCTCCTTGACGCCTATCCCATCCACCATATTCATTTGAATTACGATTATTGCCAAAGCCATTGCCTCGTGGGCCACTTCTTGCTCCTATGTTACTTCTACCATCATCTCTTCTCTAAAAGATTGAGATGAAGGTAATATTATTCTTATGAAATGCAAAGAAGATGTGATAACACAATATAAAAAAGATATAACAATTACCATTACACTATCAATAAGTTCCTGAATGCGTTGACGTACTTGTTCTACAGCTTGATGTTTGCCAGACACTATGCATTTTCTGTCCCCAGGGCCGTCCTCCCGTCCCTGTTGAAATTGAACTCTTGCACCAGTCTCTGCCTGTATTTTTTTAATCATATCTCCTCCTTTACCAATAACAACACCTACTGCTGCTCTTGGAACAAGTACCTAATAATTAAATACAATATTTGTTTATACAAATACGATCATAACTACAAAATAGTTTCTAAATACTATAGATAGAAATTACTGATATTTATAAAAAAATATGATATCGTACTTCCACTCCATCAGTGGTTCCAGAACCATGGTTAAAACTACTATCATTTGAATAATTTCCACTCCTATCATTTCCTCTTGCACCTCTATGAAACATTTGCATTTCTTTTTCAGCTATTAATTCATATACTAGTTGTTTAGCATATTCTACCTTTTGTGGATCACCAGTTATCCTATATAAAAAAAAGAGTCTATAGCTGTACTATCTCTTAAAGCAGCTTACATTTCAAAAATGATCCTCCTTTACAAAAAAAAAGGAACAAAAAATAAAGAATTAAATTCTAATTATTATTACCTTAAAGGTTTTTCTTGTTCTTGAGAAGGACCTTCTTGAATAACAACCATCTTAGCTCCAGATTTTTCTTGAAGTTGTTTTATCGTTTCTCCGCCTTTTCCAATAATTAAACCAACTTTTGGTCCAGGAATCATTATTTCAACAAATCCTGAATGACTCATTATTCCTCCACTGCTTCCACCCATATCACCAATTCCTTCAGTTCTACTTCTTTGATTTACAATTGATAATACCAATTCTTTCGCTCGACTGAAACACACACAATTTAAATGTGCAATGTAATTGTGAATAATGCTAAGTTAGAATTATAATATAAACTATTAATGTACAGTAATGTAATTTGTTTGCAACACATGATGTGATGTCTACTGTGTGCCAAGGTATTATAAGTCATGAATGTAACATTAACATTTTGTTGGACAAAGAGTTATTTCTTAAGTGTATAATAAAATTAAATTTCATGTTAAAATGTCGTAGGCTTAATTATAAGCAGATTTAAATAAATAAAAATTCAATTTCTCTTCTTGTTGCGAATAACACGTCCCCATGCATATCCTATCCTCCTTCCTTCCTTCTTTCTCTCCATATCCTATTGAAAGCAAAAAACTATTAGTAAGTACAAAATTATTAAATTAAAAGCCACAACTTATTGATAAATTCTCAATGAGAAAATATTCTGAAGCATATGTAAAGTCAAGTATGAGCCCGCTATTCACATCCAGGAGCTAAGTAAAGACTCTGTAAAACATTTGACAATTTCAATATGCGAAAGCATGTAACCTACATTTAAGAAATGCATGTTAACATGAAGTGATAGCATATGGAGTATACTAAACACACGCAAACTATATTTCACCAGTACTATCTGTGCTTGCAGCACATTTTCTAATGAGTACAGTCAGTGTATATAAAGCATTATAATTATATATTACAACATCACAATGTAGATTTTTAAACCATTTTGTCAAATAGTTGATACTTTCAGGTGTTTCTAGGAGATTTTACAGTGGAACTAGGTGGATAATTTGTTATTTAAATTAATAATAATCTAATAATTTCGTATATATCAAATATAAGGAGGATAGCAGGTTTGTTTTCCTGTATATGTGTTTATAAAATGTACACACATATATGTAAATACATATTTATATATATGTACATATAATTCTCTCTTCCTTTCTTTCTATGTATATATATATATATAACTGTATGTATATATACATAAGTATATGTACAGATGTAAAATATATATTTTGCATTATGAGTGTGATCAATAAGTGCCACTTGACATAACACCACGAAGTAATCCTTTGTTCTAGGCAAAACTTTATAAAGTGGAAATTGCATTGCATACAAAATAGTTGAAATTAACGAAATAAGAAGGGAAAACAAGTTACTTGACAGCTTCTCGTGAGCCAGTTAATGTGCAAAGACGTTCAGGTAGCCCACCACTTTCTGGTGCCATTTGTATTTTACATCCTGTTTCACTCTGCAATCTTGTTATTTGTTCTCCACCTCTGCCAATTACTGTAAAGATATTATTATTAATTATAATAATCCATTCAAACTTATGCTAATTTAATTGCTAGTTTAAATTTATATAAACTACATTAAATCTGTTGTCATTAATGTTGGTAAATTCTTTTATGGTAGTTACAAGATTTATAAAAGAGTATTGAAATATAACATAATGCTAATTGCAAATCAGAAAATAGTACTTTTTGATTTAAATTTAATGTGTAGATATCGAGAATATCTAAAACATATAAACATATTTTTATGTGTATCAATTGATTTTTCAAGAAAGAAGAAATATATAGGATAGTATATTGAAGTAAGTAGTCAAATTTTATAACCATATTCTGTTCTTTCTTATTTTGAAAAAGGATTACATAAAGATAGGTCTAGGAGCTTTTCTGAGTTACAAACACTCTTCATTTATGCTTGCAATGCCTATAATTTTATAAAATGCTAATAATTAATAAAATAATGCTAAAAAGTGTTTAATATCTCAGAAATAAAAGTTGCTGGACTTATGTTTATATGACCTATCTTCATTCTTAAGAAAAGTAAAATACAATATCAAAATTTGATCATCTATTTTGTCATCCTGTATACAAATAAATGTTTACTTACTCAGTCCAACCATGTTATCTGGAACTCTGATATCTTCATTACAAATACCTCCTACATTTCCAATTGGTCCTCCTGAAGATCCTGCTTGTCCTGTTCGTCCTGTTGGATTAATTGATTCCCCTAATGCATTACTTCCTGCTGGGCCTCGAAGTCCCATTAATGGGTCTGATACCAGTGATGCCATTTTTTTTGCTTCAGGTTCTAAAGTCATGAATCCATGTTAAAAATATAGTTTATTTTCATTCTCTATTGATATCTTATAGTAAAATTCTTGTTATACTTAAAGAAATTCTAAATATGTATTGTATCAGTATTATTTTTATATATATACATTTTATTTTTAAATTCAATTCTTAGTATGCTTAATTTTATAATAAATTTTTATTGTATATACGTATAATATTACCTGATCCATCTTCAAGAGGACGTTTCAACTTCGTATCTTGATTATTTTGAGCACCAGCTGGATTAATCTTTGCAGCTATCTAAAACATAATCACAAAAAGTTTAAATTAGTCATAGCTTATTGAAACTAAATATATTTAACTAATACAAATAAATCAAAAGACAATGCTAATAATTATAGGATAACTTAACAATCAAAACGTTTTTTATTATATTTATTAAAAATATATAATTCATACATATATGAGTTATGTACATATAAAGGACACAGATTAAATAAAACAAAAAGCACTGTAAATTAAAATTTATTAACACTATGAATATCGTGTAAACATTCTGAACTCTCTTTTTTATAATTTTCAAATAAGTCAATAAACGTTCAAATAGAACACCATTAATCGAAAGAAATGCGATTACTCATACAGATATGAGATTTCTGTTTGTTGATGATAAAAGTCGACGTATGGTTCTAACAAAGGTCTGAAGTGTTATATGGCCTACTTACGAAAATATGATTTAACCAGAACCTAAACCGTATTAACTTAATGTATTTACTTACTTGTTTTGCACGTTGCAAAGCTGCTGCAAATGCTGAGCTTTGACTAAAATTCTGAGGCGGAGCAACCGCTGAATAGTCACTCATGATGGAACATGAAGCAGCGATACAAATAAAACTATTCTAATATTTCTTTCAGGAAATTGCTATTAATGATTAATTCTGTTTGATTAACTCTAATATCTTAGGTTTAAAACGTATTTCACACAAAATAGAAATATTTTAACAAATTCCTTTGAAAATACACAATATTACAAAGCAAAAGTTTATGACTGAAAGAACTGTGCTTTCACAGAAAGAGCAGTACAGCGCAAGCGTCGGTCATAGAATACAATATTTTGAAGACTGGTAATTATTTTAGAAAGACATATCAGTGAAGACAGTGCTTGAAATAGAAGCGTATACGCATGTCTGGATAACTGGAAGAAAAAAGTTGGCAAATAAAGTTCTCTTCCATAACATTTAAATTTTATTTGTTAACATATATTTAAAATACATAAATAAATAATATATATATTTTGTAGAATTATATACATATATATATATATATATATATATATGCATATATTTATTTCGCAAAGATGAATTAGTACTATTTAAATATTATCAATGCAAAAATATTTATTTAAATTAAGAAAGTTGGCAAAATAAAGTTTGGATAAATGTTTCACTTTTTAAATATTTACATACTATGTATACATAACATGTATATACCTCTTCATCAGGTGCATACATATGTTTATGTTATATATATATATTATATATATTATATATAATGTATATATTATAAATATTAAATAATACAGTTTTATCGAATATTGTATCATCTATTTATAAAATAATAATATATATAGGTACTGTTAAAATTATTATAAAATGTACAATGTATTTATTATTGTTAAATAAAATTACTTTTCTAAGATGATCGAAATATTTTTCGGAAATAATGACATGTTATGGTTGTTGCAATTATGATATTTACATGAATAATTATTTTTATTTGAAACTGGAAATATATGATAAGGATTTGGATTATCATGTACGTATATGTTTACACACACGCGTAGTTTCGTCTTTGTGTAAAGTTATGTTTAATCATAAGATAAAGATATGACTAGTCGCTTACCCAACAATTATTTTGAATGATAGTTGATGCAGACTTTAAGTGTTTTTTGTTTGAAATTTCATATATTTTATTAAATTTATATGACAATGGAAGTTTCACGTTTAGAACCTTGTATTCAATTACAATTATCAAGGAAAGAATTAGAAAATGTTGTAGATAAGGCTAAGGATTGGGCTCTTATGCATGGTATTAATTTATAGATGTATCAAACTAATGAAAAAAACTGGCTCATTGTTTCTTATTCTTCAAAATATATAATAATGATTTTATTGAAATCAAACAATTCAAATTTAACTTATTTTTATTCAGGTATTAGTATGCGATCAAAAGTATCCTTTAATAAAAATCAGGTACAAGTTTTACCATTTACTTTATTACCATCAAGTTTTCCTAGGAAAAATTTTGAGAAAGCTAAAGGTATACAAGTATTATTGAATGAACTGATACATAAGGTTGCACATGATAATAATTTTCTAATAAAAAGTTTAAAAAGGTATATAAAAATAATAAGTTGTTTGTATTTGTATTTGTATTTGTATGTGTTATAGATAACTGTTTTATATCTTTTAGTACAATTGATGCAGATCCATTTACAGCAAAATTATTTAACATATATGAAACTATATATAAGGAAGGATTTAGTCAAGTAAAATACTAACATAATATAAATTTATTTTAAATAATGTATGATGAATAAGTCTCTAAGCAATTTTTCTCTTCTAGACTTTAAGTCTTGGTCTACTTCGATCAGATTACATGTTACATGAGAATCAGATTAAACAAGTTGAATTAAATACTATTGCAAGTAGTTTTGGAGGAATAGTTACAGTTACTACTCAGTATCATAAGTAAGTTATTGTTACAAAGTATGCAATATATTTTTTATGTTTAATCCTAATATAATGCATTTTTAGGTATATCTTATCAGAAGTTGGACATGCGGATAAAATAAAAAATGTAGGTATCTTTCATTATTCCATATTTATTAAGTTTTTCTGATCCTTATTAAACTTTTGACCGTGTTTAGATCCCAGAAAATAATCCAATTAATGGACTCTGTAAAGGGCTAATATATGCATGGAAATTATATGATAATGAAAAGTAAGTAGTACAAATATGATAGCTAACTGTTAAATAATTAACATATTTTATTATAGGGCTGTAATATTATTTGTTGTTGAAAGTATTACTTATAATGTATGTGATCAGAGATTTCATGAATTTGAAATTTCTAAAATTAATCCTGATATTAAAATAATCAGAAGAAGTTTAAGAGATTTGGTGTCTGAAGCAAAGTTGGGACCAAATAAACAATTAATAGTGTATGTAATTATATAAAATATTTGAAAAGTTGTTTAGATATTATTAAATTTACTATCTATATCTAAATAAGAAATTATTAAATAATATTTTTTTATTTTTAGCGGAGATTTAGAAGTTTCTGTAGTTTATTTTCGTTCTGGTTATGAAGTTGAAGCTTACCCCACTGAACGAGAATGGGAAATTAGATTATTAATCGAACGTTCAAAAGCAATAAAATGTCCATCAATACAATATCATCTAGCTGGTACTAAAAAGGTATAAAAAATACTCATTTTTGTTTTGAACAGTGTAAAGAATAAATAACTTTTATTAGGTACAACAATCTTTAGCTTATCCTAATGTACTTAACGTACTTTTAAAAGATGATAATACAATAAAACAAATACAAGAGGTATTTGCTGGACTTTACTCTTTAGAATTTGTAAGTATTAGAAAACATTAATTGCAATTGTAATTTATACATATGATTATTTTAATATTACATTTTGAAGCTATTTTTATACTGATCTGCATTGTAAACAGAATAACGAAGCAGAAGTAATCATTGATAATGCTATGTCAGATCCTAAAAAGTATGTTTTAAAACCACAAAGGGAAGGAGGTGGAAACAATGTTTATAATGAAGATATAAAGACTCATTTAGAATCCATGAGAAATTCAGAAGAAAGAACAGCTTGGATATTAATGGATCGTTTTTATCCACCTGTGCAAAAGAATTATATTGTACGTGGTCATAATGAACCATTTGAAGATAATCATTTGGATTTCACTGATGTTGTATCAGAACTTGGTGTTTATGGTGTTATTATAGGGTGTGTAATAAAATATATTTCTTTCATAATTATTCTAGCAATTATATCGAGTGACTGAGTTCTCATTTTACAGAAATAATAATGATATTATATATAATGAAGAGGTAGGACATATTCTGAGAACAAAACCATCAAATGAAAATGAAGGAGGAATAGCAGCTGGAATTGGAGCTATTGATAGTCCTTATTTAATTAGTTAATACAAAAGATATTCGTATAGTTGCGAATTACCGGATATAGTTCAAAAGTATGAGAAATTTATATTATAGAATTATATCTTTATATATAATAATGTTAATAAAGAATGTTAAATGATAATTATTATAATCAAATATTATTGATTATTCTGTTTTTATTAATTGTATGTAAAAGGATATATACATGAAGGTTTTACATATTATTAAATATTTATAAAGTAGGTAAATAATTATGTACATAGTTAAATTTGAGTTTCATTTTAATTTAGCAAAAGTTAATATATATTATACTATATTAAGCGAATATCCTGTCCATTAGTAGATTCTTTAGATTCGTCATCTGATTGATCGAAATTGAGAAGCTTCACCATTTGTTTTTCGCCCTTCTCTGGTATATTTTCATTGTGATTCTAAATATGAAAAAACATATATGTTTTCTACAACTGAATATGATGTAAGTAATTTACCTTTTGTATATCTATAATCGGATTAACGTATTCATGTTCTCCAGGTGGTAAACCAGAAATATAATTGAACGAGGGTGTGATCTCATTTCGTTGCTGGTATGATGGATTTTGGAAATGGATACTGCAAGTAGGATAAGAAGCTAATATTTCTGACTAAAAATGAATTATCGATTAATTTACCTGAGATTATTTTTCTTTGAAAAGCGTGGTTTAATTTTCTGGTAATAAAAGTAGGCTGACGCAACTACGATACATGTTACTACTGAAATTATTACACCAATTAGGGTCCCGTGTTGATAACGAATACTTTCGTTTCTACGGCCAGCTTTTCTCGTATCAAATTTAATTTTTATATTTGTGTTTTCCATGCAAGTACTTCTGGAATCTTTCGGATATCCATTCTGACAGATACATGCGGGTCCGTTGTTTCCCGAAACACACATGTAGCTGCATTTATGTCTCTCGCAAGTGTTTTTTCCTAATACAGAAATGTGAATTTTGAACGTATTTCTTATTAGAAAATAACATAAAATTTTATTAATCAATTAATTATTTAACTCACCAATAGGTTGCCTCATTGGGTGCGAAATAATAAAGTACTTGTCGATATTTGAAATACCAATGGTAATCGTTACACACGATTTGTCACCGTATAATTTGCATTTTTTTACTTTACCAGTTGTACTCATCAACCAATATAAAGAATCCTCGTATATGCTAATGCTCAAAGCCTGATGAACCTATGATATTAAAAATAAGAGTAATATAAACATATAACAATATCTTCCTTGCATAAATTATAATCTAGTAGAACTTACATCTGTGTTTAAAACTATAATACGATTAGAACCATCTAAATTCGAGGACTCAATATTTTTATGAAACGTATCTGACCAATACAATCTGAATCGTGTATAATCAATAGTTAACGCAAAGACAATACCAAGATCTCGATGTACAATCGCTGTTATATTAGTACCCATTGTATTGGATCGATATATTTCCGTCATAGGTCTATCGTAAGATGTCCAAGAAGTTTGGCTCCAAAACAACCACCTAAATTGAATAATAATATATATAAAACTGCTGCAAGATAGTATACTTTACTATACTATCAGCACTAAAATTTTATAAATCATATGACTAAATGTTTCAAAAAATTTAGTACCGTGATTCGTGTCTCAAATTGCCCTAAAACTTTTAGGATGAATGATTTACGATCGTATTTTTTAAATCCTTCAATTCTGCATATATATATATATATTACCTGCATATATTATATATATATATATATAATACTTATATATATATTATATTATATATATATTATATTATATTATATTATATATATATATAATTATATATGTTATCGTTTAATTAATTATATATATATAATTTTCCAAATTTTATGTTATATATAATATATTGTAATATGTTATATAATTTGTAATTTATAATCAAATTATATTATATAATAATAAAATTTGGAAAATGAAATAAATATTTATTTAGAATCGAATGAAATCATTTTTAAATGTTAGGCGCCAAAGAGGTATAAGTTTCTTAATTAAAACATACCCTTCTTTTGGTTCGACGGCAATAGAGACTGCTCGGTTGTTTAGTGGGATTGATACTACTTTAGCACACTTCTGCTGTTCTAGATTGCATACCTGTAAATTAAAATTTAAAAGATTTTCGTGGCTAAATACAGATACCGAATGAACGCGAATAATGAATATTCGATACCTGAACACTGCTAAAATAGTCATTATCATTGAAGTATACGTTGTCGGTAATCCAATCAACAGCTAGAGCTCCCGGTCTGCCAAGGCCGGTAACAGTCTTTCGTTCCTTGGTCTTCATGTTTATTTTACTTACCGTGCCCAAGATATCTATGGGAGATATTGTATTAAGAGTTTAACAAAATGAAGAAATAAAATTATATTAGGAATTTAGTAAAATGTTTGAATCAAAGCAATAATATGTATGTTGTATATAAAATGCATATGCATGATTTAATTCCTAAGTGAGCTACAGAAAATTCTTTTTGCTAAATCGTTAAGGATAGAATGTGTTTTGGAAAAAAATATTTTATGCATTAAGACAAGTAAATTTTGTTTTATATTACCATTGCTCCAATAGATAGTGTTTTCCCTCGTGTTCGCGTCAATACCGCTTATTTCAGGATTTAGTTCTTCATAAATAACTTGAATTGAATTTAAATTTGGTGATAACTTTCTGATATCAGCATTAGAAACAGTAATTATTTCCATTTGTGATCCTACAATAAAATAATTCGTTACAGTATAAAATATTCACCTATTATACATTCTCTATAATTATTTAATTATTCCAAACGCAAAATAAACAAAATAAAACGTAAGAAGCTAAGTGTTTCTTTACCAGCCACTTTGCATGAAATTTTATCGCTTCGAATGACGTATCCCTCGTGGCATGAACAAGTAAAAGATCCATTAGTATTATAACATACTTGTGAACAAACATTGTCTTTACATTCGTCAATATCTTCGCAGGATTTAAAATCGTTACTCAATTGATATCCATTTCTACAACCACAGACAGGACCAATGGGTGTTTTGTGGCACATATTTGTGCAGGGATTGTACTTGGTACACGCAGTTGCTGTAAAAATATATGCTTTAAATGTGAATTATTGTGTTCACATATTACAGTAATATTGATTCAATTTGTCAATTACTAGAATTGAGCTTTTGAATGATACTTTTATTATTAAGTTACAATTAAAAAAGATATATTTTCATTTCTTTTATCTGCACTGTACGTACCACATTGTCCGAATTCATCGCTTCGATCGGAGCAATCTACTTTTCCATCGCACACATTGGCAAAGGGGAGGCAGGCACCGTTGGAACATTTGAATTCTTTGCAAATAGAATTCGTGCTGATGCCACTTATTTTCGAATTACCACCGTCACAATCTTTTTCATCCGATCCATCCCCACAATCGTTTATCCGGTCGCACACCCAGCTTTTATCGATGCATTTCTGATTGTCGCAAACGTATTCTTCCTTTTGGCATCGAGGGCAATTACGTTCATCGTCGTTCTTTGGACAATCTGTAACGCCGTTACATCTACGAAAACGATAGGTTAATAAAATGGACCAATTGTTTGCTTTCTTCATTTCATTATGATGAAAATACACCTATTAAAAAAGGGATATATAAAATTAAATGAAACTCATGGTAATTTAAATTTACTGTACTATACATATACTGAGCAATGTGGTAGTCTTAGAAATTGATTAAGAAAATGAATGTAAAATAATTAAAAAATTAATAAATAATAATGATTAATTGACTAACCTGACTTGCTTCGGAAGACACAGTTCTGTGTTGAAACATTTATACTGATCTACAGTACAATTGACATAATTTCTGTTACCCGTGTCCTTGCAATATTGTTCATCGCTGTCATCCTCGCATTCACTGACTCCATTGCATTTCAGCATTAAATCGATGCAACGACCGTTGGAACAGGTAAACATCTCGGTTGGACACGCGTTTCTTTGGCATGTTTCGCTCTCGTCGGAACCATCTGGACAGTCAGCCTTTATCCACATGCGAAATTAAATAATTATGCAACTAAACATTTTAATGAAACAGCCTGGGTTTACTTTTTAATTAGATGTACACGATGTATAAAAAATAAGTGTAAAAACTACCGTAACGTGATTCTACACCCCTGAATTGGTGGAGATTTGTAAAAAAATATTCAAAGGGAGAGAACATTTCAAAGGGATTATGGGTCGCAAATGTCCCTCCTGTCAGAAAAAAATGTTGAAGTTTTAATAATTCTTAAACTGACTTTATTTGCAGTGCGTTTATATTCTGCAGTCGGATCTCATGTAATTTGCTTAGGAGACGTGAACATAAAAATCGCAAATACTTCGCACTTGTTACGTATGCAAATGTAGGCAACGATGTAGGCAGAAAGATAGAGGCGATAATATGATCTCCAATAATCGTCTTTGATTGAAACTTTTAACATCACTGCTTGTGGATTTTTGTAAGCCCAAATCCTGGCACTTTGTCGATTGAGGATGCTACAACTCGAAGAACCGCTCTCATCCATAAATAATACACGCTCTAAAAAGTGGGCAACTTATATAGCATGGCAAAAGCTTTGTCGAGTAACATAGTCATTTGCCTGTAGTGCTTGAACGCGGCGAATTTTTTAAAGCCGTAAATCTTTTTCTCTGATTATTCGTCGCACTGTCACGTGACTGATTCTTACTCGATGAACTACTTCATGTAGGTCTAATAGTGGATAAGGATGAACAAAAGTGATAATCAACCTATTCTTCTTTACGCTAATTGATACGGGCTCGATCTGTATTCAAATGCCGCAATATTAATTTTTGATCATCAAATTGTTAACATAGCCGCTGAAAATTGCATTGTCATGGAATGTCTCCTGCACACAGAGATTTACCATTATTCCTGTATTCTGATATATTTCTCGAGGTGACTTCTAATTTTTTGTTACTTCGTAAATAGTACGCTACTTTCTCATTAAATGAGAATAATTAAATGTAAACACATTATGAATTAAGCCAGTTTAAGGATTATTAAAACTTTAATATTTTCTTCTGATAGGAAGGGCATTTGCGGCCCATGATCCCTTTGAGATTTTCGTTGCTCGTGATGAGTAGAACACGTTGCAATAAAAAAAATTTGACCTTGAAGATCATGCTAAAGGTTAATTTTTGCACAAACATTTTTTTACAGATTTCCACTGATTCAGGAGTGTAGAATCATGCTACGGTAGTTTTTACACCTACTTTTTATACAGCTTGTACATTAAACGAGTTAGAATACGTGACCAAGTTGTCGTTCTACCGTTTTTCTTTTTTGAGGAAAGTATTAACTACGATATAATCAACAAAGAGAATAGAAAGTGTAATAAGATTGATTCATCTTTCTCGTTTTCCGTTCAAGTAGAATTTAATTGCATTAGAAAAGTACACTTGCATTGTTTTTAACTTACAACGCATTATACGTTGTTACATTACAAAAATAAACAATAGTGTATAATTTACACGTAAAAAATGAATGTTTCGTAAGGTACTGATGTAAAAAAGCCTAATGGAAGGTTTGGACTCACCTCTCCATCACATTTCCACGTTTTGGGTATACAAGTCCCGATTTCGCATGCGAAGGCATCGCCATCGCACTTGTGCTTGTCGCAATTAAGTTCGTCCGAAAAATCGGTGCAATCACTTTGTCCGTTGCACACGAGATATTTCGATATGCAAGCCCCTTCGTGACATTGAAACTCATCTGGAAGATATTAGAGTCATTGTGAATAATTGTTGGGCACTTGAGTACAACGAAGGCCTTTATTCAGCCTTCATTTTGCATACATATCGAACATAGTTTTTCGATGTTGATGTCTTATGACAATAGCATTATTCGACTCGTTTTACACGAGTTCCAGATATTTTATCGCGTCGAATAAATTGATCGAAAAAGAATCGAAACATGATCTTGATAAGGTATATAACAGAGAATCAATCGGATATTTATTTTTTTCCATGCGAGAGTCAGAGTTCAAGGAGAAGTATGTGTATAGAAATATAAAAACAGGAAGCAGAAATGTTAACTTTTCCTTATATAAATCGATAAATTCAGTCGTCTTTCTATTGCTTCAAGCTTGAAATCAGTTATGAATAGATATTATAAATTCATTTAATCACTAATAACGTGACTTCAGCTATGATTGCTTTATTCGCGTGTTACGATTGTTCAAGCAAACAACACGATAGTTTTAAACAATATTAATTTATTGATTCAAATAAATATTCGATCTATTTAATAGTTTCATTCACTGATCTCTCAATTTGATCTACATTGTCGTTCGCTTTATATACACAGTATATAATTTATCGCTTATAACGTGTGCTCTAAATGTTTAGACAGTCTTGTTATTGTAGACAATAAGCACGTTATAAATAAGATTTAGTAAGGGTTTTGATTTACTGGAGTCGCATTCCTTTTTATCACAGCCTTCCTCATCCGATCGATCGACACAGTCGTAGTGGGAATTACAACGTTTCGTCTTGCTTATGCAGTCGCCGTTTTTACATTGAAACTGATCCTCGTGCTTGCACCTTGACCAATGGTGTTCATCGCAAATACTTGATTCATCTTCACCGTTAGGACAATCCTGTATTCCGTCGCATCTGAAGTTGCGAAACATTTACAGTTTAATAACGCATGCAGATATTAAATATAAAATATAAATGATAGTTGTATTTTCAAATTTATAGGTATATTCTGCATATCAAAATAAAAGAAGATGAATTCGTGTATTTTTATCGAATAAGGGTATGAAATAATTTTCATTGTCATGTTACAGTCGTGAATTAGCAAGTGTTGAACGCCAACGCAGACTGATGGTTTCCATCGTTTAAGTGATCTTAAAATTATAAATCGATTGAACATCGTACAATTCGTTTGATACGATTGATTTATCAAGTCTTATACTAAAAATACAAAATAGTAATTATCCATGAAGTAAGAATTTCAATGATTATGTTTCAGAGATTAAACTTTTATCTATTCATGATTAATAGACATGGAAAGTTACAGAATACACTTATAAATTGATAAATTCCATGGCTGAACCATTCAAGATAATAATATCTTACCTTTGATGGGATTTTATGCATATATCGTGTTCTCCACATTTTATTTCGCCAGCATTACACGCAGTTTGAAGAGTACACGTTCGATTATCTACGTCCAGCATCATGTCGGGTGGACACGCACAGATCTGAAAATTTAAATGAAATATAAGTACAAGGATAATCGTGTCTCAAAGAAATCGTATTATACAAACACTCTAAGCTTACATATGAATCAGCATTAGATAACAGGCACACGTGAGAACAGTTTCCGTTGTTGTTGCGACACTGGTGCTCTTCTATGTACGTTTGATGTAAACTTATTAACTGCATTCTATTCAAGTCTTTAGGTACTTCTGAAAGATACAATTGTTTCTGTATAATTGGTATAATTCTTTCTTTTTTATATTCGATTATCTATACGATAAATTGGATTGTGTGATTAATCGCTATTTGTATTCTTTATTCTCTTTATATCTCATTATTATTTTATTTAATTGCATAAAATGCTAAGAATGGAGAAAACTTAGTTAAGATTAAATCCATTCATCAACGATCTAGACAATATATTTGATTATGGTTGACGATTCATGTCTGTTGATTAATAATTGATTATCAAAGAGTTTTATAACTTATTTCATATTACTCACCTAATGTAGTATGCTTCTGATATTGCTGTGTGCTGCTTTTGTTGGTCCAATACAATTTATTCGATTTATATTGAGTCCAAAACACATAGTCACTAAGAACAGTGAGACTCACGGGTTCCAGTAATCCAGTGCGGAAGATATATGTTTCGAAACCTAAAAAATTTAATTATATTTATATTTATATCTATATTATAGTCATTAACATTAGTCATTTATTACGATAGAAATACAAACCCGGAATGGTCGTACTACCAATACGACCAGTGCCTTGATCACTCCAAAACAATAGTTTCAGAACTCTGTCGTAGCACAAAGATATTTTCGGCCCAATTAAATGTGTCTTATTCCCTTCGATCGTGACTCTTGGACCAAGCCCGTTCATGTTCATCAGGTCTATGCGATACAATTCATTCGTTCTGAATACGACCATCATGATACTAAAACATCATCACATAATGATCTTTCCATAAAGATTTTATTATAATGCTTAGCAAATTAAAATAAAAAAAACATGTATATAGAACTATATCGAAATTCATTCGTCTTTTTGTGATTCATGTACAAAAATGATTACTTTTCTTCAGGTACAAGTGCAATATCGTAAGGCTCGTCTTGGAAGTAGAAGATCGTTTTTTCATTGTTGTTCAAGCTGTGAACCTCGATAGTTTTGTGTTTCACATCCGACAAATATAGATTATTTCCGACGTAGTCGAAATCCATTCCACCTAGTATTTCGTTTTCAATAGACATCATGCTTTTCTCTTCACCAGTCTGCATGTTAAAATGGAAAATGTTGTCCCTTAGCTGGTCGCTGGCTAGTAAACCACCTGTGTAACCAGTGTAAACCAGTAATATTGAAAATATTTAAAAGCAGCAATGTTATATAACTATAACGATATAAATGTTATATATTCTCGATGATTTTTATAGACATTAAAGCGCTGTGATGTCATTATGAGCTTAAATAAAATCACGTTAAATAACATTATTCGACTTTGAAAGGTTTCGACCGCGTGTTTAGAGCAACGGATATATATTTGTTATATGAAATATCATGGTTTGTCTATTGGAATAAGTAGGATGTTTGTCAATAATCGATTATTAAAGTCTTACCAGTGAGAGGATTATAAACAACCTCAGTGACGTGATTTAATGTGTCGCTGGTAGTAATTTTCGGTTTTCCCAATAGTTCATGATAATAGTCTATGAATGTACTTCCTGCTGCGATAATTAAATGCGTCTTCTTCTTAACCGCTGAAATTTATTTAATTCGTGTGTATATTTATTTAATTATTAAATATCAAGTTACGTCTTGTATTTAATTCACTAGTTTACAGCAATAATACAACTTACCACGGCACGTATGGTTATCAGAATTTAATTCTTTGTCCAATGTGCAAGCGCAAGTATAGCTATTCGCTGAGTTTAATAGACATAATTGAGAACACGGGCTTGAATTGCAGGGATTCGGCATCTATTATCGAATATTGTATCATTTATTTACGAATAAATTGACGAGAAAGAAAAAAATGAACGTACCTTGGGTTTTAAAACAGAGTGATATATGTGTATGCCATAAATAGTACTGTTTGTAGACACTAAAACTTCCCAATTTTTACCAGTGAATTTATCACATGACTGTATGGTATTAGATATCCAATCGCTCCAGTATAACTTATTTTCAAATACAGCCAATGAAAATGGCCTCTTTGCTATATCTTTTAATATGGCCTAAAACGGTACAAATAAAAAGCGAATAAATAATTTTTACTGTAATTATCGATCTTCAGACGAACATTGTTCTAATGTTCGGTGTAGAAATGTGAAATATACCTTTCGATCTGTACCATCCAGTCGTACCGATTCGATTACTTTTGCTTTAGCATCTATCCAGTATAATCTTTCATTCGCGTAATCGATAGATAAACTGTTTGGCAATTCTAAATCTTTGCTGACTAACACAGTGTTATTTTTTCCATCCATTCCTGCCCTCAATATGCATGAATCCATGCCCCATTTGGACCAATACATTATACTGGAAACACATAATTTTATTATTTATTTTGCACTTGCAAAAATTCTTTAACTTGTGTTACTTCTTAAACATTTAATTACAGAAAGTATAATAAAAAGCTGATAAAAACAAGATATGGCAATTTTATAAAAGTAGTAACATAAAATTTCATAATTTTTTTTTAAACAGATATTTAGGAGATTGAAATACTTTATTTATCCAGATGCTGAAAATACTTTTGAATCTCAATTGTTCAGTTTTTTACGCTTGAAATGCACTTACCCACTGGACGGTAATAAAACAAGACCTCGCGGTTTATCGTTTTGTTCTTTTATTATAACAGTGCAATAAGAACCATCATTGTTACAAACTCCGATATGCATATAACCACCATCCGTGAAATATATGTTGCCTGTTACCCAATCTACTGCCATGTCATCGGGGCTGCTCAAACCTTGAAGATATATATATTTTCTTATAATTTATATATATCATACATACATATATATATATATATATATATATATATATATATTCTTTTATATATATATATATATATATATATATATATAAGAAAATGAGCAACAAAGGAAATAAGTAACGTACATGCAAACTTCAGATGTGAGTATCAATCTGATCTAATAAAATTAAAATTTTGTAATAAAGTACAGTAGGAAAGATTAGAGTAATTTGAGAATACGATTTATATGCATAATTTACCTGCTGTAACAATGACCTCTCGCTGCGAACCATCCTCTAAACTTTTGATTATCGCTTCGTTTCCGTCCTCGATATCGGACCAATATACATTATTCGCGTCTAAAGAAATAGCCACGGCGTGTTGCAAATTTTGAGTCACCGGATAATACAACCGAGAATTGAGATAAATACCACGGATTTCAGATTTAATTGAAAACATCATCAAACCTTCGCCACCTGTGGATAAACAGTAGAAAATAGATACTAATTAGAAATACGTAGATACTTAGGAAAATGAGGCTCTTTATCTTTCAAGAAGGTATTTATCTTTCAAAACTTTTCCTTTTTACAGATTCTATTTGTTCTATCAGTCATAGAATATAGAACCTATCACAGATAAGAATTAAATTTTTAAAAAATTTTGTTCGTACAAAGCTGAGAAAAGATTTACCTTCGGTTTGACAAGTTCTTTTGTCATCGTTCAGACTGTAACCAGGTTGACACGAGCATGTGTAAGATCCAACGCTATTGATACATTCTTGATCGCAAATTCCGTAATTATCGCACTCATTCACATCTATAAAATAATAGATATGTATATAAAATAACTTTGTAGTTTCTTCTTGATCATGACTTTAATAATTAACTCGAATCTAAATCAGATCTGAATATCTGAATATGTCTGTAATCAACCTTTAGTTCAGTAAAAAGAAAAAATAGATTGTTAATCTTTTATCTTTACCCTCGCACGAAGTCTGGTTGTTCACCAACTTGTAACCTGGTCGACACGAACATTGAGCACCTTCAGGTGTTTTCCTGCAATTATGTTGACACTTTGCTTCCTTGCACGATGCATCAGCTATGATTTGAAACAATTAAACCTATTACTGTTAAATTGCCAAGGCTTGGCTCAAAAATTGCCATCACTCCGACTTTATATTACTGAATCGAAACAATATCTCCTTCACTACTACTTACCCTTGATACATGCATCTATATCTTCATCTGAATTATCCCCGCAGTTATCCTTCTCATTACAGGTTGCGTTCAGAGAAATGCATCTTTTATTTTTGCACAGATATCGATCGTATTCGTTGTTACATTCATCGACTGGTATCATGTAATTCTCTATGGATTATAAAATAGTAATATAAGTTTGAAATTTGTAGATCTTATTTAACATCAAAATATAGTTTAAGGAAAGAAAAGAAGAAAGATTACCGCATTTTTCTTCATCGCTCTTATCTGGACAATCTGGGATACCGTCGCAAACCCATTCGTTTCTTATGCAATGGCCATCTTTGCATTTGAATGCGTCGCAATTTACCTGCAGTAATTGAGAATATATCGATTAGAAGAATATTTGTAATTCGTATAGTCTTCAAATTAGTAAGTCAATCTGCTGTACCAAAGAACCACCTTGTAATATACGTAAAGTCTGATGTACAATAAAGTATTATTATTATTGTTGTTGTTATTGTTATTATTATATAATCTTCAAATTCATTTAGGATATAGTATGTCAAGAAGATTAAATATTTCACTTTTGCGTTCAAGTTACTATAAATTGAGGCAAAAAGAATATATCTTATTAACATCTTTATTGCTTAAAATAAAAATAATAAGTAGCTGATCAATTATGGAATGCTTGATACTTGCATCATATATAGATGAAAGTTATGAATAATTGTAATAAATTTCTCCAATCTGTAATATCGATTGATATTTAATCTAATTTATATTATAATTAACATAAACAAACTTATATATTTTTTTCATTCTCGGAGTACCGATCTAGGAATTATGCCGTTATTTGATAAGAAGTCAAAATTTAAATGCGATCTCACATCTTTTACACAACCATCGTATTCATCACTGCCATCGGAACAATCTTCTTTTGTGTCGCAGAATTTTTCTATCGGTATACAAGTATGAATATCGGAACATTGGAACTCGTCTATAGCGCAACGAATCATTTCAAGGTTTTGAAGCTGAAATAAAAAAATTGATTTTGTTATATATTAGAAGTATAATATAAGAATAATATATATATATAATATAAGAAACCATTTCGTTGTAAAAATATACAGTTCCGAATAAAATAATAATTTACAAGATAAAAATAAATATATATGTAATATAATTATATAATGTATAATACTTTATCGACTTATGGAACATATTGAGAAATTTCAGACGTGGAATATTTTGCAATCTCTTGCAAATAATTTTAAATTATTTAACTATACAATTCTTTAATAATAAAAAATATAAGAATAAGCAATATATTATTATAAATATCGTTTTGATGATAATTATGAATTAATATATACTTGGTAGCCTTCACAACCCGTTTCGTCGGAACCGTCACCGCATTCATCTTCCCCATCGCAACGGAAGATGGATGAAATGCATTTTTTGTTCGAGCACAAGAAGAGATCCGGTGGTTCGCAGCCTATAGCTTCAAATTAAAAAGTAAGAAAAGTATAAATTAGAATGTGCTAGAAATAAATTGTTACTAAATCTAATTGTAATATGTACGATTAAAGTTACCTGCGGCATCGGCGCGCGGGTTGAAAATGCTTACAACCAGAAGTACGAATAATCTGCGATACATAATCTGAAATAATTTTTGTCGAATTAATTTACATTTTTATTAAGCAATCGAAAATATTTTCCTATTATTCTAAAGTCTTCACCGGCATAATTTGTTTAATCGTTAGAATGCCACGGTTATCGTAGAAAACTAATTAAAAAATATTTGGTTTTTACATCATTGATACAACAGGTATGAGAGCAAAAGTTGAAGCGTTACAACACAATGAAGTAAACATAAGTTGAAGAACGCAAGTATAATAGAATTTGAGGGTCAAATCATCATCGTATCATTTTTCGATGGTTAAAGTCTTTTCAACGGCACAAATGTTCCTTATGTATTACTAATTGTATCTTCTCATTTATGTTTTTTATACAAGTTCAAATATTATAAATGCTTGAGAATTTCGTAAATGACACAATATGAATAATAAATAAAATATTAATCAGTATATCCGGTACACTGACAAATGTAGATTTTAAGTATATTATACAAACTTAGCTCTGCAAAAATGATATCACAAGCGGAAATTATTTTCATTAAATTAAGTAAACTTTGCTTTAACTAGACCAACCCCTAATAAAAATTACGGAATCGATCTGAATTGGGTACTCTTTATAATAAAACTGGCGAAATTAACATTTTATAACATAATTGCAAAATGGAATAGGTATGAAAGGTTTTTAAAATAAAATATTTCTTTTCGATATACTTACGAGAGGTGTTCTTACCATTACGACTGTTAAACGAAAACTAAGGGCCGTTACAGAGACCGTACCAAAGTTGTGTAGTTGAGGTCGTTTTTCTAATAATACACATATTGTTATGAATGCCTCTGTGTAAGTTATTATACATTAATATAGATTTCATTCTATTCAGACTTTTGAACGGGATTAAATCATAAATAAGAAATGATTTACACATATATAAATTATTTCTTTTTATGTATATTCATTAAATTTAATACTAAATTTATTATGCAATATATTATAAACAAACTAATACAAAAGGTAATAATTATAACAGTAATGTTAGAGTAATGTGTATAAATAAATATTTTTCAAAAATATTTCGTATAATATGTAAGTACACGTGAATTACGCTTAGATATGATAATTTGTTCTTTTAAAAGTTATAACTTATTGTAAATTTCGCGTGATAGAAGAAATTGTGTATGAAGGTACAAGTTTCATAAGAAATGTATACAAACAGTTGGTTCGATTATGTACACACATTATTCTTAAGTTTAAATTTGCTCGACCTTTACGAAACTAGAAACGACTAACGTTTATATGAAAATTATTCCAACAATTAAGCCATTTCTCATTGCAATTATCATATCATTTTATTAATGTTCTTTTTACGATAAGTAATTTTTATGATCTTTATACAAATATGAAATATATATATGTATTTCCAAATATTCTGCTGTAATATTTCCATACGCAAAATAAATAGAAAGATTAATTTCTATAAACAAACTATACGTGTCGTTTACATATCCTATAAAAAAAGAACAATCCCTTAACATATCGTTCCACCTACACTTAACAAAAATGATAACTCTACTCTGCGCTTAATTTGGATAATTTGAAGAAAATATACATTTTATTATATTATTTAATAATTTGCTTCTCCTTTTTGCCTATCCTGAGTGAGAAAAAGAATCGATCTATGATGCCTGGAAATGCATCTTTTTCTCACATTGGCTGTGGGTGAATCTTTCGATATTACAGTACTGAAGGCATAAAGAAGGTAACAAATGCCTATCAACTGTGTGACAGTGGTTTGCTCCATCGCTGTTGCAACGCCCAACACTTTATTGTATTTCGTTCCTTTCGTCAAGTTGTGTCCGTTCGTATTCGCGAAAACATGCCGCGTTGTTTGATCAAGTCGATGACAAGATATAGAAAGACCGATAGCTCTTCTGAAGGTAAGAAACATTTCTTCGCTGTACAGTAAGCTACAGTATGTCCAGAAACGACGAATGATATTTTAGCGTGGTTATGAAAAAGGAAGTACGTATGTATATCCTGTAACTCGTAAAGTTGTTGAAAAAGATGAATTGCGTTTCTTGCCCTGAATCTCAAGGTCCACTTTTAGCTAGACATTCGTTAATGATAATTAAACAATTCGCATATAGAGCGCGTAATCTATCGTACAAGAAGAGAAAAAATTTGTTTCATAAGACTTTACCAGTGCGTCCCCCTCTCTCCCCCAAACTTCTAGCACATATTATACGTTATTCTACTCGTTTTCACGTGTTGAATACGAATATTGTATTCGTTTTAGTCGGAGATGATATATTGCCTAAAAGTACGTTAGATACAGTTTCAACATCGAACGTGTTTTCCTTGAAAGCTAACCCAAATATACCTTAAAACTAACTCAAAATCAAACGTAAATCTAATGTAAAAATTTGATGGTACGAAACGAAAGGTACGTATGCCGAAGGAAAGAGGACAACCATAAAGTGTATTAGCTTGGCTTTCCACGTTTATAATTTCTTTGTATTTTTGGCACGTTTTTGCCCGTTCCGCCAAGAACGAATGCGATATTGGTATTCAGCGTGCTAAAACGAATAGAATGATGTGCATTATGCGCAAAAAGCTTGGGGACACTGGTAAAGTTCGATCAACTGTTTTTCATGTATTAATAGAGGCAGAATTACCATGGACGCCGCCGTCATCGGTTGATGCGAAGAGAAAACATCAGACCAAAGATAATTCTACGAAATGTAGTAATATATGGACGTCTTCAAAATTACCAATCGTAACACGGTATACGTTTAACAAAGAAAACACTATGTTGTGGAATAAAGAATCTAATGTAGACGAAGTAGAGTTAGGGATGATAAATTTTTCCGACATCGAAAATACGATATCGTCGACTACTACGAATGTTTCCATGAATACCAATCAGGTAGTGATTGACCCTAATAATAAACAAAACGTGGAGAAAGTGCAAATACCATTGACATCAAATTCCGAAAAAGTAGAGTATCCGGTAAACGTAAGTAATAATGAAATCAAGGTGGCAGTAAATTTGAATAGGACGTTCAATGAAACCGAGAATCAAACGACCTCGCAAGCATTATATCTTACTCCAAATAAGAAACAGATTGATTCCCAAAATCAGTATCTGGGTGGCAATATGAAAACATCGGGGGTGGAAAACCCACAAAATTGGAAACGAAATAAAACTATGCATTATTGTCCCTATTGCCGCAAAAGCTTCGATCGTCCGTGGGTGTTGAAGGGTCATCTTCGCCTCCATACTGGTGAACGACCTTTCGAGTGTCCAGTCTGCCATAAATCTTTTGCTGATCGGTATACAATCCTTCCTTGTTTTCGTTCAATATTTATCGGTACACCACAAACATTAGCACGCGTTACGGAGAATACAAAGATTTTGTAATTTTGTTGATATGTAATGATTATGATAGAAAGTTTTTAATGAAAAATGTATAAGAATGAAAACGACAATCAGATATCTTGATTGCGTAATCCGTGCGTAATGTGTTAATTCGTGCATCTCTTGAAATGATTTATTTTTTAATAAATTAAGAGGTTAATTTTATTGATTTAATTGTATTGTTTTATAAAATTAAGGCTACGGCGTGACGTATATATTTTGTAGATCAAATTTACGTGCGCATCAAAGGACACGGAATCACCATCAATGGCAATGGCGATGCGGGGAATGTTTCAAAGCATTCTCACAAAGACGATATTTGGAACGACATTGCCCGGAAGCTTGTAGAAAATATCGAATATCTCAAAGGAAGGAACAAAATTGTAGCTAGAAGACAAATTTTATTTCTTTAATATAAACATATTTATATAGAGAAATGTATAATATTATACATTAAATATATTTCGTTAATTAATTACGTAAAATTTGGATTCGAAATATTGTATTGTTATTCTAGTATAAATATGTACATATACTATACAATAGTATGATACAACCATAGAACAACTTTTAACTTTTTCGCCCATATTATTTCCCTTGGGTCAAGTTTATAAATTTCAATAAGTAAAAATATTAATTATATAATGTTAAGACAAATTCACATGTCTCTTTTCTACGAATAATAATTGTTTTATTTATTACCAACGATAGAAGCATTTGAATCGACAAAGGATATGACATCGAAATAAAAATTCGAATAGCTTGATCTTTATTTGTTAACTATACATATTCTTTGAGAAACAGTCTCATTCAAAAATATTATGTAATTCTGTATTTACTTTTATTTGAGATTTTATGTAAGTAGTAACAGTATTAATTGAATTTGATTTATTTACCGTCGCAGCTTTGTGGCTCCCCGTAGCGTTAATTTTACGAATGTTACACACATATATATATATATACACACACATGTATATAATAGACCATTATAGTCTTATAGCTCCCCGTAATGTGAATATTGGCACGATAGATATGAATTGTACAGTAACGTAGTCGAGACAATGAATAAAGAAATTTTAGTCATAAATTGATTGATTAATTATCATAATTACATATTATCATTGATAGATATATATATACCCACTTGTTAATCTGCATATTTACTTTTATTATTAAGTTCAAGTCTGTTATCCAAATTATTATTCGATTAAAGTGTTGAGTAGTTCAAATCTTAATTAGTCGGGTATATTTCTTAATTATTTAGAGCTCCATGGGTAACAACCCAAATCCGAATTCCCCAGACGAACACATAATAAATATACCGATAAATGTTGGGGCACGAAAACCCAAGTGACACGAAGTGAAGTTTTCTAAAAATTATCAAACAAAAGGAAAATAATAAACTAGCTAACTATCTAACTATAACGATAAATGGATCGGCATTCGATCGAGTAAGTTCGAGATACAACACGAGGTACGATTTAAGAGTGCGCCTTAAAGCCTCGCATGAAATTAGGCGTCGTCATCGATAGAGTGCGCGCAATAATGTAACGGTTTCTAACCTAAGTGATTTTACTCTTTCATGGCGCATGTCGTGTACGTTCAACGAGGAATAATTATCACCCGCATTTGACGCAGTGCGTTAGTCTCATATTACTAACGGAAAAGAACGTAATATAGTGCCGCGTATTACGCGATACGCTTTCCGAGCAAGTAATCCGTGTTAGTGCTCCGTAAGAAAGAACGCGGCGGTTAAGCACTGCAAAGAAAACTTGACATTGGAACGGCCATTTTGGCGTGTTGTTTCCTAATCGAGTGCTCGGCTCAGCATCGATATCCATCCATTTCAAGGCAAGTAGCTCTGTACTATATAAAAATTTTGTTAAACGAATGATTTTGCATTTAAGGGAATTTCGTTTTTCGTTCGGTCGTGTACATATATTCAGAAAGATTTTGGACTTGTTCTATAGAAAAGAAAATTGACTTTGCACAGATGGTCTGTACTCTGTTTTTCATCCTGCTCACAAGTATGTCTGACGGTAGTAACGTGATGTATTAACATCGACCACCAAATCAATCTTATTAGTATATTGAAAGTATGCCGTATAAATAACATGCGATTATAATATTATAATTACGATTATAATTACGATTTTCTGTTGAATATGCATATGTATAATATATAAAAATGTTACCAATATCTTAAACTTTCCGAATAAATTATCTTCGTTTTTCTCATGGATGTGATATATTTGGTAAACTTCGTTTAATTTACTTCGTAAACAATTTTGTGTGTTGTAATTGCTGTTTTTGTTAAAAGTTATATAAAGATTATGAAATACATTGAAATGATTGCAGTATTAATGTTATATTAATTTAGGCAATGTATTATAATTTTCCAAAATTCCGTTTTATGATATTATGTTTTAATTTATAAATTTAATTTCATGTTAATTCATAATAATTTTATAACGTTTTAAATGTTAATGGTGTTGTGAAATCGATATGTCTAAATGTAGTATGTATATGTTCTTCAAAATTCAAAGTTTTTCTAAACAATATCAGTAGCCAATATTGAACTGTTAAACTTCCTTATAAGGTTGAAATACATAAAAACTAGTATTCTTCCAATCAGTATACCTATGATGTTTACATTCTATTGTGATCTTTTCAACAGGTCACATATATTGATATTGCTTTTTGTTCTATGAACGTGTTAATGTTCCATTTATGTCTTATACTCGCAATTTCAAATAACTTCATGGTAGTGTTTATTGTTTATTCTATTATAGTTAAACAGTTAATTGTGTAAGACATATTTATTATATATTTTAAGTAAATATTCCATTTATAAAAGAAAATTTATATTTTTAGGAAATAGATAATATTTCATTTCCAAAATGATGACAGAAACACATATAAATTCCAATCATGTCCTAAATTCTGGTTTGAATACCAAATCAGAAATAGACAAAATGGACGATGTGGGTTGGAAAGCCAAATTAAAAATTCCACCAAAGGACAAACGAATTAAAACTAGTGTAAGTTATATATTATAATCATTCTAATTTTACTTTAGTTATACTTTATTCACTAATAAAATTCTATGAATTTAGTTATTTTATCTATTTCTGGCTTAAATTACTAATAAAAATGTTTACACAAAAATTTTTAGGATGTTACTGATACTCGTGGCAATGAATTTGAGGAGTTTTGCCTAAAACGAGAATTATTAATGGGCATCTTTGAAAAAGGTTGGGAAAAGCCTTCCCCAATTCAAGAAGCCAGTATTCCTATTGCATTATCTGGTAAAGATATCTTGGCCCGTGCAAAAAATGGGACTGGTAAAACTGGGGCCTATTCAATTCCAGTGCTAGAACAGGTTTGCATATAATTAATTGCTCTAATATAATTAATTATGTTACTAAAACGTTTCATTGTGTTAACTTTAATATTATTATTATTAATATATCACCTTAGGTTGATCCACGAAAAGATGTGATTCAGGCACTAGTACTTGTACCCACTAGAGAGTTAGCTCTTCAGACATCGCAAATTTGCATTGAACTGGCAAAACATATGGACATAAAAGTAATGGTAACTACTGGAGGAACAGACTTACGGGATGACATTATGAGGATTTACCAGACAGGTTTGTATCTAATGTATCTTTTTATAAGAACTAATTATAAAAATTAAAAATATTTTACTTATGATGTAATTCGTTTTTAGTACAAGTAATAATAGCAACGCCAGGAAGAATTCTTGACCTTATGGACAAGAATGTTGCAAATATGGATCATTGTAAAACTCTAGTTTTGGATGAAGCAGATAAACTACTGTCGCAAGATTTTAAAGGAATGTTGGATCATGTCATTTCCAGGTATATATTCTAGTATATAATTATTGATGATATCTTTTTATATTATATATATTATTGTACTATAATTTTTATTGTCATGAATATATTTAGATTACCACATGAACGTCAAATACTGCTGTATTCAGCTACATTTCCCCTGACAGTGAAGCAATTCATGGAAAAACACTTAAGAGATCCATATGAGATTAATTTAATGGAAGAACTCACATTGAAAGGTGTAACACAATATTACGCCTTTGTACAAGAACGACAAAAAGTTCATTGTCTTAACACATTGTTCTCCAAGGTAAGGTCACTGTAAGGTCTGTTTGTTTTACATAATATATTTAATATAAAAATTTACTGAAATAAATTCTATTTTTTTTTATCAAGTACTTCTGCCTAATTTATTTTTTGTTTTTCAAGTTGCAAATAACACAAAGCATAATATTCTGCAATTCAACACAACGTGTTGAATTACTTGCAAAAAAGATAACAGATCTTGGATATTGCTGTTATTATATACACGCGAAAATGGCGCAGGCACACCGAAATCGCGTGTTCCATGATTTTCGAGCAGGACTATGCAGAAACTTGGTAAGTGTGTAAAATTATTATATTATTAACTAAGTAAATTGTATGTGCTTATTGACTCTTTTTTTTAATGAAAAAGTTATCGAAGTTTAATTACAATGTTTAATTTTATGGGAGAATTTAAAGTTATATATTAATGTATTATCTACAGGTGAGCAGTGATCTGTTTACTCGTGGTATTGATGTACAAGCTGTGAACGTCGTTATCAATTTTGACTTTCCAAAAATGGCAGAGACATACCTTCATCGTATCGGCCGATCAGGACGATTCGGTCACTTAGGTATAGCAATTAATCTAATCACGTACGAAGACCGTTTTAACTTACATCGTATCGAACAAGAGCTTGGAACAGAGATTAAACCTATTCCAAAGGTAATAGATCCAAGTTTGTATGTAGCAAGACCAGAAGACAATAATAGCATGGAAGAGGGTAATGTGTCTAAGTAGTTTCGATACATCATCATGATGTTTATATGCGCTCAAAGAGTTTGAAGTGTTAAATGGTGATTGTGTGACTCGTACATGTAAGGCATACATTGCTATGCTTTGAACTCACAGAGTGAAACATTATTTCAGTCTGAAAAGTATTGTCTGGGGTGTTTAACAGTGTATAAAGACAAAACAGTGCTATGAACATTTAGATTTAAAAAAAAGTGGTCTATATAGAAAAAAATTGAAAATTTCAATTAACATCATACTAAAACGGCGAAAACATGAATTACTTGTAAATAAGGCATACTGAGCATGAAACAGTGAACTCAGTGAATGAAGTGATGCGAATGCCGGTGCGAGTCATTCTTTGTACATAAATACATATAAATGTACATAATCTAAAGTGCGCGCCAGAGTCAAGCCATTATCAAGAGCACAACATGTAAACAAATAACATGAGTAACATAATAATCATTACATTTTACCACAAACTGTAAATATTACATGTGAGTATTCATCATTTTAATAGTAAATTTTTATACAATGGCTTCATACTTCCAAGATTTTTTTGTTCCTTAAGAAAAATGTGATGGGATGTGTGATTTAAGAAAAAACACAGCATAATGAGAGTAAACTACAGTTTAATGCTGTTTGTATCTGAATACCATAAATGAATCCATATACCCATTACTTTTGCATTACCATACTTTACATATAAATTCTTCTTAAATATATGATCACAAATTCTAAATATTATATCGATCTTAATATTTGATCATGGCTTGATTTTGCTACCTGTCAATGCTGTCATACAACTCTGAAATTCAAATCACTTTTCAAAAAAGGCGAGATAATCTTTTTTCTTTCTGTAAAGTGGTAATAGACTGTTTTAAACTTAATCTGATTTTTTTTTATGAAATTGTGATTGAGAGTCAGAAGTTGTAAAATTGACTAGTTTTATATAATTATTTTTTATAAATAACTGGCTGGTGGCATTTGTCGAAGTTAGGGATTCTATGTAAGATGTCTATTAAATATTTGTGTCTACTGTAATTCAAAATTGTTCCATCAATTGATATATGAGTAATGACATTATCTAGCAAGGATTCTTTGTTACATTTAAGACACATTTTAGGTAAAACTACGAATATAAGCAAAAATGTACATATTGTAGCATAATAACAATATCATTTTCTGCAACAGATAAAGACAACTGCCAAAATATAATGGAACGTCAGCATGGAATCCCCTTTTATTCTTGGTTTTTTTCTTTGATATCTGTGTACATGTTAACCATATAAAAAGGTAAAAAAATGTAGACGCATGTAAGAAGTAATTTTCCATAAAGTAAATTTCTATTGTTAATATTCTCCCATGAACGAAAAAAAGTGCACCACCAGCCAAGACGACCTAGGTTTATGGAACGAAATGTGTATACATTAATAGGCAATAGTAGCATATTTCATATTTGAAGCAAAAAATTTCAATGAGAGATATTAATGAGAAAAAGGTGATGGAAAACGGTTTGGAATGCCTTTAGACTTATAATATCAGTTTTGACGGATATTTTGCTTCTGCGGTGGAGGAAACAGGAGAGATGTCCTATGACGACTAAGATCTTGACTGCTGGAATGGAGAGTTAGTATAGTATAGTATGATATTAAAAGTATTTGAAATTTTGCTTTAATACAAATATGGAACTAAACTTAATTTTGAATATCCATCTAATAACGCGATGGATTTTTATATGTGCAAAATTTTTAAATCTGCATGAGATAAAACATTAAGCTTTCTAATCAATATAGTTCCATGTAATGTCAATATAAAATTAATATGTAATTATGCTTATTACTTAAAAACTTTGACTTTTAATTTAATATTTTGTATAGATGACACATATAAATACAATCATAATGAGTACGAATATTTGATACAAGAGTTCTATGCACTGACTCGTACGCATATCAGAGATGAAACGAAAAATCCTTTTCGTTTTCTGTTTTCATTGCCCATAATAAAATGTAAGCATGTTTTTAGTGTATGGGGTAATGCGGTTTTTGCACAAAACATTTTATATAATTCTGTTCTATGTAAGAAAGAGAAAATGATATGCTGTGAAATTATTAATTATCTGACGTATTATAAATTCTCTCTTGTATCCGCTATCTGAGCATTAATGCTGTGATTTAGTATTATAGTATTAAAAGCATTAAAAACCGTTTTTCTGTGCTGACACAAATTATAATTTCATACGTACGACGTTTCAATATTGAAAATGTGTCTGTAAACGCACGTATCAGGGTGCAACAGCATTATCTATCGATTTACACTTTTTTGCCAGTTTGAGAAAGAATGTGATTTAAGAAATTCGTTTATTATAGAAAATCTCGAAACAATTGAGTATAAGCGCGCATCGTATTGTTGCAAGAATCAGGCATTATGATGCTTGGAACGATAGAAAAAAGAGCCAGTTAATGGTAGAGAATCAATGTGTAAAACGTTCTTTGCCATGTTGGAATATAGATTCCAAAGTGGAAAGAAAAAAATTAGTTACAAAAATTGGCGGTGATTTATTGAAATAATTACGTAAGCGTTGTATTTATAACAGTTTGGAGAGAAACATATAGTGTTTTTTTCATTGTGGCTCTATCTTTTTACCGATTATTACGTTTTTTTTTCATATACGAAGTTACTTACGCTGAGAAAGAAAAAAGAAAAAGTGCATTTTCACCAATTGGATATATTGCATACAGTAAAATCGTATATGAATTCCGTTCTAATATTATATTGTAATCCTTTTTTGTTTCTCTCGGTCTCATTCTTTCATATTTTATTATTTTCTTCATACGGAAACATGTAATTCAGTAAGTCGGACAGTATTTTGGATAATGTCAGTTCTAAAACAAAAAGAATACTCCTACATATTCACCACAAAAATTTTACTTTTGTGTTATATATATTTGTGAAAGTTCTATCATGGTTCTTTTCGCGAAGTTGTACAGACTAGGAAGACGTTCGTGTGTTCTTGGTCTTATTGACTTATAATTTAAAGCACCATTAGATCCGATACCGGAATATTTTGTGAGATATATTTTAAATCAATCTTTAAGAGAGTCAAGAATGTGCCAATGAGGAAAGAAAGAAAGAAAAAAATGTTCTTAAACACGCTGCATGGAACTGTGCCTAATAATTTTATGTGCATCTTGATTATTTCGTAAAATATTGTATACGTGTGTATTTGTTTATTTAGCAATTTTGCAACTGTGTCGAGCTATAACGGAAACGATAACTGTTGCAACATAAGCGAATCATAAAACATGTGACTAATTGGGAATGGTCATTATAGTGTTTATCTTGACTCTTTTGAAAGACTGATATTCGTGTGAAATAAAAGTATAAATCTCTAATAGAAGCAGGGTGATAAAAAGAAAAAAAAAATTGCTGAATGCAATGCTATGCGTATAGACTGAAGGAATAAATATATATTTGTTTTGTTCTATTATTGAAACTACGTCAAGTAATCTTAACTTTAAAGTTACGTCATGCTCCATGTTATACATGGAATTTGAATCTGCAGAACCATAGAATGCATGTAATACATATATACATACATGTATTTCTTTTTGAAGCCTTTATGGGATTGCTTGTACAAGAGTCATATAGTAACTTTGTTCTTCACCATCTTGCGAGTGTTCCCTCATGTCTGTCGCATAGATAATATTTCCAAGTGAAGTTCCTATACCTCATCTTGGAGAAGGAAATACCCTTGATGTGGAAACAATTGTGTGAGGGCACCTTTGTAGTGATGTGTTAATATCTGGATTATGGGATACATAAGGGAAAACCCTTGTCATCATCCTAAGGGTTAATAATAATCTTTAAGTATATACGATTCACTTCGTATGTGTAGTGAAGGAAATAACATCTTTACGAGACTGTGGAATGTTATATTCGTGAAACAATCTCGTACCTTCGTTGCAATTTTCATTGGTTTTAACAACCAATGCCAACGAGCTGCAACACTATAAAATAAAACATACTTTCACAATAGGCGAAAAACATATTTGGTCTCGAACGCGTGTCCGAAAAGTATTTTGTAGTCCACGCAGCTCGTTCATAATGTTGGGACAACATCTCCAACAATCCGTGCAGAGACTATTAAAAAGAAGAAGAAGGTGAAAAAAAAGAAAAGAATTCGTAAAAAAAAGTACCGTCAACATTCTATTTATAACAACTATGGTAATTCATTTTCCAAAATCTCATTTTAATAGTATCTGAACGTCGAATATTCCTGAGCGACGGTACCTCGAAAGAAACACATATTTTGCAAATTGTACCCTTTTCCGTATTGTTCACAAACAATGCAACAAATTCTTCATGACACGTTCAAACGGAATTGGTTTATCCTTTGACAAAGAAAGAGAAAGAAAAAAAAGAAACTCTTGAAATACGAATTCTCTTGTAAATGCAAGTCGTACAATATCGTATATTTGTTTCTAATGTTTTATACATGAATATGTGCACTTTAATACCTTTTCATTCGCAAAGCAATAAGTGTCATATATTTTGAGACAATCGCACGATATTGTTCGGATTGCATGAAATTAAAAGATAAAAAGAAAATAAAAAAAAAAAAAAAAAAAAGAAGAAGAAAAGAAAAATGAAAAATCATAAGAAATCGTATGATCCTTATCTGATCGTATGTGTTGATCGAATGTTTTTTGTATCTGAAATTTTTAAGCATTTCTGTAACTTGAGAACACCACCCCCTCTGTGTTGTTATGTACGTTCGATAACGTGAAATTGATCGCGTGCGAAAACAGAATCGAAGAAAAAAACAAAAAGATGAGATTATCTGTTATATATCAGGAACATAAATTGTTTATTTCTCAATTGTAAAGGTAGGTTTGTGCCTGAATTACGAAAAGAACCTTTTTTATTTGTTTTTCATTTCTGCAAAGCACAGACCCGATCTGATGGAAAAGATTAAAAAAAGGAAACAATAAAATTAAAAGGCATGTCAATGAATTTTGTTTTCGAAAGGAACAAAATAGCAAAGAAAATTTGATCCTTAATAAAATTTCCGGTTCAGTATACCACGTATATTTTCTTTCCAATCTGCCCTATTTAAATTAATCATAAAATAATATTGACATGTTAAATGTGTAAAAAATATTATACATACAAGCATGTGTTTTATACGAACACAAAGCGGATAATTAGAAAATAATCTCTACGTGTAATTACGTATAGCTGAAGTGGATAATCTATCCAACGAATTCAAAAATATCGTGGCTAAAGCTAGCTGTATCAGAACTAATCGTACAAGCATTACATTTATCTTTTATGAATTTTATCAGCTGCTATTGTTTGTTTCGCTTGCAACAAGGACGAAGAAAATCAGCTTCTTCAAAGATTCCGACGATCGACATTACGTGTCGTGGTCAATGGAAGTGTTCTAAATTGAAAAATTGGAAATATGTGAATTTATTACTTATTTTATATTATCTCACATAATAATATTTTTTAAAGGGAGTTGAAGATTAAATCGCTTAATGTCGTTGAAAATAATATTTTCTTTAATATACTAATCTCAAGATTTTTCAAACTTTGTTAGTTGGATGTTTTACGGGTAAAAATAAAAAAGAAACATTACGCAAGCATAAGGTTTGATCGTTTGAATATTTATTAAAAAATGATGACACAAGTATATAATATAAAAAATATAATAACCAATTGATTTTATTACTGTGAGTTTCTTATTTTATATGATAATAAATTCATTGTATTTCATTATCATAATTTAATAGAATTTCTTTGTTTTTTCATGGAACGATTTAGTACCGAGATAGTACCTATGCAAACACAAATAATCTATGAATAACTCGAAACGAAAGCCGTATAATATAACTTAATTTTACAGTTACAAAAATGTTTGAACTCGTGTCTCACAAGATTATCGATCATCAAGTGATCATCGATCGAAATTAGATTAGAAGTTTCATTCACAAACGATAAATCCTCCGAACTGTTTCGCGCGATTAATCAGAAAATATTTAATGGCGCTTGCTAGGATCACTCGTGTCCTCTGATCGGTCATGGTCGAACGGGAATATGTGTTGGAAATATAATTCCTGGTTAGAAGCGACAAATATTGATACGATCGTGCAAATACAATTCCATCCTTGTAATTACATTCATCTATCCATATAGTATAATCGCGAATCTCTGTTACGGATGATCGACACGACAGCATACGAGTGTACACAAACGTGCGATCTACCGATTGCTCTCCAGAGTATATATAAATTATATCACTCTGAAGCATTCTTTTCTTCCTGGAACACCGGTGAAAGACATGAAATAATACTATCAGCGATCCAACATGACACCGGTGTTGTAGCAACCAATTAACGGCCGTCTGTGATAAGTATTCACTCCCTGATCGTACTTATCGTACGATTCACGCGTCGTAAATCTACGAAACAGTCGCATTAACACTCATAGTACACGCGTGCCAAGGCGTCGTGACCGGTTGCAGGAAAGAGGGGTTGCTTGAAAAATGTGGCGAGCCAGCCAAATCTCCGATAGAGCCAGCAGCGATTCGACAAACTCCCACGACACAAATCCAACCGTTTGGTCGTCTCCGGCTCGATGTTCTTTTTTTTTTCTTGCGAGGCTTCCAGCTTCGATCCGGTAGAGGGTTGCTTTTGCGGAGAGCTGATGGAAGACAAGGAACGGCAGCATAGTTTCGGATAAGAATTATATTATCGGCTCGTTGGTGCGCTTCGAACGAGCGCTATTGATTTTAAGTAATCGCTTAAATAGCGTCAGTGGCCTGTGCAACGGGTTGCCATCGAGTGCAAACGACAGAGACAAGCGAAACCCGTGCCAGAACTTGCAATAGACGCCGTGTTCTTGCCTCCGTGGTTTCATTTTCCATTTAATTCGCCTAGTTCGACTTTCTTTACAATTTCTTTACAATACTTCTGTCTTAATCGAAGAAGCTATCTGTATATCTGTGAGATTTGCCGGCACTGGACAAATTGATAGAGGTTCCAAATCGAATCTTGCATGGGAACAGGAAACAGGAAGGGACTCGCGGAGATGCACAGGAGGGCGAAGGGTGTATGGTTGAATTCTCGGAACATATTGGACAGACATCGAACGTCTTTACCGGAGGGTTCTTTGAAGGCTCGCGTCCATTAAGGGTGCATTACGCGAGGGCGTACGAGCGAGAAGGCACGTGCACTTGTCGCTTCGGACGATCAATTAACCCTAAAAGGTCCTTTAGGGAAAATTCGCCGGCTATGTACGTATACGTATGTACATATGTATATATGTGTAGTACATAATGGCTGGCGCCGTTCACCGTCATCCTCCGTCGCAATGTCACCTTTACTCTCGTTGTAGGCAGATTTAGCGTCCTCCCTCTGTCTCCAACCCTCGACTTCTTCGAACGAACCTAACTTTCCTCCGCGGAAGGAATACCTCCATTTTCCGTATAATTTCCACGAGAGATGACAGAAAAGGAAGGAGATTCTCTGGACCGGCGAAGAGGCAGTGAGCCGGCCAGGCGGGCCGATGGGGAAACACGCGCAAACTTCTCGAGAATGTAAACGCGAGCAACGAAGAAGCGCGTTGATGGAAGAGAGAACACGCGAGCGAAAGAATGAAAGTAGAAGGAGAAAAAAAAATGGGGGAAGAATGACTTTTCCAGGGCTCTGTGATCGTAGCCGGAAAACGACGCGAGGAGAGAGAGACCGTCTGTGGTGGTTGACGGTAGCCGATAGACGATATCGTAACCACCGTTGCTGTTGCCGGCCTTTTCTCTTTCTCTTTTCCAGCCGCTTCCACTGCATCCACCCCTCTAGCAAGCCAGCCGTAATCTGGCAGTGCATTTAACCACTTTGTGAAATAGCCGTATATCTCGCCACTGTGACGTAGCATTCGATACGTCGAAAAGGGTGGTTGGAGGACTGTGGGTGGCACAACCATGACAGGGAGGGAGGGAGAGGAAGAGAGAGAGAGAGAGAATATGTGCGAGGAAGAAACGTACGGGGGTAAAGCGGAGGGTGGGAGTGAGGTCAGGAGACTCGGTAGGAAAACGTGGAATAGGTTGGGGAAAGAGGAGCCACGGCGCGGCAGCGAGAGTATCTAGTGGCTAGTAGGTTGTGCGCGCGCCCGTACACCCGTGTACCCCATTTAGAGGGGTGGAAAGCGCCGGTACGAAGGTAGGGTGGCTCGTGCCCAAGAGTAGGGAGTAGAAACGATCTCTACTACCCCTCTCTAGCCGGTTGGGAAAGCGCACGAGCTGTGTCTGGTTATATGGGAGTGGCGGGGGTTGTAGGGGGATTTCATAAGGGTAGAGGGGTTGGATAGGGGTTCGAACAGAGCTGGCTTAGGCAAGGGGGTGAAGGATGCTGGTGGATGAGACTGGAGGAGAGGAAAGGCGCCGTAAGGGGTGCTCGGAATCACGGTAGTGGTGTGTACACCCTGTGTATATAGTCTGGCCGGAGTGGAAGAAGGGTGCGCCCTACTTCGCGTCGGCGTTTTCCCTCCTGGCAGTGTGCAACGACGTATCGAAAGAAGGACAGAGAAAGCGAGCACAGGCTGTCTCTCCGGTTCGGTGCCGGGCTTTTCATAGTCTCATTTCACGACGAGCGTCCGTGCCATCGGTTCGAGTGTTTTGCGCGTTCGACGAATATCGGGAGTGAGAGAAAAAAGAACAAAGAGGGGAAAGAAGGAAAGAGGTAGCGAGAATCGGTTGGGAAAACAGAACGGGGAACGCGAACCAGCGAAGATCGCCTGACACGGACAACGCCTCGGGCACGGAGCAACGCGAGAACGAGATAGGACTTCGGTTTGTATCGCGAATATATTTGGTGATTCGCGTTAGTACGCGTCGTCCAAGGTGGTGGTGCAGAGTACCGTCCGTCGACGGGGGTGTTGTTGCTGTTATTGGTTCTCATCGATGGTGAATCGTGGAGTTGGTTTTCGTCAGTTTCACAGTAAGTGCACGTTGATCGACGCGTTTACGTAAGAACGACGGACGCTCGTGGTGTATGCTTACTCGTACGTGCTCGTATGTATCTCAATGTGCGCGCGCGCGTGTGACAAGTACCGACAAATACGGGAAGACTAGTCAGGGAAAGAGACGGCGGAGGTTTTCGTCGATTCGTGAGTTTGCCGAAAATACCAATTCGGTCAGCTTCGATCATCGTGTATCCTTCGAAGATCAAAGGAGAAGTATTCGTCATCGTACGTCGAGCGGTCGCCGAGTCGACGAATCAGAAGAATTCACGAATGGACGAGCCGAGACCGTTTAATCCCGACCCTCTCGTTTGCATAATTAGCCGTGCTGCACTGCAACAGCTACACGGAGAGAAGGGTTCGCGTAAACTTTGTTATAAAGGCTGAGGTGGCGGTCGTATTATTCGACGATACGAGGAGGAGGAACTGAACGTGTCGTTAGAAGGAGACGAGAGAAGGTGAGAACAACGATCGAAGGTGTCTCGCCACCGAAGCCTACTCGAAGAAGGAAATGGAAAAAATGGGCGTAAGCTTGTTGACAGAGTATTTTCTCGGGAGAGCGAAAACATTCCTCGCTTATTGATGCGCCTAGCGAGGCTAGCGTCCTCGAGCAAAATAGTCGGGGCGGATAGCGTTTATCGTAACCAGGACCAGCATTCGACAATAATAAACGTGTTCGCCATGGAAATCTCGGTGTTCTTGTTTTACGTGACGACGTTGCTGGGCATTGTGACCAGCGACAAGTGCGCTGTCGAGTGTTCTTGTAAGTGGAAGAGCGGGAAGCGCACGGTCGAGTGTGTAAATCGTGCCCTGACTAGCATACCGGAGTGGATCGATCCGGAAACGCAAGTGTTGGATACAAGCGGTAACGACATTCGGACCCTGCCGAGTAACATCTTCAAACGTGTACGTTTGACGAATCTACAGCGTCTCTACCTACGCGAGTGCCGTATCGACCGAATCGATAGCGAGGCACTGGCTGGCCTTACGAATCTGGTAGAGCTCGATCTAAGCCACAACCTCTTAACGGTGGTCCCTACTGCAAGTTTCTTGGATACACCGTTCCTCAGGGATCTCGTACTGTCCAACAATCTTCTCAAGAGGATTCACTCGCACGCGTTCAAGAGTACACCGAACCTGGTCAAGTTGGATCTGTCTCACACGCAACTGGTTGAGATCGAGGCGAAAGGATTCCGAGGCTTGGAACTGTTGGAAAGTTTAAAGTTAAACAATAATCAGTTATCGACCCTTCATCCCGGCACGTTCGAACCGTTGAACAAACTCACGAGCATAGAACTTCACGATAACCCCTGGATCTGTGATTGCCATTTACGCGAGATGAAAATGTGGCTCGTAAAGCACAATTTGCCGACCCTTCAAGCACCCCTTTGTCACGGTCCGAAACAATTATTGAATCGTACCTTCACCGATTTGAGTATCGACGATTTTGCCTGTCGACCGATTCTCCTGATAGCTAGTCGCTACGCCGAGGCAACGATAGGCGAAAATGCCAGTATTGTGTGTCGAGTTAGCGCGATACCACCGGCCAAGGTGAAATGGTATTGGAACGGGCGTTTGCTGACCAACCATTCGGCATTCAGTGGGTATCAAAAGATTTTGATCTTTGAGGAGGGTCAGTTTCGGAAAAGAAGTACGCTAGTGCTGACGAACGCTCAGGAAGCGGACTCTAGCGAGTTCTACTGCGTGGCAGAAAATCGTGCTGGTAGCGTCGAGGCGAATTTCACTCTTCACGTATCCCTGAGAACCGCTGGCATGTCTACTCTCGGTTCCGGCCAAATCGCCGGTATATCCGCCGCTCTAGTCGTGCTCATTCTCTTTATACTCCTTATAATTCTCGTGTTGTTCATTCGTTTACGAAGAATGCCGTTGAAAGACGTGAAGTCGTCGGTTCCTGCGGAAGGGGTGTCCGCCGATAGTACAGGTGGTAACAACGAGAATCCATCATCGGCAACGTCGACTACTCGCAGAAAACACGAAGAAATCGAAACGACGTCGTTCGGTGTGGAATCGAAGCCACCGGTGTCCTTAAACCTGAGCTACGTTCAAAGACCTCAAGCAGCGGCCTTGCAAACAGAGAACGAGTACGGTTCGATCGGTCGTTTCGATGATCAGAGCCAACAGCCCTCGGTGATGGTTGCACCGGGTGCTTGTTTCTCTTCCACTACGTCGCTGATGCCGATTGACAATCCTGATCTTATCAGGGATACGCGACGTGGTTCGGCGGAAGACATCACTCCTTACGGCGGAGCGGACTATAGTCGTATGGAAGTGGTGGACGACGCGAAGATCCTTTACACAAGTTGTATGTGGGAGGCGAGGGATACGTGCAGAACAACGGTTCCGATGAGCACGTACCCTTCGAAGGAAGCCCTAGCCGTAGTGGCACCTATGGTCGAGCAATTTCCGCCAGGGGCGAAGCAAATAAGAGTATGGCAGAAGGGAGTTCCGGTTTTGCCACCGGTGTCTGCGTTGAAGCGTGTCCTTGGCTCGACGCGTAGTTCCCCCGACGAGGGTTATCAAGAAGGGACTGGAACCGATGTCTAGGTACCGCTGCTTCATTACTGTGACGCCCGGCACCGTTACCTGGAGCTTCGTAGACGCCACCAGGACGACACCGACTGCTGAGAGACGTCCTGTCCAGTGCCGGACGAGCGGTAGTGAAAAAGAAAAAAAATTCTCGATTTAATTTAAATATCGAACTCCGTCGCGGATATTAACGTGATGGACTAGGACGTCGACCTGTCACGTGGATTGCGTATACATAAAACGTATAATATATACATACCACATGTTACACACTCGTACATACGTATATATAGACAGAGAGAGTGATCGATGAAATGGTCGAGATGTATTCCGTATGTGGATATACATACGTATAGAAGGGTGGCAGACACCGAGAATGGGAAGTCGTTCGGCCGACTCGGTGGAAACGAACGTCCACTTGTCGCGAGATTTACGTACAGTGGTCGATGAAATAGTTGAAAGTGCCGTCGTGACTAATGCACGGAACACATAAAACGAAGAATCTGTCGAGGACTCGATCGATAAATTCCGCCATCTGCCAGTTCTCAAAGAATAACGCCGGCTTTCTAACCTCCAAGAACTTTTCATTTCGAAGGTTTTCGCGTCCGTTGTGTGTATCCAACGTGTAGCACGATAGGAAGAATATCCTACTCGACGTTCTAAATGAATGGAACGGTCAACGCGATCTGGTAAGAACGACGACGTCGTTTCGGTGGTCTTGCAGTACAATGTTGACGGCTAATACTTTCTATATGAACGATTAAGGGATATTCGAAGAAAGAACAAAAACACACAAAAAAAAAAGAAAAGAAAAAAGAAGCGAAAGAGAGATCACGAAAAATGGAATATAGTAACATGACGTTTAAAGATACGGTTTAAATATACCGTTTCTTAAGATAATGTTTACGAGAAGACTGCAGTGCATGTTCCGAAGGATGTGTAGATAGAGACAGATACGCGAGAGAATAATTTCTATTTACCGTGTGTGTTGGCTACCGTGTATACTACACACGTGAATTTTCTAGTCAATTTCGAAGGTGTAATTAGACGATGTTAGATGATTTGGATATGGTGTGAGCACGACGACAATACGAGATCGAGAATACGGCCGACGTGCGATTACGCATCGCGGTAACGATGCTCGAAAATTTCATCCCATTTTCCGTCGCGCGTCTAACGATTCGTCGATCAGATAGTTTTTTCATTTATTATTATCATCATCAACGGTACGTACGAATTATGAATACGTTATAATTTCGATAGTCGGAGTAAGATCGAGTATCGAATCGATTCGGAATAACTAACGGAAACGCGACATACGAGGGAAGCGATATTGTCACATCGGATAGTTATTGACGTTCGTGTTCGAGGACGAAAATTCACGGAAACGGTAGAGCGTGAAATATGACGTCGGGTACACCTCTGGATCCGTCGTTGCAATTCTCCTGACGATAAATTGATTTACTTTGCCGTGCGTTAGGAACCATTCAAAATGTATTCGTGTAACGACACACTGTCTCTTTCGATATCGATTCATCGAGAAATTTCACAGACCTTAAAAGCGTTAGTATACCTACGTCAATGGTAATATCATGTGCGTATATATCAATATCGATACGTCGGTATCGATACATCGAATAATTGCTGACATCGCGAATGATAACAATTGCGAACGTCGCGATACCTCTATCGAACGAGATATCTAATCAACGATTGAATTCGGTGAACAAAGAAAAAGCAAAGTGAGAAAAAAAAGTTCGCAATTCCCAGAATGTATCCGTCGTCGTTCGATCTCTGTCTGTTTTTTTGTATTACCCGGAGCCAATAGAATCAATTACATAAGACTGTATAGTAAGCACAAGAAGCCCGTAAGCCAATTGCAAGCGAATATAAACTATTGCTCAAACACTGAAACGAGGGGCTTGCGATTGGTTGACCGGCTCATGCCTCGCGTTAGTGTCTTACGTAAGTGAGTCTGTGTGTGTTGATCTAGACACTTTGGCGGTAAGCGGTAAGCCGAAACGCCAATTGCGAATATCGGTCAGTTATCAACCTGTGTCTGTGTTTGTGTCCTGTGTGTTCCGTGTGTGTGTGTGTGCGTATTTGCCCGACTATGGTTCGTACGTGTCTTGAGAGCAGTGTGCCTGAATATACGTATTTGAACGTATGTGATAATATGATCCAGACTATGTCTACATGCGGACGTGTGAATGTATGAGTGCACTAGTGTATACGTGTGCTCGCGCGCGGCATCGAGAGATCGAGGGTGAGATAGTGCATGCGGTGCAGTGCTTGCAATTTCTACCGATTGGTTTATCGCCTATCGTTCAGGCCGGCTGCTTTTCTCTGCTCAATGATTCTGGAACCGATCGACGTATCCGTGATGAGGTAACAAAAAAAAAAAAAAAAAGAAAATAAAATACGGAAACGACGGAAAAAATGGAAATAAAAATGCCATGCCAAATACACTGACTGGTTCTATTGAATCGTATATTTTACGCGGATCGATAATACGTGGTACAGGCTGGAGAACACGACAGGACACGTTTCTAGTGGTCATTTTATTCGTCGACGAACGAGTCCACGGGTTTATTGGTTGTTTCCCGGCCGGTATCTTGGCCAAATCACGGTAATCGCAGTGAAAACACGTGACAATCGGGGCACGAGAACGCGTTCAATGGATTTTACTGGAACGATCTTTATTTCTCTCTCTCGATCGAATCAAACTTTATTCGTTGCAATTCGTAACGAACGTTTACGCGTAACGCGCGTGGATCGTGTTCGAATGGAATTTAAAATTAGGCAAACTAGGAAACTATGGAGTTTATGTTATGTATCTGTCCATAACACGAAATTTACTGCCATGAGAAATAGACACAAATGATTTGCCGCCTTTTTCCTCGAAAATACACGGTTAGCATCACGTCCAGAATAATTTACGCATATCATTGTTTAAAGTGAGCTATAAATGATGTGCATATGTTTAACGTGAACTGCCCTTTGTCCTTTCATGTATTATTTGCACTTGTATGAATATTTGCCCTTTCTCGAATATTCATCTTGTTACGATAACATTGTTTCTTAACGATCATTTTGTTCCTATTTTTGTTTAACGTTTATCTATTTTTGTTTTATTATTCGTTAATAAAAAGTTAATTCACGACATTTTATAATACCTTCTAGGAATGATATATAGAAATGTTAATTATTTTACCGTTCAGAGGTTCTTGCAACCGAGTCACGCCAATGCGACATTTAAAGACTACTCGTCCATGCATTGAAAGTAATGATATTTACCGCAGATTGTTTTCGTTTACCCGATCTTTTTATGCGTCACTGACACGAAACGCCATTTTTCTTTGTCGTTTCCTGCAACGAAATCGATCAAAATCAAACAAATTCTTCTCATGTTATATTTTGATCAAAATATTATTGATGAAACAAACGAATATATATATCACTCGAATATTATGACATATCAATCCACCGTGTGCCATATTAGTGAAACATATCATGCATTCCTCGATACGATTTACATTTTATCTATCTCAGTGTTTTCCTTCTTCTAATGACCTGTTGTTTGCGCAATCGGGTATCGGAGTTAATTATTTGCAAAGTAACGAAATACGCATAAGCTGACGACAATGAACGTAATGAACGGTCAAATCGAATTTAACGCAAAATAGGCTGGTTCATAAAGGAGCTGAGCCGCAATGTATATTTCGAAACGCAAACGTCACGTGAAATGGAAGCAACATGGTTTATTAATTTCTCAGTAACTATAATTTCACAAATTTGGAAAGTCGACAGAATGAAATGCATCCGCGTTTTCGCTACAGTTATGTCCGACATGCAGTGGTTACACGAAGTATTGGCACAAAGCTTTTTTTGTAGCAGGTTCTACATTTCATTTTCAGAGCTTTTTCAGTCATATGACAGTACCTACTATTAAATGAAATGAAATGTAATATATTTGTATCTAATTAACTGGTATGTAAATATTACAATAAATACATTGCTGTGTCAATACACTTTGTAGCCACTGTGCATATATCTTCGAACCGTTTGACGAAAAACAGCGTTTCATTCTTTCATTTTCGTGTATCGTATCGACTATACACTTAAAAGGATTCTTTCCTTCTAGAATGGAATTAGAATTATACTCGTACTTTGCCTGTAATCTGCACCAATTGCGAGTAAAAGGATGAATGAATAACACGAACAAAAAAAGAAAGAAAAAATAAAAGAAGGGTTAAAAACAAAAGGTTTGCATATGAACAAATTAACTCAGGAAAATACATTTAGAATTTTGTTCCTAGTCTGTGTAGTGTTTTTCTTTTCCGTTTTTCATTCTTTTTTTTGTGACGGGTACAAATCTCTGAAACACAATAGCGTGCGGTCACAGTGGTGGCTAATGAACATTCACAATACAGCTCTCCTGATGTTACTGCGTACAATATTGCGATCCATATCATTTGAGCGTCATAAAAGCTGACAAGCTGGCGTGTCTGACAATGAGTCGTAGCGGAAAGGTATCGCGAACAATTACTCGAAGCTTTATATTCCCCGAGCGGATTAAGGGAGATATTGCTTCTTCATACGATGGCTTCAAGCACGTTGTTTCAATTTTTTTGTCATCCTCTGCCTGTGTTGTTCGCGTATATGAAAAATTAATATATTGGATGGATTATCTCGTTAACATGTTACTAAATATTACATCTCTTGTATTATATAGGAGAAAAGCACTGCCATATATATATATTTTTTTTTATTTGTTCCTTTTCACAGAAATAGGATTTGACTTAGATATTTCTAATTCTTACTTATTTCCATACTGCATTTAGAGTATCCATTATATTCAAAGTCCTACACCCAGTCTACGTTCCTATCTCAAGCACACATATCTCATCTTATATCTAATATTAGAAATTTAAATATATATCTCTTTATTCCTTCTAGCTATACTATATGCACTATCCTATACTTAATTATACACTATTCATCACATATCAACCTTCGGCTTAGTTCGGTACCTACATATGTTCTTAAGCTCTTTCTAAAACTCTTACCCAGCTTATCACCGTTCCATTTATCCTACTTTTTACTATATCTTTCTTTCTTAATACGCTTAATACGTTAGAATCTAACCTATAGTAGCTGCTTCTGGCTGCCTCCTTCTACTTTCTTTCTCAAGTATTCTGTCTGTCCCACTGTTTTTACATATTCGTTTGCTAATTCATTAATTTCTCTCGCCACCTTTTTTCATTCCGTCCTTATTATAAACCGCTAAAAATACTTCATTCATCCTCACCTGCCTTCGATCTATATACTATTACAGAAAACATCATATTCCGATATTAATGATATTTAAAGCAGCCATTAAATCGTAAAGGATATGGTAAAATCTATTTTTTATGAATTTGAAAAATCATTTTTATTATTATCTACAAATATTTTTAGATTATTTAAATGGTAGGGTCTTTGACTTAATATACAAGAAATATCAAAAATAGAGATAATATCATAAGTCGAATTTGTATATTTTATTTATATAGTGTTAACATGAGTAAGAAGTATTTTATTATCGCTTTAAAATTATCCGTAAAAAAACAGCATTCCTTTTTTTGTTATGTAATGTACAACAATTATAGATCACAGTAAATTTATTCCTTTTTAGATTAGACTCATGATTAAGCTAGGTGACTGGACAAATTGTAGAATGTCCAATTTAGATATGTGTAATTTATTTAATCTTGATGTATTAAGAAAAATTAAAATATATAAAGATTGTTTTGTATGAAATTATGACGTGACATTATATCGAAAACTGGATATTAAAATTTGAAATACCATAATTATAACGTTGTTAAATTCGCTGAATTCCATTTTGTCCGTGAAATAATAGTTTAAATAAGCAAAATGGTTTATTTATTTAACATTACAATTAATAATTACGCCTCGATTAAGAGTAATTGAAGCAATATTTTTCTCGCGACATTATAAGATAAATTCCATATAAATTCTGTATAAGAAGTTAATTTCATAAATTCTGTATAAGAAGTTAATTTCATAAATTCTATATAAAATATTACAGAATAATTTCTTCCTAGTTCATGCTTTAGCATTATACTTGCAATTTTCAATGAAAATGAAAGCTTTTTATGCCACTCGGTTAAATGTAATGTAGTATCGTAAATATATATTGATGATTTATTTACAATGAATGGATTTTACAGATGTTGATTAGACAGAAGAACGATGGTTGTTTAACGTGAACTAATCACAATAACGTACTATAATCTAGACAACTCAATAGTTAATTTGTAACTTTCGTCACAACGGATCCAACGCTCTCTCTCTCTCTCGCACGCGGACCACACTCTGTCGACAACGTTAGCAACACTATCTCGACAACGCAACTCGCACTTTCTGACTTCTCGATTCACACCCTCTGGCTTCTCCAGTGACACTGACTGTTCTAGCACCCCTTTCTTTTCTTAGGTCCACCACGCACGTGTTCCGCAACCGCTCGTGGCTAGGGTTACGTAGGCCCTTTCTACGAAACTATTCAATTGAAGGACCGACGGCACTTTGATGGGCCCGACGGCGCCTCGGCCCTCGCGACATTGTTTATGGTTTACTCGATATCTCTTAAGCCTTCTGTCCACGATACTACTATTTATATTTAACAAGTAGGTGAATATGAAAAAAGATTACTTTGAGTTATAAATACGATACTTAGAAAAGTTCTTTGTAATAAATAACGCTTATTTCTCACTGCCAGTTCAATTTCGTTCTAATAATGTAAGTTTTTCAATTTTATAACTAGCAAAATTTTCGTTACTAACTTACAGAAAGGAAAACGTTGGCCATAAGCACAAGAGTTTACATACGTTTATAAAACTCTGTCTTATCTTTTATTATAAAAAAATTCCAGAGCAATTTTATTATCTGTTATATATTGATAAATATGTTTTCTTATTGTAATATCAATTAACATTGATTTCCTGTACTGCAAATTTGTTCCATTAGTATGAATATTTATTACCAGACTACACATGTTTACGGAAATTTACATTTTTGTGAATATTTTATAAATCTTTGCATGTTATATGTGATCTAAACACTTCTACATTTTAAAATTTTTCATAAATATATAAACCTGCGTAGTCTATTATCAATAAATTCAGGCTATATCTTACAATCATAATGAGAAAGTAGTTCGTGTTAAAGAAAGGATCGCCACGATTGGTTGGCTGGCTCAATCTGGATGCCGATTACTTGATTTGCTGTTTAAGTGTCTTCCCCATTTACCGAGCAAATATTTAACCATAATCTATTCCGTTAATGTAATTTCACGTTGGCAATATCAGTTCCTACAACTTTGTTATAAATTTGTTTCGATCATACAAAGCGTATCAACTATGTTAGTTTAAGTAATAACGAAAAGTGATCATGATAAAGAAAGAACATGTAAATTGGAAGTTTTGCAATGACGATGTGATGTATATGATTTTGTGGAAAAAATATATTAAATTGGATTATGTCGATATTGATTCAGAAAGTTTCGACAAATTGTTACTCTTTAATTTCGTGGAAATTCGATTTCGCGCACACTTATTTTACTTCTGTTTTCTTTTCTCACATGTACGTGATGTAGGAAATGTTTATCTAAATAAATGATTATTTTCCGATTGTATTTAAACGTTAACATATGCGATTTTGCGTGAACATGCACTTGAAAACTTAATGATATTCGGATATTGATAACCAACCAAATATATTATATACAAGTGTGTAGTCAATGCGGAACTTAAATAGATTGAATAAATGGAAACAATTAACGCGTATATTTTATAACAAAGACGGATTTAAAGAATTATTAATAAAAAAGTTATTCAGACAATATTTAAGCTAAGAAATAAATAACATAATTTTATAATAATAAACAGTCGAGGAAAATATTTTATCGTGTAATTTGTAGAATTTTATTTTCTTAGAACTATTTATTCAGTACTTTTAAATAATTCATTCAAAATTACTCCATTTTACGTAATAAATATTCAATGAGTTTCAACTTGATATTATATAAAAGCCGCGTCACAATGCGTGTTTTATATAATTGTTCTGACATCCAAATAGGTAGTTAATAGAATAGAGAAAACTGTCTTAATACGTGTACATTCATAAAGTCGTTCGTACATCGTTCGTGGAAATTTCTGTACGACATCGTATATATATAAGAGAAGTTCAAACTGAAGAGACAGAGCCGACATTGAAGTAGCAATATAAAGTAATTAGGCAAAGTAATTAAGCAAATTCTGTATATCGAGCAGTATGCAATACCGACTACTTTAATTGCTTGATGTATCTTTTCGCGCTTTATTCATGCCTTCCTTCGAACCAGGATTCAGTTCAGCCGTAAATTCAATAAATTTAATTAGCAAGCGTTTCGTGTCTCGGTTGATATTCCAGTAGCGAGCTCGTGTTGTTAGATCGCTTGTATATGATATATTGTTAATACGCTCATAATCCGTTCTCACAAATAAATATTGCAACGCTAAAAAAAAAAAAAGAAGAAAGAAATCTCGCGAGGACCCGTTTATTTTATGCTATTAACATGTAGCAATTAACGAGATAGTATAACATAGCAAACAGTACAAAAAGTAATAGCTTTGCGAAGTTAATTTCGAAAATTGGAACAGCGATGATCGTTTATAAAAATGATGACAAAATGTTGCTAAGGTGTTGTATTATTTCGATTGTCTCGAAACGAAATAATAGATTATTTTTCTCCAGTCTGTATCACGTGGCATAGCGGAAGAATCGAAGTTGAAACTGAAGGACATTCACACGATTTAATGCTTTCAAGCTATCGAGAAGTAAATAGCCCTTCTAAAGTTCAATAGTTCGCGAAGTTCCTTTCCACTCCTCGCTCCTCTTCTTTATTTTTTTCTTCTTCTTTTATTAAGGAACTTGACGTCCAGACTTTTATTGCTCCCAGTGGAGGAATAAGTAATAGCCTTACCGGTAGTTTGATCTTCGTTACCGGTATTTTTTCGAAGAAGAAACTTTTCTTTCCTAACAATCGTGCAACCTACCATATTGTGGCATTTATCTCGAGTCGTACTACTTGATCATACCGTTCGATACAGTACAGATAACATTTTACGACTCACGCCGTTGAAAAACAATGATTTCTCATAGGAAGCGTATATCTTTGTGACAAAATTTTCAACATACAGTATAAATACATATATACATACATACATACATATATAACTTCCACATACATGTATATTTGAAACGTACTAATGACCATCGAGAACGAATTATTAACACATTAAAGATCGTTTATGTAATATCACTTTTTTTCATAGCTAAAGCATAGCCAATTATCGATGAATTTATTTCATTTATTTGAAGGTTCTCCATTTTGGGATTTCCATACAGTTATCGACAGTTATATATCGGACTGTTCCTTCCGTCTTGTTTCTTTATGATTATTATATTTTTTCACAAAAAAGATCATTCGTCAGATCAGCCCATTTGTCGATCGCGAGGTACGTTCCGATCATTTCGTGTCTACATGTTCCGAAATTTATGAATGTCCGGGAATCACGGAACGTCAGGCGTTCCCATTGTTCGATCACGATTAATTACGCAGAAAAGTACCAAGCGTGTTTCCCCTGTTTGACGCTCGATATTCGACATCACGCAAGCCGGAGACTCGTCGGCTTTCGTAACGATTATCAGCAACATACGATTGTATGGAAACTTTGAATAAGAGTTTAAAGCACATTTAGCACATCTTGCGAAAAGAGAGTTTTCTTAAAATGTTCAATGTGTTCTTAGCATATACATGTATCGAGAAGAAGGCAGCACTTCGGTGACAACGTCGATTGTATATGACCGACGTCATCTTTTTTCTAATATTTTTTTAAAAATCCAACGTGCGTTCTAAACATTTTTCAGATATAAAGATTCGTTTCAGTATTGGTTGTGGAAGGTAGGAATCGTAGAAACCTGGCCATATTAAACATGTTAAGTTACATCGTTGTACAAGTTTCAAACATCTAACATTCATGCCTCTTCAACATTCCATCGTCTTCTGACGAGATATCTGTAATCTGTGTCTGCTAATACAATAAATCGGCAGAGATAGCGAAATCACACTTTACCGTTAATTCATCTTTCATCAAATGTGCTCCGATTGCGTTCGTGCTTCAACTCTTGTTTTCATACAATTTCTAATATCGGTCTGGAAGGGTTTACCAAGCAATACGTCGAAAAGAAGGAATAATATGTCATGAATAACGTGTGTGTATACGTGCGCGTAGGTGTCAGTGTACGTGCGTTTTGTCGCGCGCACGAACAAAACGAGAGAAAAAGAAATAAGTTATTTTTTGGTGTTGCATAGCTTTTGGATATACATAAGTGGTTATATCGTATAAAGTGAGTTGTATGGATATACAATTTGGATGAATGCATAAAGAGAAATGCAAGGAATGTTACGATAAAGAACACTGAGAAAGTTGCCAGTATGAAAGTAACGTATGACCGTAACGTACGATAATATGCTGTCACGCACACTTGACGATTCTATAGGTGTTCTTAATGCGTTTCGAAGCTGTTTGTTGAACATGTCTGATAAGCGTGTTAAATTAACTTCACCAGGCTTTGTCTTTCTGTTTGATTTCGTGCAAATCATCAAACACTCATGCGTCATCGTCATCTCGAGTGTGTTACGTAACACATTACATGCGGTTGCTTTCGTTTTGCAATCGCGACATTAATCATGGTGAAATTTATTTCCGTATGTTCGCGATTAGTCGAGCGTTCAAGTTGAAATTGGGTTATTTGCATTGAAAAGTTGGATAGGATTATTTTTCTATTTAAATTAAATTTGATGCTAGAATTATCTTAGAAAAGTGACCATAAAATTTTTCATAGAAATTTTATAAATTTATGACGATGCATCTTTTAACAGTTTCTATGAGTTTTTGTAAACAGGTATAAAGGTTTTTCTTTTGCATTATACGTTCTTTCATGTATCGTTCAGTTTCATTTCTTCGGTACTATGTATTGTACAATTACAATATGTATAGTTTTAGATTTAACCAACAGTAACTTCCAGTATTTTAGAACAGAATAAGTAAATGGGAAATTTCTTAACAACAAGGTACACATTTAAAGAACATTCTTTGATTGATGTTTCTATATTTTATCAGAGAATTATAACGGTAATTCCCAGAAGCCAACTGTAATTTTTATTTCCTTAAAATCCTGTATAACCCATAGTGAAAATCATCTTCGTTCTCAAAGTCTGGTTTTACATAAGATATTTTATATTTAAAGATTTTGCTGTTACTTCGAGTGTGTACGCAGAAAGGAAACTCGCTAATGCGAGTTATGTTTCACGTACACAATTCTCGTTCAGGAAAGTTTTGCAGATGAAGCAAAATTTTCAAATTAAATTTTGGTGAGCTTTTTGATGCAAACTGCGACTTTTCGGTAAAAAAATTGCAAAACTGGCGCACAAGCATCGATTTAAAAGGCAAAAATGCAATACAAAAATTTCGTCTCGTTCGGTAACGTGTCGATATACGATGAACTCATGTTATGCAAATGTGTAACGTTTAGAAGTTGATCGACTAAGTGATCGTTTTCGGCGTGATATGCAATTTTCATACGTACAGCCGTTTTTACGAAAACGAGAACAAGACATTTGAATATTCGCATAACGTTCTCGCTCAATTCCATTTTATAGTAACGACCCCCTTTGTCGTTCCTATCGTTTAATCGAGTATCTCGTGAAAAACTAAGGTTAAGCTTCCTGTTACTAACGACGAACTGCCTAACGACCGTTTCAACGAACACCTCGAAAACGCGATTCACGAAGAATCGTCTATCGTACTGCCATGGGATTGTTCCTGATACAATAATCCTGAAACCTGCTGAAAAATCTGTCATTTTACTTCTCGAATATTAAACACAAGTCACGACTGGCGAGTTTTTCTAGAATTTAGCTCATCCTCGATCCCTCCGACAAAATTCTGATAGATCGGTGTTCAGATCGGTGCATATCCACACGTGGCACGTATATCGAATATCGTTCGGGGGCTAAGATAAAGCAAATGAAAGAATTACGAAAAATTCCCTCGGCAATCGTTGGTGCCCTGTTAATAAAAGGGAAAGGGAGGAGGAGAAAAGATTGCGAAACAAATAAGTGTGTGTAAAGCGTATGCGCGCATGCGTGAGTATATATGTGTGTCTGAGCGCGCGCGTACCTCCTAAAAGGGGGCGCGGAATATCCTAGTTTGTAAATGTTTCAAATGGTCTCGGACAAGAAAAGTCTCGAGAGAAAGAGAAAGATTGTATGTGTGCGTGCGAGAAGAAAAAAGACAACGGAGAGAGAAAAATAAAGAGCGGAGAAACCAGTTTTAAGGGATGTTAACGATGTACAAATGTGTAATTTAGTGTCGCAAGAGAAATCCGTCTACGGCGCGGTAACACGATAGCAGAAAATACTAAACAGAACAAACAAACAAACAAAAAATATTACTTTTATTTTACGAAAGGGAGAGAGAGAGAGAGAGAGAGAGAGAGAGAGAGAGAGAGAGAAGTGAGAAAAAGAACGCGCATACAGGTGAACCTTTAGAGAACCTAGGCGTACCTATATTTCCATGATTACACATTTTTTGAACGTATACATGATAAATAGAAAAGAGAGATTACGTACCACGAGCGAGGGAAAAAGAATGTGAAGAAGGTGAAGGCCCTCTCCACACACTCACACGTACGGTAAATCATGTGCTATGACCGACAGTTGTCGAAATAAAATTCTTTTCGATCAAAAATATCTACTCGTGTCTGTTTCATTCGACTTACCTAGATTTTTACGCCCGTTTTTTTTAGTTTTATTTCCCTTTTTCTTTTTATCTATTTTTTAGTCGTGCAAATTGAATACTGAAAGTGCGTATTATACTGGTTGGATATAACAGCGATCGAATATAATCGCTCAATACGAACGTCAATTAATACATATACACCGATGAAAAATTACAACAGGGATTACATAATGAATATAGCAGTAATATGTTATATTAAATTGCTTTCATTTACTCGATTATTCGCACGATTGTCAATTATGTGGTTCTTTTCTTTCGATGTATATTTCCGTCTATTTTGCGGACGTATATAGGCTTAATGAGATTAAATATATTTTAAATACATCGTAGCGTAACGTGAGTATTAAAATTGTTTGCGTTAAAATTTTATCTGTTTGTATGTATATTCATTAATTTAGTATTTAAAAGATTGAAAATTTGTGGTTTAAAATATATCAGATTTGTCAAAGTATGACATATTCACTACCATGAGGAGCACTGGTCACCGATACAAAATTTCCCTTTCAACAACAATAGAAAAACGCAGAATACGTCGAATTGCAGTTCGACACTACATTCATTGTTTGCTTTAACGTTTGGTGAAAATGGAAAAATCAGATGAAATACGATCGGTAGTGAATAGATGAAAATTTCCAAACTTTCTAAAATGTCGAAAAATTGTAAAATTCGTTTTAGTCCCCTAAAAATCGCAAAAAGCTTTCAAAATTTATGAACGTACGAAGGTATGCTCAAGGCGAACCACAATATTTAATATTATTTCGTACGTTCCATTTAAAAAGAAAATCCCACCACATGAAACCTTGTAAATTGAATTGAATGCGGTCGTTTACGCGAAACGTTTGACAGAGGGATTTTAATATTCCTTGGAAATGATAATCGATGAGAAGGTGAGAACCTTCACAAGGCTGATCCGCATTCATACACTGGCGGACAAAAGAAAGTTTATGGAGTAAGAAGTATAAAGAGACGAAAATTTTACATAAGCTCCGTTTTACGTTAGTGTTTTATAAACCGCAATTTCACAAAATACATTTAGAGAAACTGTACGTAATATGCAACACCTGATTTTTGAAGCTTCCCCAAAAATGAAACACGTTCATTTTTCAATGAAACTAACGTTGAAAAATGATAAAGTAAAAGACATTCGTATGTTAACTGCGCAAAAGTTTAAGTACCTTGAAGTCACGATAAAAGTTGTAAAAAAAGAAGTTAAATGCGGCGAGTTATAAAAGAGGTATCTAATATGGAACAGCTGGAAAATGTGTAAAGAAATCGCAAAGAACATTATTTTCGCTATAAAAAATGAATATTAATTTAAATAAAAATGACATATAAGAGTCTTCCATATTCTTGACTTATATTATATTAGCTTTCTTTGTTTCCTACACGTTGAACACGCGAATAAAGCACATTCTTCGTGATCCCAATGAAGACATTGAACCCATTTTTCATTATTATTGTCCCTCTTGTAATTGCCGCCACAAAATAAATAGAATTCTGTATTATCATCATCAGTAGCGCCATTATGAACATTACGTACATTCAACGTGTTTCATGTTGGGTACGTACGTATTTCGACAGAAAAATAATGATTATACTAAGAAGAAAATAAATTTACCTATACATTTCTCTTGGACACTAAAAGAAAAATATGTCTGATGAGAAATCGTACAAACGTAACGTTTTTTAACTTGCTTGTGCTAAAACATTTTGCTATTTAACTCCCCTTTCGGAACCTTTTATACGCTTTCAAACACAACGATCAACAGCGTTCAATAGCAGATTTCCAAGCGAAGCTCAACTGTAAATACGCCTGTGTTTTGCTTCTAACGAAATATTTTACATTTACAAATATACATAATGAACAAATGAACAAATATACATTCATAGTGTATCAGTCTTATAATATTTTTTTATCCGCATATATAGATGGTGCGAATAAAAACAACGTTTTTAAAACGATAAAAACGACGATAAACGTAGATTTAAGATATATATGAAAATATCTATTAGTTGTCATTATTGAAAGCACCGTTTTATCAGTCCCAGAGCCGATGTCAGATCGATCAGTCACATTGGATATAGGTGAGGAATTACGATGAGTTTGGAATGTCCTGCGGCAGACAGCTGAATAAAAATCTAATTTTCAGGTACCTGTCGGCATGTCTTGTATTACTGACGTATGAGTTGCGCACGCTTCCGTTTTATTACTTTTTTTATTCCTTGTAAACAAAATATGGGCTTACGTACACGGTGACCCGCTTAACTGGGGTAACTTATAGCTCTGAAACTGGAAAGATAAGAAACAGAACGAAATATCATTAGGCAATATTAAATAGTTCCAAATAGCACTTGATCCTGTGACCTTTTATTCTGGAAGTGATGATATTTTAAAGATCTTAAAGTTACTTTATCTTCATAAGTAGGTTTATTTTTATTTTTCTATATCAACAGATTTCGTTCTACGTATAAATGTATTAGAACACCTGCCCCAATTCTATGAGATTGAAGGAGAGTTTAGAAAGTTTTCCCTATTTCATCATCTATCTTCGCCTTATTTCTGTGTCTTTGCCTTACTTTGATAAGAAAGAGCGCACAGACAGGATACATATCTGAACCACTCAACTACGCAATTAAGATTTAAATATTCACCGTTTAACGCAAAAGAGAGGAATTCTCTCGTTTAAAAGTAACACTTTTTAATTATTGTCTTAACTCTTGTTTCTATGAAACGTCCAGAGTTCTAGAAATTTTTATTGTTCGTTCGCAAGTTTGATTTTTTTCCTCATCTCGGAGGCTGATATTACTTTTTTTCTTTTTCCGGTAGCTAGGTTAATATCACGTGTTTTCTCCATGTGCAAAAAAAAGGTTAATATTACGTGTAATTTCGTCCACGGCACATAAACGAATGGAAATTCAGGAAGAATGAAGTTAAAGACCCCAACGTTATTCGAGAAACGATATAAGCATAGCTATTATATAATGTCTTCTTGAGACAAACGGCAATAGTTTTTATCCTGACGCGGGTAGAAATATTACGTCATATTTCTGCGATACTTTTGTATTTGCCAATACGTAAGTGCGAGGCAAACATTATAGAAGACTATGTTCGAATGGTCGTTTCGTATATTATAAGTTATAACCCTATGGCCAAGCGACGAAGAGGGATAAAAATGGTTTGATATACTGTACTTTTGAAGGAAAGGATCCCATAAAATAAGAAGCAAAGCGCTAGTAAAGAGGAGGAGAAACGTAATTTTGAACGAGACGAAAATCGTGGAAAATGCATACCTACATTTTTTAGTATCGATTACTGGGAAAGTTCCGTTTTTATTAAACCAGTATTAGCTTAACGGAATTGTATCCTACGCTCGATGCGAATAGCTTTTTCTACTTTAAATAACAGTATAGATTTCAAAATTAAGATTATCATCGTTTCTTAAATAATTAGGAAACTTGGCGACTTCTATCAAAATTTATTATGCAGGATATAGCAACGATTCAAATCTACTATTTATACGAACAATATCGATTCAAAATATCTTTCACGGTACAATTTCACATTGGCCATTCCATAATAAACATCGACACCTATATCGATGTATCAGATTTAACTTCTTCCTGCAGTCGCTGTAGATTTTCACCTTTTCGTTTCATACTTACATGGTGACATTTTTATATACATATGTATGTATACTGCTTTTCGATACGAACAGTGCTTTTCAAAGGAGAAATCCAAATGCATGTATGGAAAGATATTTCTTCTCATAAACACATATAGTCTGGGAAGAAATTTCGTTGGGAAAATTTACTTTTAGAGATTGAAACATTAAAAATCTATTATGTATCTGTGCATCTGTTCTCATATTTCGTATGCAACGTAATGTTATTAACAAAATGACACACAACAGCACGTAGTATATTTAATATCAAGCGTCTTACAATAATACTGTAAGCTTTAACATTACCATGTCGCTACCGTTTCGGTTTGTAAAACTTAGAAAGTTTAGCACCGACATCGGCTATTAAGTCGATCGAGTAAAAAGCCTAGTAAAAAATGCAGTTTGTAATTATAATAAATCTGGCAATATAAAAAGTTCAGATAAAGGTAATATAAATAAGCTTGAAAACAAGATAACTTGAGCTCTCATTTAAAATATCTGTTAATGCATAACACTTGTAGAAATCTGAAACGACATTTTAAAGAGTTCGTTAATGCGTTAAATTAAAAAAGATCAAATGATTTTGGAAAATCTGTTAATTCGTAAACTTGACTTTTTATTTAATAAATCTGTTTTAAGCAAATATTTTCTTGCCATATACGCGTAATATAATTTTCTAGAGGCAGTTTTTCGTTAAAATTGATATCCTCGTCATTGATGCGATGAATTCGTGTTTCCGCGTGGAAGTCATTCGGTATGTCGTCCTGGTAGAAACATCTGGTGGAAATCTGTCCCGATGAAATAGCTGGGGCGGCGCGGTGCGGGGGCAAGGGCCAGTTCGAAAACTTCATAACGGGCAATCGCGTTATCACGACAATACCGTGATTGGTATCATTCTATTTGCCCGACTATGATTCTATTTTTAGCGACGGAACAAAAAAAGAGGGAAAGAAGAGGGAAAAAGAAAAAAAGGTATTGATACCATCCGGGGGATGTTACTTTCAATTCCGTGAAATTTTCTATCTTGATTCGAAAAGAACGTTTACCGAGACATACGTGACCTGAAATATACTGTACAGTTTAAATATAGTAACGTCCAAAATTATGGACTTTGTTTTCGAGGAAGAAATTTGTCACATCCGGACGTTTGGATTTGCGCACTTGTAGATAGGTAGAGTGATAAGTTGAATCGATTATACATTATTAATCGGGAACGCTAATTCAACCGTACGTGACAGTGTTTTCCTCGAAGCTGCTTGTTTTCTTTCTGTTGATGATATTCCGTGAAAATATTGAAAGTTAATATTATTACCTTATGTATATCTATACCGATAGTAAATCGTAATACTACACGAGTATTTAACTAAAATATGTTAATGTTAGTTAAGATTTCCTTTTAGTTATTGTAACGCACTTTTTCAATTCACTGATCGATCATTTTTATGCAATTTCTTCCACACTTATATAAATTCAGTAATCGAGTATTTAGCGTTAAGAAAGATTTCACGGATCATTTTCTACTTGTGAAGTTTCTTATCCCACTATTAATTACTTAAATTTTAATATTTCAATTTCGATTGCGTGAACTTGATTTTAAGTAGATTCCATCGAATTCGTGTACTTTTTGGAACTCGATTTCCAGAAGATATTCCGAACGATATTTTGCATCAATTAAATAGCAAATAACTAAGTCGTGGATACAGGGAATTTGGAATAAATTTCATGAAATGTTCATGTCCTATAGTATAAAAGACAAATCGTTCTTATGAATGGATTTTATTTGTTCCGAATACGATGAAATTATATTATCCGCTTCTACAAAAGGATAATTTGTATAGATGTAATAGCTATGAGATTGAAATATTTTAATTAATATACTGCCATTAAATATTATCTAAATAATTTATCGATGATTGTTCAGTATTGTGCCGTAAAATAGTTTGACGAACAGGTACGTAATTCGAATATTTTGAACAGTCAGTATACATATGTCGATTTCCTCCGACAGAATATGCGCTAGAACGCATTCAATTACTCTGTTAGACCTGCACGAAAATGTCGTGCCGATTGCTTGCGTATTGAAAATTCTTTTTCATCGCAGGCAACAATCGAGAGGGTTTTGATATTGAGCTATTGATTTTACGCTGGATTTATGGCTATGTATATTCTAAACGTGCGCGAATTCTGCGTTCGTAACTCTTTTTTTATTTACGCAAAGATGCTTTTTTTATTAGTTAGCTTTTGTATCAGGCGATTTTTTCATTTATTCGTGAATATAACGAAAACCATTTCATCGTAGTGTATTCGTAGTTGCGTTCGTGAATGTTCTACGAAATTATTTGTTATGGATTCGTATTTGAACTTCTGTATTATAGTTTGATGTCCGAATGGTTAATTGAAACCTAACGGTCTAACCTATACCACAGAATAGCGGTAATTATGATATATCAAAACATATTATTGGCTGCAAAAAACTAAAAAGAAATTGAAATAACTATTAGAATGAAAAGTAAGTCAAAAACCTTCGTGCATCGAGATAAACTGAAAACAGAGACAAAATAATCTTTTTAAAATATACATGACATTTTCACAAGAAATGAATTCGTGCTTTATCAAAGAACAAAAAACAGAATCCCAAACTCTATGAACATTGCAACACCAACAGTGTCATCGAACTTTGCTGCTGCAAATTTGAAGACGCAAGACGCAACTTAAAAATATGCAAGAATATGTATTCACTTCTAACTAATAGAACACAATATAAGAAAACTCTAAGTTTATTGAAAGAGATAGACTTTCTTCGCCGTCTATAAAATTGTACAAAATTGTACTAACTCGCTAACTAGTTAATGATTATCTAATTATGCATCTACTGATCAACAGCACCAACTAAGGTAACTATACTAAATTAAACTTAATTACTATTTAAATATTTATACATAAATCTATTTGAAAGCATACTGACAAGTTTAGCAATACTAAAATAGTTCAGTTTATTATTTTTATCTACATATACCTTGCTCTTTTACATCCAGCACTTATCTTGAAATGTTTGTTTCAGATTCCCTTCGAAGCTAAGAATAAGAAAGTAATTTCGAGAAAGTGTAATGTAATAACTAAACCGAAAGAAAGAAAATATTTCAAACACGGAGACTTAAGTTAGCTAACCGCGAGAAACTTCTTTAATGATACTATATTTGGGAAAGGAGGGGGAACAATAACTACTACCGAAAAAAATTAAGAAGGAAAAAAGGAATAGAAATTTAAATACGCAGAGTCAAGAAGAAAGGAACATAACGCAAACCGTGACCATATGTCTAAAGAATCATACCATTCGCGAAGAAAGAGTTATTGTGTTCATGGTAAAAGAAAGTTCTCATAAAAACGAGTCGGCTAATGCAACGTCAAAGACTCGACCGAGTGCGTGGAACGATTTGAAAACCCTTTCGAAATGCTAAAAAATGTTGGTGGTGTGTCTCGGCGGTGTTTACGATCTTAAACGAAACTCCGGCTGGTGAGAAACCGGAAAAAGCTGGCTCCTCGACCGAGATAAAAAAGCGAGAAAAAGGGAAAGAAGAAACCGGAAAGAGAGGGACGAAGAAGAACAGCGAATAACAAGATTGGGGAAAAAATATATTTATTTCGTGTAATGTAGGTACAGTCTTAACGAAAAGAAGGAGAGAGAGAGAGAGAGAGAGAGAGAGAGAGAGAGCAATATCTGGTGACACAAGAAAATTTAATACGTTTTAATACTTTATCTCGCTGAGGCTGATGAAATCAGAGGCAACTTTCTGAGCTGAAAGAAAATTTCAGCTCATAATTAAGCGTAGTGAAAGTTTCATTTAAGCCACGAAGATTTATGGCGGCGAATGGTGTCGGTAATTCACCCCCATTACAGAGTGAATCATAAATCAGCATGCATGTATATTGCACATATGGACATCCTGAAGGATAATCCGAAACCATCCGAGTTTGACTTTCTCGGTGCAAAGTTAATTCCCTGTTCTATTGGGGCTGGGACATTTAAAATTCAGGGCTCGGTTAAAGGACGGATGTAACGTGCGAAAATGTCTGCGAACGTTGTCCCAATTTCTATAACGTTAACTTAAGGAAACGTTTATGGAGTTATATGGGGCGTAAATCGTGAAAAATTTCGTTTCCAAGACTGGAAACTCACGAGTTTCAGTCTGGTTTAATTAAATATTTAAGGAAAGAATGGACTGCGTCAAAAATGAATTTTAATTCTGAGAAACTATGACGCATTGCTGGAGTAATAATCTGCGTTATAAAAGTAAAAAGATACTCGTGTTTCTTTGCTTTAAATAAATTAAAAACATAATTAATAATTTAACTAACAAATAATACATAAGTAGGCAGGTAAATTGGTGCTACAAAAAAAGTAGCTACATAAATTATTCTACATTTATTTTAATAACATCTCCAATAATTGAAATAAAAGGTAGGGTAGTTTATTATTCAGTAAAGCGCTAATGTAAATCTTATATCATATATTTCGATATTAGTCATAATTTATATTATCTGTATCATTTTATTAATAGTAGTTTAACATCGATAGATAAGGACGAAGTTTAATTGAAATATTTTTGTGACATATGGTTTCAATCGTCTGAAACCTGTTACTATTTTAACACCGTACCCAATGTTATCGATCTAACGTAGCGGAATACGTAACTTAACGATGGTCTCTAAAAATGGTTCAGCTAAGACAAATCTGACGATCTGTCAATTTCCACGAAATCTTAAATTATCCGAGAATTGAAGTACACCGCAAGGGGAGATTGTACGATTAAGTAAGAAATACCCATTTTAATTAGCACGTATGTACGTTATTCGCGTCAAGTTGCGCTAGCTCGATAGAATTACTCCCTCGATAGAATTCAAGTTGATGTTTCGCGACGTCAGTCAGCGGTAACAAGATGACTACACACTCTCTCGACGTTTCGCCAACGTTGCGACAATTAAATCGTTCCCTAAACCCGCGCAACTCTATCCCCTCTGCGTCTTTGCTATTATTATTCATTCGCACGCGGAATATCAAAAGCAAACTAAGTCTCAGCCGCTTTGCATCATCAGAAAGTATCGACGAAAAGAATCGAAGGTAATTTTAGGTTCTCGAAAGCCTTGGTCCGCTTGTATGGCCACGTTTTCGCGGTTATATCTTCGATCCAATCGCGAGCCGGCTAAGCCGAAACACGAGTTGACCGTCACGACCTGGTCGTCTTTTTCTCCCCTCAAGGCCTGTCTTTCTTCCAGCTTTTTCCCTTTTTTGCAGCCGACCTTCCAATCTCTTTCAACCACGGTGCCCTTGCCTCCGTTAATGAAGCAGGCACGAATAGACTTCCTACTTGTTCCCTCTCTATCTCCTCTCACCGCCACTCTTCTCTTTCTTCCATTCTTTCCCGCACGTCTCTGCTATTCTTCCAGCTTCGATCGTCTCGCTCGTCGGTCTGTTTTCAACCCGTGAGCGGTGACTTGCAATCGACGCTGGTAATTTCTGTCTCGTACGGCGTTGATGGGTTTTCGAGTGTGTTCGTGCTCGAACGACAAGTCAACTGTCTACATTCACACGCACGCAGCACGCACCGATCTTGCTGTGTATCTTCGAAATGTCCGTACATGTAAGTATGACGATAAGTGGATGAAGATGCCGGGAAATATGAGCGTGCATGCAGATAGATGAACGCACACATACTCGAGGTCAAGCGTAAATATCCATCGGCACACACGTGGTTACAGAACAAACAGATATAGAGCCGGAGGAGTAGGTTGCATCGGCGGATGTGACGCATCATTTTTCAGCTGGAAAATGCGAATTCAGCAGCGGCTTGAAAATTCACATGGAGGCCTCATAACGCATCCGACTGGTACTACCGATAACCTGACAACTATCTCGATTCCACTCTCTTCTTTTCTCTCTTCGTTCTTCTCTTGCGTTCGCTGATTCCTCTTTTCTTCTCTGCTTACTGTTTTCTCTTGCGCTCTTCTATCCTCATTTTTTCATCCCTCACTGCGGCTGGAGTAGTACAAGAAAGGCTGGATGTATAGGAAGGGTATTTAATAATTGACGTGTGCAGTTGCTGTCGATTGTAGTAATCAAAGGAGTATTTCACGAACAGCGCACGCTGCCACATAGAAGTTTAAACGAAGGTACATAATTCGATTCTCTTCTTCTGTTGGACAATCTACTGGTATTACTGGCGTTGGAATTTATTGGTATTGGGATTAACGCAACATATCCGATTTATTTTTAAATCTCTATTTGTCTTTGTAGTTTAGTTTAATTAAATATATTTAGTTGATACGTTGATGCCTAACGATGAATTGAGATAGATAATCCGATCGATAATAAAACGGTATTAGGCTTGGGATTTTTCGGAATTTTATTTGCAATGCAGATAAAAAATAACGATTTAATATAACAAATCTTTTCAATTATTTTATTATTTCTATTTTAGAGATAACATAGGCAAAGTAATTTATTCTGTGTTAAAATTAAATAAATCATTTTCAGATAATGCTTCGTTTTAACTGAATTTCAAATATTACATTTTGTATAGATCCGAGTCATAAATAATGTAGAATTATTTTACAATAACGGCATATGCTCTTGCAAAATTGTTTTTAACTTTATGTACCTTCCAATAATATTTGTCCGAACTTGTGTACATAAGACACTGAAAATTATACCTGACGAATTTGTCAATTGACATCGCATCAGAAATTATTCGGAAGATCATTCGACGAAACGTTTATTCAAACACAAAATGTCAAATAAAGTAAAAAATTATATCATTTTTTAAATATTGAATAAAACGAAACATTATTTCTAAATAACGGAATAATTCCAAGCAAAATAATTCCTCGTGTATTTCTTGTGTACGTATTATTTTTTCAAAATAATATCTAGCCAAATAGGATAATGTAAGTATTATTTAGATAATCTTTTCATAAATATTTTATGTAAAGAATCACGCTTGGTTGGAATAAAAGAAATATATGTGATATATGAAATATAGCTATGTAATTTCTAATTGTAGGTCACAAGGTGTTACAAAGGATTAAAATCGAAAGTACTTACCTGTATTATACGTATATCGCTGTCTCGCTTAGTTGTGTACTCATACATTTAAAATTTAAAGCGGATAATCCGTAACCTTTATGCAGCAGTGTACCGACTTCTTTCAAGTTTATTAAAGAATCAGGTGAATTCTAGCTTCTTAATTTTATTACATGTTATGTGTTTCTGACTTGAGCTGTTCGAAGCGTAATAGTTTCAAAATATATGGCTGCCGGTCGTTGGCTTATAACGTCGTTCATTATTCAATAATTATTCGAGCAACTTCGCGTGTCGGAAAAACTGAGGATTATATTTTTAGTACAAACCTTATTTATCGATTTTCACCGTTGAACGTTGCAAAGTTCGTACCCTGAACTCGAGGTAACAAAACGCCCGTCTGTTGTAACTTTATTAGTAAAACAACAAAATAAAATGGTTCCGATATTTAATATCGAGGCTGCTTAAAACACACACACACACACATTCTGCATAAAGAAATTTTAACGTACCAAAAATACACTAAAGTTCATCTAAATGATTTTTACGATTTTAAATTATCAGAAGAGAAGTAGATTTCTATTAATTGAAATATCGACAGATATGCTTTGATATTTTTTGAGCGCCGACATAACGAGATTCTCTTCAAATAAGTAGGTAGGTAGACAAGAGAAAGTTAAAGTAAACAAGTATGTTTATACTTTCTTCTTCATTAAAAACGTATTAAATATAGTAAGTTCGCATGATGAAAGCGTCGAATAAAATTTACTGTACCGTCTGTACATTTCAATATTTTCGGATATAATATATATAATATATAAAATATAAAATATAATATATAAAATTTGAGTTTGAATTTACTTGAAAGAACTGCTTCTTTTTTCTCGCAGTAGGCATAAATAAGTCTTCGTTTGGAGTTTAGTTGCGTTATCTGGTTTCCTTACCAACGGTGCTTATGTTCCGTTATCGAAGGTGTCCAACATAAATTCTTAAGGATACCAGCGAGACATATTAATCCCGCAATGACCCCGTGTCTTTTGATCGTAAAAAATATGTATCTATTCTTTCTAGCTTAGATACGTTAACGTTAGCGTTAGATACGCTTGAACAGAGGCACACCGCACGTGACATCTCATTTATTCGTAATGTCTTAACTGGTGTTAAATTATCCGAGAATATTCAAGTTGCTTAAAATCTATACACCTTGCAGAGCTTTTAGATCTTCATTTATGCTTTTTGTACAACAGCAGCTGTGCCACTTATGATTCAATTAATTAAAATAATTTATTAAATTTAATCATATTAGCCAAATGTGTATGCCAACAAGCTTGGTAATAAAATTGATATTCTTCACGATTCTATAGCAGTTTTCGAACCAGCCATCGTTATTACGTGTAATAGCTGTTCTCAATTATCTGTATTAATTATCTTCTCTATTTTATTTTATTGTCTTTGTTTTCCTTGTTCTGTCTTGTTCGTCCGGTATTATTTGTATTTAATTTGCACTAAACGAATATTTCCCGTTAATAAATATTTACAATGTTCGCAGTAAGAAGTTCGAATCTAGTTAGCCAATGTTCGGACCCATGTGCCACCTACTTGAGTCCATCCACTAGCCTAATTACTTATCGAAGGTCGTGTGAAATATTTCACAACGAAGGGTAGTACTTTTATCGTGGTTTGATTCCGTTTGTTTCACCTTTTTTCTTTCGTTTTAGCGCAGGAAACGCGAAGGGCTAAAATGTTGCCATGTGCTTGACGGTGGACAAAGATGGCTAATTCGTAGCTCGTAACAGGCGATCATTGTTTCTACGAGCAGCCAAACATCGCTTGCCGCGGCGGGCTGCGGTAACTCGACGACGTTGCGTCGAATTTGTTTCGCTCAATTACCCGTGGGTGTGCTCCCTTGACGCTGTGCCAACCTTTCTGTTTTAATTTCGTCGCGGTGCGCCGCGTCGTGTTCCTCCGAGAGGGAGGCTCCCCTCTTTATGAATGCACGCGCGCGCACGTCGTCGCCGTGAAAAAATTAATCCCCCGGGACCTTATTATTTCCGATTCCGCGGCGAACAATTTCGTTGCCTTTGTCACGTTGCAGGCACGTCCCAGCTTCCTGTTTCCGTGATTTGGCATCCGACTACTATTCGCTGAAACTGACTTTCGGTCCTTCGATATTCAGCAGACAAATACATTGCCGCTTAAAAGTATTTGGATACTAACTTATTTTCGACGATCATTTTTTCAGAACGTAATCTACCCTGTACATGTACAATAGGTGTATGAATTACTTTGTGATATAATTCTTCTCTGTAGTAGATTTGTTGTTTATTTAGGAAAAACCAGAATACAGTTACATCTTGGACATGATCTTCATCACTTTCTATGCATTTACACTGTCTCTCGGACGATTTGCGAACTCTTCTCGAGAAAAATATGCTGGTTTTGACCAAATAAAATTGGTAATGTTACCATCGATCTTTTCAAATCTTTTAAATTCCGAATCGGCCAGGTGATGTTGTAGCGAACGATGTACAGACGGTAATCTGAGAGGTCTAAGTATGGCAAATAAATCGCGTCAGGGTTTCCCAGTCCACGATTCGCTTAGTTCCTTTTTGCCGTATGTGACTGGACGTTGCACGGTACTATCACCTGCCGAGTTTCACTGCCGACCTTTTTCTCTCGATGTCACGCAAATGCATCAGTTGTCGTTAGTAACGCTCAAAATTGACTATCTCACCAGGTCGGAGTAACTCATGAGGCGGGTAAGACATTTCACGTTAAAATGAAGTAACAATTAATCGCGAGCGTTACCAATTGATTTATACACGTAAAATGATAATAAAAAGAATAGCCAACATCTGCAACGTTTCTATGCAACGTTTCTATGCAATGCATATGTAATTGGGATTGCCGTCAACCTTAAAGATTCGCGTTTGATGTCATTCTTTATCAAATTGATATGTGTTTGATGGAGAACTGTTCGATTTTCGATTATTTTTTTCGTCGAGAACGTAGGAATTAAAATGTCATGCAAGTCGCGTTTTCAATCTCGTTTCGTTTAGCCTTCTTCAAGTTTTGACAGTTTCTAGCTTCCTTGAAGTTGTCCATATCAGAAATCTACCTAGGAAACGGAAGTTATTTTTAGCAGGGGTCACAGCCCTCCTACTTTAGTTATAAAATTATACAGAGATGTACAGAGAAGAAGAAGAAGAAGAAGAAGAAGAGAGAGAGAAAGAGAGAGAGGACGAGTTTATCTTTTAATAGAACTGTTGTAGAATATTATGACACGACAAAGCTTATTTGTAAAAGTTAGTATGAGATATTGTAAGTGGGTCTTCACGTACAATTGAATGTATAGTAGGTAAAAGGATCGATTTGGACTTCTTTAAAGTCTTCTCATCAGTGGTATTGAAGTTACGGTTACGAATAGAAAATTTATAGAAGGAATATTTGAGAATGTTCGTCTACCTATAATCTGCAGCTGTTAGTACTGAAATGAAAAAAAAGAAGATCAAATCGAATATCTTACGTAAATGTAGAAACGAAACTTCGTATTTTACATTACAACCAGGTTGTAATCTACAATTTTCGTTTATACCTTCAGATTTTATTAATATATTTTAAGAATATCTTCCTTTTCCTTCCATTAACTCTTTTTATTCAAAGTCAGACGGACAAATATGCTTCGAAGAATGCTGAACATCAGTAGAGACGTGTCTTGCACAAATATTTCTTGCCAGTGGTATGTAAAACTAATTTCTTCTTTTGCAAAGCGAAGAATGGAAATGTTGGAATTTTGTGTTAAATTCATTCTAATAATTAAAATTGCAACGTACGGTATCTGCATAAAGTATATCCCTTTTAAAAGGAATGCGTGGAAATTACAGTTTACCTAAAATATTGGTTTCGTACAGTTGAAATACGATAGGTAAACAATTTCGAGAAATATGGATGATGATTATTAATTAAAGTGCTGTTCTTGCCACATATTTATAATATTACCCAAGCTTAGTTATATGTATGTATGTATATGTTTGTACATTGGTTCGTAATCAATTTCTGAGCGTATTCTGCTTCTCGAAGAGGGGAAAATATATCAAGATCAAAAGCGACTGGCTGCAGTGATTTTTTTTCCAAACGATGTTATTTCCACTGCTTTTGAGATTTGTCTTCGTATAACTTTCGAAACATGCACGTTAATTGCTTTTACCTCGCAACATATCTTTGCAATGCTCCAACACGTTTATCATAAAATCCTGCATACGTACTAACTAGAGATAACAAGGAACATTTTCTGTTGTTAAAATCGTGTAAAATGTAATATTTCACTTAATCTCTCGAATAAATATTTAACATCAAAAACATCGACTTTATATTTGTTGTTTGTAAATTTATGCGTGGAAAATAATCTCACAACTCTGTCACATTTTTCTGTACACTATTGATAAAAGGCATCTAGACATTTATTTATTTTTTAGACGATGTAATTTAGTTATAAAATCGCAGCTATTATTATTGTTATAGTTGTGTACTGTACATACATTAGAATATATGAAGCGATAAAATGGATATTTAAAACATAAAATGTAATGGTAAAACTGTCTTGAAAAATTTTCAAATCAAGCGTGAGAAATGCTTTATCGTCAAATTGTTTAATTTGTAAACCGTAAATTACGTGAAAGAAGATTCTTTTATGCGAATAGATGACTTGTGACATTGATTCAAACATATCTATAATTGAACTGCGCATTTGGTTATATTATACCGATGCTAGAAATATCTTGATAAATAATAAAAATCTACAGTCTACTAACTCCATAAGAAAATGGCAAATACGATTTCAATCATTTTCTTGAAATTAATTGTCAGCTCAGCTTTATTCATTCAGATTTACTCATATCCTGTTATTCGTTTTATTCTATTGTATTCTATTCTATTATTTCTAATTTAGAAATAAACTACTTTTCAAGTCAGAAATATGCAATAACAACTCTTAATCCGCGCTGGATCAGCGTACGTCTGAAATAAAGACATTACGCTGACCCAGTCGTGTACATGTTAAATTAGCAGCGAATTAATTTTTATAGCAAAAACGAAGTGAAGCATAAAATCTACATTTTTCGAATAATTATGAGAGGTGTATTGTGCCAGTTAGTTTCTTTTCGGATGCTACATTCAATTTATCCGCAGAAATGTGGTTTCAATAAACGTTGATAGGAACGAGGCTCCGCTAATGCGGCAAAAAAACCAACGTATATACCCTGGTAATTGTCTGAAACGTAGCGAGCGATTCTCACGCAACAATTATCGTATTTCACCTATGCGCATCGACTTTTCGCCGTGCCTATCGCCCTTTCGCCATGCCTATTGCCGATCACGGTCAATTCGCTTTCATATTTCTTCCGCGCTCGGAGAAGATTGTGCCATTCTATTTTATTACAGCTGTTAATGGTACTCTCGAACGATCCCGCCTTTCTGAAAACATTGAAATAAGCGAAACAAGGTAATTACAAACTTTTCCACTAACTTTTGTTAAATTTACCAGTCTCTCGACCGAGCAAGAATATCGAAAATCGTCGAGGACGCTGTTATTGCTCGAATGAATGTATCCATTAATAGGCAGAGGGAATAAAAATGCGAAATATCAAGAATAAAATTCTAAGTACGAAGTGTAGAATATTTTTTACGTAACGTAAAGACATAAAACGTTGAATTTTTTTGAAACGCATATTGGAAATTATTACGTGGACTGAGAAAGGAATTAGCGTACTTGTATATGGTCATTGAAAATCAAGTTGAAATTTTGATGTAATTATTAATCGTGCCAAATTTTACTTCCTGGCTATAATCTGTTGCTTCTGAGTGCTTTCTTTATAATTAAACTTGCATTCCATTAGAGTAAATGGGATACACCGTATCCAGTAATTAAGAGATTTTAGGGAATTTCTGCTGAATATAATCTTTGTTTTCGCTCATAGAATTATAACTACCTATTTATGAGTCTCTGGGGAATAAGCAAACATACCACAGAAATGTAGATTTACAATAAATTTGTAGGATAGAAAATTTAATTCAAGAAATCCATTGTATCCAATCCAAGATAATACATTGTAATTATCTTAAATTAAAGTAAATTAGATAGCGAACGACAACTATTATTATTTCATGAACATAACCGGAGAAGTGGGATGTAATAAATAGATTCGTTTTATTTACTGTGTTGGTTATTTAATATATTTCTACACGTTATGCATATTCTGTACATTTCCGTACCTTTAAATTTCCTATAAACGTACAATATAACATCCGCAGTCTAATTACAACCTCTATTATATTTTATGCATCGGACCTGGAACTACAATTTATTCTTGTTATACGAGACCAAACAACTTCCATCGAAAAGACAATTTAACTTCAGCTTGTTTCTGTTAGCGAAAACTTTTATTTTCCAATGTCTTTTTAAAAGAAAGCACTTAACTTCGCTTCAATTCACTTTTGTTATAAAAAGCTGCTTCTTTTTCAGTTCTGTCATTGTTACTGTATCTGAACAACACATCACCCTCAAAACGTTCGAGAACCCTTGAACAGGCCAGACGAGGCGAGGCACCGAATCGAGAGCACTCGCCCGAAGACTATTCTTCGCGCGAGTTCAATTTACGAATTGCTTTTCTTTTTCAGTCGCGTGTCGGCTCTTCGCGGCTCAAGATGCGGAAACGAAATTCGTGTGCTTTGATTAATCTTCTAGAAGCAGTATTTAAAAGCTGTTTCTATCGCGATCGTTGTCGTTCTATCAACATCATGATCAACCTTGAATAGCACGACCGAGAACTAACCTATAAAAAAGTTTATCTTTTCTGTCGCGATGCACTTTGATTAATTTGACTTTGCAGCGAAGAGCACGTTTAATGACAAGATGTTCTATGTAGGAACGTTAATAGGTATTACGAAGCGCAAACGCAGTGAACCTTTTTCCTCAATGGATGGTTATGAAACAACCAAGAATGATTAATGTTATATATCGTCGGTTTGCTAGAAGAGTGGTATATCTAAAAAAAAAGTTGTCGATTTTGTGACATTTGCAAAATGTCACTGTGAATATTTCTTTTCAACGGAATGATCACGAAACCAACGAGGAAAATATAGGAGAAATTACGCTGCATCTAAAAAATTAAGCGTGATTCCAAATATCATTGATGCGCTAGGAAAGTGATATATTTAAAAAAATTGTCAATTTTCGGACTCCAAAAGCGAAGTATTTTCTAGAAGAACAGCGCCGGTTATTTTACATAAGTTATTACATAAGAAACGAGTTATTTTAAATAATAAAATTGTACTATTTGATAAGAAGATCATATTCGTGATCATTTTATCAAAAACTTTGAATTCTTTTTTTTTAATAGTAAGCGATATACGTGAATAATAGATAAGTCGACTAATTCGGAGAAGATTTTAGGAAAATTTGTTGGAAAATTACTCGAAAACACGTCTCTGAAAATTACTTGAAAACACATCTTGGAAAATTATTTGAAAACATGTTTCGAAAAAATTCCATCAATTCTGAATTTACTATCGGCGGAAGGTTGGAACGAGCGATAGGATATTGCCACTAACTGTCCCATTGGACGAACTATTTGAACGAGCCGTCGCGCGATAAGCCACGCCAACTTTCGCCCTTTAAAAATTGAAAAGAGGACGCGCGTCGTTCGTCGTCGATTCATTACCGGGTCGCACGGTTAAAACGTCACCGTGAATAGGTCTTTCAGGAATTTTGTTTTCACCACGATGGCGAAAAGAAAAGTTCGTCCGTCGTCCTCGCGTTTACATGGACGTTTACGCGGTTGTTCTTCTGTATTTTTCAATTTGTTTCTTCATCTCTGTTTGCTGAGTGGGGGAAACGTACATACATTACGTTCATAATTGTTAGGACACTTAAAGAAAATGAGAGGAACTTTTGAAACGATTAGGAAATTATAAAAACCTTTGAGAATTGTTACCTCGTTTAGAAGTTTGCATAATAACAGAGATTATGGAATCTCGAAATAAATAGGTAAAATAAAATAAATAGAAAAGTAAACAAAACGTATCTCACGTTAAAAATTTCATCTTTGTGTACGATAACGTTAAATTTCTCGTTTGTATTTACTATATCTCATTGCTTTATACAATTTTAGCAATTTGGAATTTATGAAAAGCTTCTCACGGAGAACTGTCTTTCAACAATCTCCAGTGATTCACCAAATTTCTTCTTCTAATTTTGATGATACGTTGGTACTGACTTATCTACCTTGTCCCAAGACTTCTCAATTGAATTCAAATCTCAGGATTCTAATACTCCTCCATTATTTGCGATAATCCTCGGTTTATTTCAGTTCGACAAACGGGGTAATTCTACTCGACCGGAAAAATCTAACGGAATGGATGTCACTGGAGTAAACCATTTTACTAAATTATTCGACTAAATTTTAATGTTCACGCATGATGTGTTACTGAATTACTCGCCACTCGACTAAATTACTGGACGTGTCTGGGCGAGCCTTCGGTATCGGCTCGCGCCATACGAGCCTTCAGTCTGTCAGTCTTAATCGTTTGATGAGTATTGCGTATTACATCGTACTGTGTCTATCTCTGACAGCTAACCTTGTATAAAAATACGGACAGCAGTTCATATTTCTCATCCTTTTTCGTCACGATGTAACACTGAGCGAGTACATATACACTTACGCACAAAAGTGACCGTTTCGCGCTACAATGAGCTTTTCTAAGTTTCCTACGCGCGATTTCTCGTCCATGCTCGATAGCTTTCTTATGCATTCTGTTTACGGACTTGTTTGAATCGTTTCAAAGTTTACGCAAGTTTGCGCAACAACGTTCTTACTTGCGTTACATCGATACGTCTGCTCCGCAACGTGGGAAGCTGGCTGTGATTGAGGGATCACCGGAGGGGTTATCTAGGTGTTTTCAGAAGAGTTCAGTTCTCCTTCAAGTTGTTTCCTGGGATTTAAAAACCGAGAGACGGGCACTCTTTTACTTGGGTTCGAGTCTTTCGAGTTCGAGCCTACAGTTTCCCATAATGTCGGTAGCGTATCGCGGGATTTATTGTCTTATATCTAGGAAGAGGCACGTTAACGATTGAATGTTTTGGAAATACACGAGTACTGGAGGTAAAGATAAAGTAATATAGAGTGCGGTAACCATATAGTTTAATCTGCTTCTCCACGTTGAATTTTTCTCTGATGTAAAAATAAATTATCATGGACACAAGAAATTGATATCAAATTAAGAGAATAAAGTTTTGTTCTTTTTTTATCATTTTCCTCGCGTAAGATCACGGTAAATTAAAAATATTATTCTCGCCTATTTAACGTTACTTTGGACTTATCGCAGCTAGCTACCGTAATAAAACACCATATGCTCACAACGGTTCCGTTGTTTGTTTTCTGTCAGTAGAATTATAATATAGTTACGAGAAATGCCAACATAATTAATTATTCATTAATATCATATAATGAATTCATGTATTGATTTTTCCCATTTAATTAATTTAAGCAAAGATGAATTTAACGAGATACGCAATACTACTCGAATAATTTAATATCACGGGGGCATAATTATTTACTATATCGGTTAAAATAGTAAATGTCGCATTGTCGATTTATATCTACATGAATATACAGGGAATCTCCTAAACTGTTGTATATTGTCTTTTAAATTTTACGTTATTCGAAAAAGTGTTTCGAGTAAAGCATGCTTCAAGGCCGACGCCTTATGATAACCACCAAATTCTTTTAGATGGAGGCGATTTCGAGACTTCACGTTGATCTTTGTCATTTTAAATGGACATGTACATTTTTTCCTACGCCATTTAATGCAGTTCTTAATATTATACAAACAAGCATCAAGGCACTTGTATTTGAAAATGCATCGTTTAAAAGATATTTCAATGTTAATTTCATCAAGTTGAATGTATGAAAGACTAGGATAACATAAAAGCAAAAGCTCTGCGTTATCCTTGCTTGTTTTTCGCATGATAAATTTCACAATAAATTTCTTTTTTGTAGAGAATTAAAAAATGCATCGAACGATGCATAAAAACGCGTATAGTTCTACACAAACAAAACAGAGGTCACCGTGAAATCTCGAAACCACGTCCACCTAGATAAGGTTTACGATCATCAAAAGATACCATCCTTGAAACAAAGCGAGTTTTATTTGAAGCACTTTTTCGGATAACGTACAGTTTAGGAGTCATTTGCGTGGATCGACTAAAATGTGACACTCTGTATATTTAGATAAACACCTTCATCACATATACAACTAATTCACCATGCGACGTTTAATCTTTTTCAATGTATCAGTTTGTATATATTCGATAGCGCGTTTAAAAAAAATGTCGTTTCTCTGCACTGCATTTATAGTGTTTCGTGTAAAACTTTATGACTGTCGAATGTCAGCAAATTCACTGGCTACGTAGTCTCGTAGCGAAGAAATAAAGTAGTTTCAGCGTCACACGTGAAATCGTAATTTCGCTTGCACGTTCTTCGTGTTCAGCCACGTAACTCCTGCGAATCGCTATACGCGTTTGTTATAGCAATTTCTATAGCAGGTTCAACGATACGAAGATTCTTGATCAGATTGTGCGTTGCGCGGAATGTTTGACAAGAATTAAAATAGAGAAAAGGAAGTTGTAGTTTTAACAGTATACGGTGGAATTGGAAATGTGAATTCGATCAATACAATACTTTGTAGCAGAAAGGAAGTTTTGAGGCATAACCGTAATATATTTTAAAGTAGAATTGCTGAATAGAATTTTTGAATATCTAAGTCTTTCCAACCAGGGAACATTTCATATGATATTTTATTAGTTTCTTATATTATTTTTCTGCTATCAATTGTTTCAATTTAGCTGCACTGATTTCGATAAAGGTGCATTTTTATTCAGTAAACATTTAAGTATTTTTAATAAGCAAACTTTTTGTCTGTATTTTATTTCGTATCAGTATAATTTGTTTAATTTTGTTAAGAGAATAGAAGAAAACGACATTTGTTCTACGAGTAATTATGTGAAATAATGAGCATCTGCTTTTATGTTAAAATTAAATTCAAAGAAAATTAATATCAAAGTTGAGAAATATTTTATATATCACTGTCGTGCAACCCACTTTAACGCACGATTACAGACGTTTTTAATTATTTAGTCATTTTATATATTCACCTATTTTAAATCCAATTTTCATAAGAAACCATAGAGACGAATACGATGTTTAATTCTCTTATGTTTTATTTGAAGAAAATTTGATCGCCTGCTACAAAATCTTTTTATCTGATTGTTTTGAAAAGAAGAAAAACATGATATTCGCTAGAATAGGATCTTTAGGAAATTCTGTTTTCTGTTTTTTGTTGTATCAAACAAAACAGGTTGTCGTAGCAATCTCGTTTCACCATTGCTGAAAATTATTAAAATATTCCTTTGGACAAGACCTCGAAGATTAACGCAGGACACAAATCAAGAAAAGAATCACGCGCCGGGACTTTTTCCAATTTACACGGATTCCTTCAGCGGCTTTAATGCAATCATACCTACTTCCGAACGTGCAAGTTTAACTTCTTACGAAGTTAATTTTCTCCGCTTGCACATCGTTGATTCTGCGAAGATTCGAATAAATGAACGAGTCGAATGGAGAAAGAAAGGACTTAAACGGACAAGTGTGGAATTTTTATGCATTTCGATCTGTTTATTCAAACAATTTCCCTGACTGATTATATAAGAGGAACCTGTGTTTCTTTCATCTCTTCCTTTTCTCCTCTTTATACTATTGGAAACATATTTGCCTTCTTCTTTATATTCTTCCTTGGAATATTTGGAATGAAATATCTTTTTTCTCTTTTTGCTGTTCTTTTCATACGATAAGTATATTTATTAAAGCGAATAGACTACTATTTTCCGTTTTTAAGATTTTTATGATTTTTCTTTATTTATTTTCTTTCGTAATTGAGGGTTTATAATTAATATTGACCTATTATTTCATGCCATAGATTATGCGTATACGAAAGTTTCAGAAAAGATTTTTCGAATAGAGTGAAATAAGCTTATTTATTTTTGTAAGTACTTTTTTCAAAAGATTCGTCGCTTTCTAAAACGTTGCACGTTACAAATCTTCGAAAAGAGAGAAAGAAAGACAAGAAGCAATGGTTCGAAATGAACTACGTATTCAAGATAATATCTTTTTCACAAATGCAAAAATTGGTGTGTATTTTAAGTTGAACTATTCTTTAAAACGGAATTTTTTGTTTTTCATACATCGAAATTTCTCACCATTGTACGTAAAAATGTATTTCGGCTAATATGGTCGAAAATTGATTAATTTAAAAGATATTTTAATTTTAATTTTGCAGAATATCATGCGAAAGAAAAGACAGACGTAATGCGGTGCTCTCGTATTTATGTTTTCTTTGTCTTACACATGATATTCTACAAAATTAAAAATAATGTATCTGATATATCTCATAATAGTGATAATAGTAATACAAATAACAATAATATATCTAATATAATAGAAATAAAATATCTTTTAAATTAATTTTCGACCATGTTACCCTAATACCTTTCCACGTAATATGACGAGAGGGTTCGATGTATGCAAAAAAAAAAAAAGAAAATGGTTTCTATTAAAGAAAATAATGCAACTGCAAAATGCACATTTTTTTACTTGCGAAAAAGATATTATCATGAATATATAGCTCAACGCTGAATGAACCATTCATCTTCCTTCTCTTTCATTCTTTCCTCGTACTTATCGTTTGCGAGAGAAACGCTGGGTAGTAAATCTGTGAGCTTCCTGTATAAGGAATCGTTCAAATATTACGAAAAACATGAATGATACGAAAAAACGTTTCATAAAAATTGCACGACATTTAACTTTCCAGTTATCTCCAACGAAATCGAGATGAAAATTTTTAAGTAGTTATCTCCTTCCTTTATCGCATGTTCTTGTTGCCGACACTCGAAGGCTTTGGAAATACTATAAGCTTGTGCTTTTCGCATCCGCTATCGTGACATGAATTTTCGAATTCGACAAAGCAATATTAGCTAAACATTGGGAAAGTGTGACCTTGTGTTTCGACAATGCCATACTAGTAGTAGCGTTATAAAAAAACATTTTTATGTGTCCCCGTGGTATACAACAGACAACGCTAATGGCGGCGACATGGACACATCGAAATTTATGGTTCATATCTGGATAGCGGATGGTACGAAAGGCAGGGGACAGTAGCGTTTTGAAAACGTCTAAGTGTCAGTTACAAGAATGTGTAATAAAAAATGGAATTTTCCATTTAAAAATCGTAACATATCCTTCGCAGGAGGTTTCAGGGTCATCGCAAGGCCAAATGCACGAGAGTATATATAGCACGTGCCCCTCGATATCGTGCAATTTTCGCCTGAAACGTTATTTTGTATCATTCATGTTTTTCGAAATATTTAAGCGGTATGAGATAAACCGGACACACTGTATATTAACACGTGTATATGAAAGTTTCATATAAATTCAGCCTCTCCTTTTTATCAGCAAGCACATTCCTCGTTTCTTCTTTCTCAGACATCACCGAATTTTTTCTTCCAAGATAGAGCCCATCCTCGAGCACGAGTCGTCGATCTGAAATATTGATAAGATTCCCCTGTTCGCGGGAAGAAAGCGGCAGAGATTACGAATGCGGAGGAATCCGTGACACTCGCAGACGTCATTCCGAGTGGTCCGGTCACGAGGATGATAAGTGGGTGTGAGAGGGGCTGGCGGCCAGGAGCCGGGGTAAGAATGAAAAATTTCATTTTAAAGTGCGCCAGGACGAAGCCATTCCTGTAAATTAAACTTTAATCAAAAATTCCCTTGAGTGAAGGCTGGCTAGAGAGCGGGTTACGCTGCCGCGGTAAACCATGCTTCCTCTGAATCAGACGCGAAACGTGCTGGAAAAAACACACTCCTCCACGTTTCCCGTTTTTTCGAAACATTGTTATTAGATGAAAATTTTTTCCTTTCTTCTTTGCAAGATCGTCGCGATTAATTCGATCGTAGTTGCATTCGGTTGCTCGAGACTTGTCGAAGAGATTTCGTGCGTGGGATTCTTTGGGTTTCGATCGCGTTATCAGTAGATCGCGTATCGTTCTAACGTTTCGTGAATATTTCGATTCGCTTCTTCAGATTTGAAAGATCTGAAAAGAAATGTCAGCCCTCTGTCGAAGAAATGAACTAAATCTGAAAAAAGAATTCTCGGATCTCTTCTGAAGAAATAAACCCGAGCGGTCACGAAACGTGTTAATAACACGATACAAATCCGAAGAATCACAAATCATCACATTCAACGTGAAAGTTTGCGATTTAAAGAATCGCGCGATTTGATTTTATTTAAATCATCGTAAAAGTTCTCACTATGTTTCGAAATGTTTAGCTTGAAAGAATGTAATTAACTAAAATCTCGTTGAAATTTAATTTTATTCAACATTGGAAATGTCAAGGTTTCTTCTTGCCGATAGGTGCGCCTCTTAGATATACTTTTGTTATAGCTTAAAGCAATTTGAAAACGAAGAAAAATACTCACTTTCCGCTGAAAGTACCGTTTGGTCGTAACCCGATCGACTTTTTGTAATTAATATAATTTCTATGATGTTTGATACACTTTTGCCAGCCTATCGCAAGAACATTAGTTTTGCATACGTAAAAGCCTGAACAATTAGAGGAAAGAAACTGTTGACAGTCCTTTTTCTTAAATCATCTTTCTGCAAGGAAATTGCCAACGAAGAAGCAAAGAGTGAAAAGCGGTTGAAGATGAATCAGAATAATGAGATAGAACTCAAATAAGCACTTGATGTATATAATTTTTATACGATTATGTCATTGACTTGGTTATGCGTGTATGTATATTTCCTATGCGTTTCAATTTTTACCTTTGGTCTTCGAAACATACTGAACAGGATAAAATCAACTACTCGTTATTTTAAATAAAAGAAGTTGCGAGATTAAAACTATGACTAATATATGGACATTTATGAACACAAATAAAGCAGTGGAACCGAAATAATTATAATGAGTACTTTATTTTGGATGTTTTGCATTTGGATATTATTGCGAATTATGAAACCTATCGTCTTGTATATTTTTGCACATTAAAATTTTCTATAAATAACATAAACATTTTCAATCTAATTGTGGGCTTCTGTTAAGTGCGTATTTATGTGTTTCTTAGGAAAATTAAAAGTGGGAATAGAAACAGTTGATATATTTACCGTTGCATGAAATTGAAGATTCCTGGTGGAAACTTGAAAATGGGTTAATATATTAAAGTATTCAGTTGTTCTGGTTATATTTGATATGGTTATATGAAATTCTTTTGGTTATATATATGGTTATATTAAATTCTTCGTCTTCCTTCTTTTAGTTTCATCATTTCTTTTCGATGTTAAATTAAAAGCTATTCTTGTTTATTCAATGCAAACTCGCAACGGTTTTTCTTATGTAGAAAAGTGATGCCTTAGAAAGTAGGTATCTTAGTTTTCATTTGCAGGAAGTCAATTTGAAATTTTTCGTATTTCATTTCGAAAACATTAATACTATGTTTATAAATTTATCGGCCGTATATACTCGTGTAACGTGGAGTAGGAAATAAAAATGAAGTCAACACGTGTAAGCGTATACATTATTACTAGCGTGATACGAATGTTAATTTTTCAGAATTACCAGTATCACAATATAATTAATTAATTATACCTTAATTTTATGTGCCGATTTTAGAAGCCATTATTAGATTTCATTTTACGATTACGTATCGATAAAGATATTTATTAATTATCAGAAACCACGTACAGTGATAAAAAATATTAACTTTTATCGCTCTGACTTAAATAAATGTAAATGTACGTCGATTATATTCTGCTTTAGCTAAACCGTTTTCATTTAGCATTCAGATTTATCAGCCACGATATTAGTTTCATTATCATTCGAAAATATTTCTATCGCTTCCTATTGATATTTACTTGTTACATTTACTAGGTACACATACGTAATATTAAAGCAAGCAACAATCATTAAGGTTAATATTTACGTTTATAGTACACGCATCAGAATACTTGTTGATGCTTATGAAACACACACAAATACCCGTCCTGCAACAAGTATTCACAATGTTTACAAAGATTCATAATCACGCGGAATATCATAAAATGTTAGATGTTTTACGGTCATTATACATGTTTCATGGTTCAGACAGAATTACAGATGTAATAATTTTTATTACACCGATGAAGCTAAAAATGTCAATTTATTTGTAGTTTGTAGAATTGTTTAAAATTGCTATATTTAAACTTCTGTGAAACTGGCCAGTATTTTGCAACGAAAATAGGAAAAATGCGCTAGCTTTTGCTACATTTTTTGACGAATGTATTTCTTTAAAAGCTCTCTAAGCTCTTTACATAGTTGAATTTTTTTTCTGTACCTAATAGTTTCCAGTATATTCCGTAAAATATATTTTCGAGAGTCTACTTTAAGGGATATTTGTATTTCGAGAAGTACGTTGCACGTAAATTTCATCAAATCAATGCCTGCTCCTTTATTATCGTTGGTAATATTTTTCAGAATCTTAATTATTTAATTATTTAATCGTTCGACTGTAACAGCTTTGCGTACGTATTAAATGGGAACTATGGAATTCGTTTTGAACAGCGCCAAAGACAAATGCAATTAGCGTATATATCTATATATATATTAGAATACAATATACCAGAAAGAATGGCTCTAAGATATGCTTATGTATACGTATATGCTTAATATGTGTTCAAATATATATAAATATAGGTTCGAATTGAGACTATGTTAAGTTTATTATTGGTTTTAATACTTATTTAGTGAAACTATAAGGGTCGGAAGATAGTGTTTGTGGTGAGAATAGTATATAAGACAACATAAGATATTGAAATAAATGGAGTTGTAACCGGAAGTTTGCAAATGGTGCGAATCAATAAATAAACGATAGTAATATTTTTGTAAGAACGTTACTAAACAATAAACAAGAACGTATCGAGAAAAGTTCGATTATAAAGGCAGATCACGTGTTGATAGTTTTTCGAAGATTTCTCTGACTATATGGAATCTGTTTATTGTTGTGAAAAACAGAGGAAATAATTTCAAATAGATTTCAATAAGCGAAATTCCTTTCTTTGAATTTCATGAATGGTATTTACTTTCGCATTTGCGCCTTGCCTTTCCTATTCTTCCTATATTTTGTTGATAATTCCAACGAAGTATCGTGGTCTGATTCCGATGAACTTTTGTGCGTCAAATAGTGGCGTTGTCACGTCGATCCTTTACCGGTCAAAATTGAATCAGTGCGCGTCGAACGCTGCAGTCAATCTCTCTCGTCAATTTCTAAGTGACTGAATTTCGGGATGCTCGATTAGCCAGCTGAAATCTCCTCGATAGTTGCGACGAGGTGTCTCGAATCGATAAAAGAGAAATGTCGAACTAGATTTGGCTTGGAAGTTCGAATCAATCGAACAGTATCGGTATTTGATTAATGTGTATTCGTACATTCTCGTTTATGAGCACACTTATGCTAAAATTACGTACATCTGAAAAATCGTCAAGAAATTAATTGTTTAATTATTTAATTAAATGTTATAATATTTAAAATCTGCCTGAGAAATATGTATATATAACAATTTGTACAATAGGAAATATATCAATTATAGTATTACTCATGTATTAATTTCAAGATTTTGGAAAACACATACATATACGTTTGTATACATAAACGTTTGTATATTTAAAAATATATGACACATAATAATATATAATAAAAGTAATTAAAGTTGTAACTATATATATATATATATATATATATATATATATATGTATATGTAATTACAACATTAATATATATATCATGAAAATAAAAATGATACTTCTATTTTCTACGTGATATCGCTAGGGTGACATAGTAATAAGTAATAAAGTACAACAGTAATAGGTAAATAAAGTAGTTTGTATAAATTTATATACACATACAAGAAATTTTTAAATTACATATCCTTATGAAGGATTAAATAAAAAAGAGATACCTTTATAGTTAATAAATCGATATTAATGATTTACTTATAGTTCGCTATTCAGTATGATCAGAATGTTGGTACTATAGAGCGACATCATTATACTGTGCAAATGTATATTTGACTCTACATTATATGTCTATTATGGTATTCACGAGGGACACACAGCAGTGCACGGTCAATAATGTGAAAATTTTACTTCCCAGAATTAGGTATACGCAATGTCTGGAATGCTTGGTTAGGTAATAAGTTAATATTCCGACTGCTATCAGGCTGAATGTTCGAATTCCACACGTATTTCAGTTGTTGGCTTGAACATCGCTTCATTGCTACTCAGCCGTGCAAAGTGTCACGAAGGATAGGAATATTTCTGTATCTTGAATAACACATTCTACGTGCATAATAGTAATTTTGAATTTTAGTATTTTCGCGCACAAAGAATTGATGCTCGTTTAAAGAGGCAGTTATTAAAAAATTTGGTTTTTATTCACGAGAAATGCTGAATCGATGTTTCATTTTATGACTTTAATACATTTTGCGGATAATACAATCGTGAGTACGCTATATGGATGACATAATAAAGGATCACGTGCTTCGATATCGACTATTACTTAATGCACTCTGGGAGTTTTAAGTAATAGTACTAATTGAAAACATTTCTTTTGTTTATATCGATGCCTGTAGTGGCTCTGATCGATAACCTGCTTGCTGTTAAAGTAGGACACCTGTTGATTTCTCGTAACAATAAATTTATTCTTCTTCAAGAAGTATAATTAAGGAAAAAAAGAGACATAGACACGAATCATTGATTAAAATTTTCTGTGTGCAAAAATGTATCAAAGCAATATACATATAGATACATATATGCAATTATAAAAAAAGTATTAGGACACTTTTCTACGATATCTATGTATAAGATTACCTTGTTCAATCCTTTTTTTACGATATATTAATTACTAATTAAAACCTTTGATTATTAATCTTATTAACTTTTGAGCTTAAATCTCAGTATATCGTAATTCGTTTCCTCGAAGCAGTTATATAATATGAATAAATAATAGAAGACATATAATAGACTAAATTTTTTATGAAACGTAAGATTTCAATTACCGTAAAGTTGATATGAGATTTTAGAAACGTTTTGTAGCCGATATGGAACCAAAAACATAATGGTTTTAGAACTGGTATATAGGAACCGATATAGAAATCATATCGAAATGGATGGAGTTATAAATTTCAGTGCCTTGTAATAGTTATTCGCGATAAAGTTCTGTATATTTCAAGAGATTTGAGATCGATGTGTCTAATAACTGTTTTCAACTCCTACTTACGATGTATTTAATGCTCCGACTGAAAATTATATTTTACAAAAGAATTGAACGAAGAATCGTGTTTGTTCACAAATTTACGCAAGATTTTCTATGAAAGAGACTTTCCTGCGCCACTATTTTTATTCGTGACTGCGTGTAACATAAAAATCGAAAGAGAGCTAATCATTAAATATGTCTATTCCGAAATAACCAAGATCAATAAATGATAACAATGTCGAATTTGAGCGTAATTACTATTCACGATTTGTAATTATTAAACGATTATTATACAATTATTGCACTGTTTCATCATGGTAAATAAAATGAGCTAATGAATTATTTAAAACACGCAATTCTATATGCAATTAGTATTCATAAAGATTGGAACATTTCTCAGTTTATGAATACTGACGACGAAACGTTGTAGGTACTAATTACAATTTGCGATAATTGATTATCTCGCAATGTAGATCGATACATACTTGCGGTAAGTCACACGTTTCAAGATGCCATGTATTTTCTAGATTAATTTCTTTATGCACCACTTGTAGGTATTTTTAGAAGATTTTTAGGAGATGTTGTTTCTGCATTTAATGCAAATAATAAGTGTATGCAGGATCAACTGTTCGATTTATTTTATGTTAAATAAAAATTTAAGAATATTTTAAAGAAAATAAATATACATGTGTATAATAATTAATTTTTTATTATTTCGATATTCATCAAGAGATAAAAGTGAAGTCGAGAAGACAGCTAGGTTGGCCGAGCGGTCTAAGGCGCCAGACTTAAGTTCTGGTTCCCTCTGGGAGCGTGGGTTCGAACCCCACACTTAGCAAATATTTTTTGGTGCTGCCATAGTGCCATGGCGACGAGCTTATTGCTAGTCAGTCAACTTCTGACCCGAAATTCGCGGATTTCAATTTCCGTCAAGTAGATATCTCCACCAAAAGTTAGTCTACCGTAGATGTTTTATAGGTGGTAAAGGTCTGTCACTATTTCACATCATTGGCGATCACGATACTCGAGTGCATACAAGATCGTAATACAAAAACATACTAGAACGCGTGTAATTCACGTTCATATTGGTTGATTATAAATTTACATTGATTATAATGGATAATATTTCGATCATTACCTATATTACGAAACTATTCAGCAAGAATTACTTATCCCTTTTCTCAATAATTCTCAGTAACGCTACATAATTTTCTAGTTCGTCTTTTTTCCAAATTATACCGTGAAACGTTATACATTCCCTTTGAACAGCTGGTATCGACAAAACGAAGTAGTAGTAAAAATCTGTGTAATAAAATTCTGCATTACTCGTCTGTTCGCCATGCTACAGTCCTCGCCTGGGTTTATCTAAAAGTCTAAAAGGTTTGCTTCCTTCTAGAGAAATTAAATTTAATACGCTGTGCTCCACGTACGTTATATTTCTCAGGAAACAAGAAAAAACAATTATCTTTCTTTGACCTTACTAAATTCGTCTCTAAAAAAGTTAATAGGATAACCAAGTTAGTAACTCAGCTTGTATATTCGACCCATTCGCTTATCAAGCCACACAAACGAACAATCCACTAATTATCATCTCCCTTCTACTCTTCCCTTCATAACTTAAGCTATCGCTCATCTGGAATCTCGCTAGTGACTTTCCCTTTCTGAACATCGCGCTGAGCAAGAAAACGCGCCCGACGTTGGCGAAATATCCTTTCGCGAATGGGAACGTTACGTTAGGTTAATGCAGACGTATGAATTACTGTCACGTAGCGGGAAGGTTTTCTGGACGGGGATGCGTAATTTGTACCGGTGGCTGCAGCATCGTGAGATGAATAAATCATCTGGCACTTATCGCGGCTAAACTTTTCGAAATGTACGAGACCCACAAGCTCGCGGCTCGTGCGCGCACCTACGTTAGTTTCCTACGTAACGTCCTTTTTGGTCTCGCGGCTTTCAGAAGAAGACAGAGAAAGGAAGAGAGAAAGAGAGAAAGAGAGAGAGAGAGAGAAGGAGGGAGAGAGAGAGAGAGAGAGAGAGAGGGAGGGAGAGAGAGAGATTCGAAAGCGTCGAAAACGATTTATATCCGTCAGAAGGAACCGTCGCGGATTCCGTCGCTGAATTATTGTTTGTTTGACATTCTGATCTTCTTGGGCCAAGAACTTTTTTCTTCTTTTTTCCGCACGGTTAAGTGGAACAAGAAGAAAAAAAAAGGAAAAATCCAGGGAATGAATATTTATCAGCCTTTGGCCGGGATTAGTCGCGGTAATTCGTACGTGTCTCGGCTCTTTTGCTGGATTACATAAATTTGGGAAAAGTACTTCTCACTGCAGAGATTTCTCGGATGTTTCTTTTTAGGGAACCGAGATATTTATAGTTGATGCTTTGGATAATTCTTTTCATTTAATGCGATCTATGTTCCTCTTTTTGCGTACCTTTTACAAGCGCTTTCTGTCGCTAAATGAATGAATGAATTTTTCAGTTGTAAGCCGATGAATGGTCGAGTCACGTTCTAGAGAATTATACAGTTACACGATTATGTAAGCGTATACGTATCTCTTTGACTGTCGTAATGCAATGAGTTTGCATTATGACAAAAATTTTATCATTTTATAGTCATCATGATCTTTGTATTTTATATCATTTTGTATTATTATTATTTCGTACAGTACATATCTTTTCAAAGAGATTAGGCGGACAAAGGATAACTTTTCAAAAACTCTACTATAGTTTAACGAAATTAATACTTTCCATTCTTTATCAGAGTATAGTCAACAAAGAATAAAATTTTACAGCAACGATAACAAATTTCTTCTTAAAGGATTAAATGTAACAATCTATTATCTTATTTTAAATTCAACGTATAACAATATATTCGCAATTACCATCTTGCTCTTTGCAATTAACTGTGATTGCAATTAATACTTCGCGAATCATAAAGAAAGCTCTTAGCCTCGAAACCTTGTAAAGTTTTGCACAAAAAGATGTGCTCGAAATCCTTTATTCTATTTCTTGCAGCTTGTATATTTTCGATCCCGTGAAACCATCCAGCCAAACGGGAATACTTTTTGCTGCATCTTCTGCCAAACGGAAACTCTCGTCGAAACTTTCCTTCGTACTGACGTTCGCCGAATTTTCGTTGTCCCGATTTGCAAGCATTAGTTGATCAATTCCGCGACTAATAATGATAAAAGCCGAGTTGTTTCAGGGTGAAACCGCGTAAAAAGCGGCGGATAGCCCTGTTCAACGACGGAAATAACCGTGGCTCCCGGTTCATTTTCATTTCTCCAACGGAACGGTCGGAACAGATGGCAAATTTTTGCCGGATGCCATGTAAAACCGCTTTTAGTTCTTTCCACGGAGTTACATCGTATTTTCAGAGAGAAGTCGCCCACTTTGCGCGTCGCTGCTCCGCACGGTACCATTTTTCTTTGCGATTCGTACATTTGCACTCGGCTGAATTGTTTATGTAATTAGATCGGACGCGGTCCGGTGGTTTTTATCTGTTTTGAGCGTTAAGGTTGTGTTCGATATAGGAAAGAAGTAACTTGATGTCAATGGAATCGCAACGAACGACTTGACAAGTGAAGTTCTCAATTTTCAGTTCGTTTTGAGCGCGGAGCGAATCGTTAAAAATGGAAAAAAGCCATACAGTGATGAATAATTTTGTTGGTTTTGTAAATCGATAATTACCGATATATATATTACAGTACATATATCGATATTAATATTAATATATATTAATATATATGATGATTAATATATCATAACTATATACATATATATAACGTGATTAGTGCGATGAAATACTTATTAGATCGAAAGACGCGATTTTTGTGAGATCCTATTGAAATTAGTAACAATTTATTGTTAACAGGCATGCAAGAATAGGTAATATAAGCTAACATGCAAAGTGTTCCAAGTATGACCGTAGATTGATAAAATTAGAAAAATCTATAAAACTGTACATACAGGTTTCAACGCTAGAACTTCTTAAAATATTGAGAATAAGGAAAAGGTAGGATACAAATTAAATTGTTCAGCAATCATACCTGAAGTTCTGTATTTTTCAATGGATCCGTATGAAGAATACTTTCCCCTTTTCCACAAATTTTGTTACTACAGTGAATTAATATTTGAGAACAGGATTTATAAAAGCAAAACAAAATTCTGGAGTATCCACGTTCATTTTAGCATTATTGATTCGATCAATATAACGACAAATAATGCGATAATAAATAATAGCAACGAAGTAATTCTTGTGATATAAATTTAACGAGCTTCTTTTTGCAACACTTTTCAATTGTGACAGGGTAAATAAGTTACTATTTTTAAGCTCCACTCGTGTACTTTTCTTTCTAAGTAAAAGCAGCGAAGTTTTACGATAAAATTTCGCGCCGGAACTTCGAAACTCGGATGCTCGTTTGTCCACGTGAATCATGCTTATAAGTTAAGAACAATGAGCCCATTAGAATCGATAGATAATTCTGCACAGTTGGATCGTTAACACGAGAATCGCTCCTCGTAAAATGTTTCCATATTCATTGGAAATACTACAGGAAACTCTACTATGTATAAGATGATCGAACATCATTACAAGCAATTATTCATTTCGAATGTCCTTTAGATTCGATAAAGCATTAAATATTTACCAAAAACTAGATTTATTGATGTATACGAATTTGATAAAATAAAAAGATGTAATTCTTGGAATTATGTAATGATCTTAAACAATAGTATCTTATAATTACTAAGTTTGGAAAATTTATTTTTCCAATTTATAATTCTTTTCTAACACCGCGTTTACTTATTTAAGCTTTCATAATTTAATAACTGTCCTTTTATAATTTCAAGATATTTATTACGAACGAGACATTAATTTTTTACAAAAAATAAAATATACAGCTATATATACAACATACTAAATTTCCTGGATGAAAAACAAAATATGATAACATGCGTAATGGTTTCATAATTGTTCGTCTGTACACTTTCTAATACACGCGCAGCTACCGTATATAACGCGCGTTTACCAATTTTACCCGATAAACGAAACGTTATTCGGAACAACAAGAAAGCAACAAAGCTGAAGCTACCTGTCGCAACGGACTCTTCCAGGTCGTCTCAACTCCTAATCCGATTCGTATTAAACATTTCCAACATCGAAGGCGTCGATTCGATTCGAATTCGAAATCGAGCACACCATATTCCAAACTTGAAACCCGTCGACGTAAACGCGATATCGCCATGAATCAAATTTAACCCTTGTACAATATCTTCGACGCGATACCTACGGACAAACGATTGCATTGCGGTCCCAGCGACGATAGATTTCCAGCAGATGCATGTTCTTCGTGCGCACCTCGAACGGCTGCCCGAAATCATTGTTAGTTTACGAGCGTTCGGAAGCCGTGGCTCGGTCCCAGGCGGGCGTTACTCTTCGGCAAACTCAAACGCTCGCGATTTCCCAAACTTCTTTTGGTGTCGATGAGAAAGTGAAACGGCGAACGTCCACCGCACGTGGCGTACGATACTCCGTGACACGCGTAAATCACGCCGCCAGGGGAGTTTCGCAACTTCGACTGTCTTGCGAGCCCGAAATCACCGATATAGGGGAACGTTAAGGGGGCAGAAAAGAGAGAGAGAGAGAGGGAGGGAGGGAGAGAGAGAGAGGGAGTGAGAGAGAGAGAGAGAGAGAAAGAGAGAGAGAGAGAGGACGCTATGGGGGCGCACAGGGGTTTTTGGTGGCATGTACACACGAACACGAGCACCGATACGTGCCAACGGGGCGATAGGCGAAGGAAGGGCGGATGGAAAGAAAGAAGGAGAGGAGAGGAAAAAAGGACGAACGTGCAGAGCACACGTGTGGCCCATTCGTTTCGAACGTCCCCCTCTGCCGACAGGGCCAGCAGCAGGGACGAGAGGGAAAAAAAGGAAACGGCGGAGGGTAGTCACGCTTTAGGGGCATTTTTCAGGAGCCGTTTGTCGGCCACCGTGTCCTGGTACTTGTCCCTCCGTCTCTTCGCTTCGCCTTCCCTTCTTTATCCGTTTCTCAATGGCTGCGTGGACGCCGCGTGTCACTGATCGATTTCTTCGATTCTTCTTCGAGCCTCGTTCGGATTAGTCGAATTATCTCACTCGAAAGAGTATTCGGACGATCGATATTATCGCTAATATTGTTTTCAATGTTCAGGGTTTTCGATATTGTATTGAGTATATACTCGGGGTGTGCCATTCGATCCAAGCGAATATCTCCCGAGTTATATACGTTATTGGAAAAAGTTTTGAACAAAGCTCACTCTGCTTCGGGAAGGACATGTTGCAACGATCACAAATCTTACGCAGATGCACGTGTATTCGAGACTACAAGGTAACCTTCGTTTTTTTCTAAATGGTTCCATACATTTTTTTATGCACCATCTGATGTATTTTTTGATTCTCTACCAAAAGATGTTAAGTCACATGGGTCGAAAATGAATAGTTTCAAAGGTATTTTATCTTTGATCTTGTAAAGCTTACCGTATGAAACACAAGTAAAGATAACGCAGTGCTTTCGCTTTCGTGTTTTCCTTGTCCTTCATACACTCTGCTCGATGATAGACAAATTTGGTGGTCATCGTAAGGCGTCCCCCATGAAGCTCAGCAAGTTTTATCTGAAATGCTTTTTCGAATAATGTATAGTTTAGGAGATATTTGCGTAAATCGATTAAAATGAGACACTCTGTATATTGATGGTGAGATCGATAGAGAGTATTTTACGTACGATAATGCCGAAAAACCTGAATATTCACAGTAATTATTGGTCGTCTGAACGCGCCTTAAATTTAACTAAGCGACTAGAATTCGAGCATCTTGAGATCTTTTTACCAGCGCTGAAGTTGTTATTTACCTATTTCTTCGAATACTTTCTTCTACGTTTATTCTCGTTTATCAAGTCATTTGACTTCAAATTGCTTCAAGTGCTCGAAGTAATTTGAAATGGTTCTTTAATGTGATTTAGCTTGAAATCTTTTTTTAATTTGAAACGAGGCGTAATTATTCATCGATCTAAAAAAAACATGCTGAATAACGTTACTTCCAATATCTTATTTCCTACTGTTGATTTCTTGAATCAAGTCGTTTGTTCTTGAACTTTTATATCTTCCTTATTTCTTTGCTCTTATCTCCTACAGTCAAGAGTCCCACATGTACTTACCAAGACGACCCTGTCATAGCAACTGATTTCCTTACCCAAATTGATTTACTTGTTCCTCTTTTAATAGCGGTTTTCGCGCTTTAGCATTTTGTTGCCAATAAAAGATAATAAATATACCTATATAATTACTAATTACATCATAAAGATAATTATCTATAAGGCATATTTAATGACATAGTTGAACACCAAAAGTTTCTAAGGTGTTCATATTGAGTCGTGAGACATTCAAACTTAATTAGAATGGCTTAAAATGGACGTCGTGTAACATTTACGAAATTACTTGACTAATATGTATGAAGCTTCGCTTGAATACACGTATGTCTAGTCACTAGACTTCAAACGACTAAGTCAAATAATATAAGCCTGTATAAACGGAAACTTAAAGTCAAATTACTTCAGGAAATTTGTCTAAATTGCACGCGTTATTATCACCTTCCGCTTATTTCCACATTATATACAGTCAGATAGTTTCTTTACTACCACGACCAGAGATTTTCTGCCCTTTATTTCGAACGATAGATTTGTCAACCGGCCACCCGAACTACACGGTCCACTCGAAAGCACCGATACAATTGCGTGAGCCATCGGACGTGCATCCTGAGCACGGAGCAGATCGACACGGAACCATTCGCCACTTCACCATGTCCGGCGCCGTCCAGAGATTTCGCGGTCATGCGTCAACTATTTATTACAATCCTGATCCTTCCAGATATAATTTATTGGATATCAATGGGAGCCAGCGAGCGGCGTTACTTCGTCGATGATCCGTGGCCGAGAGACAGCCTCCTTAATCATCGACCGTGGAAAAAGCTTCTATTTACCGTAGCTATGGGTTATCATAAGCCGTGAGACTAGAGGGTGTGAGATGCGGAACGAGGGATGGTAAGCCAATATCATTCCCCGGGGAAATATTTCGTAGTTGGTAGAACGGCGCGCTTAAACATGTTTACATGCACGGCGAGTATCTTTTCCCCTCTTTTTCTTTTTCTTCTTCTTCTGTATTTTTTACCGTGTGCTTCGTTTTTCCTCACTTCCTTTTTTTCTCAAGTTGGTCCTTTATGGTTTCTTTTTACGGCCACGCAATTTTTCTCTGGCAAAATTTCCCTTCGCGACAAGATATGTATTAGGTTAAGTAAAAAGTTCTGAGCGTTTTTCGCTAGATGTCTTTAGTGAGCCATATCTCACGATGTGCACATCGCATCGAGTCATAGTATACACCGATTTCAAGGTGATATTACGCATCAAAAAGGTTCTTTGTCAGTTTTGTGTTCGGTGAAGCCAGTTGTGTGTTACAGCGTTCGAAAATGGAGATAAAAAAAGAGAAAATTCGATACATTCTTCAGTACCACTACGACCAAGGTGAAAAGGCGGAGCAGGCGGCCAAAAAAATTTGTGCTGTTTATGGACCCAGTACAGTATCGAATGCAACAGCAAAGCGGTGGTTCCAACGATTCCGTTCTGGTAATATGGACGTCGAAGATGAGGCACGCTCTGGTAGGCCAATCGTCGAAAATGTGGATAAAATCATGGAAATCGTCGAGTCGGACCGGCATGTGAGCACTTATTCCATTGCCCAGGAACTGAAGATTAGCCAGAAAACCGTTTGGAACCATTTGCATAAGGCTGGTCTCAAGAAGAAGCTCGACGTATGGGTGCCACATGAATTGACGCAAAAGAACCTTTTGGACCGAATTGATGCCTGCGATTCTTTGTTGAGACGTAACGAAATCGACCCATTTTTGAAGCGGATGGTGACTGGCGATGAAAAATGGGTCACATACGAGAACAACAGCCGAAAAAGATCGTGGTCCAATCGCGGTGGGCCGGCCCAAACGATCGCCAAGCGTGGATTAACGGCCAAGAAGGTTTTATTGTGTGTTTGGTGGGATTGGAAGGGAATCATCCATTATGAGCTGCTCCCATCGGGGCAAACACTTAATTCGGACCTCTATTGTCAACAACTGACCAGACTGAAGCAGGCGATCGACCAGAAGCGGCCAGAATTGGCCAATAGGAAAGGTGTTGTGTTCCATCAAGACAACGCCAGGCCGCACACATCTTTAACGACGCGTCAGAAGCTCCGAGAGCTTGGCTGGGAGGTTCTATCGCATCCGCCGTACAGTCCAGACCTGGCACCAAGCGATTATCACCTTTTTAAGTTTTTGCAAAATTTTCTTGATGGTACAAAACTGGCCTCAAGAGAGGCTTGTGAAAATGAGCTGGTCAAGTTTTTTACCAATAGGGACGAGGACTTCTTCAACCGCGGAATTATGAAATTGCCTTCAAAATGGACAAAAGTAATCGAACAAAACGGCGCATATTTAATCTAAATCGAATAATCTTGACTATGTTAATTTCATCGTCGAAATAAAGCGAAAAAGCGCTCAGAACTTTTTACTTCACCTAATATATATATATATTTATTTATTTATATATACATATATATATACACATACATATAATATATGTATATGTAGGATATATAAATGAAGGAACTAGCGAGAGGAGAGGCTGTTTTGCTTTCCGACTAAAGCCAAGATATTTATCGAATCAAACTTCTCTTGGTGGATTTTTACGGCAGCTCGCGAGGGAAATTGATTCCCCGCGTGTGTTTACGACGTCGTCGATGCGGAGGAAAAGATTTCTTATTTCCGTCGGATGAGATACGTTTCTCCTCTCTTCTCCGTCGACAGCTCTTCCGCGTCTTTAGATAGACTGGTATATCGGCCTTTGAACATCCGGATTGATGCATAACGGGTGTAGAGACGTTATTGGGAGGAATTTTGTGGGATTAATGGGGCGCGTTGGAGAAAATGAAATTTTGTAAATATATTATGCCGTAGGAAATTATACTTTGTACATTTTTTAGATTTAATTACAATTCGCTGAATGACGTATAAAGTAAGAGTAAGCAGTAAAATAGAGAGATAGATAACGAAAAGATGTGTCCTCCTCGTGAAAGAAGAAATCGATCAAGTCTCGTATGTTCGATTTTGATTGTTATTTATATTTATTTTACAATTTTATTCGATGGGTCAATAAAATTAGACTGTTTCAATTTGCTAATAATATCTCATTTAGTAATTTTATACGTGTTTCACTCCTTGCATTTAAAATTTCTATTTTTTATTTTATGGTAGTTTTATTTATGAGCGTAATTAAAATATCTTTCTTCTTCCGCAGAGTCTAAACATGTAAGTTTCAAGTAAAAACAGAATTCCCATTAAAGAAAAGCATTTTCTCAGTTATGAAAAACGATCTCGGTTAAATGTTTATTACGCTATGTTAAGCTATGTCTGAACACGTAAGACTTTAAATCTTGGTCTCTGTGTATATTTTTGTTTAAATCTCCTTTTAATCTAGTTTGCTTCATTCTCAAACGACGTCTTATTTAAATACTCTATCCAACTCCTTTTAGCCTCCCCCCTCTTCTCTTTAACTTCCCTTCTTAATTGCCATTTAATTAGCTAATTAGTTAATTTTAATAATAAGTTTAATAGCAGTTAAATGGTAATTAATTACTTTGAAGCTAATGTGACTGGAGGAAGGAATTCTCTTTGCTTCAATTTATTCCATTCGACTCTCGTCATGGATACTTTTTATCTTCAACGGTAGAAAGGTTTAATTAATTGTTCTGTTCTTATCGGCTTTCTCGATATTTGAACATATTAAATAACGAAATTGACAAAACATTTGCTGCTTGACTTTCTTTCTCATTACAGATACGCCACACTAATCTCATGATTTCCCAAACGTTCGATTACTTTAACCCTTCGTGATATCAAACAGTTTACAAGCGTATAAAAATGAATATAAATTTTGATAATTGCTATGTTCCACTGAAAATATTACGCGTTGGATTAATTCGAAGTCGAGGGTGCATGTTCAAGTGTATTCATCAGTTGGAACGCGTGTTCGTTGTTTGAATATTAACGCATCAAGGGTTGGGGATTTGAATCGACGTGATTTGCTTTTCAAATATTTATGGAATAAAAATATGTACCGATCGTCATATGTTATTTATAATTCTTTCGTATTACGCGTATATACAGTGTAAGTAAGCAATTTGAGTTTGTCAGTAGCCTTTGAAACAGAAATATCTGGGACAATAACTAAACATTCATTCTTTTAACGATTACAAAGATTTATCAATCATGCAGGCGTGAAAGGGACACTTGCAGAATGAATACATTTTGGCTTTAAACTTCCAAAGAGATGACTATTTTTTTATAGAAATATAACAACATTAAAGTGTTACATTAAAGAAATCATAAAGGTTGCATGCGTTGAAAGAATAGGAAACTTTTTTTTTTTAGTCGAAACTGTTACAGATAAATAATTTATTTTAGTCTCTAAGACTCCTATTGTACGTTAGAGCTATGATCATAAATGCCGATTAAGGTGAGGCTGATAAAGATGAAAGTATAATGTGCAAATAAATTTGTCTCCTTTCTATTGGAAATCTTTACTCGTGGCATCTATCGTTTAATCACGAAGAAACATAATAATACATCTATGACCGTTAATGTGTCAATAATCAAGCTGTCTGTTGTATTGATCTTTATATAATAACCAAGCTGTCTGTTGTATCGATCTCTATGTGCCTAACCATTGTATTATTCTTGTCTTTTTATCGCTCAACCCACAAAAGCAGCTAAATTATTAAATACATTCGATCGATGATAACAATTCGTTCCTGGAAGATTCGTTGCATAATTTACTTCTACACGTTCATATTTAATTTGTTCCGCGCATTCATAGTCGATTAATAAAAACGTTCCACATCGATGCGCCATTGATGCAGGTTCGAAAGAATTCGCTGCTCTATGATAGAAATGAAATTTCCATACGTTGCGTAGCCCGATTTGCTGAAAAGATGAAATTGCCTTTCGCTAGAGTAATTGCATTATATTTCGTTCTATTTGGTCTATATCCAAGCACAATTTCGAGTTGAGTAGCGAGCTGAGGGAGTTTTCAAACGAATTATTCGATCACTGAATCGTGTCGTACTTAAAAAGGCATCAGTTTTGCTTGTTGGCACGATATAAACCAATAAGATGCTTTAAACGGATTGAAATTTCTATCTATTTCAGTTTTATTTTTCGATACTGCTTTTCTCTGTTAATTCCTCTTAGTACTTTTTTTTTGGAAATAATGGCGACTAAAAACAATCAAGAACGTTCGTTGATGAAAAGGTTAGAATTGGATTAAAAAGAGAAATTTATTTCCATTGCGATATTATTTATTGCTTTATATTAGATTCTGTTCTTTGCTTCGAATTTTTTGTTTGTTGGTACGCCAGATTCGAGGAAAAAGGGCTAAAGATTTTCACACTACACGAGTGTTTGTCTATCCTGGAAATTTGGACGTACGCAATCGAACGACACGCGATTTCACGCCGATTCGAACAGACTTACGCGATTACGATTACGACTGACCTGATAAGCCTCCCCTTTGCAGCTGTTACAATCGATTGTACATCGTAGCCAATTGTTTATGCCAATGTCCGTTACGTTACGATTATCAAGATCTGTTCTTGGCTTATGTTACAATTTAGGTAGTGTCTCTGATCTTTCGTTTATCTCATTAATAAAAGGAGGTTTACATCATTAAAAACCATTCTTATTAAATTTTTGTCTGTTTCTAGGAAAACGAAACTGTAACATTTAAAATTTTTATTGAATAAATTTCAATTTTTTTTAGACAAAATACTGATTGTACAAATTACGTGTGCATATTAGACTTGTAGTCAATTAAATCACGAAATTATGGATTTTATGATTAAGATTGCATCTGGAGCAAAACATTTCCAAACCAAATTGACGTGTCCAGAAGTATACCCTTGAATCGAATATTTTCCATGGAATAAAAAAAGCAACGAATGGAATATTTCAAAATATCACTGTTCTTTTCTGTATTGTCGTTACTAGACTAAATCTGCCTCCAATACGTGAATAACAGTTTAAGAAAGCGATGATTATGACATTCTGATGAAATAAAACGAAATAATTTTTATTTCTTTAGTAGTATTCATAAAAATTTGAATTTTCATGAATATTTGTATCCAATCATCAGGTTGTGTTACATTTCCTCCGTCGCTAGACCATGGATTTTTATACATTTATAGGAATTCAAAAGTTGTAAAAATGTACAAAATTCGCATATGCAAAAATATAAAAAATATTTAAAGTGAATTATCTGTTTTAATTTAAGATTTAATAATTGAAATAAATGTTCATACATTCAGATACCACAGTTCTTTAGTTACGTTAATAAAAATATGATATTGCGTACAAATTCACAGTATGCTCGTCGCAATCACCAAGTTAATTTTATTGCTCGTACACTTCCACATTCTCTCGCCAAATTTCATTAAAATCGAAATTTTTTGAATGATCGAGTCTCCTCGTTGGTGGCCATCATTAAGGATATAGGTGACACCGAAATATAGCCTGATCCTCGAAAAGCATCTCGCGCCAGGAAGTTGCAATAACGTGCGATTACCGCATCGCGCGCGACTTGGCCGAGAAAATGCCCAGGAAAACGTGCGCCACTGAAAACGACGCTCTTCAGAAACTTTTCGCTGGTGTCCTCAGTAGCACTATAGTATAGAGTATCTGTTGGCACGTTAGAGCTTTCCTCGCGTTTAGAGAAACAACGGCCATGGAGTTGGTAGCACGTGTGCTTTTATTGTCTCTGACGTGCTTGGCGTTTGGAGGCTGAAGAGAAAAGTGGCGAAAATCTGATAGATAGTAGTTTTAGACAGATTTCTGAGAATACAACCTAAAGATTAAGATGTTTTGCTTCAATCTATGTGAGCACGATCATTGTTTGATAATTGGTCGACTTGATAGATTTGGATTTTCCCATGTCACTGAATTATTTTTTCTCCATTGTAATATAATTACAATATTATCTTGATAGCTATTATGGTCTATTTGTAGCACAGTGGAACCTTCAGTATCACCATTAACATAGATACATAATTGTTCGGACGAGGGAATTTTCAGATAATAGGAATCGATATTTCAGAAACAATAATACAAGAACAATTATATACGATATAATGTAATATTTTTATTCAATTAAATTAAATTCGTAATAAATTTGTAATAAATTTATTTGATTAAATGTTCTATTCTTTAAATTATTTCTAGATCCCACATCTTTTTTACTGTTAGATCAATTTTTGTTAATACATGGAAGTAGATTCAATCATATTCCGTTTCTATCTGAAACATCTAATTGTAAGTCTTCTTTCTAACGTCGTCAACAGTTTAAAATAAGAAGGCTTCTTATCGTCAGTTTCACTGTAATCTTCTTTTATTCAGCACGAGGACTTAAAATATTGATAACAATATATATCATATATATACAAATATTTCAAAATTTTGAAATATTTTTCTATAATATACTTCTATATATACAGGTATACTTTTATTGCTGATTTATTACCACTACCATGTAACAGATCATAGGAATATATTTTGCAATTTCATTAAAGTTTGTTCTACTTTTTGAAACATCTGAATAATTTTCAACTAGATGTTTCTGTTTCATGATGTCGTTACTTATAGATCCTCTAACGTTGTAGATTTTTGCTATTTTTGCAGCGTTTCCACATGTTCTACTAGCTTTTGTAGTATCCTTTCTTTTCTTTCAACGTTCGGAACAACATATTTCCTCTTTGATGTCATGATACACACGATACTAACGTGTAGGATATTAGCTTCGTATCAAAGTAACAGGAAAGTAACATGAAATTATAGAATGGACATATAACAGTAAAGGACACAAGCAAAAAATATTGTTCCGTTTATATATAATAGAACGTTTGAATAGTTCGAAATGTTCGGATAGTAGAACACCCGGATAATAGATGTTCGGATACGGGAGATTCGACTGTATCGTATTTTCAACAACAAAAGTCTTTTTCTTCTCGACATCTCTACGAAAATAAGATACTGGCCAAAAAAAAAAAAAAAAAAAAAAAAATAGTACCGAGGCATCGAACGAAGTCTTACTTTGCGATAATACTTTCGAAGTAAAACAAAATGATGCATATAACACTAATAATTTGTAAACATGAATCAAAGATTTTCTATGATAAGTTCGATTTTCAGACTCCGACTCTTAGATTTTTTGACAGATTTTTATAGACACCTCATATAGAACCAGACTTGAACAATTTCATTCTCCGGTAAAATACTTCTCTTATTTGTATCAGAAGAACGAACGAATTCTGCGAATCGAGTCTAGCGCGTTTTTCTGTATCATTCACTCTCTTTCCTCCTATCTTTTTTCTACTCTTGTATCGCGTGGTCCGTCCGTGTTTCAAGAGACAAGGAGAGGTCCCCTTGATTTTTTTAAGTGACGCTACGTCCCTGGCCCCCGCCTGGGTTGAATTGTAGTCTAGCCCGAGAGGTAAATAACTTGACGAGGCTGGGCAGGAAATCGTGGGTGGAGCAGGCGGGCAAGGGTAAAAGAAAAATGGATCGAAAGAGTAGACTACGTTTTCCATGGGTATATACCTTTGTTTCTGGGAAAAACGAGTTTGAAGTCCAATCGATCACGCCCGCATTTAATCCCGAATTACTTCTTCCGTATCCGTTGTTCCACGTGCTTCGAGGCGCGATCGAACGATATCGGAGGGAACGAAAGCGAAAAACTATACCTGTAAAAGCCACTGGCTCGCTGTTAATTTCCATAGACTGTGTACCTTTTGCTTCCGATGGATCCAAATAGTATAAAATATATATACATAAATAAAATAAAATTAACGAAACGCTCGGTAGGGCTGACAATTAAAGGTTAATTAAGCCGTGGTTTTATAGATTTCATTGTGGATCTCCGTTATGTTATTTAACGAGATGTGTCCATTCCCCAGGGAAATATCGAGATAATTTATAATAACCGTGATTTGAATTTATGACGGCGAAGATTTTACACCGAGGAGGATATTCCTTTTTATTATGTTCGGTAAGAATAGCTAGGTATTAATTAAATGTATTAATTATACGTATATTGGTAATTACGAAGGTAGACTAATTGTGAGTTATAGTTCTCGTTTTCGGTTAGATTAAAAACGAAATTAATTCGATGTCATAGAAAATGCATTTAAAAATGTTTTCGCATTGTTATAATTTAATTATAATATAATTTAATGCCATACGCTATACGTAAGATTAATATAAGTATTGTAATCAAATAATTTTTTTGAATTATTTGATATAACGCGTCCGATTAGACATAAACGATGATGAAGGGTAACCGGAAATATCGTATTTGACGAAGATTATTAAATAACATTAATTATTGATTGTATTGCGTTCGTGAGGGACGGAGAACACAGGAAAATTAAAAGTATAGTGAAAGTTTGTACTGTCATTGGTAGAAACAGTCGGGGATGGTTGTTGTGGATGATTTATGGGGATACCGTATGATCGATCTAATGTCAGTTTTATCGACAACGTAGCGAAGGAAATAATAAGAGGTAGAAAAGAAGAAAAGTTTTGATTCCTTTCCCACGGATTAGTGCAATACATTAAAAGACTCAGTGATATGATTCAAAGATTCGATGGAAACCCAACAGGATATTTGTTATATATGTTTTTCAATAACGTGGAAACGATTGTTGTGCTATCTTCACCAGGATACAAAAGATACAACTACAAAATGGTTTCAACCATATAAAATATAAAAGAATGTCGAGACGCGGCACAACACGAAACGACTCAACGACTACTGCTGAACAACTATCCTAACATTCGCACATCTTATCTTTTCCTATTTTACCATCTCTTTCACCTATTTCGGGCAAACTACGAAAACATTTCCTGCACATATCGCGTATAGTCACTCAAAATCTTGAGCGACGACATATTTTCTTTTCACCCACCTATCATCGACACTCTACATTATTTCGGACATCTATTGCACTCAAAAGCGCATTCACTCACAACCAAATAATCTTTCCAAATTCTATAACATTGTATCATTCACATAGTATTGTATACTATTACGGTTGTTGTGATAATCTCGTATTTATATTATAACTTTTAATGCCGTATAAACCCACAATACGATGAAACGGAGCACGAAGCTTACATGCATAGCTCACCGTTGCATGCGCCAAGAACTCGTCACTCTCGTTTCAAGTTGATGCCCTAAGATTATATCGCGTATCGATTGAAGTAAGAGAAACATTTTATCAGACAAGAAGTCTTTGCATAACGTTACCTATGAAGTAGATAAAAACGCGGCGGCAAACCGATCCGTTGGAAAAAGCCGCTCTTCGACGACGGCAAACATACTCGATGGTAAAAGGTGAGGAGTTTCGCGACTTCCTTCACACCGATGGAACCAGAAAGAATATGGTATAGAAAGACAAAGGGCAGATCTTTAACCAAAGGAAAGAAAGATTCGCATCGTGGCTGGCGAAAATTTATGGCGGTTAATATAATAATCCCAGGCGAGTTTCGTACGGGGATCTCAACTTACGAAGAGACTCGTGAATATAGAAAATTTCTTCCTGCCCGACTTATCCCCGGCCGAGCGGAATAATCTTCTTAGCTGATATCGTTTCGCATTTTTGCCGGGGAAGGTGAAAGGTGACAGCAAACGAACTTGAACAAAAATGGAACAATACCAGCAGGAAGAGGGCTAGGAAAGAGAAGAAGAAACCACTGTCCTCCGAGGAACAAGCGATGAAAAAACGACGGGCAAGAGGGAAAAGAGAAGAAAGAACGAGGTAACAAATGCAAGAAAAAATAGAGCAGAACGAGAACCAGGAAGAAAGGGAGGAAACTTGGCCGTTGGGAGCAGAACGCTCTCGTATTGTGTGTATGCACAGATGCATATTATCGCTGGCCCCGATAGCCCGTGTGTTCGATCGGAACGAAAATATGTATGCACGTGTATATATTTCCCAGGCGAAGCGCGTCGAGGAGCCCCGGTTGTTCCTGGCCCTATAAAGCCCCGATACGCGTGCACTAGGTGACCAACGATGCGCTTGGATCGATTTTTCCATATTTCCGCGTGTATCGATAACACGCTGGCTCTCGGTCTGGCTAACACCCGCAACCTCCGGATCCTCCGAAGCGTTCCAGCTGTCTCTCATATTCCGCCTTTAAGTGGATTATCATCGTTGGGGATTTCGAGCGTCGGTCTTTGACGTAACGAGAACGACGACGATGGTGTCGCGAGTCGAAGGCAAAGCGCGCATGTCGATGTTCAAGGCAGCCAATGGACTGGTTGAAATATTAAACGGGAGCAAAGACCCTGTTCTCGTGCACCACGTAGCCGTGGTTCAATTTCTGCGCTGGAGGCGGTCGAACGCGACGACGACCAGGGCGAGAGCGGAAGAAGACAGAGGACGGGTGAGAGGGCTGAATGAAAATAGACGACGACACCGGGAGAACTAGGGGGTGGCAGAGGAGAACCCAGTGGCAGGAGGGGTAGGGGACGAGGGTTAGGATTTCGATGGCATTGCCAGCGACATCTACATTTCGCGACTAGCTGCAGGGATGCAAAAAGAGGTACCTCTCCCCACCCCACGGCAGTGGCGCGTGCGCAACCCGTGAAATCTCGGCCTGTATTCGCCATATAACACGAAGAAACTTACCTCGATTTTGTACATCGCGGATGCTGCCCCGTGGCTTTCTTGCATTTTCCACTGCGCCCCTGATAAAGACTAGCATAACAGAGAACTAACAAAATGATTAGGCAAGGGAATGCGGGTCTGATTAGTTATTTCCCATAGACACAACGCAATCGTAAAGCACAGCACGCGTATTGGCTGAAAGTGTCACACGTATAAATAGGACCATATAGGAATCCGTGGCGATGATAAAGCGACAGAGAGCGGGATAATAGAGAGCCGAAGAGATGATTAAGCAAAGTAATGCGGGTCTGATCAGTTAATTCTGGTAGCTCCGATAAAATCGTAAAGATACAATCGGGGACAGAAGTAAGAGTGCAGATAGCGAAAGTAGGTATCGGTGAAATTTAATCGAACTAGTAGTAGCGTTATTTATAAGTACAATATCTCTTTGTAATAAATAATTGAAGTTAATATATGTGCCGATGATTACGAAAGCAGTGTAAGTCATATTTAAAGCTTTGCGTTCGTCGTGTGAACCGAATTCTGTTTAGCGACGCAACGATCAACTCGAATCAACCGTTCAATTCAATACTGCCTTGTAAAGGTGGTTTCAGACTATTGCGTCGTAAATAGAAGTAACGCAAAGTAAATGATAAAATCTTTTTTACATTTAAATACGGCATTAAGCAAGCTGTATTTAACAAAGCTTCATTAATATACCTATTTTCACTATTTACCCACTTACTTTTGTCCCCGATTCTAGGCACGCCTATTGGCCGAAAGTATCACGGATACAAATAAAGGTACGCTTAACCTGCTTATTTATAAAATCAATTAACTCTACGAAATAAAATTTAATAAACTAGATTCTATCAAACTAAACTAAACTAAACTAAATTAAAATTACTAAAATTTCAAAAGTGGCGTTGACCATTTTGACCTGTGAACGCCTCACATAGCAACACGTGACGATGAACAATATAAAGCAGTACTTTTTCTTTGCCCCTGTCCCATTCCGCCAATCGTCTCTTCAGCTCTGCACAACACTTAGGATAAAGAAACCTGTATTTATATACATGATTAAGAAGATTTGGCAAAGTGTTAGGAACGAGAGACAGTAGATATTAAAAAGGAAGAATTAATAGTATTATGTAGTAGCGATGTTTCGAAGGTAACTGCCTTGAAGGGTAGGATAGATGAAGAGATGACGAAGCAGCGGGAACGAGGCTGAAGTATACGGTGGACGTTTTAAGGGGCTTGTTTTGGGGATGATTATGCGATATTGAGGAAGTTTAGTGAAGTAGAAGGGGATGTTGTTTAACTGGTATAATAGGGTCGAGTTGCAGTGTTGGTTTTATTAATGTAGGAAAGCGTGTTGTTAAAAGTAACCAGGGGATTATTATTGCCTTGGGGTTGAAGGGAATACGAGTAAGTAATAATAATATCAATCTGACCGGTAATTTAGTACATGAAAATTACGATACTGGTTTATTATCCATAAATTGAGAGATTTTAAAATGAACGGTGACAATAAAAGTACAAGTAAATTTATGCTGATCGGTAAAAATATATTGCCGATCGATCTGACAGAAGGATAATACATTTGCAAAATAAATTATTTTCCAGGAGACAAAGGAAATCATTTTTGTTTAATTGAATTTATAATTAATTGATGAAAAGACTATTCGATGATATTGGGAATAAAGTAAATGTTAGTATAGTTTAGTTATGAAAAATAAAATCAATATTTTGAAAAATGTTATGCGTCGATATACGATTGTACGGACGAGTCTCAACATTATGCATGCACATTTGTTAATGCATCTTGAAGTTAGAATGACATTTTAATTTTCGAATATACCATTGTTTTAAAAATTAATCACATTAGTATCTTTGCATTTGGAAATATTTAAGAGAACGCTTTAACAATGCATGCGATGCAATTAGAAATTAACTGGGAGTGCCCGAGCGTCTAGGATATTCAATAATACGATATATCAACACACGTGATTGGCAATTGCGGTTGCTTCAAACACCTGTGTAAGATAGACCGACCACGATATACGTGGATTAATACGTTGCGAGGATAGATACGTGGAAAATTACTTGGAACATTCTCGAGCACCAAGAAACCGCTAAATGTACTCGATGTCATTAAGAACAGAATTTCGAATATCGCTAAATCGGAATAGGATATTTCCTGAATATCTAGACATCGCTCGATTATTTCAAGAAAAGGCAAGCAAATGTTGATCTTTCAAATATATGATTTCCTTAAAAACCTTGCGAGCCGTCTTTTGAAATGTCATAAAAGTAGATTGAAAATATAGAACGAATTCTTAGTATATAAAGCTCTATTTCTGAGGAAATCACGAATTTTTAAATCTAACTTTTATGGTATTCGGTTTCGGGTTTGACAGAGAGGGCTTAAAGGAATTTTAAATCCAATATTCTTTTATTTTCATCTTACCTCCCGCTTTAAAACACGTTTCTATTTTTCTCATATTTTACCACTTGATATCCCTGATTTATTATGTTTTATGTTTTTTTTATACCTTCTAATCCAAATAAAGATCGAGAGGAGACGTGTTACTAGATTTTGTTAAATACTGTCGATTACCATACACTTGTAGAAAGTTTGGAAATGCAAAATTGCACAGACTGTAGGTACATGATATGAAAAAAATGTATAAAATATCAAAAATATAGTGTTTTCTACGATACTTGGTAGGTGAAACGATTTTCTATTTAAGTTCTATCTTCTTAATTATATTTTCAAAAACATGAATTTGCACGAAGATCCGCGATCTATGTGCTACGTGCAATTCTAAAGACATCAAACACTTTATCGATTGTGTAAAAGAAGGGATATATCTGAATTAATCATCTCCGAATTTCCTTAGATAGCGTTTCTTTCGTTTGAAATGATCGAACATGACTTTGTCAAGCCGCCCGATTCGAAAACGATACGCAAGGCTTAAGGGGTTAAAGTTTCGGTCAATCACCGATGTTTTTTTTCCGGTCACGTATCGCGACACTTTTTCAAGCGGATTTTATGAAATACTTTCGTTCGGTCCTGTAAACAAAGCATAATGTGCCAGATAAACGCAAACAAGTATTGCATATTATTCGGAGACATGGTAATTTTGTTAGGAATGATAAATAATAATACGCGATAATACATTTAAACAATAATTTCATCTAAACTGAGTGGATACTATCTCGTCTTATTTCTTTCTTCCAACATTTTTTTTTCCTTGCCATTTGTGTCGCTGTCAACAAGAATACGTGTTGGAAAGAGTAAATTGAGCTAGCCATTTTGATGGAATGACACGCCTTTGTGCAGCTATGCAAAAGTCAAAGGAAGCAATTGATATTGTAGCAAAAGAGAGGAATATTTGTTGAACACCGCAGATTGTAGAAGCGTGCAGAAAAGAATAAAGCGAATTGAGTGTCGAAGTTTAGGTAATTCTCCGGGAACTTTTTGACAAATAGTTGTTATTGAAAAATAGATTGGTTAGGACAGGGGTCCTTAAACTATGGATCGCGATCCCGTGAAGGGGTCGCGTAACAGAATTATGGGGCTGTCAAAATTTTTGCGATTGCCACGCACCAGTCAAATAAAAAATGCCGATCATCTGTCATTAAAGGATCCTTTCATCAAGTTATTAATCGTCATAGAGATGAAACACCAGCTTTTTAAAAAAGTTGCTTCAATGGATTTTTCAACGGAATTTCCAACAATTCCTAAAATGATCTTAAAAGTACTTATGACACTTTGTACTGCATGCCTATCGTAAAAACGTCTTCACAATTGACGATTGTAAAATCAAGATATCAATCAACTCTGAAAAACGTTGAAGATGTTCTATTGTATCAAATATTCACCCAAGATTTAATTCTTTAAGCACGTTTGCCTCGTTAGTATGTAAATTTAGTTTTATCCTAATAAGTGGCGATAAGTGATACAATTATAAATATAATAAAGAATTGTTTAAAATTAAACTTCTTTGATTTATCATGAATTAATGTTTTATTTGTATATTTATTTTATGTATCTTTTTACGTATATAACCAAGTTCGCGTAAAATTTTCTGAACAAAATAGGATCGCGTATTAAAAAGGTTTAAGAAGGTTTGGCTTAAGACAATCGGCAATTTGAAATTTTGCGGATGACCTTCAAAGGTGGTATTTAATATTTGGTGGAAATGGACGACTTGTTGTAGAAAAGAAAATGATTCAGTGAATTAGCGAATAATGGTGTTCGATGAAACAATATCAATACTATTAATTATTGGCACTAATATTGTTGCTGAAGGAATTAGTACGTTATTAAAAAATTGTAATAAAATCACGTAAAAATCTGTAACATGTACGGTGCAAAATATAAATTGAGAAATTAAATAAAATATTACATTTTGCAAGTCTTTATCATTAAAATTACTAAAAATCACAATTATTAATATTTATTTTCTTTTTCCAAAAAGTAATAACACGTTGTCTATTTTACTACCGAAATCGAGACTGATTTCCTTTCTTAACGTTCCATTTTATTTAATTATATAGCAATGTAACATAAAAATTACATTAGTCAACCATTAATAATTCTTTATGCTGCTCAATATTTCACCCATAAATGTATAAACATTACTTTTAAAAAATTCCATCTACAAGTGAAATGTATGAAGTTTCCTAAACAATTTTCTTTCGTATTGCAGCACTGAACACTAACTACCTATCTTCTCTGTGTCGCTGGTTATTAATGTTTACGCCAGGATGGTCGAAATTGTCGGCAGAGTAGGAAGAAGAGGAAGGGAGTAAGAGGGATGCGTATTATTTGAATTCAGTTCGACCAGATTATTCGGTTTGATTAATCAACAACGCACAACGATGGTGTGTCTCAAAAGATAGCCGGGCCGAGGAGTTATGCACACAGGGACAGCGATGAGTTATTGCTGTCGCGTTACTGTGGCCTGTTGTCCTATTGTTTCTATTATTACATACGTCAAACGCGCGAATGAATTATGCACGCTGCTGAACGTAGAAGTTGATTCGCGCGGCTAACGATGTTCCGTGTTTGTACATTACTGATCAAAGTTTCGATTGTTCGCATTTCGTGTTCTCCGTTGAGGAACGAAGGAGTTTTAAGGACTTGACGAAAATTGGTAGGATGGAGAAGAAGCTGTAGAATATGGCGAGATTCGAAACGAAGGAAACCTTTAAGTATGATTTATACTTGTACATTGATGACAAGAGATTCGATTGTGCGCACTTACTGTTGAAAAACGGGGGAATGTTAAGGAATTAACGAAGAGTAAAAATACGGTCGAAAGAAATTGTCGGAAATAGTGAAATTCGAAAAAAAAGGAAATCTTTAAATCAATTATTTGTACTTGTATGTTAACAATTAATTTTATTCGCATCTCGCATAGTTTGCGAACGAAAATTTCGTTTCAATGAATATTTTTCATTATCAAACTTAACAATGTTTATTCCAAGAGAAATATCTGTAAAGCTACCGTTTTCCAAAGTATTGAGATTTTTAGAATAGTTGGATGCATTTTGAATTTTTCCGATATTAATATTAAGATTATTGATATACATATACGTATATTTAAACATTCCTTTCATGGTTTCTTTTGAATCTCATCTTCCACAATTATTTTTCAATTTTCTACTACTGTCCATTGATTCTCTCTTTCACTAATTGGAACTTCTTCTTTTCATCTTTTGAAAATAAAATATCTTAAAAATGTTTTTCAACTATTTTATATATCGCAATCTCTATACACGAAAGATATAAGTCAAGTACATGTAATTTAGATTTGAATATAAACTTAATTTATAGCCTGCAAGTACAAATATAGTTGGTGCTAGTGAAAAATGTAAAAAAGAAAAGAAGGAAAAAAGAAAGAAAGAAATTAAAATCAAAAGAATCAAATTAAATGGAGCACGAGAATTACTCGATTGTTTCCTAACGTGTAGATTGTGGGCTCTATAAAAGAGAGAAAGAATGAGAAAATTGTTCGATTCACTTATCAAATCGATCAGATTCTGTAAATTCTGCTGAAGAAATGATATCGATTGTTCAAAATCGGCACAATGTTTGTTGAATCTACAGTTGTTTTCACCAAAGAAAACGAGAATGATTAGTGTACGTGTGTGTATTGATTCGTGGTTAAATTTAGAATGAAATTAAGGCACGGTTAAATTGGGGACATTTCGACTGTAGAAATTAGAAACTATCAGGTATTGTTACGTAAATGAGAGAACAATTTTTTACAATTGAATATTTTAATGAAATATAAACAATGTTAATTACTTGAATTTTTAATAGTTGATTTTTATAGTTGATTATTCAAAAGTCCACAGTCAATTATCAAATAAAGTCCTTATTTTCAATATGTACATAAAATATTTATTTTGTACACTTAGCCTGTATATTTACATACGTAGAAAATGCTAGGAATAATAAAACTAGAGAAAAAACTTCTTTTAACTTGCATATTCATGACCAATTTTACGCAGTCTTTCATAAATCGAAAACAGAAAGCTTTTCGCACTTCTTCCTTGAATACATGCCAAGAGTCAACAGGGAAAAGGGGGAATGCGAATTTTGCCGAATTTTGAGTTTAACATTTTTTCGTATGCTGTTGTATGTACTCTTTAACACTGGGTGTGTCGCATTAATTTGCATTAAAATTTTCTGAATTTTACAGTAGTTATAAGAAATTAGGGGGTACTGCGTATTTTTCATTTTTCACAGTTTAACGTGTCATATATTGTTTAAAATTATAAGCGAAAGTTGAAGATGATGCAGAGGATTATAATGTTTTATTTCTATATAATGTCTATGAATATATGTATATTATACATATATACATTTATATGTATATAACATCCATGAAAATATGAAGTTGTGACTATTATATATTGAAAAATGAATTTTCCTTTTCTAAGGAATACTAGAACTTGACATTTCCCCTTTTGCCTATGGACTCTTCACATGTACATATATGTATGTATAGTTCTATATACATTTTATTATAAAATCCACGTTTTATATTTGCAATTTTTAAATCGTAAAAAGTCAAATTTCGATACAATTTGGAATTTTTATTATTCACAATTACAAGTAACGGCAGTGTCAACGTGGCACCGCTAGAAAATTATGATACTTCTAAATACTACTAAAACTAATCGAAAATTATTCTTATCGGAATATTATACTTCGATAGATGCATAATTTATAGATGTTTCACGATAATTTTCAATGTTTCGGATTCGTGTTAAATGCACATAAAAGAATGTTATACTGTTTATAAAACAAGCACGAAGCTTTAATATGCCCCTTGTGGCGATCAGACGTGGCGAAAGTTTTCACCGTTGGTACATGCACGAGCATCGCAAACTCATAACGCGTCTGCGCGTAATAAGTCGATGCAATTTGTACGTTCTTTATTGGACGCATTTGTATTTGCTTAATTACATTGTTACGCCGCCGGCTATTACTTCGACGCGGCCGAGTTAATGGGACGATAATACACTTTTCGTAACCTGCTCCGCCGCCATTCAGTCTGCGCCTGAAACATGCATACGCGAATTTCTCTGAACAGAAGTATCTCTTTTGAAACGATAGCAGCTGGATTAATGAATTTTTAGGTAGCTCGAGATAATTTTAATTTTCTCCTTTCTACGAAGCAAGTTAACGAGTCTTCTACAATCTTTTTGGCATGGTATCGCTTTTATTTAATCCTTTCGAGTTGAATTATTTAGCGATTTTAGTTTCAGTACTTTCGATTACGAAATTCGCATGGGTAATTTTAGTTATCGCTTTTCTTCGCTAGAGTTTATTAATTTTGGCAGAAGTTTCGTATAATGTAACATATCATATTCTTTTTTATTCTTCCGAAGAAATTACCAACCGGAATAGAAATTTTTCAAAGTACTATTATTGTTTCCTTTCAGACAATTGTTATCCAGGAATTAACTTTTGAAATTCGAAAGATTAAGTAAGGACAGGTAAGCGAGGGTTAAATTCACGCTTTCGTTACGTTTGACAGCGATCGAGTTTTTACAAATAGAATGAAATTTTCCTCTCAAGAAGTTGTATCATTCAATAGAATTTTATAACATTATTTTATTAATGCAATGGTTTTTTTGGTAATTTGATTTTATCTAACAGTGGAGGAGCTTCTCTGCGAAGACTTACAGGGTAGAAATTGAAGTTTCGAGATTTTATTTCTTTTGCTGAAAGTAAATTTAGAATGTGAAGAATAAACAAGAAAAGACTAATGCTGCTTGTCAATATTCCGTGCAACTCAATTATATTCCTTCGAAACATTTTTCCAACTTCCCCCAACTCCTTTAACGTCTACGCTCTACATTGACTACCTTGTTAGCTTTTAGTTTACATCTTGTTATTTCAATTTATTTATAGATTTAACTAATGCAAAGATATTAAGGACAATCCTAAATTCAATAAACTCTTTAACGTTTTCTCTGTTTTTCAAGTTTTACGTTTCTCATTACTCACTTTGTTAATTCGAATTATATCTCATTCCAGTTTCGTAACAAATTCAATTAATGCAAAATTACAAATTGCTGCCTATATTTTAGTTTCTATATTTTACACCGATCGTTTTATTTATATTTCATTTGCATCTTACTAATCCAGCTTTTCTATAAATTTAATTAACAAGATAAAGCATATTCTTTCACGTAACTAGAAAAGCGAAACCTAAATGAAGATTCATCACACTCTTTAAATACTATAACAGGAAGTTTATTGCGGATATTCATTCTATACGCTTTTGCATATTTAAATTTAGATTCCCTATAAATGCATAATAGAGCCTGCAGAAAAATTTCAATTGATAAAAGTTATTAAAACGCAAAAAAAATATTTTTAAGGTATATCACTTATACAATACAGAAATTGAATATCCTCCTCGACATATTTTCTGTTTCTCTTTTTAAAAATAAAATAAAGCCACAATTCACAATTCACAACAATTGTTGACTTTCGCTTGTGTTAAATCGGAAACAGAAAAACAGGAAAAAGAAATTGGCAGATAGAATAAGATATGTACTATCTATAGATACTATATATCTCATGTACAACAAAAAATCCAACTTTAATACAACTCTAATACGTTCTCTTTAAATCTTCAATCACAGTCATAAATAGAAACTCCAGCGAATGTTCATGTCTTTAAAATACATTTTTCCCTGTACAATTTCTGTCTTATGAAACGCAACTGTAAACGTTAAATCCCGTCTCGTCGTCGTCGCGATCGTCGTTCTCGTTGTTGTCTGGCGTGGACAGAAAAGTTTTCAGACACTTTTAACGCCCGTCGGCGTGATATACTTTAAGTTCGCGCGATGTATATCTGAAACCGCGCGAATTTCCGCGAGTTCGTCCTAATTAACAAGATGAAAATCGCATTTCGTCCCTTTTGGTCGCAGCTGGGCTACGGGCAGCTTTTAATCGTTTTAATCTAATTTTGAAAAGCACAGGCTCGTTCGTACGGCTAGCGTATTATCGCGCCGTGAGATCTTGCTTTTTCCAACCTTCTACAACCCCTGCACGGTGGCCGACGTTCGTTTCTTGCGACGAATTCCGTTGAACGCGCGACCTGCCGAGCTTGAATAGCGAAGTTAAGTTGTCACGCGACCGCTGAATGAACATCATACGTCTTATCTGCGTGATATATTCTGTCTATTAGCGTGGCCATCGTATTGTTAAAAATGTGATGAAAGGATAGCTGACGTAATTGCAAGGAGAATCCCATTGTACGACGCTCGAGAAGTTAAATGAAAAAGGAGATTCGCGAGGAACATCCTAAGAGCTCTTTTGATAGTTGTATTAATTCCTTGAATTAGCTGGTATCTTACAGTAGTTGTATAAATAGCGGCTGATAAAGGAAACTTTATAGAATAATAAGGGTAAAGAAGACAAAATAATTTTACAAACTCTTTCGAACGACTTAGATAGTTGTACCTTGTAGCAGTAATAGTAGTAGTAGTAGTAGTAGTAGTAGTAGTAGTAGACTGTTTGTGATAGTTGTATTATATATATATATATATATAACTATATATTATATTGACCTATTTGACGTACAAATTTTGTGGGGTTTTAGAATCATCGGTTATGTTATGACGATAGCAAATGAAAAATAACTTACTGTATAGATCTCGACGATAAAATATGACATAAAAAAGATGAAAAATTCTAGGAGGTTCGTTAAAACCTAGAAACGTTCTATGTATTTTAAGAATGACTTATCATAGTTCAGCTAGAAAATTCTTTTTTAAAACATAGCAAAGAATTTCTTTACAAAGCCGATTCGGAAACTTTCCTCTAAAGAATTTTGAAAAATTTCTATTTCCTCTAATCTGTTGGATCTATTTTTAATAATTGTATGTATAAAAAGATATTGCTTTTGTCTATAGTCGGACTATTCATAATTTTTGTACATTCTGACGTGTGATCAGAAGCTTTTCTCCGTTCGTTCGATTTTGTGTTTCCTCGAGAAGTCTCGTAACACGTTCAATCGTTTAAGGGAAAGATAGATCGTAAAGGAAATTCGTGGGGCCACGAAAGTTCGAGATATAGGTTGAAAGGCGAGTTTGATTCTATTTTTGCGTCGGTCAATTGGTTTCGGGTATGTGGTTGTTAGCGCTTCTCTGGCTACACTTGAAAGTCACAGTGGTGCGATATTCTTTGTAAAGTTCGAAGTTTAGCGACCGTACGAGACGTTTGTAAAACACGTAAAATAGAATTTTATGAACCAACTGGGTTTAATAATTACTCGCCCGGTCGGAATAAGAGTGGGTACATTTTTTTGAAATTTTACTCGACTTTTCAACACGGTCCGTGCCCAGCGGTAAGTAAGCGTTTTGGCAGAGCTTTAAACTGGAAGAGTAGGAAAATTACGTTGGCAAATTTAATCGGAGGAAAATTCCACTTGTACTGAATTTTTTGACAGTTTCGTCTTTACTCGTATCCATTTTATTTGAACAATTTTTGCAAAGAATATCTCTATTTGTTCGATGGAAGTTTCAGTTTCGCTGACTATCATATATAACCAACTGATGACCCAGGGAACTTGTGAATCTTTTAGTAGCGAATTGTTCATAAAGCGAAGAAAAGAATAGAATTTGACGTTTCACTGCTGCTTTACTCAAATATGCCATCATTTTACTAAATTATTTTGCTGGTATATAACCTAAAGACACTATATTGCACGTGATATTTAATATCAATCGTTAGCATTAAATAAATTTGTCTTTCTGTTACATCTATACGCATAAGGATGTAAGTACTTTTTCCCAAGTATCCTGCCTGTTGCTTGCTTAATTAATATTATGCCTTAAACTCGTTTTATATCTACCTTTTGCATATACTTTTTATAGTTACCTTTTTATTTTTATATTCTTGTAATATTACAGTAAATTTATTTATCATAACATGGTAATACTTATACCATTATATGGAATCAATAATAGTACTTGTCTGATAGCAAAATATTCAAACGTCAAAAGAGAACATTGAATGTTAATTATAGGAATTAAATGCTAATTAAACGATATATGTTCTATTCAACCTGCAGCTATACGTTATTAAGTCGATAGGTGATTTCACACGTTCCAGTCGCGGCGTGAATGAATATCAAACTACTTTGAAGTAATGAAATGGTGAATCTTTCATTTAATTAACAATGTCTACGTACATGAAGAATAGATAGCAGGAATCCCATCCTATTTTTTGAATTGTTAATGACTCTTTTAGATAGATTCAAATTTCGTAAGAAAATTATATAAAAAATTTCACATCAAAAGTATCTAAGTAATCTAAACGATTAATTCATACTCTTTTATGAAGTTGCGAGATTTTCACGATTTTCTAATGGTTACATGCACTCTCTTCTTAAAATATTAATAAGCGTATAATAAGCGTAGAGCATCCCTCTATTACATATCCCGTTCGACTCATATATTTAATATTAATTAGAAAATTCCAATAGCAACTTTTTACCTCGTAAATTAAACAAGAAGAACAGAAGATAAAAAAGATAAGGAAAAAAATGGAATAAAGGTGTGTTAAGAGTAAAATGCGAAATTTAGATCAAATTTTAATTCTTTCAGATAATATCCGCGAATATTTATAAAATTTTTCAGATTATAAATTATTTTTGAATAAAACAGATTGTATCGTATCAATAGCAGAAGAAAGAAGTATTTTGAGATTAAGTGAGTAGCCGTTAAAATAAACTACACATATTTAATTATTTGATACGACAATGAAAGAAACAAAAGACCTCGAATTATAAAGTTATAATTTACAATCATTCGAAACTTAAGAAGCTTTTATCTCGAATATAATTTTAATTGTTTAGCTTTTATATACATAAACGAATATTCCTTAGAATTCAGTAAAACACAACTCATTAAAAATGTGATATTTCATATGATGCAACTAATACAAGGTATATTATATGTTTTCGCATTTACGTTTCTTTGTGACATACATTTTCCTTTGCACAAACTGGACAAAATGCGTACTAACGTATTAAATATTATTATTTCGTATCGCAGTGTCTACAAAAAGTATTGGCACACATTGTTATCTCCCATTTTTTTCCTCAGCTTTTACATTTCATTTTCACGGCATCAAATTTTTGTATTCATATGAAATTACTATTGAATTATACGAAATTTAATACACTTGAATCTAATTAATTAGTTCGTAAATGTTATGATAAATACAATAGTGTGCGAATATTTTTCGTAACTATTATATTTGACAAATCGTATTTTGTTTGTAAGCAAAACACGATTTGCCTTGTTTCATGTCTTGTTCTGCAACAGGCGGATTTTTAAACGTCTTACCTCAGGTTTCAACAGTTTGTTGATACAGTTTATTCTGCTGCTCAGAATCTCCAACTCCAGGCGTTCCTTGCAGAGCTGTCGAAATACAGAGGGCTTAAGTCGCATAACTCTAAAGAGGGGAGAAATTTATTCGAGTGTAGAACAACCTACCATTTTCTTCGTCTTCTCCTGGAACACATCGGTCTGCTGCAGCTGGAAATCAGAAAGCAATTTACCATTTACCGTAAACGTATTGTTGTCCGCGTGCCGACCAACACTTCGAAGCTATACGAAGGCAAAACAACGAAATGCACTTTCGGCATGATGCACCGACCCGAAACAAACTTACGTGCTTATGAATGCAATTGTAGATCGGTCTGATGTCCGCCATGCTTTTCTTCCGCGGAATTTTCTGTAAATTAAACACGATTATATGTATATAGATTGGGTCCCATTTTAATCAATTCACGCAACTATCTGCTGAATTATACGTTGTTCTAAAAAGCATCTCAAATAAAGCATACTCGATAAATTTACCATTATTAATTATACAAATAAAACTCTTGTTTCGAGGGAAGCATCTTATGATCCTCGCAAATCTTATCTATTTGGACGTTCTTTCGAAATTTCGATATATCTTTTGTGTTTTTTAAATAGAACTATACATTTTTTTGTACACCACTCGATGCAGTTTGTAATTCTTTAGAAGAAGGTACAAGGTAATTGGGTGGAAATGTGTTTAGTTCAAAAGATATTTTAAATTTAATCTTGTAAAACTTATCGTATGAAAGACAAGAAAAGATAACGCAAAGCTTTTGCGTTTATGTTTTCCTTGTTTCTTTTTCTCAATTTGATGAAATTAACATTGAAACATCTTTTAAACTACGCATTTTCAGATAAAAGTACTTTGATACTTCTTTACAGAGGACTAAAAACTAAATCGAGACACGTATAAAAAATTCTATAGTTTCATTTAAGGAAACAGAAGTTATGCTGAGATCTCGAAAAATGCCACCCATATAGACAAATCTGGTGTTTATCACAAGACGGTCCCGTTTTATTTGAAACATTTTTTCGAAAAATGAAACGCCCTATATAGCGACACTTCGTTTCAAAATGAATTCAACATGTTGTTATTCGCCGTACCTTGTCCGCTTCTTTTTGTAATTCCAGGAAGACTTTTTGATTCGAGATGATCGCTTTTGCAGCCTGGGATCGATACATGAAAATGAATAACTTGGTGTCTTTAAATATGTAGAATATTATTAGATCTATCGGAAGACTGGCGTATTTTCGTAACATATATAAATCACGCAAAAGTTAAACATCAAATTAATTTCGTCAAGACGAAATCATTCGTCGTCTAAACATTCTATTTCCAGATTTTTATATTATAATTTGAAAATTTGTAAAAGATAAAGTTGTTCTACAATTTGTAAAGTTCTATTTTTGCAGCAACCATAGATGTGTAATCTCTCAGGTTACATGATATTTCATTTATCGAATGTCATTCTGTTATCGTCTCTCTGATCTATATAAAGATTATTGCTTGATATTTTAATTAAAATAATCAAGTCAGGATATCATCTTCTTAGTTTCCTATTTTAGGAATTGACGATTACAATAATTGAGTTATTTATTGTTGTCGTGTAACATTACAATATATAACACGATAAGATTTAAGAAGACATTAAAGTTACAGAATAATATAAAGTAAAATTTTTAATCTTCGTTTAATAATATAGGGATACGTTTATAATAATGAGATCATTAACGAAATTATTGAACAGAAATTTATCTCTTAAAAGTTTAAGTTGGAATGCTGCTTAAAGAAATGAAGAATATTTCGAATCTCAATATGAAAGTGTGCTAAATAAAGTCGAACATGCTCGACGTGCTTACAACTTCGTGCTTGATCAAATTAACCTTTCTCGCCGTTCAACGCCGATAAAAACTTTCGATCTTTCCGCTAATCAGAACACCGCAGAGAAAGAATGAGAAAGAAAGGAAGAGAGAGAGAGAGAGAGAGAGAGAGAAAGAGGAAGAAAAGAGGAAACGATGCAAACGAACACTCGTAATTGCGAGACATCTTGTCGACGATACTACGATACTTTCTCGACTGTTATCGATCCGTCTGCCTTCCGTTCATCCAGACGAATTAACCGACCACGATTTAACAGAACAATTGTAATGCAACGAGGCGTTAAATCACGAGCTAACCTGCAAGATACGTTGTCATAAAATACAATCTTAATCCATTTACAGCTTTTGGCTCTTTTCATTTTTAACAATGTTAACTCGACAACACGGTTAACTTGTCAGATAGTTACAAAATAGTTTTGTAAATATATCTTCAGGTAGTTAGACTTAAAAGTTTAATAATATAATAAATATAAAAATGAGAAAAGTTAAGATTCATAAATAATATCGTATATTTTTATATGTTCATCTTAGATACATTTTTGCGGAACACTTGCTCTTATACATCACGTTACGTTATTAAGGCCACTAACGACTCAGGTTCGTGTATAACTTTCACGTGGAGAATGTATAAAATATGTAAATATATACATTTTATGTTTTACATTTGTTATGTTACGTTTGTAGAAAAAATTCAATAACTTGGAACGGTTGAAAAGTTAAAAGATTAATATCATACAAAATTTTAAGGTCTATAAATAAATAAATATACTTGTATAATTTTATAGTAGTTAACACTGACAGTTAAACTCATATGACGCGTAGTGTGGCGTCGTCGGTCGTTATAATATTAACACGTCGAGTGCCACAGAGGTCATCGGCGACTGACATTATACTTGTTAGTGACGTCATGTAGATTAATCTCAGAATTAATTAAAGAGCTTAAGCTAAAGAAACATATTCGTAAAATTTGTAATACTTTCAAATATTACCATAACAATATTGTGAGGTGCGACACAAAAAGCACTGGACTGCACTTATAGCTCGGGGATGAAGCGTGGCAGGGAAAAGATAAAGGAACGACTGTCAAAGATTAGTGTTGCCAAGATTAGCTCGATCGTTACACTCACAATCGATACAAATGGATGCGTCTTCAATTATGGTGTTTTCCGCTCGGTCGAAAAATGTTGGACAGAAAAAGCAGATAAATATTAAGTTTTTTTGCTAAGCTGGAAAAATTTTCAACAACATCTTTTCAATTATTGACCAAGCCTTACGATAAAGATTGTATGTCTTGAGTTCGTGCCTTTGAACCACTTCATCAAATTAACCCAGTTTTTGTCGTTAGAAAGTGCGAAAGCGAAAGCAACGGAAGGGATTTTCAACGGAATTGTCTCGAACTGAATTGTCTTAAACGCTGGGACAATCATATGTGGTTGTGTCTCAACTCGAAAGGGAACTACTTCGAAGATGATCCTAGTTAATCTTCTGAATTTGTTTAGTAAAAATAGTTACAGGCGCAGTCTTGTTTCTTTTGTGTCATACGTCGTATAGTACAATATAACAATGCGTTACATTATTATTAATATAACGATCTAATAATGTATTACCATACAACAATGTAACATTATCCTGCTGAAATAACTGACAGTATTCCAATGTTGTGGCTGGCAGTCAACGTATTAAATTTTTTGTCCGATTGTCTCGCGAAAAGAACCGTTGTCATAAAAATGAGCAAAAATCTGACTCACCACAAGTGAACAGACAATGACGATGAACATCATGAGCAAGGTAACGAACGTAACGATCCCGCATTGCGGACCCAAATTAAACATGAGCCTCAGCTTAGTATCCGCCAGCAGATACTGGTATAACTGAAACCAAAAAGAATCATTTTCATCTGAAACGGGGTTATCTCTCTCGTATTTTATGTCACTCCACTTTATTATTCGCCAATGCGACTTTCGACAAAAAAGATACGCATAAATGTCTACGGACCAGCCATTGAGGACCAGAATTATAGGATCTGTAGTATTTGTGGAATCTTGCGACTTCCATGGCGATTTCGAGTTTTGATACCGCGAAGCCGATAATTCTTCGCGATTGTCACGAGCATCACGTGAATTTGGACGGTCCACGCGAGTCGAAAAAACTGACAGTTTCGCCGAATCGTTTGACAGAAAATGGTCGATGCGTTTCCCTTGCCCCACCCTATTGCTCTTCCCCTCTTCCATATATAAGTACGTGTATTTACATGTATGTCTGTTCAATTTTGTACGAGGGGTATGTGTTCGAAAGTAATACACGAGCGGACATAAGGTGAATTATGTAAAAGTACGAAGAAAATATAGAATAGAATTTTGTCATACGATGTTTCGTTTTTTTGAGAAACTCGAGTATGAAAATGTATCGTGTATACTTGAACATGGTTAATTTCGTACACGGGAGTAAATAATTGACAAGAGGTGATTCTACGTGTGAAAATAAGTCAAAAATATAGAATGAAGTTTGTTCATAAGACGCTTTATTTCTAAAAAAATAAATTTCGAAATTTCTCGTAGGCCTGCCAATTCCTAAATAAACATGTTCAAACTCCATTTTTCTTGAAAATGAAGCATTGAACGGAAAAACTGAATTGCACATTTTCGCCTCATTTTCGCGCATATTGAATAACCTCCTATCGTTTGTTTATTGTTACTAATTGTCGGATCATATCCACTCGGTAATTTGCCAAGTTCAAGTATACTCGACGAATTTCCAAACTCGATTTCCTTTAGAACAGAGCATCATATGAGAAAACTCTATTCTACATTTCCTTCTTATCTTTTTATCGACAATCATCTCGTGTACATAACTTTCGGACGCACCCTATATGTATCTATACGTCTATGTGCAGTGATCGATCGCGAGCAACGATAGAAGTAAACATCGTCGATACAAATTGATACGGCATGTTCAAACAGCGTCGCTCACAATAATGATAATTCGGCCACGGGTACATGCCAACAACCGTATACCATCGTAACGACATTATTTTTTTCAGCGATCGGTGGCTCCCATCGGTAAAACGAACGGCTCAATAGATTCTATCTGTTCCCTCTGCCATTTTCCACCTGCTTTCAACTTTTAGCCTTCGATATTTGCACGAACAATGGAAACGTGGTAGATTCAGCCGCGTGCTCCTTTGCAATAATCGCGAGACGTTTATTTAATTTTTCGTTCGTACTGTTTGCGGTTCGATCGCGACCCTCGTAAAATGAAGAAGTTAGAAATGATGGTCTCGTTGGTTTTTATCGTTAGCCGGGTCCCAGGGAATTCGCTGGATTTAGTAATGAGTTTGATCGTGTTTGCTCTTTCTTGTTGTTCCTTCTAATGGATTTAAGAGGTTTCAGAATATTCCGCATGAAAATAGGCAATTCTTCGGACTAGTATCTCGTTTAGTGGAAGGCGTAAGAATACTGTTCCGGTTTTCTCCATATCGAATGACATTGAACGGTATTTTGAAGTTTTATTAAATTCGCTTCGAAATGTGTCGATCTGATCAATGACGTTTGTTAGATATTACTTTTTTAAATAAAATCTCAGTACCTTTCTCAACATAAAATGGAAGGCAAAACAAAATCTTTAGTAACCTTTTACATTATGGTTACAAAATGTAATATAATAATACAATAATAATAATCCGACTAACGCCTTTTATACGAATATTTTGCATAACAAGTTTGCTCATACAGTGTGGAAAATTCTACAAATGAACTTTACAAAATACAGGAAAAATTATAAAATAGTAAAGTGTTTGTATAACAAGTAGCTACAACTTGTCACTTGATGATTCACTAATATTACTATACATACATACGTATATATATATATATATATATATATATATATATATATATATACGTATAACATAATAATAATATAAAATAATATGCACACACACACACATAGAGTATATTATTTTATTATCCGTACATTGTAGCTTTTCGATACAATCAACTGTCTTAAACTTAAATTGATCTTACACCATAAATGTAAGACTTACGATATATAGCCTGTAAAATAGATAGGTACTTTGCGGTAGCTATACTAATATCCTTGGATTGTGAAAAGAGTCGTTGAGAAGCAACATTGACTAACTCCATAAATTGAAAAATATAGAAAAGTACTGATATTCTATAAATAATTTCCTAGTTCTTTTTGGAATTTACTGTCATTTACACCACGTTGAGATAAATAAACTTACAAACATAAGTGATAGGTGTTTCTTCTACGCTGAATATTAATTACGTAACTGGATAACGAAAATGAAAAATTTACTAAACGTACAATTAATCAACTTGATTTCTGAGATATTCAATTATCGTGCAAGGGGACTCTTGTCGAAAAATCGAAATCAAAAAATCGAATGACGATCACGGTGGGGCGAGCTGTTTGTATCTTTCTTTCGAATCAGTTTCATCGGAATTGCGCTCGTGGTTACAGAATGTCGTATTAACCTGACGACGACGCGACGTTGGAAATAGAATTTCATGACTATTTGTTGGCGTCGTCCGGACGTCCGAATGATAGAGTCAGGATATCGGGCCGCGCCTCGAAATACACCGCATCCGTGTAAAAGACGTCTCTGTAAATTGTGGCGTAAATTGAAAATGTTTCGAAAGGTGGAGGAATGGCGTAGCGCTCGTGCGCGCTTTTCAACCAGAAACATTTCAACGGTGCAGTTACCTCCTCGAAATTTCCGTGAGCCGTGCTCGCAGAGCTGTGCCCCGACACTGAATTTTACCTTTTGTCTAGTCTCGTTCCATCTTGTATCTTATCGCAAGATCGAAACACGTTGAATAAAAAGATACACATAGCAAGCAGGAGATAAAACGTAAAAGATCTGTATTTGTTGTAATAGCGTTAAAAATAGTTTGCACGTACATCTGCTGCACTGTGAAATTTAATAATTGTCATTGTAGTTTGTAAAGTTTCCTCCTCGGAATTTCCGTAAGCTCTGCTTGAAAAGCTGCGTTCCGACACTGAATTTTGCCTTTTGTCCAGTCCTGTTCCGTTTTCTATCTTATTGCAAGATCGGAATATACCGAATGAAAGGGTATAGTAAATAGAGCAAAGGTTCATGTTGGATGTAATAACTGTAGTAGGAAATTAGATTTAACTGATTGTGAATGTACTGTCGAATGGATGTATATAAGATGTGTAGGATGTTTAACGTTTCGTTGGATTTGTCAACAATATGTATATGTACGCAGTTATTTACGCTTGAAGTTATCTATTTAGATTTCTAATGAACAATATGTATATGTACGCAATTATTTACGCTTGAAGTTATCTATTTAGATTTTAGCATTTAGAAGGTTAGCAAAGTTGTGTCAAATTAGCAATTTCACGTTAAATTTTATTGAATTATTTCTTCAAACTAAACAGTAAGTTATTAAATCAAATTCATCTACGAGAGGGGAATTTTTAAGAAGAGGAAGTAAAGGGCAAAGCACGAGGAAGGGGGATGCAAGTGCAACAGAACCAGGAGAACGACTCGACTATCCGAATAGCGTTATGGTTCTTTTCCTTCTGCATATTTTATGAACCGTTGAAATATTATTAAACTTATATTACGCATTATATCAGAAAACGTTGATATGTGCGGATGGAGATGTAATAAATACTTGCTTAAATTAAATTCATTTTAATTCATTTTAATCATGCGGAATTAATCCACGATATCGAACAAAATCATGAAAATATGGTATTGCAGCTATACGTTCGAGGTTAACACATGTACCTGAAGAAAGTTTTGACAAATGAACGGTGTTCAATATTTTCGCGACACACGAAACTGTTAGCTCACCGGAAACAGGGTTTCACGGTTGTTCGTGATCGAAATGGCGATGTCGGAAGTCCGGCTCACCGGTCGAAATTCAAAATTCGATAGGCCATAAATAAAAGACTGTCGGGTTCAGCGTGGGAACATAAAAATCAATAAGATTTGTACATTTTCCTTTTCTCATGATCGCCGATCCCGATTTCAACAATTGAGGATTTGTTGGTTTAGATAAAAGTTCGCTACCGGTTTTGAAAAAAATATCTTCCACATAGAAAATTTGAGTGAAAATAGGAGGATCGCGTGTTACGGATGTTTAAATCAAAACGTTTGTACGAAAATGTCCCTGGAAGATAGTTTTATTCGCTCTCTTCATTTTTACTCTACACACATTTATATTATTAATATTATTTAGTATTGACTGATGAAACTTGCATATGAATTACGAAAATACCGAATATTTCGAGAATTCCTATTTATAAAATTTAAACGCACAAATAAATATATATATATATTTATACCTATGATATATTAGATAAAGTTTCATGTTTAAATAATACTGATTATTTAAATTATCTCCTTGTGTTATTCATATATGTGTGTTAAAACGAATCTCTCCAAACCTACATAAGTGTTTCATTTAATTTCGTGGATTTTATGATCAGAACCTTCTTTTTGTACTGTAATAAGTGGAACACTGCAACAAGAGCATTTTTAATCCATATAGACACTTCGTTTAATTCTTCATGAACACGAAATACACCTACGACTTTATGATCAAAACCTCGATTCTTGTCTTTCTGTGTATTGCAATAAGTGGAACATTGCAGCAGGAGTAATTTAAAGTACGCGAATGTACGAGTCTCTATACGTTGCTTTATTACTGAAGGGAGTTGCAAACATTACTTATGATAACCTCGTAATATATAGCATGCTCCAGCTGTGCAGCGAATAAACCACACGCAATATAGTTCTTTTTTTTTCATTTAGACTGCAAACACATCTCATGTGTACTCCTTAATTGCGGTTGTTAACTAATTCCTTTAAAAATATGCTGAAGGCACGAAGATTATTGTTAATCGCGGCTTCTGTATAACGAGGATATCTTTCGTTTCTTTCTCGAAACATGGTTATTGTACAGCACGTTCAACGGAAAGCGAAAGAAAAGAATATATTTTTGACATAATATCTATTTTGCATTACTAATTTCAAAAATTACAGAAGACTATAATTAATGAATTACAGTTAGAGACTCTACAAATAAATCCGTGCAAAAATTTTTGGGAAGAAATCATTTTCTTAGGAAAATTACATAAAAAGAACGATTTCGTTAAGTCATTTTATTTATGTCTCAAAATACGGTATAACATAATAAGTATCAACTTATTAATGGTTTTGAAGAAATCATTTTTTAATATAATTTTCGTAAAGTGATTTCTTCAAAAAATTTTTCGTACAGTTTTATAGGTGTCAAGACACGGTATAACTTTTATTTTAACTTTTTTTTTATATATTTTATCGTTTACGATTTATAAGCACTTACATAAAAGTGTCGGCTCGGATATGATGGTTGATTTCTCCATTAAAGTAAAAAACGGACATGAGAGAATTAAGGCTAATTTCTTAGGTAGGCCTAATGAACATCTGTGCAAAACTTCATGAAAATCGGCGTGTATCAGCCACTGGGGTTCTCTCGTTGGTACTCTATCGTCAAGAATTTCCTTAAAATCTTTTTAATTTTATAACGACGCGAAGCTCATATACAAATTACACTCATATATGCCATTATATATCGCACAGTCATTTGTTAACATATATACACATCCAGGATAAGTAGACGTTTTCTATAACATGAAATCGTTTATATATGCACATTTCTTACAGCATAACCAACTATACAACATATGTAAACAAATTTCTATACGCAGATTTTTTTCACCTGTTAAAATAACACTTTGCACTTCCAACGGTACCACGACGAAAGAATTAAAATACAACTCTGTTTAACGTAAAACCACGATCCAATGTAACATCCAAATCGCAAATTATAAACGTCGACACAACGATTTACGGTTGCTGGAATGTTCGCACTTGCCGAAAGAACTTACATTTGACGAGGAGAAGGATGTTGGGGAGGGGTAAGAGGTATGCGGGCCAATGGTTTTTTGCGACGAGCGGGAAACGAGATTTCGCGGTCGCTCGGCGTCGAGATGGCAATGCCAGAAGCGTCGAGCGTCCGTCAAAATTCAGAATATTCACGTCGCCGTCGTGTAGGGCCCTTCTGGCGCATACCGCGAGCCTCAAGAGCGGCTCGCACAAAAAATATGTGTAATTAAAACTCGACGCTCCGGGGGATCCTCCGCGAACGCCGTGCGCCCGGGAAAAGGGAGAACATCGGGTATAGCAGAAAGAGAAAAAACGATAGAGAGACGTCCAGACAAGCCGCCACTAGCGCGAAGTTTAGAGCACGGAATAATCAGCGGCTGAGGGATCGGCGACTGTAACGATTTCGGGTTGAGACTGGATAATCTCTGTCGGAAGTAAGTACTCACTAAGCGTTCAACGACGGTTAAGACCGAGATCGGACGTCTGGGATCCGATTTTTTCGGAGTTTCTCCGGTGTTTCGGTATTTCTAGCGAATTTCGAAACAGTTTATACAGCGTCAATAGGGAAGAAAGGGATGAGACAAATAGAAGATGATGAAAGTTTAGAATACACAGGATGAGTCGATATGAAATATTATGTAAAATAATTCGTTACATAAGCGATTTTCTCGAATAACGTCTTAGATGAGTTACGTTGAATTTGAAGGAATTTATCGGACGGATGCAATGTTATTTTCTAATATTTTAGATTTTCTGAGATATCTAGATGGTAAGGTAACATTCTCTACAGAAAAGTATTAACCTATTTATACGGAAAAGCCATTAGTTTAGCAGATATTTTAACTTTAATTTGTCAAATTCAATGCATGAGGGACAAGGAAAGACGAGAGGCGGCATTCTTGTGTTCACGCTGCCTTTGTTTTTTATACGTTAAATTTGACAAATTGAAGTTAAACTATATGCCAAACTAATGGAAAGGACAGAAATAGGTTAAAACCTTCTTATAAAGAATGTCCAACTGGATCGACTAATACTAGAAAAAATATACGCTGTCGTTTTAAGGACTCAAGATCAGGCTGATATCTCAGAAAATATAAGATATAAAAGAATAACATTGCGTCCATCCGATGAGTCCCTTGAAATGTAACATAATTTATTTAAAACGTTTTTGGATAAAACCAATAGGCAACAAGTTATTTTAGATAGTACATACTTCTTATTGACACATTCTGTATTTTCGTAGCTCAGATAGATATGACGACATCTTGTTCGTACGAGTGTTCATGTAATACTGCGACTCGGTATTCTTTGTCTATTTCCATGTCTATTTGCGTGGATGAGTGTCGATTAAAGTGAAAAAGAGATTGCGTTCTATCTTTATTCATTTTTTGAAGAGTTTGAGAGTTTTTTTTTAGTTTGAAGATACTGAATGATTGTAATGGAAGCGAAAGCTTTCTTTGTAAAAAATAGAAGGAATTGACTGCTATTTCAGAAATTTATCGTACATTTCCATTAGATATTACGGATATTGTAGATTTTATTTTTATTTTTATCCTCATTAGATTTTGGATATTTTCTAGATCTTATAAATCTTATAGGGAGATCTCGTAGAAATCTTGCAGATCTTTTCGCTCTCATTGATGAATCTTGTAAATATCTAGATTTAGTACACACACGTAGATCTTTCAATGTTATCCGTAATGAATATTCAGATTGTAGGATATTCCAACTTTTTCCTGCTATGCATAATCTTTTACTGATTTTGGTGTGACTAAAAACGTAAACTCTCTCTCTATCCTCTTTATTTAAAAAACAGTCACATTATATATACCATGTATTAAAAAGGAATCAGATAATAAAACTCTTTTCTTTCTCGTTCAATATTCCACTCCTATTCTGTTTTTAAATATCCATTATCTTACTAATTACAATACAATTTCCTTGTTTTTCCTTCTCTCGTACAAACGTCAAAGAGTTGAATCATACGGAAATACTACCTGCCAGCTTTCCTTATATAAAACATCTCCCCTCGCACCGGGTACAAAAATATCCCGAAAATTTCATCATCCGTTTCGCAAAGCTGTCGCTATTAAATTACCATGTTAGAACTTCCAACAACAATAAAACTCGAATTATACCTACAACTACGCCCCGACGCTATAATCCCAGCCCCTTATCCCTATTTCCTAAAACCATTTTCAGAACCAAATCCTTCGTCACTTTCCTTCTCCAACCCGGGCCAAGAGTAGCTATCCTAACGCAAGATGTGCGACAAACGGCTGTGTGCCTGCGAGAAGAAGACGATGCCGGGTTTCATGAACCCGAACGACGAGCGTGTGAAGGCCCTCGAACAAGCGTATGCGGAGTTCGCTCAAATCGATAGCAGGTCGCTATTGAAGAAACATTTAACGCAGCAGGTGTTCGATACGCTTAAGACACGCGTAACGAATACCGGCTCCACTTTGATGGACGTGATCCAATCGGGTTTAAAGAATCCAGATTCGGGCGTTGGTGTTTACGCGCCTGATCAGAACGCTTATGACGTGTTCGCTGCTTTGTTCGACCCAGTGATCGAGGAGTATCATATTAATTTCACATCGAGCGACGTCCATCCGGATTTGGATTGGGGAGAACCGGAGCAATTAGGAGATCTCGATCCCGAAGGACAATTCGTGATTTCGACGAGAATCCGTTGCGCCAGGTCGGTCAATGGGTATCCGTTGAATCCTACTATGACCAAATCCCACTACTTGGATTTGGAGGCAAAGGTACACCAAATCGAAAGGTTTGTTATAATTAGCAGACCGCGGATGTTTATTATATTTCATATTTTTACGAGCGTAATCAAACTTTAATTTAAATAGATATTTAAGTGGAAATTATGAGGAGCTATAATGTTTAATAGTTATCAGTATAGGGAATATATTGAATAGAGATTTGTTTTACCTGTTACACGACAAGATGATCAGCTAAATGAGATCATCTAAATAACTATTTTATTTGTGTTTTGTGAATGAGGAAATTTCTCAGGACAAAGTTAAACTATTTCAGGAAAGAACTTTTTCTCGAGGTCATTTTTTCACGCTATCTCAATGTTATCGGTATATTTCTAAGTGGAACTCTATATTTTTGTATCTACCAATTGACGCCTTTTAAAAAGTATTAAGGTACTTGCGTCTGAGAAGTTTAAAAGATATGTTAACCTTGATTCTGTAACACTTAACGTGTGAAAAACAAGGAAAAACGCAAAGTAATACTCCAGCGTTTATGTTTTCCTTGTCCTTCGTACACTACATTTGATGAAATTAAAATCGGAATATGTTTTAAACCATGTATTTTCCGACATAAGTACTTTAATACTTTTGTGTAGAGAATAAAAAATCACATCTACTAGCGTAGAAAGATACATAGGGTTCTATTTAAAAAAATACCGATGAAATCTACGAAAGATAAACTCGAGAAAAATTTTGTCCATGTATCTCTTGAAATAGTTTAACTTTTTCCGGAGAACTTTTTTCATACAATCGTAAATAAGACAGATATTTAGGTGGTCTCATTTAGCTGAGACACTCTGTATATTATAACAAATACCTTGGATATTTTATATATTTTTTCGTGCTATGTATATTCTATACATTCTTGTTTGTAATTGCGAATGTTTCTGCAATTTTACATTTTCGTGAACATAAGTATAAAAATAAGATCTAAATAGACATTCGTTTCACCTATTAAATATCATGAAGCTGTGCTTTGGATATTTTGTATAACTTTACACGGTATATTCTATGTATTCCAGCATCGTAAAACTACCCATAAATCAAGCCTATTAAATTACTTACATTTTGTAATATGAACAGAGATTTGTAATATGAACTTGGTTTTTAATTGTGGAACAGTCGCTGAAAGGAAAATCATTAAGCCTTTGAATTTTCGTTTTGCATGGTAGTGGTAAAAAGGAATTTCGAGTTTTTTCGAAAGCGTAAATTCATGGAACAAGAGATAAAGTGTAGACGACTAATGCGCACAATGTTTTTTTGTTTTTGGAAATTGAAAGAGAGACCAGAGTTAAGACGTAACATATAGCTCATATACGGGATTTAAAAAATGTAGAAAATCACCAAAGAGTAGTACTGTTAGTAGCATTTTGTTCAAAAACGATATTAATATCGTACTCGAATTTAGTAATAGAATGAAAATTGCACGAATATTGTGCATATTTATTGTGTCAAAGAGAATGCCGTAGAATTTCCAACGTTTCAAACAAAAAGTACGGGAAACGAAGGAATGTAGATTCCCATTCAGTTTTATGCGAGCTACACGGCAGACAAATAATATACTTCCTGATACAATGCAGATGAACAACCTGAAGTGTTCAAACGGACATTTCACATATTATTTCGCATGAAGCGAGAAGGTGGGCAAATTGCATGATTAGTTTTAGTGTTTGTAATACGGATACCATTTTTCCATGGTAAACGATGTAAAGAGGAAAGCAGTTTAGATCGTGGTTTTATTAATTGGATATTAAGATTTTGGATATTAAAATTTTCTAGAATTTTTACATATGGGGGAATAAAACAGACAGAACATGAATTCTGTTTTTAATTTTTGCTACTGTAATTTTATTCCAGCATTACATTCGTAACTTAATGTCGATAAAAAAAAGTAATGAAATTTGCAACACTTTTATTCGTTTTCGCGTAAAACTGAATTCCCCACTTGTACACCATAAACATCTATAAGCAAGGCCCCTATTTAAACTCATTTCTCTTCCAATTCTGCTTACCAAACGGGAACAAAAAGGGAGCGAAGTAAACTCTTTAGCTAACACAGTGCACTTCTTTCAATTCGTCAACGCGCCAACGAAAAAATATACCAAAAAAAAAAAAAAAAAAGAAAAAGAGGAGAAAAAAGAAAAAGGGGAGAGGATTGGTGGGAAGAAAGAAGGAAAATAACCCGGAAGAAAGGGTAAAAACACAGAGAGATAGAGAAACGGAAGAACAAGGTCTATGTCTTTACGGTTACACGGTTGGTTAACGCGTTAGAAAAGTTAAATCAAGCCGCACAATGCGCACGTAGCTAATTGATTTCTGCTGGCACGAAAAATCCACTCGTTTCGTTAAAGCGTATAATTGCTTTTTATAATCGCATTTTACCTGCTTTGTTGTCGACTGGAGACAACTTGACTATATAAATCGCCACGAAAAAACTACTGCGATCGCCTTTTCCAATCTATTTACGCAGCACATCTCTTCCGTTATACTTTCGTTTCTCTCAGTTTGTTCTTTCTTTCATCTTCAGGTACAGCAAGCCTTACGCTCGTTAGATGGCGACCTGAAAGGGACTTATTACAGTCTGGCCGCCATGGACAAAGAGACGCAACAACAACTGATAGACGATCACTTTCTGTTCAAGGAGGGTGATCGATTTTTAGAGGCAGCCAACGCCAATAGGTTCTGGCCAAGCGGTGAGTAATGATCGTTCCCCTTTTATACCTCTGCGCTAACTTTCCTCAAACTTTAGCAGATCGATCGCCATAGCTTTTAAACCTGTCTGAAATTTATCTTCCGTCACTGCCTTCGTCGAATCTTGTTGTGGCAACTGCATCCTCGAAAAGCGATTCGACGATGCTTCGGCTCCACAGGACGCAGATTAATGAGCCTGATGGAGTTGCAACTTTTAATTTTATTTAAGCACGATCCGCGCCAGATGTGCCCTTCAGCGTGTCGGTAATTAGATCGTAAGCTGGAGCAAAGGTGCTTTGTGAGGATATTTGTTTGGGTTTATCAGGCTTCTTTGTCTACTCCAAGATACTCCTACAAAAGCTAATCAATTTTCAATCTAACACTTTTCTGATCATTCTTAAGTCACGTGGAAACCTTGGTAACTGGACAATTTTTCTATTCCTTTTTCATTTCGAGGAAGAACTTAAACGAAGGAGGCTTACAATGGATTACATTGTTTGATATTTCGTGCTTCCGACAGTGATCTCATTTATTGAAGATATAGAAGACATTTCAATCGAAAGACGCACAGTTACTTTGGAAAAATTTGTAAACTGTTTCAAAGGATATTCGAATAGGTTTGGAAATGGAGATTCTTAAACTGCTGTACAGAAATATCTCTCTCGTGTATTTGGTATGTCGTTTCGTGGTGTACCAGATAGTAGGAGGCTCGATGTACTGCGATAAATAGTACATAATATAGAAAGTGTACTAAATAGTAGTGTATACTCATAAAATATCATTTTCTCGAATAAAACTTTAATCGGACGATTTCTTTGATATATAGAGGTATTTAATCAAAATAATTTCCACGCTATTTCAATTTTTCCATAACCATCATGAAATGTTAAATTTACGTTATCGACAATATTTGCAACACATTTCCCGTGTTTATAATAAAGAAGGATATTAAACGAATATTTTCATGGTTCGTGAAAAGCAATAACGATAATAAAAATCTTGTTTGCATTCAATACGCGTGTATTATAGCAAATTTCTTTTTCAATGTGGGGAATAATGACGGTAATAATTGACAATAAGAGAAAATGAGCGATATTAAGCAATCAAACACTGGGGAAACGAGGTTTCATATGAACCAGGCTAATACAATGTAAGTTGTTTAATAGGAACTGAGGTGAGCGAATTCAGAATAACCTGAAATCGTTCGCGAAGCAATTCCCTTAATCTGTGCTCCCAGTCAGCTTTAAACTTGAAATTACTTCTAAGCATCCCGATTGGTATTAACCTTCCATTCGTTGTTCTAAAAATTTTTCTCTGCTTAATTCTAGGTAAATGCAAACTAGACAATGTTCGAGGAAAATGAAAGTATAGCGTACGAATAAATAAATTTGACCAATCCGATGACTAATCAGGAATATATATTAAATTATGATCATCACTATCCACATTTTACCATTTATTCTCCCTATGAAAATTCAATTTACCATTTGTTTTTGCTAAATGTATGAAGATAGTAAACACTAAAAGTTCATAGCGTTCAAGTAATTTAACAAATAAATGAACGATATAAGTGCCGAAATTAAAGGAGAAATACATTTCTCATTTTTATTTGAATTTATATTTTTTAATTTTTTAACATTCACTTCGGCATAATAAGTAATTAATATCGTAATACTAATACTAAATTTAACATTAATATTGAATTGCAGTATATAAATACACTAATATGATATACAGCGTATTATAACATTAGCATCAATATCATTATAACAAAGTACTAGTATTCTTTGTACTGAATCAGACTAGAAAACGTTGTCAGCGATACAGGACAATTATTCCATTCTGAGGTTATAATCGTATTCGAGGCAATAATCAGTTAATTGATTTTTCGTGGGAAAATTCCGATTCGTCTTGTTCGCTGGCTTGAGGATCATCGCAGTTCGAGTAAAACATTCAATTACAATGCCGCAAGTTCCTTCAGCTCGTTTGAAAACATTAATCCACGGTAAGCCGAATGCTCGAAATTGGGCGGTTCAAGTTTAAACGAAGATTAAACCGAAAGTTTCTGGGATTAGAGGGAACCCGTTGGTAGATGGGTTAGCGAAATGGCGGCTTGACAAGCGTCACGACCGGTCCAGCTGTTTGTTGATTTTCATCGCGATTCTCTCTTGCCCGTACAAAAACAGTTCAATGCTTCCAGTGGATTTTCAATCAATCATCCTGAGGACCGTAAAAACGGGCCGTTTCACGGGATAAATTGTAAAAGAGCGGAATCTGATTTAAAACGAAAATATCGTTAAACGGCGGGATTGTTATTTACCGGATTTGATATAAAAACATGTTACAATAAAGATCGTTATTTATATTTTTCGGTATATTTCTAGTTAGTTCGGAAAAGTATTCGGTTTTGATTAAGTTACGTGGCCCGCAGAGAATGATATAAGGCTCGAGTTATTCAGAATGGAGCGACAACTGTTGCCTCGAAATGCAGAAACGAAAGTTTTCTGAATATGTAATCCGTATACTTTTGACGTACTAATTTGTGGTACATTCACGATGGAAATTAGTATATTTTCGTAGAAGCCTCGACGTAGATTTTGCACCTGTTACTTTATTCGATCTCTAATTTGTTGGTATTTTACAGAACAATGGTTTCCGAGCGGTCAAATTGGTCGAGAGTTTTCTCTCCGTTTTGATAGTGATCTCGCTATGTTTTATATATAGCGTTTCCTATATATAAAACGTAATAATATTGGCCATAAAAGTTAGAAGCATCTAGTACTATTATGTTACTTACCGAAAGAAGCAAAAAGATCTCAAGTCCTAACAAACGTGGGTCCAAGTAACCGTTCGTTTCGGACCTACAAGATGTTTTTCACTTTAAGTCTCTAAGACAATACTTAAACGCAACGTTTTCCAGAAGGTAGTCTCGTTTGTCCAACTTAAATCACTTGGACCTCTATATGGGAGGACATTAAAAAATGTCTATATAGTATATAGAAATAAGAGATATAAGCTGCTATCAAGAAATAAATAAAATGCCAGTGATTTTTGAGCATGTGTATGTTTCTATGCGAAAACAACGTGGAAATGTGTGTTGAAATGAACAGGGGTATATTCAAAATATGCGGCAGAGGTAATGTATCACTAACAAAAACATCTCGTAACTCCGAAAAGAATGGTTTTCCGACTCGTGTTCATGAAGACATTGTTTGCTTGTTTTAATGAATACTACTAAAGCTTGTCCCTAACATTTTAGGAAACTTTATATACAGTAATCATAGCTTATGGTTTTCCAATATTATTGTATTGATACGCGGAATAGTACGCATAACTATCATTGTACATATCACGAGCTGTAGTACCAGCGAGACTTTCAAGTCCAGAGGCCTAATTATTAAGTCCACCGAATGGGAAGTTGCTGAATTCGCCAACTCCGCAGTGTCCAAGATATTACACCTCTATCACGATGAACAATTCATTCCCCACTAAAGTGAAATGTAGACGATTTATAATTGGCAGAATCAACAGCGCGACAACGAAAAACTAACGCTTTTCGAATATCTAATGGTAGAACCTGTAGAGCGTAGTCAGAAGCTTCAAAACTTCGAGTATCTCTCTATATTTCTATAAATTAAATTAAAAATCAACTCATCCTCTCGAGATGAAAAATCTCATTTCTACGATTCAGAGTTTAATTAAAAATTTTAAAAGCTCAGCGTTTCCTACGAACATTGTCTTTGTTGCCATTAGCAGATGTGATTTGAAGTTCTAATAGTTCCATGGAAATTTAAAACCAAGCTGAATCGGTACGAAGTGTACAACTTTCTGTGTACTTCCACCCTAATTCTTCACAGAGTTAAAGATTATCGTCGGTCTGAATCGAAATACAAACCGATGGCATTGGCATTCTTGTGGGTCCCCGTAGCTTGCCAGAAAGTCGACGAAGGGTTTCGTGATTAAGTGAACTTGCATTAGCGATTTTCATCATGATGGCTTTGGGAAATCTCTTTGCTGCCGAGATTAAACGGCTCAACAGGGTTAAAGTATATTAAAGAGACCAGGCCATGTACAAGAGAGAATCAGCCGCCATTCGAAGGGAGTTTTCAAAGCTAACCAAAGAGGTTTCCTCCTCTTATTGTGAATACCTCGCCAATGTAACTTATTGCATTTTAGCACGGTCTTTGTCAACACAATTGCTGATTATATTATCATAAACTGTCAGCGCGAGGACGTATTGTGGTAGAAAGTCTTTAGCTTTGTCCTTCAGTATTTAACACCGAGGTGTTTTCTACAATATAATGGAGTCTCTAAGTGTGTTTATTCCGAGTAAACGCTAAATCTTGAGAAGAAATAATTTTAGGCGGCAAATCTTCGAATGGTTACAAAAACACCACTTGACTTGGTAAGGACTTGGTGATCGGAAACGTTTCTTAAGATTTGTAAGAATCGTAAATACGATTTCTTAAGAAATATTGCATCTAATTCTAAAGTTGCAATATCTCCTTATTCGGAGAAATATTGATTATGTGATTCAAAATAATTGATACTCCAGCTTCTTTGAATGATTTTTTGTTCTCGCCCTCCCCCCGAAGTCTTAACTAATAATTTAAATTACTCATCATCATTCTTTTTGGAAAGAAGAGAAGCATTATAAATAGATAAATACACATACTAAATATATTTTTTTCGAATAATACAATAAGGACATACATGTATGAGGATTTCGTAGTTGCATGGAGATCCGAGGACCACCGCAGGCTAAAAACCGCTGCTCTATACTATTTCTTTTTATTATCGTGCTCGTATGAAGAAGTTTCTTCGGAGATGTAGCCGAATAATTTTTTAATAAAGTAGGTTTTGTTATTTCGTATTTAGTATCTTAGAAGTATCTTAAAATTTTTTTCTTGTTTCTTTTAAATAATCTCACATGCATGTACATATTCTGTAATATTTAAGGTAACATTATAAATATATTTCAGCATTTTCAATAAATATATGAACCAGATGGAACCATAGACGAGTAACACCCTAAAAAGAATATTGCAAAGGAATTTTCTACAACACTGTATATTCTTCGAATGAACAAAACTCTTCTTATTGTCGATAAATAATTATATCATTTTATTTTATATTTAATTCGTTATCACGTTGTTTATTCTCCAAATAATACGACCGTTCGTTTGATGCGCGTGCAAAATTATCATCACAGAGGCTGCGCTGTGTTCAGATGTTTCAAACGAATATAATCGAACATTTCATTTCCGTCTTTCGATTGTCCTCGTGCAGATAATTGTCGCTTTTGTTCCTTTGAACCGCACTAGATAACAGATTGCCTTTGTGACTGACCACCGTTGCTTGTTATTTACGAACGCTCGTTGCCGTTCGATCAAATTATTTTTCTCCCTTTCAGCTCACGTCCCTCGAAGAATCGTATTACGATCGCGTCCATTTTGTTTTCATACATTGGTATTACTACGTACCAAGAATATTTTTAGTCCAAGTTTAACGTGAAACTAATAAATAGACGCCTCGAATCGATATAGAAATATACACATATTTCGAATGATTTGCTCTATAACCTCAATCGTAAAATATGAAAGCGTATACAGGATGATTCATTGTGAACTTTTGATGTAATTGTCTTCCGAGTTACGTTCGTTATACATGTACTCGTCATTCGAAGAAATATTTCCTCTATAATTCAAATTGTAAGATAAGGAAGCATGCATGAGAGGTTCCATTATAATCTTACGACATGTTTGTCTTTCGAATTATGGTCGTTATATATTCGGTATTAGAAGAACTGTTTCAAGCAAAATTTGGTTTTTGCACGGACAATATTGTCTAAGCAATATTTTTGAGATTTTAAGGTCATGATCATTTCTAAATGAAACGAAATTACTTGAAATAAAATTAATCGTTTTCTTGTTTAAATGAGATCACAATTTACTTTTAGAACTACACGTACTTTATAGTAATTCATTGTACGAAAAGTCAAAAGCAAGAGACAAGAATATTCGATAGTACACAGATATATTACACAGGTGTACTACACAATACATAGTATATACAGATTTTTCTACTAATGTTTAACCTTGCGGAGGGGTTCGTCGAGAAATTGCAGGTATAAATACTACGATGTTCGTCACTTGTATTACTTTCCTTCACAGCCTCTCGATCGTAGCTGAATCACTTTTTGAAGTTAATAATATTTCTGTATCTGTTATATCGTATCATTGTCTTAAGGTTGCGACAGGTTAAACGGCTAAGAAAAGAAGCCGACTTTCTCGAAGTACGAACGATTTGTCGCACATCAAAACAAAGGTGAGTACTATTTTTATAAAATTTGATGCTCTCCCATCGCTGCTAACGACAACATACATCAATTAATTTAAACGAAAAATTTCATAAGTTAAATTTGGATAGGAATACAACTTCCAACTTTCCTCTTAGAGATGCTAACATTGTTACGTTATAAGCAATTCGAAATGTCGTTTCAATTCCTGTCAACATCACGTGAACTGTGATTTTATACGCGTTATGTTATTTAGAAAGGGAGCTAATAATATAGTAGTATAGTATAGTATAATATAGTTTTAGTATAATATAGTAGTATAGTTTACGCGATGGGCATTGACTCAATCATAGACGCTAGCCGAACAAAAAAAGAAAACTATTTTTCCATAATTATCGAAATCAAACATAATCCAGAAAATTAAATATTCTACGTATTTATTTATTTTTTCAATATTTATTGATTAATTGTACGACTTTCGTGTATTCTTAAAAGTATTTTTAAAAGTATTTCTGAAAATATGCTGGATAGGGAAAAATATATTTTGGAAGCCAAATGGTTAGCGCAGCCGTTTATAAAACTATTCGAGGAATATCCGTACTTATTCGTATCTACAGTCTTTTCGCTGTTTTCATGTATATCTCTCTTCCATGATACCTACTCAAAGGGTAAATCCAGTGCCGATTTAAAGATAATCGAATGTGGTTTGGTTACGACATGCGTTTCCATTTGCCTTAGGCATCGCGGGATTGAATTATTAATATTCCATTCTGGTTGTGACGCACATGCGGCCCTGTTTACAAAGAACAACGTAAGAAAACCGAGAAATTGCGCGGCGAAAAGGAAATTTTCTTCCGTATCGAATATTTAGCTCGGTTTTTACGTTCCAGTGTTTCAGTCGGATGAATAGAAATTCGATATGAAACACTGTCAACTGGTACAGTCTACTATATTATAAAATTTATCGCGCGAGGTGTACATATAAAGCAATACATAAATAACCATTAGCCATAAACAAAATTTACCTAAAAACTACGTTTCCTCAAATTTTCACTATTATTGCAGCATATCATAATTTTAATTTAAAGAGTTGGAACCCCTTCTTTACGTTTCATTGTGCAGTAATCATTTTCAAAATTTTTAATCACACACGAAGCTCACACAGAAGAAAAAAATTTCTTTTCTCGACGCTGTTATCGCAGTATATCGTAATTTTAATTTACAAAGTTGGAACACCGTTTTTACGTTATAGTGGGCGGTAATAATTCTTAAAATTTTTAGTTATACACAAAACTCACATAAAACCACTTTTTCCCAAATTTGACGACACCGTTATTGCAGCATAACTTCCCTTTTTTTTACGTTTCACTGGATGGTAACGATTCTCAAAATTTTTAACCGTACACGGAACTCAAACGAAACCACCTTTTTTCAAATTTTACGACGTTGTTATCGCGGCATATTGTAATTTTAATTCACAGCGAAAGGATTAATATTAAAGAAGATATCATCACGAAATTCTAAATCCTACGATATATATCGAATCTCACAAAGAAAGATCCACGATCTGCTAACTAAAGCGGCCGAGTCTCTTTTCTGAAACTTTAAACTTTAAACGAAGAAGAAACAAAACCCTACCCTTCTTTCCTCGTTACCCGCTCGCTATCCTATTTCCAGGCAGAGGAATATTTTTTAACGAGGCAAAAACTTTTCTCGTCTGGTGCAACGAGGAGGATCACATGCGTCTGATATCGATGGAAAAGGGTGGCAATCTGTCGTCCGTATACTCGAGGCTTGTTAAAGCGGTTACCGAAGTCGGGGAGGAAATACGATTCTCGCGGCACCGTCGGTTCGGCTTCCTCACATTTTGCCCGACCAACCTGGGGACAACCATCAGGGCCTCTGTTCATATCCGCCTTCCCAAATTGAGCGAGAATTATGCGAGATTCGAAGAAATCGCGAACATGTACCATCTTCAGGTGAGAAATAATATCGATCCTACTCTACTTTCTTTCTTTTTCTACCTTTCTTATTTGATCGTTAAAGAAACTAGTCTACTTTACATATAAATGACAGGATTTGAATAATCCTCTTTATTCCAAACAGAATTTGAATAGTCTTCTTTTTCTATTGCAAGGTTCTTTATTTTTATTTCATTCTTCAATAACAAAATTGTGAACTTCTGAAGGAACGTTGTAATGGAAGTTAGTGGTATATTTATTTCATCAAGAAGGGATAAAAAGAATCCTTCGATTTTCAATGTTGAAAATGTAGTTTTAACTATTATTATTATTATTAATGGGAGTCGGATATTTCTAAGGATTTCGCGATATTTCACATGAAGAACATGACAAACGTGATAAATCTCCACAATTATATTCATTGTAAAGAAAGGACTGCATTACGTACGTAAATGAATAGGATCATGCGACGTTTATCTTCTTTCACGTAAATGTTTTACGTAGAAATGCGCACATTTTTCATTACAAAAATATGTAATCATTTTTTCTAGTACGTAAGTAGTATGTTCGAATAACCTCAACGGTGTATCAAAGAAATGCAAATTAAACGTACGATACAATGACTTCTGAAACTGTTATGATAGCGCAATTACGAGACACATAAACAAATAATTTTGAGAAAATATCTTCAACAAAGTTTCGCAGTTTAATCAGTTCAAATAAATTTAACGATATAGATAATGCGTTAAAAAAATCGATTTCAGATTGATCGGTCACGCGGCCGTTATGAGTTGCAAAATTATAAATGGGTAAACAGAGACATAATTCCATGGTTCCACGTAATTATCATTATCGAACGTTAGTCATTTTTGAAATGCTAATGAAATGAAAAGCAACAAGTATTCCTTCGGCCCGGGATCAATGCTAATCGTTCGTACGAAATATTTATATCTTTTGCGCTGAGCGAAGCGGCGATGATGCTTATACAAATCCCAAGTGTATACAACATAAACTATAGTTATGGATGAGCACGTACAAATAAGTACAGTTATGAATATTCCCAGCTTACAGGGGAAATATTTGAACTGGATCTTCGCTGTCTACGGGCGAAGAATCTACGAAACGTAAAAACACACAGTTTTACTTACTACGCGAGCTTGTTTATTTTCCTTTTTCCTTTTCAGTTTCAGGTTTATTGTATCTTTTTTCCCTTTCCGCGCGTTTCCTTTTCTTTTTTTTTTATATTCTATTCCACGCGAACGTGTAGCAGGGTTTTATTAAATTTCACTGCCATCCCATGAATAACTATAGCGCGATTAAAAGTGACAAAATACGCCTGATTCTTCGCAGCAAATATCAAGCTGGAGAAAGAACAACGCGTGCCGAGTTTTGACTTTGAACGAACTTCCTTCGCAGTTATAAATTTTTTGGAGCCTTATTATTGGCCTCAGCTTATTTAATCCATCTGTGGATTTGGTTTATTGGACGGATTGTAATTGATTCATACTACGTGCATCCTTCTGCGGTGTCAAATTAAATGATGGTAAAACAATGATTATAAGAGTAATATAACTTTATTATACGTGTAGTAACATTATATGGATATACAAAGAAATAAAACACGATATTGGTACTAATTAAAGAATATTAAAATGAACGCAAACCTCGTGATTATTAAATTTAACTCCGAGAGACAAGAATAATATAATTTTTAAGATATTCGGAGTTCCATAACGTTCTGGCCAATTTCATCATATTTCTCTTCATTCTCATCATATTTGCTTTGAAAATCGTAGTCATAACATCAATCGCTAAATTTTAGCTTTCGACTCGAAAAGCCAAGTTGATTGCATGCCACGAGTGAATAATTAATTATTTGCGCACTACCTCCTTAAGAAAATCTAGAATGTTCACCTATCCTCTTAATACTAAAATTGAAAAATTTAATTTACTTGAATTTTCAATTCGTCGTATTATCACGTCGAACGATGACATTATACCAAATGTTGCGTTGAACGTTATAATTAGATCGGTATCGTGAACTTATTTTACTAGAAAATTTACTGAAAAATTAAACATTATAATTAAATTGTAAATGATAAATATATGGTCGCATGAATTTTCTTATTTTCATTAGTTTTATTCAATATTTCATTTTGTTGTAACTTGTTTGATGTATGATCGAATATTAATAAGGCATTAATATACGCATATTTACGTAATTGTATGCGAATAAATAGATTTTCCGCGCAAAATTAGTAACATTTTAAATCGAGAGAATTATTCGTTCGCACGTCATATGTGTCATTACTCAAATAATTATCAAGTAATTTTCAGGTCATTCTTCATGTACACGCGAAAGAATGAAAATTTATTGAAATAACATGATTGGAATAATTTATAATGAACATCGAATAATTATTCACTGGATAAATCATTCGATCGAAATATCATTATTTAATCCACTATCTTGAGTAAATATTTCTTCCATGCCATTTAAGATACCTTTCAAATTTTAAACTAGATTGATACATAATCCTTCCGCAATATTATAGATAGACGGATTAGTAAATTTATTAATGAAACATAATCCCGTAAGGGCAAGAAGTAGTAATATTGTTAGTAAGGGATATAACGTTGCTAACTCAATAGAAGTTGTAGAAACAGCATAAACTAGATAAGACAACGTAAGAAGATAAAATACTAATTAAATGTCTAAAATCATACTAAAATTAATATCGCGATTTGCAACAGTAAATATAACAGTAATATACGAAATTATTATATACTTATTTTTGTTAAAATATATTATGTAACATTGTATTACGATATATTATATTACGTCGTATTATAACACATTATACTATATTACATTATACGTTATACTATATTACGTTATACTATATTACAGTATACTATGTTACTATACTATATGTATTCTATTACGCTATATAATATTACAGCATACCATATTGCTTTGTATTACGTTACGTTACTCTATATTATGTCATATTATATTACGTTATATTATATTACGATGTACTGTATTACGTTATACTATATAACCTTATATTATATTACGTTATATTGTATTTCGTTATATTATATTACATGTTATTGTATAACGGTATATTATATTACGATATATTATATTGCCTTATACTGTATTATGTTATGTTGTATAATGTTACATTATATTACCGTATATTATACTACATTATGTTACATTGCGTTATATCATATCACGTTATATTATACTACGTGGTATTGTATAATGATGCATTATATTAAATTATATTTTATTACATCATATTACATTATATCATACCACGTTATGTTATAATACTTTCTACCATAATACGAGCGCAGTAGGAACATCTAATGATGACAAAGGGATAAAGTGAATAAACAGTGCAGTTGTCAGTAAGCAGACGTCAGTAGGAGACATAAGTGGAGAGTTGTGAAGAAGTCGCGAATCAAGTTAATAAACGCAAAGTTGAAGAAACCACCGACTATTCATTTTGCACCTTTAATGTTCTACACCGCAGTCATATTGTATTACGTTTTATTATATTACCACATATTATACCAAAACGCGTTATAATATGTTAATATACAGGGTAGTTAGCAACGAGTGGTACAAGCGGAAAGGGGGTGATTCCACACGAAGGAAGAAGTCGAAAATATAGAATAAAAATTATTTTTTTAATTTTTTTTTCGTTACATTTTCCATCGAGACAACGATCTATAGTGAGGTCCGTCATAAAGTACCGCACGCGTACCGAACGAAAATTCAAGTTGATATTCTCGAAAACAAAGCCTCAACCGAAAAATATTTATTCTATATTTTCGACTACCTTTTTCGCGCAGAATCATCCCCCTTCCGCTTGTACCCTCAGTTACCAACCACTCTGTATATTGCAATAAAACAAACTACGTGGCATTGCATTACATTAACTTATATTACGATATATGGTATGGTGGTATTGTAATAAGTTACATTATCCTACTTTAAATTATACAACGTTATATTATATTACGTGGCGTTACATCAAATTACGATATAGAGTACTACATTATATAACAATACGATATATAGTATTACGTTAAATAGTAATACGATATATCGTATGACGTTATGACGTAATACGTTATAACGTTACACCATACAACGTATTACGTTATACTATACATCGATATACTATGTAATGTAATACATTATAACGTTATACTATAAAACGTAACACATTATAACGTTATACCATACAACGTAATACGTTATAACGTTATACCATATAACGTAATACATTATAACGTTATACCATATAACGTAATACGTTATAACGTTATACCATATGTCGTTATAACATATAACGTAATACGTTATAACGTTTTAGCAGATGATGTTATACTATATGAATGTTATACCACATAACGTAATACGTTACAACGTTATACCATATAACGTAATACGTTATAACGTTAGACCATATAACGTAATACGTTACAACGTTATACCATATAACGCAATACGTTATAACGTTACACCATATAACGTAATAGGTTACAACGTTATACCATATAACGTAATACATTATAACGTTATACCATATAACGTAATACGTTATAACGTTATACCATATGTCGTTATAACATATAACGTAATACGTTACAACGTTATACCATATAACGTAATACGTTATAACGTTATACCATATGTCGTTATACCATATAACGTAATACGTTATAATGTTATACCATATGACGTTATACCATATAACGTAATACGTTACAACGTTATACCATATAACGTAATACATTATAACGTGATACCATATAACGTAATACGTTATAACGTTATACCATATGTCGTTATACCATATAACGTAATACGTTATAACGTTATACCATATAACGTAATACGTTATAACGTAATACGTTACAACGTTATACCATATAACGAAATACGTTATAACGTTATACCATATGTCGTTATACCATATAACGTAATACGTTATAACGTTTTAGCAGATGATGTTATACTATATGACATTATACCACATAACGTAATACGTTACAACGTTATACCATATAACGTAATACGTTATAACGTTATACCATATAACGTAATAAGAAACAACGTTATACCATATAACGTAATATGTTATAACGTTATACCATATAACGTATTACGTTATAATGTTATACCATATAACGTAATACGTTAAAACGTTATACAATATAACGTAATACGTTATAACGTTATACCATATAACATAATACGGTATAACGTTATACCATGTAACGTAATACGTTAACACGTTATAACATATAACATAAGACGTTATAACGTAATACCATATAACGTAATACGGTATAACGTTATACCATATAACGTAATACGTTATAACGTAATACCATATAACGTAAAACGTCATTTCGTTATACCATATAACGTATAACGTCATTTCGATATACCATATAACGTGATACGTTATAAAGTTATAACATATAACGTAAAACGTCATTTCGTTATACCATATAACGTAATACGGTATAACGTTATACCATATAACGTAATACGTTATAACGTAATACCATATAACGTAAAACGTCATTTCGTTTTACCATATAACGTAATACGGTATAACGTTATACCATATAACGTAATACGTTATAACGTAATACCATATAACGTAAAACGTCATTTCGTTTTACCATATAACGTAATACGGTATGACGTTATACCATATAACGTAATACGTTATAACGTAATACCATATAACGTAAAACGTCATTTCGTTATACCATATAACGTATAACGTCATTTCGATATACCATATAACGTGATACGTTATAACGTTATAACATATAACGTAAAACGTCATTTCGTTATACCATATAACATAATACGGTATAACATTATACCATATAACGTAATACGTTATAACGTAATACCATATAACGTAATACGTTATAACGTAATACCATACAACGTAAAACGTCATTTCGATATACCATATAACGTAATACGTCACAACGTTATACCATATAACGTAAAACGTCATTTCGTTATACCATATAACGTAATACGGTATAACGTTATACCATATAACGTAACACGTTATAACGTTATACCATATAACGTAATACGTCATTTCGTTATACCATATAACATAATACGGTATAACATTATACCATATAACGTAATACGCTATAACGTAATACCATATAACGTAATACGTTATAACGTTATACCATATAACGTAATATGTTATAACGTAATACCATATAACGTAATACTTTACAACGTTATACCATATAACGTGAAACGTCATTTCGTTATACCATATAACGTAATACGGTATAACGTTATACCATATAACGTAATACGTTACAACGTTATACGATATATCGTAATACGTTATAACGTTATACCATATAACGTAATACGTTAAAACGTTATACCATATAACGTAATACGTTATAACGTTATACCATGTAACGTAATACGTTATAACGTTATTCCATATAGGGTAATACGTTATAACGTTATACCATATAACGCACTACGTTAAAACGTTATAGCATATAACGTAATACGTTATAACGTTATACCATATAACGTAATACGTTAAAACGTTATACCATATAACGTAATACGTTATAACGTAATACCATATAACGTAAAACGTCATTTCGTTATACCGTATAACATAATACGTTAGAACGTTATACCATATAACGTAAAACGTCATTTCGTTACACTATATAACATAATACGGTATAACGTTATACCATATAACATAATACGTTATAACGTAATACCATATAACGTAATACGTTATAACGTTTTACCATATAACGTAATACGATTTAACGTTATACCATATAACGTAATACGTTATAACGTTATACCATGTAACTTAATACGTTATAACGTTATACCATGTAACGTAATACGTTATAACGTTATACCATATAACGAAATACGTCATAACGTTATACCATATAACGTAAAACGTCACTTCGTCATACCGTATAACGTAATATGTTATAACGTTATACCATATAACGTAAAACGTCATTTCATTATATCATATAACGTAATACGGTATAACGCTGTATCATATAACCTAATACGTTACATCGTTATACCATATAACGCAAAACGTCATTTCGGTGTACCATATAACGTAATACGGTATAACGTTATACCATATAATGTAATACGTTATAACGTTATAGCATATAACGCAAAACGTCATTTCGATATACCATATAACGTAATACGGTATAACGTTATACCATATAACGTAATACGTTATAACGTTATACCATATAACGTAATACGTTATAACGTAATACCATATAACGTAAAACGTCATTTCGTTATACCGTATAACATAATGCGTTAGAACGTTATACCATATAACGTAAAACGTCATTTCGTTACACTATATAACATAATACGGTATAACGTTATACCATATAACGTAATACGTTACAACGTTATACCATATATCGTAATACGTTATAACGTTATACCATGTAACGTAATACGTTATAACGTTATACCATATAACGTAATACGTTATAACGTTATACCATATAACGTACTACGTTAAACCGTTATAGCATATAACGTAATACGTTATAACGTTATACCATATAACGTAATACGTTAAAACGTTATACCATATAACGTAATACGTTATAACGTAATACCATATAACGTGAAACGTCACTTCGTTATACCATATAACGTAATACGGTATAACGTTATACCATATAACGTAATACGTTACAACGTTATACCATATATCGTAATACGTTATAACGTTATACCATATAACGTAATACGTTAAAACGTTATACCATATAACGTAATACGTTATAACGTTATACCATATAACGTAATACGTTATAAAGTTATACCATATAACGTAATACGTTATAACGTTATACCATATAACGTACTACGTCATAACGTAATACCATATAACGTAAAACGTCATTTCGTTATACCATATAGCGTAATACGTTAAAACGTTATACCATATAACGTAATACGTTATAACGTAATACCATATAACGTGAAACGTCACTTCGTTATACCATATAACGTAATACGGTATAACGTTATACCATATAACGTAATACGTTACAACGTTATACCATATATCGTAATACGTTATAACGTTATACCATATAACGTAATACGGTATAACGTTATACCATATAACGTAATACGTTATAACGTAATACCATATAACGTTAAACGTCATTTCGTTATACCATATAAAGTAATACGGTATGACGTTATACCATATAACGTAATACGTTATAACGTAATACCATATAACGTAAAACGTCATTTCGTTATACCATATAACGTAATACGGTATAACGCTGTATCATATAACCTAATACGTTACAACGTTATACCATATAACGCAAAACGTCATTTCGGTGTACCATATAACGTAATACGGTATAACGTTATACCATATAATGTAATACGTTATAACGTTATACCATATAACGCAAAACGTCATTTCGATATACCATATAACGTAATACGGTATAACGTTATACCATATAACGTAAAACGTCATTTCGTTACACTATATAACATAATACGGTATAACGTTATACCATATAACATAATACGTTATAACGTAATACCATATAACGTAATACGTTATAACGTTTTACCATATAACGTAATACGTTACAACGTAATACCATATAACGTGAAACGTCACTTCGTTATACCATATAACGTAATACGGTATAACGTTATACCATATAACGTAAAACGTCACTTCGTCATACCGTATAACGTAATATGTTATAACGTAATACCATATAACGTAAAACGTCATTTCGTTATACCGTATAACATAATGCGTTAGAACGTTATACCATATAACGCAAAACGTCATTTCGTTACACTATATAACATAATACGGTATAACGTTATACCATATAACATAATACGTTATAACGTAATACCATATAACGTAATACGTTATAACGTTTTACCATATAACGTAATACGTTTTAACGTTATACCATATAACGTAATACGTTATAACGTTATACCATGTAACTTAATACGCTATAACGTTATACCATGTAACGTAATACGTTAAAACGTTATACCATATAACGTAATACGTTATAACGTAATACCATATAACGTAAAACGTCATTTCGTTATACCGTATAACATAATGCGTTAGAACGTTATACCATATAACGTAAAACGTCATTTCGTTACACTATATAACATAATACGGTATAACGTTATACCATATAACATAATACGTTATAACGTAATACCATATAACGTAATACGTAATAACGTTTTACCATATAACGTAATACGTTTTAACGTTATACCATATAACGTAATACGTTATAACGTTATACCATGTAACTTAATACGTTATAACGTTATACCATGTAACGTAATACGTTATAACGTTATACCATATAACGTAATACGTTATAACGTTATACCATATAACGTAAAACGTCACTTCGTCATACCGTATAACGTAATATGTTATAACGTTATACCATATAACGTAAAACGTCATTTCATTATACCATATAACGTAATACGTTATAACGTTATACCATATAACGTACTACGTTAAACCGTTATAGCATATAACGTAATACGTTATAACGTTATACCATATAACGTAATACGTTAAAACGTTATACCATATAACGTAATACGTTATAACGTAATACCATATAACGTGAAACGTCACTTCGTTATACCATATAACGTAATACGTTTTAACGTTATACCATATAACGTAATACGTTATAACGTTATACCATGTAACTTAATACGTTATAACGTTATACCATGTAACGTAATACGTTATAACGTTATACCATATAATGTAATACGTTATAACGTTATACCATATAACGCAAAACGTCATTTCGATATACCATATAACGTAATACGGTATAACGTTATACCATATAACGTAATACGTTATAACGTAATACCATATAACGTGAAACGTCACTTCGTTATACCATATAACGTAATACGGTATAACGTTATACCATATAACGTAATACGTTACAACGTAATACCATATAACGTGAAACGTCACTTCGTTATACCATATAACGTAATACGGTATAACTTTATACCATATAACGTAATACGTTACAACGTTATACCATATATCGTAATACGTTATAACGTTATACCATGTAACGTAATACGTTATAACGTTATACCATATAACTTAATACGTTATAACGTTATACCATATAACGTAATACGTTAAAACGTTATACCATATAACGTGATACGTTATATCGTTATACCATATAACGTAATACGGTATAACGTTATACCATATAACGTAATACGTTACAACGTTATACCATATATCGTAATACGTTATAACGTTATACCATATAACGTAATACGTTAAAACGTTATACCATATAACGTAATACGTTATAACGTAATACCATATAACGTGAAACGTCACTTCGTTATACCATATAACGTAATACGGTATAACGTTATACCATATAACGTAATACGTTACAACGTTATACCATATATCGTAATACGTTATAACGTTATACCATATAACGTAATACGTTAAAACGTTATACCATATAACGTGATACGTTATATCGTTATACCATATAACGTAATACGGTATAACGTTATACCATATAACGTAATACGTTACAACGTTATACCGTATATCGTAATACGTTATAACGTTATACCATATAACGTAATACGTTAAAACGTTATACCATATAACGTAATACGTTATAACGTAATACCATATAACGTGAAACGTCACTTCGTTATACCATATAACGTAATACGGTATAACGTTATACCATATAACGTAATACGTTATAACGATATACCATATAACGTAATACGTGATAACGTTATACAATATAACGTAATACGGTATAACGTTATACCATATAACGTAATACGTTATAACGATATACCATATAATGTAGTACGTTATAACGTTATACCATATAACGAAATACGTTATA